>NC_056053.1:14876374-15505668 GCF_004379255.2 Salvia splendens | reverse complement strand
AAGTTTTAGTATTATGACTTGCGTGGTTAGCCATATCCATATTAATTATGTTATAGGATTGATGAATAGCATTCGGTAACTTCTATTCATGTTACTCACATCAGTAACTTCAATTTTCCTCTCTTTCGATTTCTATTTTGTCAGCCCAACAGCGATGATGAGGAAGACAGTGATGAAGATGATGCAATTATAGAGAACAATATGTCAGCAATGGAAGTTGATGCTCCCACCACACAGCCCATTGGATCACAATCTGACTGATATTTTGATGAAAGTAGCACGAAAGATACTCCTCAAGTTGTGGATGGATGGACTGTTGTTCAAAAAAGAGTAAGGGAGAAAGAAGTGATGGATTGATTACATTGGCTCGAGCCACTTTAGGTACGAATATTTGAGTATATGTAAAGACAACATTTTTGTTTGTATTCTTCTTATTTTTGTTGAGTGTTTCAGGATGTTTTTGGTTCAAATCCTCTAAAGTTATCTTATGTTTCAGGATATTTTTTGTTCAAGTCGTTTTGTTCCTACTTTGCTGCAAGTAACTAGAGAACGCACATACTGATGCTAATTGTGGATGTCTTATATTTTTCATCATTTTCAAACAAGTTTCTCTTTTATGATTGAAAAGTAATAGTCCATGAAAGAGCTATTTTGAAGTTTAATGGGAAGACAAGAAATGTAGTACTTATGTAGCATTTTAGTCTAATATGTATATTCCAGTCTAATAATGTATATTTCCAGTCTAATAATGTACCGCGGCTAATAATGTAGATTTTTAGTATAATAATGTAGCTTATTCACAACCATTCAATTTAAGGATCCAAGACTGTGATTTGTGACTAAGATGATGTAAGGACCCCACACACCCCTAATGATATATACGTAGTAGGGGTATTTTTTAAAAATTATTTGTTTGTTTATAAAAATCATGAAAAAGTTAGATAAGGATGAATGTATTTTCTTTCCGGAACTTATACATCATTAAATTTATTTTGGGCCTTTGAATATCGTGTAAGAGCCCACACTAAATAAAACAAAAAGGGCAGCCCTAAATACGATCAACTTCTTCAATCTCTGAATTTTTTTTTTCCGTGTCAATTTCAAAGAAGAAGAAAAAAGGACAAATTCGAAGGATGACAACCACCGTATGACTCCGGAGGTAGCGGCGCAATTCGGTGATGGAATTCAAATGGTTTTTTCTCGGTGGGCTGCACTGCGGATGGCCATCGAAACGGGTGGGGTGGCCGCGACTCTCTCCAGAAATTGCAGCAGCTCGGCCACAACCTCTTAATTTCCTCACTCAATCGAAAGGTATTTCTCACTTGAACTGATACTGGTTAATTAATATCTATTCATATGCTAAAACAGAGTGTTATTGAGATGGTATAAAAACCTAAGTTTGTTTTAATAATTGTTGGATTTTATTTGTTGTGCAGATCAAGTGTATATTGGTGATGTAGAGGATATACTTTATGAATTCATGGACTCTCTCAATATTGAGATTCAGGACGGCAGTGTTTAGGAGGTATATCATCTTCATCTATTTGCCCTAATTTTGGCTCCTACTAATTACTTCATGTCCATTCATATGTGAAAGCTTAATAACTTCTATTGCTCGAACCTGAATCAAATGCTAGGTGTGTAGGATGGAAATTAAAGAGTAAAGCAAAAATTCTCTACTCAAATCTTGTAATTAAGGGGAAAATGACTAGAAAATATGAAGGGAACTGGGATTTCAATCTATCTGATACTTCTCTGTATTCTCTCATTGCACTTAACCAAATGAGCTTAAGAGAGTCATATTATATGCAACGAGCCAATATTCAAAATGGAAGCAGGTACTTGCCTTGTGAAGCTAGTTCGACATATAAACTCCTAAATTACAATCATGCACAATTATACTCCGAATAATGAATTATGATTACCCAAGGTGGTTGTAAACAATAAATATCGATATCACCTACTTGATTGAGTTGTTTCATGGTCGATGATAAAGGATAATTAGAATACAATCATACATACTTATCAATCACCATATTCCAATTTTTTATCTTTGAATTTTTTTTGCGTAGGTTGCAGAAAAGTTTATGGTAATGCGTGAAGAATGTTTAGAAGGTCAGTTTGACTCGATAAAGAAGCTGCGAGAAACAAATGTTCCAAGTGTTTCGTATACGAGACAGGTAAGACTGCTGCCACTTATCTCCTGAGTTTCTGGGTAACTGTGTTAACGGGAGAAGTTTTAGTATTATGATTTGCGTGGTTAGCCATATCCATATTAATTATGTTATAGGATTGATGAATAGCATTCGGTAACTTCTATTCATGTTACTCACATCAGTATCTTCAATTTTCCTCTCTTTCGATTTCCATTTTGTCATCCCAACAGCGATGATGAGGAAGACAGTGATGAAGATGATGCAATTATAGAGAACAATAGTCAGCAATGGAATTTGATGCCCCACAACTACAGCGCCAATTGGATCACAATCTGACTAATATTGTGGCTGATGAAAGTAGCACGAAAGATACTCCTCAAGTTGTGGATGGATGGACTCTTGTTTAAAAAAAGAGTAAAGGAAGAAAGAAGTGATGGATTGATTACATTGGCTCGAGCCACTTTAGGTACGAATATTTGAGTATATGTAAAGACAACATTTTTGTTTGTATTCTTCTTATTCTTTGTTGAGTGTTTCAGGATGTTTTTGGTTCAAATCCTCTAAAGTTATCTTATGTTTCAGGATATTTTTTGTTCAAGTCGTTTTGTTCCTACTTTGCTGCAAGTAACTAGAGAACGCACATACTGATGCTAATTGTGGATGTCTTATATTTTTCATCGTTTTCAAACATGTTTCTCTTATGATTGAAAAGTAATAGTCCATGAAAGAGCTATTTTGAAATTTAATGGGAAGACAAGAAATGTAGTACTTATGTAGCATTTTAGTCTAATAATGTATATTTCCAGTGTAATAATGTATATTTCTAGTCTAATAATGTACCGCTGCTAATAATGTAGATTTTTAGTATAATAATGTAGCTTATCACAACCATTCAATTTAAGGATCCAAAGACTGTGATTTGTGACTAAGATGATGTAAGGACCCCAACACACCCCTAATGATATATACGTAGTAGGGGTATTTTTTAAAAATTTATTGTTTGTTTATAAAATCATGAAAAAGTTAGATAAGGATGAATGTATTTTCTTTCCGGAACTTATACATCATTAAAATTTATTTTGGGCCTTTGAATATCGTGTAAGAGCCCACACTAAATAAAACAAAAAAGGTCAGCCCTAAATACGATCAACTTCTTCAATCTCTGAATTTTCTTTTTCCGTGTCAATTTCAAAGAAGAAGAAAAAAGGGCAAATTCGAAGGATGAACAACCACCGTATAACTCCGGAGGCAGCGACGCAATTCGGTGATGGAATTCAGATGGTTTTTTCTCGGTGTGCTGCGCTGCGGATGGCCATCGAAAACGGGTGGGGTGGTCGCGACTCTCTCCATAACTTGCAGCAGCTCGGCCACAACCTCTTCAATTTCCTCACTCAATCGAAAGGTATTTCTCACTTGAACTGATACTGGTTAATTAATATATATTCATATGCTAAAACAGAGTGTTATTGAGATGGTATAAAAACCTAAGTTTGTTTTAGTAATTGTTGGATTTTATTTGTTGTGCAGATCAAGTGTATATTGGTGATGTAGAGGATATACTTTATGAATTCATGGACCCTCTCAATACTGAGATTCAGGACGGCAGTGTTGAGGAGGTATATCATCTTCATCTATTTGCCCTAATTTTGGCTCCTACTAATTACTTCATGTCCATTCATATGTGAAGGCTTAATAACTTCTATTGCTCGAACCTGAACCCAATGCTAGGTGTGTAGGATGGAAATTAAAGAGTAAAGCAAAAATTCTCTACTCAAATCTTGTAATTAAGGGGAATATTACTAGAAAATATGAAGGGAACTGGGATTTCCATCTATCTGATACTTCTCTGTATTCTCTCATTGCACTTAACCATATGAGTTTAAGATAGTCATATTATATGCAACGAGCTAATATTCAAAATGGAAGCAGGTACTTGCCTTGTGAAGCTAGTTCGCCATATAAACTCCTAAATTACAATCATGCACAATTTATACTCTGAATAATGAATAATGATTACCCAATGTGGTTGTAAACAATAGATATCGATATCACCTACTTGATTGAGTTGTTTCATGGTCGATGATAAAGGATAATTAGAATACAATCATACATACTTATCAATCACCATATTTCAATTTTTTATCTGTGAATTTTTTTTGCGTAGGTTGCAGAAAAGTTTATGGTAATGCGTGAAGAATGTTTAGAACGTCAGTTTGACTCGATAAAGAAGCTGCGAGAAACAAATGTTCCAAGTGTTTCGTATACGAGACAGGTAAGACTGCTGCCACTTATCTCCTGAGTTTCTGGGTAACTGTGTTAACGGGAGAAGTTTTAGTATTATGATTTGCGTGGTTAGCCATATCCATATTAATTATGTTATAGGATTGACGAATAGCATTCGGTAACTTCTATTCATGTTACTCACATCAGTATTTTCAATTTTCCTCTCTTTCGATTTCTATTTTGTCAGCCCAACAGCGATGATGAGGAAGACAGTGATGAAGATGATGCAATTATAGAGAACAATAGTCAGCAATGGAAGTTGATGCTCCACAACTACAGCGCCAATTGGATCACAATCTGACTGATATTGTGGCTGATGAAAGTAGCACGAAAGATACTCCTCAAGTTGTGGATGGATGGACTGTTGTTTAAAAAAAGAGCAAAGGGAGAAAGAAGTGATGGATTGATTACATTGGCTCGAGCCACTTTAGGTACGAATATTTGAGTATATGTAAAGACAACATTTTTGTTTGTATTCTTCTTATGCTTTGTTGAGTGTTTCAGGATGTTTTTGGTTCAAATCCTCTAAAGTTATCTTATGTTTCAGGATATTTTTTGTTCAAGTCGTTTTGTTCCTACATTGCTGCAGGTAACTAGAGGACGCACATATTGATGCTAATTGTGGATGTCTTATATTTTTCATCATTTTCAAACAAGTTTCTCTTATGATTGAAAAGTAATAGTCCATGAAAGAGCTATTTTGAATTTTAATGGGAAGACAAGAAATGTAGTACTTATGTAGCATTTTAGTCTAATAATGTATATTTCCAGTCTAATAATGTACCGTTGCTAATAATGTAGATTTTTAGTATAATAATGTAGCTTATCACAATCATTCAATTTAAGGATCCAAAGACTGTGATTTGTGACTAAGATGATGTAAGGACCCCAACACACCCCTAATGATATATACGTAGTAGGGGTATTTTTAAAAAATTTATTGTTTGTTCATAAAATCATGAAAAAGTTAGATAAGGATGAATGTATTTTCTTTCCGGAACTTATACATCATTAAAATTTATTTTGGGCCTTTGAATATCGTGTAAGAGCCCACACTAAATAAAACAAAAAGGGCAGCCCTAAATACGATCAACTTCTTCAATCTCTGAATTTTCTTTTTCCGTGTCAATTTCAAAGAAGAAGAAAAAAGGGCAAATTCGAAGGATGAACAACCACCGTATAACTCCGGAGGCAGCGGCGCAATTCGGTAATGGAATTCAGATGGTTTTTTCTCGGTGGGCTGCACTGCGGATGGCCATCGAAAACGGGTGGGGTGGCCGCGACTCTCTCCATAACTTGCAGCAGCTCGGCCACAACCTCTTCAATTTCCTCACTCAATCGAAAGGTATTTCTCACTTGTACTGATACTGGTTAATTAATATCTATTCATATGCTAAAACAGAGTGTTATTGAGATGGTATAAAAACCTAAGTTTGTTTTAGTAATTGTTGGATTTTATTTGTTGTGCAGATCAAGTGTATATTGGTGATGTAGAGGATATACTTTATGAATTCATGGACCCTCTCAATACTGAGATTCAGGACGGCAGTGTTGAGGAGGTATATCATCTTCATCTATTTGCCCTAATTTTGGCTCCTACTAATTACTTCATGTCCATTCATATGTGAAGGCTTAATAACTTCTATTGCTCGAACCTGAACCCAATGCTAGGTGTGTAGGATGGAAATTAAAGAGTAAAGCAAAAATTCTCTACTCAAATCTTGTAATTAAGGGGAATATTACTAGAAAATATGAAGGGAACTGGGATTTCCATCTATCTGATACTTCTCTGTATTCTCTCATTGCACTTAACCATATGAGTTTAAGATAGTCATATTATATGCAACGAGCTAATATTCAAAATGGAAGCAGGTACTTGCCTTGTGAAGCTAGTTCGACATAAAAACTCCTAAATTCCAATCATGCACAATTTCTACTCTGAATATTGAATAATGATTACCCAAGGTGGTTGTAAACAATAGATATCGATATCAACTACTTGATTGAGTTGTTTCATGGTCGATGATAAAGGATAATTAGAATACAATCATACATACTTATCAATCTCCATATTCCAATTTTTTATCTTTAAATTTTTTTTTTGCGTAGGTTGCAGAAAGGTTAATGGTAATGCGTGAAGAATGTTTAGAAGGTCAGTTTGACTCGATAAAGAAGCTGCGAGAAACAAATGTTCCAAGTGTTTCGTATACCAGACAGGTAAGACTGCTGCCACTTATCTCCTAAGTTTCTGTGTAACTGTGTTAACGGCAGAAGTTTTAGTATTATGACTTGCGTGGTTAGCCATATCCATATTAATTATGTTATAGGATTGATGAATAGCATTCGGTAACTTCTATTCATGTTACTCACATCAGTAACTTCAATTTTCCTCTCTTTCGATTTCTATTTTGTCAGACCAACAGCGATGACGAGGAAGACAGTGATGAAGATGATGCAATTATAGAGAACAATATGTCAGCAATGGAAGTTGATGTTCCACAACAACAGCGCCAATTGGATCACAATCTGACTGATATTGTGGCTGATGAAAGTAGCACGAAAGATACTCCTGAAGTTGTGGATGGATGGACTGTTGTTTCAAAAATGAGTAAAGGGAGAAAGAAGTGATGGATTGATTACATTGGCTCGAGCCACTTTAGGTACGAATATTTGAGTATATGTAAAGACAAGATTTTTGTTTGTATTCTTCTCAAGTTTTGTTGAGTGTTTCAGGATGTTTTTTGTTCAAATCCTCTAAAGTTATCTTATGTTTCAGGATATTTTTTGTTCAAGTCGTTTTGTTCCTACTTTGCTGCAAGTAACTAGAGAACGCACATACTGATCCTAATTGTGGATGTCTTATATTTTTCATCATTTTCAGACAAATTTCTCTTATGATTGAAAAGTAATAGTCCATGAAAGAGCTATTTTGAAGTTTAATGGGAAGACAAGAAATGTAGTACTTATGTAGCATTTTAGTCTAATAATGTATATTTCCAGTCTAATAATGTACTGCGGCTAATAATGTAGATTTTTAGTATAATAATGTAGCTTATCACAACCATTCAATTTAAGGATCCAAAGACTATGATTTGTGACTAAGATGATGTAAGGATCCTAACACACCCTAATGATATATACGTATTAGGGGTATTTTTTAAAAATTGATTGTTTGTTCATAAAATCATGAAAAAGTTAGATAAGGATGAATGTATTTTCTTTCCTGAACTTATACATCATTAAAATTTATTTTGGGCATTTGAATATCGTGTAAGAGCCCACACTAAATAAAACAAAAAGGGCAGCCCTAAATACGATCAATTTCTTCAATCTCTGAATTTTCTTTTTCTGTGTCAATTTCAAAGAAGAAGAAAAAAGGGCAAATTCGAAGGATGAACAACCACCGTATGACTCCGGAGGCAGCGGCGCAATTCGGTGATGGAATTTAGATGGTTCTTTCTCGGTGGGCTGCACTGCGGATGGCCATCGGAAACGGGTGGGGTGGCCGCGACTCTCTCTAGAAATCGTAGCAGCTCGGCCACAATCTTTTCAATTTCCTCACTCAATCGAAAGGTATTTCTCACTTGAACTGATACTGGTTAATTAATATCTATTCATATGCTAAAACAGAGTGTTATTGAGATGGTATAAAAACCTAAGTTTGTTTTAGTAATTGTTAGATTTTATTTGTTGTGCAGATCAAGTGTATATTGATGATGTAGATGATATAATTTATGAATTCATGGACTCTCTCAATACTAAGATTCAGGACGGCAGTGTTGAGGAGTTATATCATCTTCATCTATTTGCCCTAATTTTGGCTCCTACTAATTACTTCATGTCCATTCATATGTGAAGGCTTAATAACTTCTATTGCTCGAACCTGAACCCAATGCTAGGTGTGTAGGATGGAAATTAAAGAGTAAAGCAAAAATTCTCTACTCAATACTTGTAATTAAGGGGAATATTACTAGAAAATATGAAGGGAACTGGGATTTCCATCTATCTGATACTTCTCTGTATTCTCTCATTGCACTTAACCATATGAGTTTAAGATAGTCATATTATATGCAACCAGCCAATATTCAAAATGGAAGCAGGTACTTGCCTTGTGAAGCTAGTTCGACATAAAAACTCCTAAATTCCAATCATGCACAATTTCTACTCTGAATAATGAATAATGATTACCCAAGGTGGTTGTAAACAATAGATATCAATATCACCTACTTGATTGAGTTGTTTCATGGTCGATGATAAAGGATAATTAGAATACAATCATACATACTTATCAATCACCATATTCCAATTTTTTATCTTTGAATTTTTTTTTGCGTAGGTTGCAGAAAAGTTTATGGTAATGCGTGAAGAATGTTTAGAAGGTCAGTTTGACTAGATAAAGAAGCTGCGAGAAACAAATGTTCCAAGTGTTTCGTATACCAGACAGGTAAGACTGCTGCCACTTATCTCCTAAGTTTCTGTGTAACTGTGTTAACGGGAGAAGTTTTAGTATTATGACTTGCGTGGTTAGCCATATCCATATTAATTATATTATAGGATTGATGAATAGCATTCGGTAACTTCCATTCATGTTACTCACATCAGTAACTTCAATTTTCCTCTCTTTCGATTTCTATTTTGTCAGCCCAACAGCGATGACGAGGAAGACAGTGATGAAGATGATGCAATTATAGAGAACAATATGTCAGCAATTGAAGTTGATGCTCCACAACCACAGCACCAATTGGATCACAATCTGACTGATATTGTGGCTGATGAAAGTAGCACGAAAGATACTCCTCAAATTGTGGATGGATGGACTGTTGTTTCAAAAAAGAGTAAAGGGAGAAAGAAGTGATGGATTGATTACATTGGCTCGAGCCACTTTAGGTACGAATATTTGAGTATATGTAAAGACAAGATTTTTGTTTGTATTCTTCTCAAGTTTTGTTGAGTGCTTCAGGATGTTTTTTGTTCAAATCCTCTAAAGTTATCTTATGTTTCAGGATATTTTTTGTTCAAGTCGTTTTGTTCCTACTTTGCTGCAAGTAACTAGAGAACGCACATACTGATGCTAATTGTGTATGTCTTATATTTTTCATCATTTTCAGACAAATTTCTCTTATGATTGAAAAGTAATAGTCCATGAAAGAGCTATTTTGAAGTTTAATGGGAAGACAAGAAATGTAGTACTTATGTAGCATTTTAGTCTAATAATGTATATTTCCAGTCTAATAATGTACTGCGGCTAATAATGTAGATTTTTAGTATAATAATGTAGATTTTTAGTATAATAATGTAGCTTATCACAACCATTCAATTTAAGGATCCAAAGACTCTGATTTGTGACTAAGATGATGTAAGGATCCTAACACACCCTAATGATATATACGTATTAGGGGTATTTTTTAAAAATTAATTGTTTGTTCATAAAATCATGAAAAAGTTTGATAAGGATGAATGTATTTTCTTTCCTGAACTTATACATCATTAAATTTTATTTTGGGCCTTTGAATATCGTGTAAGAGCCCACACTAAATAAAACAAAAAGGGCAGCCCTAAATACGATCAATTTCTTCAATCTCTGAATTTTCTTTTTCTGTGTCAATTTCGAAGAAGAAGAAAAAAGGGCAAATTCGAAGGATGAACAACCACTGTATGACTCCAGAGGCAGCGGCGCAATTCGGTGATGGAATTTAGATGGTTCTTTCTCGGTGGGCTGCACTGCGGATGGCCATCGAAAACGGGTGGGGTGGCCGCGACTCTCTCTAGAAATCGTAGGAGCTCGGCCACAATCTATTCAATTTTCTCACTCAATCGAAAGGTATTTCTCACTTGAACTGATACTGGTTAATTAATATCTATTTATATACTAAAACAGAGTTTTATTGAGATGGTATAAAAACCTAAGTTTGTTTTAGTAATTATTAGATTTTATTTGTTGTGCAAATCAAGTGTATAGTGATGATGTAGATGATATAATTTATGAATTCATGGACTCTCTCAATACTGAGATTGAGGACGGCAGTGTTGAGGAGGTATATCATCTTCATGTATATGCCCTAATTTTGGCTCCTACTAATTACTTCATGTCCATTCATATGTGAAGGCTTAATAACTTCTATTGCTCGAACCTGAACCCAATGCTAGGTGTGTAGGATGGAAATTAAAGAGTAAAGCAAAAATTCTCTACTCAAATTTTGTAATTAAGGGGAATATTACTAGAAAATATGAAGGGAACTGGGATTTCCATCTATCTGATACTTCTCTGTATTCTCTCATTGCACTTAACCATATGAGTTTAAGATAGTCATATTATATGCAACGAGCCAATATTCAAAATGGAAGCAGGTACTTGCCTTGTGAAGCTAGTTCGACATAAAAACTCCTAAATTCCAATCATGCACAATTTCTACTCTGAATAATGAACAATGATTACCCAAGGTGGTTGTAAACAATAGATATCAATATCACCTACTTGATTGAGTTGTTTCGTGGTCGATGATAAAGGATAATTAGAATACAATCATACATACTTATCAATCACCATATTCCAATTTTTTATCTTTGAATTTTTTTTTTGCGTAGGTGGCAGAAAATTTTATGGTAATGCGTGAAGAATGTTTAGAAGGTCAGTTTGACTAGATAAAGAAGCTGCGAGAAACAAATGTTCCAAGTGTTTCATATACCAGACAGGTAAGACTGCTGCCACTTATCTCCTAAGTTTCTGTGTAACTGTGTTAACGGGAGAAGTTTTAGTATTATGACTTGCGTGGTTAGCCATATCCATATTAATTATGTTATAGGATTGATGAATAGCATTCGGTAACTTCTATTCATGTTACTCACATCAGTAACTTCAATTTTCCTCTCTTTCGATTTCTATTTTGTCAGCCCAACAGCGATGACGAGGAAGACAGTGATGAAGATGATGCAATTATAGAGAACAATATTTCAGCAATGGAAGTTGATGCTCCCCAACCACATCGCCAATTGGATCACAATCTGACTGATATTGTGGCTGATGAAAGTAGCACGAAAGATACTCCTCAAGTTGTGGATGGATGGACTGTTGTTTCAAAAAAGAGTAAAGGAAGAAAGAAGTGATGGATTGATTACATTGGCTCGAGCCACTTTAGGTACGAATATTTGAGTATATGTAAAGACAAGATTTTTGTTTGTATTCTTCTCAAGTTTTGTTGAGTGTTTCAGGATGTTTTTTGTTCAAATCCTCTAAAGTTATCTTATGTTTCAGGATATTTTTTGTTCAAGTCGTTTTGTTCCTACTTTGCTGCAAGTAACTAGAGAACGCACATACTGATGCTAATTGTGGATGTCTTATATTTTTCATCATTTTCAGACAAATTTCTCTTATGATTGAAAAGTAATAGTCCATGAAAAAGCTATTTTGAAGTTTAATGGGAAGACAAGAAATGTAGTACTTATGTAGCATTTTAGTCTAATAATGTATATTTCCAGTCTAATAATGTACTGCGGCTAATAGTGTAGAATTTTAGTATAATAATGTAGCTTATCACAACCATTCAATTTAAGGATCCAAAGACTGTGATTTGTGACTAAGATGATGTAAGGATCCTAACACACCCTAATGATATATACGTATTAGGGGTATTTTTTAAAAATTAATTGTTTGTTCATAAAATCATGAAAAAGTTAGATAAGGATGAATGTATTTTCTTTCCAGAACTTAGACATCATTAAATTTTATTTTGGGCCTTTGAATATCGTGTAAGAGCCCACACTAAATAAAACAAAAAGGGCAGCCCTAAATACGATCAATTTCTTCAATCTCTGAATTTTCTTTTTCTTTGTCAATTTCGAAGAAGAAGAAGAAGAAAAAAGGGCAAATTCGAAGGATGAACAACCACCGTATGACTCCAGAGGCAGCGGCGCAATTCGGTGATGGAATTTAGATGGTTCTTTCTCGGTGGGCTGCACTGCGGATGGCCATCGAAAACGGGTGGGGTGGCCGCGACTCTCTCTAGAAATCGTAGGAGCTCGGCCACAATCTATTCAATTTTCTCACTCAATCGAATGGTATTTCTCACTTGAACTGATACTGGTTAATTAATATCTATTTATATGCTAAAACAGAATGTTATTGAGATGGTATAAAAACCTAAGTTTTTTTAGTAATTGTTAGATTTTATTTGTTGTGCAAATCAAGTGTATATTGATGATGTAGATGATATAATTTATGAATTCATGGACTCTCTCAATACTGAGATTGAGGACGGCAGTGTTGAGGAGGTATATCATCTTCATGTATTTGCCCTAATTTTGGCGCCTACTAATTACTTAATGTCCATTCATATGTGAAGGCTTAATAACTTCTATTGCTCGAACCTGAACCCAATGCTAGGTGTGTAGGATGGAAATTAAAGAGTAAAGCAAAAATTCTCTACTCAAATCTGGTAATTAAGGAGAATATTACTAGAAAATATGAAGGGAACTGGGATTTCCATCTATCTGATACTTCTCTGTATTCTCTCATTGCACTTAACCATATGAGTTTAAGATAGTCATATTATATGCAACGAGCCAATATTCAAAATGGAAGCAGGTACTTGCCTTGTGAAGCTAGTTCGACATAAAAACTCCTAAATTCCAATCATGCACAATTTCTACTCTGAATAATGAATAATGATTATCCAAGGTGGTTGTAAACAGTAGATATCAATATCACCTACTTGATTGAGTTGTTTCGTGGTCGATGATAAAGGATAATTAGAATACAATCATACATACTTATCAATCACCATATTCCAATTTTTTATCTTTGAATTTTTTTTTTTGCGTAGGTGGCAGAAAATTTTATGGTAATGCGTGAAGAATGTTTAGAAGGTTAGTTTGACTAGATAAAGAAGCTGCGAGAAACAAATGTTCCAAGTGTTTCGTATACCAGACAGGTAAGACTGCTGCCACTTATCTCCTAAGTTTCTGTGTAACTGTGTTAATGGGAGAAGTTTTAGTATTATGACTTGCGTGGTTAGCCATATCCATATTAATTATGTTATAGGATTGATGAATAGCATTCGGTAACTTCTATTCATGTTACTCACATCAGTAACTTCAATTTTCCTCTCTTTCGATTTCTATTTTGTCAACCCAACAGCGATGACGAGGAAGACAGTGATGAAGATGATGCAATTATAGAGAACAATATTTCAGCAATGGAAGTTGATGCTCCCCAACCACATCGCCAATTGGATCACAATCTGACTGATATTGTGGCTGATGAAAGTAGCACGAAAGATACTCCTCAAGTTGTGGATGGATGGACTGTTGTTTCAAAAAAGAGTAAAGTGAGAAAGAAGTGATGGATTGATTACATTGGCTCGAGCCACTTTAGGTACGAATATTTGAGTATATGTAAAGACAAGATTTTTGTTTGTATTCTTCTCAAGTTTTGTTGAGTGTTTCAGGATGTTTTTTGTTCAAATCCTCTAAAGTTATCTTATGTTTCAGGATATTTTTTGTTCAAGTCGTTTTGTTCCTACTTTGCTGCAAGTAACTAGAGAACGCACATACTGATGCTAATTGTGGATGTCTTATATTTTTCATCATTTTCAGACAAATTTCTCTTATGATTGAAAAGTAATAGTCCATGAAAGAGCTATTTTGAAGTTTAATGGTTAGACAAGAAATGTAGTACTTATGTAGCATTTTAGTCTAATAATGTATATTTCCAGTCTAATATTGTACTGCGGCTAATAATGTAGATTTTTAGTATAATAATGTAGCTTATCACAACCATTCAATTTAAGGATCCAAAGACTGTGATTTGTGACTAAGATGATGTAAGGATCCTAACACACCCTAATGATATATACGTATTAGGGGTATTTTTTAAAAATTGATTGTTTGTTCATAAAATCATGAAAAAGTTAGATAAGGATGAATGTATTTTCTTTCCTGAACTTATACATCATTAAATTTTATTTTGGGCCTTTAAATATCGTGTAAGAGCCCACACTAAATAAAACAAAAAGGGCAGCCCTAAATACGATCAATTTCTTCAATCTCTGAATTTTCTTTTTCTGTGTCAATTTCAAAGAAGAAGAAAAAAGGGCAAATTCAAAGGATGAACAACCACCGTATGACTCCAGAGGCAGCGGCGCAATTCGGTGATGGAATTCAGATGGTTCTTTCTCGGTGTGCTGCACTGCGGATGGCCATCGAAAACGGGTGGGGTGGCCGCGACTCTCTCTAGAAATCGTAGCAGCTCGGCCACAATCTCTTCAATTTTCTCACTCAATCGAAAGGTATTTCTCACTTGAACTGATACTGGTTAATTAATATCTATTTATATGCTAAAACAGAGTGTAATTGAGATGGTATAAAAACCTAAGTTTGTTTTAGTAATTGTTAGATTTTATTTGTTGTGCAAATCAAGTGTATATTGATGATGTAGATGATATAATTTATGAATTCATGGACTCTCTCAATACTGAGATTGAGGACGGCAGTGTTGAGGAGGTATATCATCTTCATGTATTTGCCCCAATTTTGGCTCCTAATTACTTAATGTCCATTCATATGTGAAGGCTTAATAACTTCTATTGCTCGAACCTGAACCCAATGCTAGGGGTGTAGGATGGAAATTAAAGAGTAAAGCAAAAATTCTCTACTCAAATCTTGTAATTAAGGGGAATATTACTAGAAAATATGAAGGGAACTGGGATTTCCATCTATCTGATACTTCTCTGTATTCTCTCATTGCACTTAACCATATGAGTTTAGGATAGTCATATTATATGCAACGAGCCAATATTCAAAATGGAAGCAGGTACTTGCCTTGTGAAGCTAGTTCGACATAAAAACTCCTAAATTCCAATCATGCACAATTTCTACTCTGAATAATGAATAATGATTACCCAAGGTGGTTGTAAACAATAGATATCAATATCACCTACTTGATTGAGTTGTTTCGTCGTCGATGATAAAGGATAATTAGAATACAATCATACATACTTATCAATCACCATATTCCAATTTTTTATCTTTGAATTTTTTTTTTGCGTAGGTGGTAGAAAATTTTATGGTAATGCGTGAAGAATGTTTAGAAGGTCAGTTTGACTAGATAAAGAAGCTGCGAGAAACAAATGTTCCAAGTGTTTCGTATACCAGACAGGTAAGACTGCTGCCACTTATCTCCTAAGTTTCTGTGTAACTGTGTTAATGGGAGAAGTTTTAGTATTATGACTTGCGTGGTTAGCCATATCCATATTAATTATGTTATAGGATTGATGAATAGCATTCGGTAACTTCTATTCATGTTACTCACATCAGTAACTTCAATTTTCCTCTCTTTCGATTTCTATTTTGTCAACCCAACAGCGATGACGAGGAAGACAGTGATGAAGATGATGCAATTATAGAGAACAATATTTCAGCAATGGAAGTTGATGCTCCCCAACCACATCGCCAATTGGATCACAATCTGACTGATATTGTGGCTGATGAAAGTAGCACGAAAGATACTCCTCAAGTTGTGGATGGATGGACTGTTGTTTCAAAAAAGAGTAAAGTGAGAAAGAAGTGATGGATTGATTACATTGGCTCGAGCCACTTTAGGTACGAATATTTGAGTATATGTAAAGACAAGATTTTTGTTTGTATTCTTCTCAAGTTTTGTTGAGTGTTTCAGGATGTTTTTTGTTCAAATCCTCTAAAGTTATCTTATGTTTCAGGATATTTTTTGTTCAAGTCGTTTTGTTCCTACTTTGCTGCAAGTAACTAGAGAACGCACATACTGATGCTAATTGTGGATGTCTTATATTTTTCATCATTTTCAGACAAATTTCTCTTATGATTGAAAAGTAATAGTCCATGAAAGAGCTATTTTGAAGTTTAATGGTTAGACAAGAAATGTAGTACTTATGTAGCATTTTAGTCTAATAATGTATATTTCCAGTCTAATATTGTACTGCGGCTAATAATGTAGATTTTTAGTATAATAATGTAGCTTATCACAACCATTCAATTTAAGGATCCAAAGAATGTGATTTGTGACTAAGATGATGTAAGGATCCTAACACACCCTAATGATATATACGTATTAGGGGTATTTTTTAAAAATTGATTGTTTGTTCATAAAATCATGAAAAAGTTAGATAAGGATGAATGTATTTTCTTTCCTGAACTTATACATCATTAAATTTTATTTTGGGCCTTTAAATATCGTGTAAGAGCCCACACTAAATAAAACAAAAAGGGCAGCCCTAAATACGATCAATTTCTTCAATCTCTGAATTTTCTTTTTCTGTGTCAATTTCAAAGAAGAAGAAAAAAGGGCAAATTCAAAGGATGAACAACCACCGTATGACTCCAGAGGCAGCGGCGCAATTCGGTGATGGAATTCAGATGGTTCTTTCTCGGTGTGCTGCACTGCGGATGGCCATCGAAAACGGGTGGGGTGGCCGTGACTCTCTCTAGAAATCGTAGCAGCTCGGCCACAATCTCTTCAATTTTCTCACTCAATCGAAAGGTATTTCTCACTTGAACTGATACTGGTTAATTAATATCTATTTATATGCTAAAACAGAGTGTAATTGAGATGGTATAAAAACCTAAGTTTGTTTTAGTAATTGTTAGATTTTATTTGTTGTGCAAATCAAGTGTATATTGATGATGTAGATGATATAATTTATGAATTCATGGACTCTCTCAATACTGAGATTGAGGACGGCAGTGTTGAGGAGGTATATCATCTTCATGTATTTGCCCCAATTTTGGCTCCTACTAATTACTTAATGTCCATTCATATGTGAAGACTTAATAACTTCTATTGCTCGAACCTGAACCCAATGCTAGGTGTGTAGGATGGAAATTAAAGAGTAAAGCAAAAATTCTCTACTCAAATCTTGTAATTAAGGGGAATATTACTAGAAAATATGAAGGGAACTGGGATTTCCATCTATCTGATACTTCTCTGTATTCTCTCATTGCACTTAACCATATGAGTTTAGGATAGTCATATTATATGCAACGAGCCAATATTCAAAATGGAAGCAGGTACTTGCCTTGTGAAGCTAGTTCGACATAAAAACTCCTAAATTCCAATCATGCACAATTTCTACTCTGAATAATGAATAATGATTACCCAAGGTGGTTGTAAACAATAGATATCAATATCACCTACTTGATTGAGTTGTTTCGTGGTCGATGATAAAGGATAATTAGAATACAATCATACATACTTATCAATCACCATATTCCAATTTTTTATCTTTGAATTTTTTTTTTGCGTAGGTGGTAGAAAATTTTATGGTAATGCGTGAAGAATGTTTAGAAGGTCAGTTTGACTAGATAAAGAAGCTGCGAGAAACAAATGTTCCAAGTGTTTCGTATACCAGACAGGTAAGACTGCTGCCACTTATCTCCTAAGTTTCTGTGTAACTGTGTTAATGGGACAAGTTTTAGTATTATGACTTGCGTGGTTAGCCATATCCATATTAATTATGTTATAGGATTGATGAATAGCATTCGGTAACTTCTATTCATGTTACTCACATCAGTAACTTCAATTTTCCTCTCTTTCGATTTCTATTTTGTCAGCCCAACAGCGATGACGAGGAAGACAGTGATGAAGATGATGCAATTATAGAGAACAATATTTCAGCAATGGAAGTTGATGCTCCCCAACCACATCGCCAATTGGATCACAATCTGACTGATATTGTGGCTGATGAAAGTAGCACGAAAGATACTCCTCAAGTTGTGGATGGATGGACTATTGTTTCAAAAAAGAGTAAAGTGAGAAAGAAGTGATGGATTGATTACATTGGCTCGAGCCACTTTAGGTACGAATATTTGAGTATATGTAAAGACAAGATTTTTGTTTGTATTCTTCTCAAGTTTTGTTGAGTGTTTCAGGATGTTTTTTGTTCAAATCCTCTAAAGTTATCTTATGTTTCAGGATATTTTTTGTTCAAGTCGTTTTGTTCCTACTTTGCTGCAAGTAACTAGAGAACGCACATACTGATGCTAATTGTGGATGTCTTATATTTTTCATCATTTTCAGACAAATTTCTCTTATGATTGAAAAGTAATAGTCCATGAAAGAGCTATTTTGAAGTTTAATGGTTAGACAAGAAATGTAGTACTTATGTAGCATTTTAGTCTAATAATGTATATTTCCAGTCTAATATTGTACTGCGGCTAATAATGTAGATTTTTAGTATAATAATGTAGCTTATCACAACCATTCAATTTAAGGATCCAAAGAATGTGATTTGTGACTAAGATGATGTAAGGATCCTAACACACCCTAATGATATATACGTATTAGGGGTATTTTTTAAAAATTGATTGTTTGTTCATAAAATCATGAAAAAGTTAGATAAGGATGAATGTATTTTCTTTCCTGAACTTATACATCATTAAATTTTATTTTGGGCCTTTAAATATCGTGTAAGAGCCCACACTAAATAAAACAAAAAGGGCAGCCCTAAATACGATCAATTTCTTCAATCTCTGAATTTTCTTTTTCTGTGTCAATTTCAAAGAAGAAGAAAAAAGGGCAAATTCAAAGAATGAACAACCACCGTATGACTCCAGAGGCAGCGGCTCAATTCGGTGATGGAATTCAGATGGTTCTTTCTCGGTGGGCTGCACTGCGGATGGCCATCGAAAACGGGTGGGGTAGCTGCGACTCTCTCTAGAAATCGTAGCAGCTCGGCCACAATCTCTTCAATTTTCTCACTCAATCGAAAGGTATTTCTCACTTGAACTGATACTGGTTAATTAATATCTATTTATATGCTAAAACAGAGTGTTATTGAGATGGTATAAAAACCTAAGTTTGTTTTAGTAATTGTTAGATTTTATTTGTTGTGCAAATCAAGTGTATATTGATGATGTAGATGATATAATTTATGAATTCATGGACTCTCTCAATACTGAGATTGAGGACGGCAGTGTTGAGGAGGTATATCATCTTCATGTATTTGCCCTAATTTTGGCTCCTACTAATTACTTAATGTCCATTCATATGTGAAGGCTTAATAACTTCTATTGCTCGAACCTGAACCCAATGCTAGGTGTGTAGGATGGAAATTAAAGAGTAAAGCAAAAATTCTCTACTCAAATCTTGTAATTAAGGGGAATATTACTAGAAAATATGAAGGGAACTGGGATTTCCATCTATCTGATACTTCTCTGTATTCTCTCATTGCACTTAACCATATGAGTTTAAGATAGTCATATTATATGCAACGAGCCAATATTCAAAATGGAAGCAGGTACTTGCCTTGTGAAGCTAGTTCGACATAAAAACTCCTAAATTCCAATCATGCACAATTTCTACTCTGAATAATGAATAATGATTACCCAAGGTGGTTGTAAACAATAGATATCAATATCACCTACTTGATTGAGTTGTTTCGTGGTCGATGATAAAGGATAATTAGAATACAATCATACATACTTATCAATCACCATATTCCAATTTTTTATCTTTGAATTTTTTTTTTGCGTAGGTGGCAGAAAATTTTATGGTAATGCGTGAAGAATGTTTAGAAGGTCAGTTTGACTAGATAAAGAAGCTGCGAGAAACAAATGTTCCAAGTGTTTCGTATACCAGACAGGTAAGACTGCTGCCACTTATCTCCTAAGTTTCTGTGTAACTGTGTTAATGGGAGAAGTTTTAGTATTATGACTTGCGTGGTTAGCCATATCCATATTAATTATGTTATAGGATTGATGAATAGCATTCGGTAACTTCTATTCATGTTACTCACATCAGTAACTTCAATTTTCCTCTCTTTCGATTTCTATTTTGTCAGCCCAACAGCGATGACGAGGAAGACAGTGATGAAGATGATGCAATTATAGAGAACAATATTTCAGCAATGGAAGTTGATGCTCCCCAACCACATCGCCAATTGGATCACAATCTGACTGATATTGTGGCTGATGAAAGTAGCACGAAAGATACTCCTCAAGTTGTGGATGGATGGACTGTTGTTTCAAAAAAGAGTAAAGTGAGAAAGTAGTGATGGATTGATTACATTGGCTCGAGCCACTTTAGGTACGAATATTTGAGTATATGTAAAGACAAGATTTTTGTTTGTATTCTTCTCAAGTTTTGTTGAGTGTTTCAGGATGTTTTTTGTTCAAATCCTCTAAAGTTATCTTATGTTTCAGGATATTTTTTGTTCAAGTCGTTTTGTTCCTACTTTGCTGCAAGTAACTAGAGAACGCACATACTGATGCTAATTGTGGATGTCTTATATTTTTCATCATTTTCAGACAAATTTCTCTTATGATTGAAAAGTAATAGTCCATGAAAGAGCCAATTCGTAAGTTTAATGGGAAGACAAGAAATGTAGTACTTAGGTATTTCTCACTTGAACTGATACTGGTTAATTAATATTTTTTTGCGTAGGTTGCAGAAAAGTTTATGGTAATGCATGAAGAATATTTAGAAGGTCAGTTTGAATCGATAAAGAAGCTGCGAGAAACAAATGTTCCAAGTGTTTCGTATACCAGACAGGTAAGACTGCTCCCACTTATCTCCTATGTTTCTGTGTAACTGTGTTAACGGGAGAAGTTTTAGTATTATGACTTGCGTGGTTAGCCATATCCATATTAATTATGTTATAGGATTGTTGAACAGCATTCGGTAACTTCTATTCATGTTACTCACATCAGTAACTTCAATATTCCTCTCTTTCGATTTCTATTTTGTCAGCCCAACAGCGATGACGAGGAAGACAGTGATGAAGATGATGCAATTATAGAGAACAATATGTCAGCAATGGAAGTTGATGCTCCACGACCACAGCGCCAATTGGATCACAATCTGACTGATATTGTGGCTGATGAAAGTGACAAGAAAGATACTCCTCATGTTGTGGATGGATGGACTGTTGTTTCAAAAAAGAGTAAAGGGAGAAAGAAGTTGGATCACAATCTGACTAATATTGTGGCTGATGAAAGTAACACGAAAGATACTCCTCAAGTTGTGGATGGATGGACTGTTGTTTCAAAAAAGAGTAAAGGGAGAAAGAAGTGATGGATTGATTACATTGGCTCGAGCCACTTTAGGTAGGAATATTTGAGTATATGTAAAGACAACTTTTTTGTTTGTATTCTTCTTAAGTTTTGTTGAGTGTTTCAGGATGTTTTTTTTTTCAAATCCTCTAAAGTTATCTTATGTTTCAGGATATTTTTTGTTCAAGTCGTTTTGTTCCTACTTTGCTGCAAGTAACTAGAGAACGCACATACTGATGCTAATTGTGGATGTCTTATATTTTTCATCATTTTCAAACAAGTTTCTCTTATGATTGAAAAGTAATAGTCCATGAAAGAGCTAATTTGAAGTTTAATGAGAAGACAAGAAATATAGTACTTATGTAGTATGACGCCTAAATATATGCTTAGTTATTTATGAAATTTGAGGTTGAGGGTTTGAAGTTTATTATCCTCGACATATTTTTTAGAATATGTCAATCTTTCATAATATGGGATGCGTGGTGGACTTGCTCGCAACTACTCTATGAAATATTCTATGATGATAACAACAGTGTTCAATTTAGTGGATTAGACAAAATATAATGGGTGTTTAATTAAGTTTATTGTAATGAACTTATAATTGTTTAGAGTTTATTAAAAATAAATATTCAAGAGCTTATATAAGTTGCCAAAGAGCTTGTATAATTATTGAGCTTGTAATAGAGATACATTTGTATGTTAAAGAGAAAATTGTGAGTTAGAAAAGAATTTAGTTTGAAAATAAAATGGAATAGAGATGAAATATATATGAATTTAAAATAACATATCATAGTAGAGTGCATTGCTAGAACCGTTTTTGTCACAACCACACTTTGCTAAGGACAGCGAAGGCGGGTAAATTTACCAATGCATGCATCCTAAGTGTGTGCGCTCCAATTATTCTTCCATCTTTTATTAAAGAAAACCTCACATATAGCAATTCAATTAATAATTAAACTAGTTCAACCACCAATTAAACAAATACTAAAGAGAAAAGAGTCAGTAGTTAAAAATATTCCCAGCCACATACGGTACCTTCCTCTTTTTTTTTTAATTAGCACAGCATCTTCAAATAGTAACAAACAAAATAATTTAAGTTACTCCCACCTACTCTTCGTCTCCCTCTTCTAAGAGCATCCACAACGGTGGCGTCCGTCGCCACGGCGGTCCGCCCCGCTGGTACGGACGCCACCCGCCGCCCTGCGCTCGCGCCGCTGGCACAGCGCTGCTCGATGCATCGAGCAGCGCCGTGCCAGCGAGCAGCTGATGTGGCGCGCCCTCATTCGTCAACGTCATAGCCGTTGTGTTTAAATTATTTTTTTTTAAATCGGTTTTTAATTAAAAATACCGATAAAAAAAAAATTTCACTTCCCAAAAAAATTATATCCGTTTATAACCGTTTTTTCCCACTTTTTAATTTTTTTTTTAATTTTTTTTACCCCAAAAATACACACTTTCATCTATAAATACCCTCAATTTCACTCCCAAAAATTCACATCAAACTACACAATTCTCATCATCATTCTCTCATCTCCATTCTCATCTTCAATCTCTCATATCCATTTTCATCTTCATTCTCTCACACCCTACAACACCACTATGTCCGGTCACGACGATAACCCAAGCGGCTCCCACGGTTGGAACCCCGAATGGTTCGGTTCACAACCGTTTCCTAGTCCGGAAACGGACTATTCGGCCCCTCCTCTCACCCAAGATTCGGGCGTTCCGGGTGGCTACCGGCCATACCCAGTCGACGACCAAGGTGGCTCCGATGGGCGATACGGGTGGACACCGGAGCCTAGGCCTCCCGTCCCTTCCCAAACTCCGACTCCTCCATCTCGCGTCGGTGTCCGCACACCGTACTCACCGGCGGAGATGGATTTAATTATGTAATTTTTAATTTTTATGATTTTAATTATGTAATTTTTAATTTTTAGGATTTTAATTATGTCTTTTATATTTTATTTGTAATTTGTAATATTTATTGTGGTATTTTTAATGAATTTTAGTATTATGGAAATGTTTTTGTGTAATTGAATTTTAAATTAATTGTGCTCGTCTTTGCAGAACAGCACAGTTGTGGGTGTTGTGCTCTTGCCAGAGAGCAGACAGAAAAAGTGGGGTCGGGCCCACAACCGTGCCTCTGGCAAGAGCACGGTTGTGGATGCTCTAAATCTCAGCCAACAACTCTCTCACACTCTCTCTCTTAAATCTGCACCAGCAGCAGCCGCCGTCCATGGCAGCCGCAAATCGCTGCCGTCACCGCCTCTTCGTTGCCGAGCAGCCTTCAATCATCGCTGCTGTTTGCTGTTTAGAAGGATTGGAGCCGCCTCGCCGCCATTGTCTGTCGGCGGTCAGTTCCTCCGTCGGCAGCGCCGCTTCTCCAACCGGTAAGTTTTCCTCTCCCTTTTCCCCCAATTCACTCTTATTAAGTTTTCTAATTATTTGATTTCAGTTATTAATGGGAATCAAGAATTTGAGATTGGAAGAAACAAAAGGCAACATCTAAGCATTAAAGATTGAGGCTTTAATAAATCATTCAACAAATTCCCAAGGGTGAATTAAATTCTCGTGGAGGACCTACCGCGAATCATGAAAATATGCAGCAGGAAATTCATAGGTAATTGGGAGGGATATACTTTTTTGGAAGGGAGAAAGATTTTGCAATTGCAGGAAGGAATGAAACTCACGGCTTTCTCTACTCCCTTTGCTATCTCAGAATTTGGAGGAAAGGTAAAGATTGTAGAACGGTCTGGGTGTATATATATATATATATATGTTACTATGGATGTGTGTATCTTTAAAGATTGGATTTGGTTTGTTGGAGAGATTTTAGAGAAGATGGAGATATGGGAAATAGTTTGGTGGGTTTGGGGAGATATATTTGACCAAGTCAACTAGGAAAAGATTTAACTAGATTAGTTTGATTTTTTTATTTTTTTTTTCTCTCCTTTATTTTTCGAGGTGTTACAATCTACCCATCTTAACAAAAATTTCGTCCTGAAATTTGCTTACGTCCTTTGAATGGTTCGCACCTAGCTTTCTCCAAAATTTCACACAATTCCAAGAAAAGTTTCATGGTCCACCGGCCTCCATTCGCATTCTCGATCTCCTTGCCTCGTCGTGCCTTGACAAATTAGGGGTTCACCCCAAACTTTTAGATTCTCGTTCGTTTTTGTCACTCGGGAAAGTGATAAATTATTTCAACTTAAAACTACGATTCGAGTGTATTCAATCTAGCCTACAACATAAGCACTCTATGTTCGCAACATACTTCACCATCATTCATACTTAAAGATAACCAAGTATAACACACAACATTTTAACATCCCAAAGCAAAAACACTTTCATACTTTAAAACTCAAACTGGAAATCAAACTCATAATTTCTCTTCAAAACCCACTCTTTTCAGAAACCTCAGAAAATACTTCTCAATTTTAAATCAATCCATCACGGAAAGATTTTACTTTGTTGTTCGTATAAACATTTTTCTCCTCTTTCATTCTCAAAAATTTCCTCATCTTCCTTTCTCCAAAACTTTCGCATGAAAAAATATTCTCACAAAAATATATTACATCTTTCTTGTTGAGTGTGGTGAGTCGGGATATTGAGCCTTCAATACCAAAATTGTGTAGTCTAACGAAAAAAGTCTAGACTAAGACAGAAAAAGACTCTCGGGTCCAGAGCGGAAAGAAAAATTGCTCTGATACCACTTTGTCACGCCGGCATTTTCTAAGGATAGAAAACACGGTTGATCGCGACTAGGGGAGGATTAAAGAAGCGGGGAAGAAAAGGGAAAACAACAGAACTAGACCATAGCTCGAAACAAATGAGAATAGCTCGAATAAAATCAGAGTATCTCTTCAATCAACAACTCACAATGGATATTATCTCAATGATAAAAGAACTCAAAAGAAGGACAACTACTCAGCGGAAACATTTAAGAGAAGGAATATGCCACGTGTGAAGACATGACACATTCTAACACTTAAATTTCTTCAATGGTCTTGCTCAACATCCGCCGCACCTGTCACGCTCAACCTGCAAATTTTTAAAAAGAAATGTAGGGCTGAGTACTTGATGTACCCAGTGAACACATGCCAAAATAATTTTCATAAAATATTGTGTCAGTATTTAAAAGTGACCTCGGGGTTTTATAAAAGACCAAGTCACCCAAAACATTTTCTCACTCAAAAGTATGGTTGCAACCCATTTTTCTCTCTCCTCGTACCACATCAGAACCTCATATGTGAAACGAGAACGTGGCCACATTCTCGATCACTGGACCGGCTAACTCGAAAGATAGCGCACGATCCCCTCTGTGTACACTAGCTTGAATAGGGACTCGCTCCCTAGACAAACCTGAATTCGATTAAACTCATAACTTCTAGTAGGGACTCGCTCCCCACTAGGCGATCAGATAGGCACATCCTCAAAAACAAAAATACGGCATGACACAATATATTTCACATAAAAATATACTTAGGGCATTGCCTTATTTAAAAAGAAAGTCCACCTCGTTCTCTTAATATTCTTAACTTGAAAACTCTTACTTCGCCTTACTCGCTTGCGAAAGGAAACCCTTTTGAAATAACATGATATGCAAAATTAGACTTTGCAAAATAAATAAATTTATCAATGCATGCATCCTAAGTGTGTGCGCTCCAATTATTCTTCCATCTTTTTATAAAGAAAACCTCACATATAGCAATTCAATTAATAATTAAACTAGTTCAACCACCAATTAAACAAATACTAAAGAGAAAAGAGTCAGTAGTTAAAAATGCTCCCAGCCACATACGGTACCTTCCTCTCTTTTTTTTTAATTAGAGCATCCACAATGGCGCCTAGCGCACCGCCTAGCCGAGCGCCGGCGCTAGGCGGTCGCTAGGCGAACCATTGCAGGAGCCGAAAACCGCCGAGCGGTTTTTCGGAAATGAATTTTGCCTAGCGCTAGGCGGTCAAAATCCGTTGGGCTATGCGCTGGGCGATCCGCTCGGCGCCATTGCAGCGCCGGGATCTCCCAGCGCATAGCCCAGCGGTTTTTTTTTTTATTTTCGAAACACTATATATACGCGATTTGCACTTCATTTTCATTCGCACCACTTGTATTAACGAGTACTCTCTCTATCTTAATTTCTGTACAAGATCAACACCGAGAAATGAGTAACGCGGGTGGTAGTAGTGGAGGTAGTGGGGGGGACGCTGAGGAGTACGAACGTCGAATGGCCGAAGAGCTTGAGGCATATACCAACCGCGGGATAGACCAATGGATGCAAAGAGCCTTGCAGCCGGCGGTACCTCGACCTCGGCCAGTTGTCCATCGCCGACAAGCGATTGATCGTGATCACGTAGCTGCACATCAGCGCCTATACGAAGACTACTTCGCAGAGGAGCCGCGGTTCAACGCCAACCTTTTCAGGCGACGTTTTAGGATGAGCAGAGCCCTGTGTATGCGTATTGTTAACGCCTTGGAGCAGCGATATCTATATTTCCGCTTCAGGCACGATGCGGCTGGCAAACCCGGCCACACACCTATTCAAAAGTGCACTGCGGCAATCCGGTAGTTGACCTACGGAGGCGCGGTGGACATGTGGGACGAGTACCTCCACATCGGTGAGACGACTTCCCTGGAATGTATGAAGTATTTCTGTGAGGGCGTGATTGAAATATTTAGTGATCAGTACCTTCGAAGCCCTACCCCCCAAGACTGTCAGGATCTGATGCAGATGCACGGGAAGAAGCATGGGTTCCCAGGAATGTTAGGCAGCATAGATTGTATGCATTGGGAGTGGAAGAACTGTCCCACTTCCTGGAAGAGGTTCTACACGACCGGCTATAAGGGAAAGAATCCCACGATGATCCTCGAGGCCGTAGCTGATTACCGGCTGTGGATTTGGCATGCGTATTTTGGGATAGCCGGGTCGAACAACGACCTCAACGTCCTCAACTCATCGCCCCTTTTCAACGAGCAGTGCCAGGGTGTCAGGCCGGCCATCAGTTTTGTCGCCAACGCAACCGGCATGATATGGGCTACTACTTGGCCGATAGGATATACCCTAGGTGGCCCGTGTTTGTGAAGACGATCTGATGCGCATCAGATGAGAGGAAGACCTACTTTGCGGCACGGCAGGAGTCGGCGCGCAAGGACGTGGAGCGCGCATTTGGTGTGCTCCAGTCTCGATGGGCGGCGGTTAGGGGTCCAACGCGTTTGTGGCATGTCGACTGCATTGCTGATATAATGTACGCTTGTATTATCATGCACAACATGATTGTCGAAGATGAAGGTGTACAACTGACGGATTGGGCCAACGACGATAATGAAGCCGGTCCAAGCCACGGCGTGGCCGTCCTGACTCAACTTTATTTTACCCAAATAATACCCGCAAGTGTACGGGGTTATCGTAGCAAATAGCAAGCAAGAGTATATCGTATCCCACAGAGACAATTAAGTGTAAACCTAAGTACCACGAACAAATTTCAACTACTATCCAGACAATCAGGAAATTTAGTTTTGAAACTAACAACTACTGAAAACATGTAAATGCAGAGATTAAATTAGAACAATTAACAAGAAAGCAATTAAGCAAGTTGTATAAGATGATGGAGAAATATGCAGAATTCAAGGATCCGATGCACAACTCATAGCTTAACCCAATTAAAACCAATTTACCATTTAAAGTCTCCAGAATTGTTGAATCAATCACAATTGTAGATTAAACCCCCTCCCGAGGTGAGAAATCTGTAGATTAGGTGTAATAAGTGAAGTCCCCTTCTAAATCTTAGACCTAACTCCCAAAAGTTTGATTAGATTAAAGATCCCACTCATAATCTCAACTCTCCCGAGTTTTATTGAATTAAGGTGTGAATTATTCTTCTTTCAAGATTAAATATTTCATCTCCCGATTACTCTAAGAAATCCTAACACTCCCAATTGGTGATCAAGCAATTGATAGGAAAAAGCACAATAATAATTCAAACAATTACAAGAGCAAGATAAAAAAACAAAATTAATTGGATTAAAACTATGAATCAATGCATCTTCACCAAGAATTCTACATGAAGGGTTTAGTTACTCATGTTCATGGCGGAAATTAGACAAAAACTAAGAAAAACAAGAGAAACCATGATACGAATTACAATTGGGGGAGGAATCGAAGCTTGAATCTTCAATCTTCTTCCAAGAGTTCTTCAGAGAGAGAGAGTGTGTATTTTCGCGGCTCAGGAAGAATGAATTTTCGTTGCCCTAGCTTTTCTCTTTTTATTTCCCTTCAGAAAAATCATGTCTAGGCTAAAAATCGTCAGTCAGACGGACCCGGCCGGGTGGAATTATTGCACATAAAATCCACCCGGTCGGGTAGAAGTCTCTGGACTCTTTATGAACAAAATTGGCCACCCGTCCGGGTGGAATTATTGCACATAAAATGCACCCGGCCGGGTAGCTCCCGACAGTCCGCGCGCCTTTCATAGATCGGCCATATCTCTCTCATCCTAACTCCGATTGGGGCGTGTGAGGTACCCACGCGATGCTCTTTCGATGATGAAGACAATGGTACTCTCAAAATAGGATTTGGACCCCATCTTGATAAGCAGATTAACGTTTGAAGCAGACCCCAGTCACGGCTTGGCTCATTTTGACCCTTTTTACCTATTTTAACTTCAAACACTGGATAAACTCATCAAAGCACCTTTATAGTGAAATATGGACGTAAACTCAAGTAATATGCATTTAAACACCAATTATCATCACGTTTAACGCCCAATAAAACAGTTAAAATACGAGTTTATCACGTCCCCAACGCAAGGAGTGGGGTACCTCACGATGAAGCCGGCCTCCTCCAAGCACATGCCGACATGCGCCAAACGGAAGCTCATATTCGACTCCAAAAGGATTTAATTGAAGAGTTATGGGCGCGGAGGACTACTCGGAGTTAGTTTTTTTTATTTATGTAATTTTTTAAAATGTAATTTTTTTAAAATTTAAATAAAATTGTTGCATTTTCCCGTATCTGTGGCGTAAATTTAATTCCGTATTTTGTGTGATCGTTCATTATTTGTTTTATATAATTTTGAGTGATGCGGCTGGGCTATGGCTGGGCTATTTGCTTGTTTTGATTATGTGGCAGGAGAATTTTTAGTGCTGATGATGTGGCAGGAGTAGTTTGTGGCTGGGCTATGACTGGGCTATGCCGGGTGAAATCCATTGTGAATGCTATTATAACAAAATCTTCAAATAGTAACAAACAAAATAATTTAAGTTACTCCCACCTACTCTTCGTCTCCCTCTTTTAAATCTCAGCCAACAACTCTCTCACACTCTCTCTCTCTTAAATCTGCACCAGCAGTAGCCGCCGTCCATGGCCGCCGCAAATCGCTGCCATCACCGCCTCTTAAATCTGCACCAGCAGTAGCCACTGTTGTTCGCTGTTCAGCAGGATTGGAGCCGCCTCGCCGCTGTTGTCTGTCGGCGGTCAGTTTCTCCGTCGGCAGCGCCGCTTCTCCAACCAGTAAGTTTTCCTCTCCCTTTTCCCCCAATTCACTCTTATTAAGTTTTCTAATTATTTGATTTCAGTTATTAATGGGCATCAAGAATTTGAGATTGGAAGAAATAAAAGACAACATCTAAGCATTAAAGATTGAGACTTTAATAAATCATTCAACAAATTCCCAAGGGTGAATTAAATTCTCATGGAGGAACTACCGTGAATCATGAAAATATGCAGCAGGAAATTCATAGGTAATTGGGAGGGATATACCTTTTTGGAAGGGAGAAAGATTTTGCAATTGCAGGAAGGAATGAAACTCACGGCTTTCTCTACTCCCTTTGCTATCTCAGAATTTGGAGGAAAGGTAAAGGTTGTGGAACGGTCTGGGTGTATATATATATTACTATGGATGTGTGTATCTTTAAAGATTGGATTTGGTTTGTTGGAGAGATTTTAGGGAAGATGGAGATATGGGAAATCGTTTGGTGGGTTTGGAGAGATATATTTGACTAAGTCAACTAAGAAAAGATTTAACTAGATTAGTTTGATTTTATTATTTTATTATTTTTTTTCCCTCTCCTTTATTTTTCGGGGTGTTAAATTTTCAATAAAAAATACGAATCCAAAGGGAAAAATTAAAAAAGCTCATGCATTTTTCAATAAAAAATGAGTTGGTAAAAAACCAAAATTTCACACTGCACTTTGAAATTTTGATAGTAGATAATAAAACTTTGCCGTGAAGTGCTGAAATGTCCTCTTCTCCGCGTGAATGTCAATGGTAGAGTATCATAAGTACATAATAAGAGTAGATTAGTCTTGTCTCTACCACAAAATTAATTTTGATTAAGACCATCCACAATAGGCGCCCAGCGACTGCCCAGCCGAGCGCCGGCGCTGGGCGGTTCGCTGGGCGGTCTATTGCAGCCGCCCAGCGGCTGAGTGGGGAGAGAAACCGCGCAGCGCTGGGCGGTGGCGTGGCGCTCGGCGGTCGGCTGGGCGGTCCGTTCGGCGCTATTGCAGCTACCGGATCGCCCAGCGCACCGCCCAGCGCGAAATTTAATTTTTTTTTTTTCGAAACACTATATATACGCGCTTTGCTCGGCATTTTCATTCGCACCACTTGTTTTAACGAGTACTCTCTCTATCTTAATTTCTGTTCAAGATCAACAACGCAAAATGAGTAACGCTGGTGGTAGTAGTGGTGGTAACGGAGGGGATGCTGAGGAGTACGAACGTCGTATGGCCGAGGCGTTGGACGCCTATACGACCAACGCGATAAACCAATGGATGGAAAGTGCCTTGCAGCCGGCGATACCTCGACCTCCCCCCGTGGTCCACCGCCGCAGTGTGATTGATCGGGATCACGTAGCTGCACATCAGCGCCTATACGAAGACTACTTCGCACAGGAGCCTCGGTTCACCGCCAACCTTTTCAGGCGTCGTTTTAGGATGACCAGGGACCTGTTTATGCGTATTGTCAACGCTTTGGAGTCTCGATATCTGTATTTCCGCTTCAGACACGAAGCGTCTGGCAGACCCGGCCACACACCTATTCAAAAGTGCACTGCGGCAATCCGGCAGTTGGCCTACGGAGGCGCGGCAGACATGTGGGACGAGTATCTCCACATCGGTGAGACGACTGCCCTGCAATGTCTGAAGAATTTCTGTCTGGGAGTGATAGAAGTATTCGGTGATCAGTATCTGCGAAAGCCTACCCCCGAAGACTGCCAAGATCTGTTGCGGATGCACGGGAGTCAGCATGGGTTCCCGGGTATGTTAGGCAGCATTGATTGTATGCATTGGGAGTGGAAGAACTGTCCCACAGCCTGGAAGGGGTTCTACACGTCCGGCTACAAGGGAAAGAATCCCACGATGATCCTGGAGGCCGTAGCTGATTACCGGCTTTGGATTTGGCACGCGTATTTTGGGATAGTTGGTTCGAACAACGACCTCAACGTCCTCAACTCGTCGCCACTTTTCAACGAGCAGTGTCAGGGCGTCGGTCCGGCCATCAGTTTTGTCGCCAACGGCAGCCAACATGATATGGGCTACTACTTGGCGGATGAGATATACCCAAGGTGGCCCGTCTTTGTGAAGACGATCCGATGCCCAGGAGATGAGAAGAAGGCCTACTTTGCGGCACGGCAGGAGTCGGCGCGCAAGGATGTGGAGCGCGCATTTGGTGTGCTCCAGTCTCGATGGGGGGCAATTAAGGGTCCAACGCGTATGTGGGATGTCCAATGCATTGCTGACATCATGTACGCATGTATTATCATGCACAACATGATTGTCGAAGATGAAGGTGGCGAACTGACCAATTGGGTCAACGACGAAAATGAAGCCGGTCCAAGCCACGGCGTGGCCGCCCCCAACGTACGGAGTGGGGTACCTAACGATGAAGCCGGCCTCTTACAAGCACATGCCGACATGCGCCAAACGGCGGCTCATATTCGACTCCAAAAGGATTTAATTGAAGAGTTATGGGCACGGAGGATTGACCGCCGTTAGTTTTTTTTAATTATGTAATTTTTTTTAATTAATGTACTTTTTAAATTTTATTAATATTAGTGAATTTTCTCGTTTTTTGTGTCGTAAATTAAATTTCGCATATTGTGTGATTGTTAATTATTTCATTTTGTATATATTTATTAATAGTTATGTGGATATTATGTGGCTGGGCTATGGCTAGGCTATTGCTGGGCTATTTGCTTGTTTTGATGATGTGGCAGGAGGATTTTTAGTGCTGCTGATGTGGCAGTGGCTGGGCTATTCCTATTGTGGATGGTCTAATGTTGAGTAATCCAATTTCAAAAGGTCGGATATATGTTCGATACGAATGTGTTACAACATTTTTTAATCGTAAAAAAATGTCAGACCAGTGGCATAAATTAAGTTATTGATTTTTAAACTTGCACTTTTTCGTAAGTAATTGTTGTATTGAATTAAATTTGTCACATGCACTCAAATTGGGTAATTATGTTGGCCACTAAGGATTTTGCGCGCCACTTTTGTAGGCATACTAATTCCACGCACTTAATCATGTTTGTTTGTCTTCAATTGTCAACAACTATGGGAGTTAATTTATGGTCTGATAATTAGAATGAATAATAGTTTTAGCACTCCACTCTCGATGTTCATATTGTTATTAATTAATTTTTTTAATTTTTAATTTTTTATAATTAATTGAAATTCTCAATAATTCAATTGAAATCCCAAATTAAATTTAAAATTTAATTTTATAAAATTAAATCTAATATTGAAATAAAGAAACAAAGTGAAGGATGACAAAAGGGAAGAAGAATGATAATTTTGAAATAATATCAGATTTTGTACATTACTGAAATAATATCAGATTTAAAATGTTAAAAGTGGTAAAAAGACCAAATTGCCCAAACCCCCCAAAACCCCCCAAAATGGTATTTTCATCCCGAAACAGTGAAAAATGATCATTTTTGAGATAAACGCTTAGTCTAGGATTGTCTGGAGATATTTTGAAAGTTCGTGAACTAATGACGAGATAAACGCATAGTCCATAGACTATTTTTGTAGTTCACTCTTTATACTAATTAGTGTAATTAATATATTGCTATATCACAAGACGTAAATAATAGTTTATACGTCATATATTAATTTATAAAACTATATCACATATACGTAATTAATAATAATTAAGAATATTAATATATAAAATTATAATAATCTTACAATATTTTATAAATTAATAAGATTTTTAAGATGCGATATACTCTAAAAAGAATAGTACAGAATTAAATATTATCAATATCACCATTATTACTATTATTACTCCTTTAGAATTATATTCTAATGCACTAATAACCGGCTTAATTCTCTTAATATTTGAATAGTGCTTAATCCAATTATACCCCTGTATGTGTGGCCCGGCTGTATAGCTTTATTGAGAAAAAAATAGACCAAAACTGCAAATTCAATAGTGAGAATTTCGAGGGATTATTCAAAAAAAAAGTTGGAGAGTGTTTGGTACCGTTGTTGGTTACTAATTGGTATTATCACTTACTATAAAGGAACACACAACTCCATAACCACATTGATTGCAACTCTCCTCTCTTTACATCAAAGCAAAGCAAAGCAATTCCTAGTCAATTAAGCAAATTGCAGACTAAGCAATGAACCCAAAACAATAAAACTCTTGCTTCAATCCAACTCCACTGGGTTTTTTCTATTTTTGTTCTAAAATAGAACTTAGATTCCTCGTTTGTTCTAGCGTTTTTTTTTGTTCCGGATTTGGGAGAGACGCATGACCCTCATGCGTCGTCTATTATATTTTAAAAAACAACAGACGCATGAGAGAAATGCGTCTATACCTAAGACGCATGACCTTCATGCGTCGTTAAAAAAAAACGAAAAAAAAATAGAGACGCATGACCCTCATGCGTCTCTATGAAAGACGCATGACGATCATGCGTCTCATTAAAAAGAGACGCATGACCCTCATGCGTCTCTATGAAAGACGCATGACGATCATGCGTCTCATTAAAAAGAGACGCATGAGGGTCATGCGTCTCTCCCAAATCCGGAACAAAAAAAAACGCTAGAACAAACGAGGAATCTAAGTTCTATTTTAGAACAAAAATAGAAAAAACCCCAACTCCACTCAACAGCCATTTCAGAATGACAGATATCTTTCATCAATCCTCATCCCATTTGCCTTCTTCCCCTTCAAACAATGATGGTTTTGGCCAACTCAATCATTCCCCTCTTATTAGCCCCACCCCTGTAGATTTGTACGGCTCCAATTATTATAGACGTATACAACAAGAAGTAGAAAGTGGGGAGGAAGAGGACGACTTCTCTGTTTTGGCTCTTTTGCTCACTGTTTTCAGGAAATCTTTGTTGGGGTGTAAGAACATTAGTAGTGAGAATTGTGACTGGATTATGGAGATTGGTTGGCCTACTAATATCAGACACATTGCTCATGTCACATTTGATAGGTTTAATGGCTTTCTTGGCCTCCCTGTTGAGTTTGAGCATGAGGTTCCCAGAAGGCCTCCTAGTGCCAGGTGCCTCATTCATTAATTGTGTTTCATTTTCCATTCCCTAGTTAATAAATTGTGTTTTTTTATACATATATAGCATTTGTATGTGATGTGGGAGCATGTTCTAATGAGGGTTTGTTTGTGATTCTGGTTCATAACTTGTGAGGATTTAGGAGTTTTAATCTTCATGTATTAGATAGCCGTTTCATTAGCTTATTCAAGAAAATTCTCATATTTCCAAGTTCCTTATTCCTTAATTCAGCTTCCATATACTGAAAATAACCTTACCTCGAAAGTGCATTCATCGTTCACATACTGACCTCGAAATCTCCATGGTGCAGCACAAGAGTCTTTGGGGTTTCAACAGAGTCAATGCAGCTCTCGTACGACCCTAGGGGTAATTGCGTGCCAACCATACTACTTATGATGCAGAGGCGCTTGTATTTGCAAGGCGGTCTCCAGGTATCAACTATGTGATGGCTGATGATATTCTTGATCCGTTTTTGCTTATACAACCAGAGTCGTAACTTTTGTTCCTTATATTCCAGTCTGAAGGAATCTTCCGAATCAATCCGGATAATGGCCAGGAAGAGTATGCGAGGGAGCAGATAAACAATGGGGTGATCCCAGAAAACATTAATGTTCATTGCTTAGCAGGCCTACTTAAGGTGCTTTGACTTGTTATCATAGGTTTGGTTACGGTTTTTGACTAGTTCGCGATTAAAGTGTGTTTGCTTCTTCTTTGTAGGCTTGGTTTAGAGAGATACCGAGTGGGATATTGGATTCTCTCCCTCCTGAGCAGGTGATGGAGGCACAGTCAGAAGAAGAGTGCTCTCGCCTCGTGGGATTCCTCCCACCAACAGAGGCTGCGTTGCTGGATTGGGCCTTCAACCTCATGGCTGATGTTGCTCAGTTTGAGCATTTCAACAAGAAGAATGCACGCAACATTGCGATGGTTTTTGCACTAAATAAGACCAAGGTTAGCATAAATGGAACATACAAAACTCCTACACCATTTGTTGTGTTTTTCTTCTTGTAACCATGCATTATTTGTTTCTTGCTGCAGATGTCGGACCCTCTGACAGCGTTGATGTATGTTGTTCAAGTGATGAATTTCCTCAAGACCCTCGTGGCGAAGATGCTTAGAGAGAGGGGGGAATGTGTGGTCGAAGCTGGTCCCGTGCTGCAGGGAGAGCCTTCGGATGAGGATGGTCACCACAACACCTCAAGACCAAGAAACCACGTGGAGGGCAACGAGGATGAGGAAGCAGAAGCGGTCAAAGAACCTCCGTTGGATCAGATTATGAGCTCTACCTCTCAGGCTGAATCAAGAATCTGCCATGGACAAACTCATGGTTTTCTGAATTCAATAGAAAACATATTGTCTGAAGGAAATGGAGATGATGATCATTTGCCTGCTGAAATTCCAAATTTTGTTGGAACAACGAGACACAATGGGGATGAACGCTTAAATGCAACTGCAACAGCTAGAAAAGCTCGTGGTAGAAGGGCGAAAAGCAGCCAGACGAGCAATCCCAATGAGGCGAAGAAGGGAGCTAATAAACGCGCTCCAAGATCAACTCTTCACTGTGATGGATGTGCAGAGAAAAACAAGGATCTAACTGTTGTAAGTCGCGTAAGCTCGCATAAAGAAAGGGTGGAAGCATGGAGGTGAGATTTGAGGAATCATGCATTTAGCTGATTGTTGAAGATATTTTTTCTCTCTAGATAACCATTTTCATTTTGATTTCTTTCTTGGATGAAGATAAACATTACCATTATTTGTAGTGTGATAGTGATTTTGAAGTGCATGATTCATCTATTGTTTTACTTGATTCTTGGAATTTTTGCTTCCATCAGTTGTTCTTTATGCTGACAAACTTAGAGACCTTGATTGTTATTTAAAACTTATAAGTAATTGTATACTAATCAAGCAAAAATATACACATTCAACCAAATATTCAAGGCCAATAACCATAGCTTGGCTAGTGAACTGGGTCTGATTGAAACTCTACACATCTAACCAAACAACATGAAAATGGCTAAAAAGTGAGCTTCTTCAGGCGTTTTCAAAGTAACCAAGCAAGCCCTTAGAAGTGTAAACTTTTTCCCTCAATATTTTAAAAATTGGTAACCCAACTTTACAATAAATATAAACACAATTCATCACTGGAGCAAACTCAATTCATTGGAAATAATTGATTACATCAGACAACATAGTTGAATCTCAACCTTGAACAAATGTTTTTACAATCACATTCCAATGGCCGAAACCTCATTTCTCTCTACCAACTTCCCCTTCCAATATGGCATGTCTGGTAAGAACAATCTCCTTAACAAGATTTCTGTAAGTAAAAGGTCTAACAGCTGCGCGTAAAAACAAACCCGGTGTAACCCTGCTCTTCTTCACCTTCTTCCTATACGGCCCATAACCAAGCCGCTTCCATTCTTCCTGGCTTACTTTAGCCCTTTTACCTCGCATTTCTAGCTCATCTCCCTCTTCTCTTTCCTTCTTTTGTATCCACATATCATCGTAATACTTCTCCGTTGCATCTATACGTTTCTCTACAAGTTTCTCCATAGCCTCATTGCTTCTTGAACTCCTCTTCCCAATACTTATCATCTTCCTCAAGTTCCAAACTCTCATCTTCTTGAATTCCTAATACTTCATCCCCAGCATCTTTTACATCAAGAATCATATCATCCGGATCCTCCTCCTCCTCATCATCAACATTCCCCTCGTCCTCAACCCAATCTATAAAATCATCCCCCACCTTCTTTCTACCATCATCATCATCAGGAGCGTCACAGCCCAACTCCATTTCCTCCAACTTTGCCTTCCACTCTTTCGTATACGGATGCAGGAGCAGCATTGGATGATTTCCCAGCAAGACTCCAAGCACTTGGACTTGTCCTCATCGCTCAACTTCTCATATGCGTCAGTCACATCATCAACAAAAGCTTTCGGACTGATCCTCACAATCTTACACAGCCCTCCAAAATACATACACATCTCCGCACTGCCATCATCCCTCACCAGCTCACACATGTAGTCCTTCTCGGTCTCTGGGTCAAGCAACGGCACCAGAGGCTTGAAAAAGTCATCTTGTGGCTCGAACCTGCACTGGTAAACCGGCCTCTTGACATATATAATGTCGGGCCTCATCCAAGCAGCACATTGCGTGATCATAGCGCGCGCCTTGTTCCCGAGCCTTCCCATCAACGTCCACTTATCCAACCTCTGATCCCCTACTTCAAGAGCTACCTCACACACCAATGTCCACTGATGCCATGGCAAATCAGAGACTCTCCATTTCGGATGCCTCACAAACACCCAAAAGTACCTCTTTTTCCAGCCCTTATCCATGGCATCCAATCTCCTCTGAAACTCCCTCGTCATGTCATGTTGCTCAATCTTCTCCCACTCCTCCTGATCCCTGACCTCGCCAATCATCGTCACGCGCTCATCGGAAAAGTGGCCGCGAATGGGGTCGCCCAATACGATCCCACGCCAGGAGTAGGGCCCGAATTCGCCATATTTATACCAATCGTACGGGTGCTTCAAATTAGGGTCGTCCTTGTCCATGAACCTCACCAACCTATCATACCCCAAACCAATCATCTGGAGCTCCTCCTCCGAAAAATTATCCGGGTAGTTTTTTCAATCGGTAAAATAGGCTCTCCGCCATTTTCTTGCTTCTCCGGCGAGCATTCCGCTTGGACTCCCGGAGGAGATCCGCGCCGCCGTCGATGCTTCCTCCAGACTTTCCTTTGCTCCGTCCGGCGAAAGTGCGGAAGTCCGGGCGGTGGGTGGCATTTTGGGCGGGTAATTTGGCAGTGAAGTTTGAGTTTGATAGGCTTATGGGAAGGGGGAAGGAGAGGGTGGAAAGGGAAGGGGATAAGATTAGGGTTTAGGGTTTTAGAGAAAGAGAGGCTTTGAGGATGCATTTGGGAGAGGAATAATCGAGCAAAACAAGAAAACTACACAATGGACTCAAGTACTAGGCTTGAAGCAGAGAGAAGTGAGTGATGGTGGCCGACTGGCCGGCGACGACCGATTTATTGCGGCGGTAACAAATGACTGAGCCAGTAGTTTGACAGTGTAGAGGGGAAAATCGGGTTTATGGGGCACTTTACACTAAAGATTACGTAAATGTACCCATTTTGTTATCTATTCCAAAAATGGGAAAAACGCCAACCACATTGGCGTTTCTATTAGTAAAAACGCCAACCTCATTGGCGTTTATCTTCGCGTCGTATTGGAGGTGTATTTTCGCCAAATACAGCGGCGGGAAAAAACGCCAATGAAGTTGGCGTGTTTTAAGGTAAAACGCCAATGTAGTTGGCGTGTTTAATTAATAAAAACGCCACTGAGGTTGGCGTGTTATGCTTAAAAACGCCAATTTGAGCGGCGTGTTTCTGTTGAACCATATCCTTATCAGATCTCCCCCAACATCGCGACCCTAAACACTTTCCCTCCCCAAAACGCGAAAACCCTTCCCAAACGCATAAAAACCTTTCGCTCGGGTCGACCCGGTGGTGGATTTAAGCGTGGATATTTTGAATTTGGCTAATTCTTTCAACCATTAGTCCTTCTAATCGGTTAGTATATCAAATTTTAGACTCATTCTTCTAAACATTAGTCTTCCAATATTTGATTGATTGTTGTGATAATATATATTGTAGTGTAATTAATATAATAGTTTGACCAATTATTATGGGTACACTAATATTTTGATGGATTATTATGATAGTATATATTTTAATGGAAATATTTTGACCAATTGTTATGCTATTATATGTTATAGTATATTTTATGGATTGTTATGATAATACATATTGTAGTGTATTTAATAGAATTATTTTGTCAATTTTTTGGCTGACTCTACATAATGATGAATGTAAAAATAATACATATTTATTTGTGTTTTACATTATTGCAGATAGTATGACGTGGTGTGTCAATTTATATTGGGGTGGAAAGATAATTCCCGGAGCAGTTATTTCGTATGATCCTCCTTTTGCTAAAGGATTCATTATGTTGGATGAAACAATTTCGTACGATGACCTTGTGGAAAAAATTTGTGAAAGGATGGGGATAAGCATATATGAAAACAATATTCAAATAATATGGAAACGTACTATATGCTTTGGATCCGGAGTCACGTTTATAGGTGTTCAACTAGAAGAAGTATGCATGCAACTAATGTTTAGTGAGAGTATGGTTATTGGAGGTGTAATTGAATTATATGTTGAGTATTCGGCAATTACTCAACATCATAGTCATCATGTCATAAGTTATGATGCTGGTACGTCAACGAGAGCCCAAGAACCATATTTTGCTGCAACACAAGATTTTGATGTTGGTACGTCTACGAGAGCCGAAGAACCATATTTAGCTGCAACACAAGATTTTGAAGCTGGAGGCGTGCATTTATGGGATCGTGACAATTGTGATGTGGTGGAGGACATAATAGGTCCTGATAAAGCCGACTTTCTTGATCCACAATCACCTTATAATTCTGAAGATTCCGACACGGTTAGTACAGACTCAGATGGTGATCCGTCGGATGATGAACAATTTGTTGCTTCAAGACCATCCATTCCACTTGGAGAAACAGCAGTTGGAGAAACATCAGTTGGTGGAAGGGCAGTTGGAGGAAGAGTAGTTCCACAGTTCCCACAGCCTGGAATCAACTACTTTCGCACCTTACCAGGTCCATATGATAGTTTTGATCCCAAAAACTTTGAGCGTGATGATCCCAGTGTGCATTATTGGAGTGAAAAGGATCCTACCAATGTCGGTTTGCATACTAAATTTAGAACGAAGTTGGAATTGAAGGCAGCTGTGACTCATTGGCATTTGGAAAAAATCCGACAATATACAGTTGTTGAAAGTAAAGGAAAGAGATGGCATGCAGTTTGTAAGTGGCCACAGGGAAATCCGAAAGATACGTCCTTACCTAAATGTTTGTGGGAGTGCCGAGCAACACTGAGGAAGCATGATGAACACTGGCAAATTAGAGTGTTCAGCACTGCTCATACTTGCATGGGGGATCGTAACTATAATGGCCACGCTAATCTTTCGTCGGGTATGATAGTGTTGAGTGTTCGCCATCAGATAGAAAACGATCCTTGCTACAAGGTAAAAGCAATTGTGGCGGATATTGAAAATAGATTTCATGTCAAAGTTAGTTACAAGAAAGCATGGTATGCTCGGAGGACAGCGATTGAGCTTGTATACGGTGGATGGGAGTGGTCGTTCAAAGTTTTACCAGCTTATTTGAATGAAGTGCAAAGACAAAATCCTGGCACAATTGTGGAATGGATGCACGATGACATATTAAGCAATGGTATGAACAAGGTATTCAAGTACGTATTCTGGGCTTTTGGACCAGCTGTGGAGGCTTTTCAACTATGCAAACCAGTTTTAACGGTTGATGGAACTCATCTACGTGGACGATGTCGAGGTAAAATTCTTATTGCCGTTGGATTTGATGCTAATAAGAAATGTTTGCCTGTTGCATATGCCATTGTTGATGAGGAAACCAAAGAAAGTTGGAATTGGTTTATGGAACGCATTAGACTTCATGTAGCAAAGCATGAAATATGTGTCATATCTGATAGGCATGTGGGAATCATAGATGCAATGAATTCTCCCATATGGAAAGAAGAACCCAATGTGGGTCATCACAGATTTTGCTTGGTACATGTTAGAAAGAATGTTTTGCAGAATCACAAAGGTATCATGGTCAAAAGACTTGTTTGGAAAATTGGTATTGCTACCAAGAAGCGCAAGTTTAAGATCAGACGTCGTTTACTTCGAAACGTCAACAACGAGGCTTTGCAGTACCTTGATGCCGTGGAGTTAGAAAAATGGAATCTGGCGTATGACAAACACAAAAGATGGGGTGAGGTTTCCACTAATATGGTGGAATCTTACAACAATGTGTTGAGAGGCGCAAGACAACTCCCAATTAAAGCTTGCATTGATATGATATTCTGGAGGACAATAGAATGGTTCAATGACCGGTCAATTGCATCAACACAGTGTGCCACACCACTTACCCCGTGGGCGCATGAAAAGGTGTGCAAAAATGATGCAAAAGGTCAATTGCATAATGTGAGAGCACCCAACACAATTGCAGGGCATTATGTGGTTCGAACAAAGCGTCGAATTGGTGGAAAGGGCGCTAATAAGTGGAAGGTAAAGTACTTGGACTCGCACTGCAAATGTCAAAAGTGGCAGATGTGGAGACTTCCATGTTCACATGCAGCGGCAGTTGCGCGTTTTAGAAACGACAACATGCTGTCGCTTGTTGATCCCGTATACCGCACAAGTGTTTGGGTACACCAATATTCTACGGTGTTCAATCCACCCAGACACCAAGATTATTGGGCCGTGCCTGAATGGACTTTGCAATGTTCACGAGCTCAGCTAATGCCTAAAAGTCGCGGTCGATACCGTACTACTAGGATTCCTAATCAGATGGATGTCCGTGAAGCTGACCAGCCACGAGCCCGACGCCGATGTAAACATTGCCGTCAACCAGGTCACGACAGGCGCAACTGCCCGAATGCTCATTCAAGGATGGATACTCAGTTGGTAGATGATGCCGCTGACGATTTTTTGCATCCACCTCCACCAAGGATGGATACTCAGTTGATAGATGATGCCGCTGACGATTCTTTGCCTCCACCTCCACCAAGATATGCAGTTCGAGGTCGTCATTCTGTCAGTCACACTGATGATGTCGATCACGATTTTATGCCTCCACCTCCACCAAGATCTGCAGTTCGAGGTCGTCACTCTGTCAGCCACACTGGTGGTACAGGCGAACACATCGGTCTCAGTGATGTCCCACATTCTCCACCTCGGTCTTCTGTGCGAGACGAATATTTTGGGGTTGATTTAGAGAATGTCGTTGTGCGAGAGACTCCTCCGTCTAGACTCTCAACCGCCAGAATCGGGAAGGGGATCCGTAGCTTTTTTACGCGGAAAAGGCGAGACAATTGAACGTATGCATTGTGTAATATTGGATTTCTGTATTTAGCAAGATTTGGACTAATGTATAGGGTAATATTTGTATGTACTTATATATTGAATAATGATGAAATGATTAAAAACTCTTAACTGTGGGAGCGTTTTTTTATAGGACACGCCGATGTGAGTGGCGTGTTTAAAGAGACGCCTACTTAATTGGCGTCTTTTCACTTTAAAACGCCAACGTGAATGGCGTGTTATTGCTGAAACACGCCAACGGGACTGGCGTGTTTGTTCAGAATGTCCGCTTTCGGCGTAGAAAAAATGAGCAACGAAAAAACTAACTTAAAAACGCCAATGGCGTTGGCGTTTTTAAATAACACGCCAACGGGAATGGCGTCTTATTAAAAACGCCAACGGGAATGGCGTGTTTGTTCAAAATGTCCGCATTCGTCGTAGAAAAAACGGGCAAAATATAAACTAACTTAAAAACGCCAATAGCGTTGGCGTTTTTAAATAACACGCCAACGGGAATGGCGTCTTATTAAAAACGCCAACGGGAATGGCGTGTTTGTTCAGAATGTCCGCATTCGTTGTAGAAAAAACGGGCAAAATATAAACTAACTTAAAAACGCCAATAGCATTGCCGTTTTCCACAAAGACTTACATTCACAAAAACGCCAATATCTCTTTATTTGCCTGTTTTCATTTTCATTTCTACTAGGAAATAATAATTCAGACATCCAAATACTTAATCATAAAGACTTAAAATCAATGAGTTCAAATCAAATGAAAAAACATCAATATCAAATTACAGTAATATCAAGAGTTCAAATTAGTTCAATCGTCACGACGTTTCCGCATAAACAGACGCCGTATCCCCTTCCCAATAGTAGATGTAGATCTAGGGATCCTTGAGGGAGGAGTATCTTGAACAACAGCGTTCTCAAGATCCTCCTGCACAGACGACCGCGGTGGAGAAGCGGGGACATCACTGAGGCCAATATCTTCTCCGGTACCACCGGTATGGCTAATAGAATGACGGCCTCGAAGTGCAGAGCTCGGTGGAGGTGGGTCCTCAAAATCGTCATCGGAGTCGTGTACGAACTGAGATGACGACTCTCCGCGGACGGTTTTCTGCTTGGTTCGTCGTTTTGCCTTTTGCCTTATGGGTACGTCCACGTCCATTGCAGAGCGCTGCGAAGGAGGGTAGTCCATCAGCTGAGGCTCCCCGGATATCTGCAGTCCTTCTTCAACCATCCTCGAAATGGTTTCCATATCCGGACAGAAATGTCCTGTCGCAGCTCGGCCACTTAGATAGTGACGTATTTTGTGAAGCGTCTCCACCTACAATTTTTCAAAGTTAAGTACATATCATAATATGAATTTGAATAAGTAATCAGGGTTTAGTTAAGTATAAATAATGTACCGTAAAGTTATGAGAAGATGCGGTTTCGTGGAATCCCTCTTCAGCATGCACGCCGGGTTTGGTTAAATACACCACAGTGATCTGGCGAAACCAATTCATATATTCTTCCGTTGCAACAGGCTCAGTACTGTCCTCCAGATCAGTCCATATCGTAAAGTGTCTGTTGTCCCACTCCTGTATATAATTGGCGTGCCATTGAACCCAATTCCGACCAGCTTTTCCACGGCGATCCTGTTTCAAAAAATCAGAACCGTGGAACCGGGGGAGATCCGGGATATACGGTTGGACAATCCCGAATTGGCGCAACACTCGGTGTGGCAGGTGTGGCTCAGCCAGATTCCAACAAATAAGCGTTGTGATCGACATCCATATAGGACGACCGGCATCACAACTTTCCGGCAACTCCCGGTGGAGATAAGGCCTCCAAATAAACTACATGTGATACAAATTTTTCAAAATAATTTCCATAAAAACAAAAAACAAAAAACCAAAAACATTTTATAAATATATGAAGTACCTGATTAGGATGCATCATGGAGAACTGATCTCGGAAATTTTCAACACAATGTCCGGGTGCTTTTACATATGACGCCGGGCCATTCCATCTAAAAAATTTAAATTATGAGCGAAGAACACGAAAATTGATGAACATTAAGTTTAAAAACGCAATTAATGAACAACTTACGCGCTTGCACATGGTAGATAGTCTGTATGCACGGGATCTAGCATCCTCGGTCTAATATTTGGGATTCTCTCCCAAGCCCAAAGTTGTAATAGAGTTAAGGCTCCCCCTACATCCGTCCTCTGACCAACGGCCGCTTCACACAAATTGTGGTACAAGCAAGCAAGCGTCGCCCCACCCCAGCTATATGTAGAACACCGTTCTATATCCATGAAAAAGTGTAGGTAGAAGAACGGAATTTTATTTCCGGTGGCGTTGGGGATCATCAGACCACCAAGTAATAGCAGACAATAGATACGAGCCCGCTGAGCATATATGTAGTGTTCGTGGTCATTAGACAGCTCAATCCTCAATTGGCGCGATAAGCTCGTCTGCTTAAAAGCCATTTCCTTCAACTCGGATGCTTCCGGTATGAATCCTAGAAAATCCATACACCTGTCCGTCCAATATCCCGCGTCCGTCGGGGGGATGTAAGTTGTCAGAGCCTCTCCATCAACTTTCAGGCCCCATAAGACCTCCACGTCTTCCAGTGTCACAGTCGCTTCACCGACTGGAAAGTGAAACGTGTGAGTCTCTGGCCTCCAACGTTCAATCAGAGCTGTGATAAGATGGTGGTCAATTTCTTTTGGTTTACCACACCTTAACATACCCCCAAACCCCATCTGGTCCACTATTGTCAAGACATGTTGCTGGATGGGAACATCCCAAATTTTTCCTTCAAATCGTCGGCAGCGTACATCTTCGGATGGAACTCCTGCCCATATGTTGTTAGAGACGTGTTGTCTCTGAAAATATAATACAGATGGATCCGCAGGACCACATGCAAGCCGACGACGAGAGGTTGAAGATGATGCCATAATTTACCTACATAATTCAAATTCAACAATAACCAACCATAACATTTAATCCAATTTCATAAACCAAATTCAACAATAACCAACCATAAACCATTTCAATAATTAGATACAATTTAATCCAATATCACAAAATTGAACACCAACATCAAATAAGCAAGTTACACAACATTGCACATTCAAAATCATAAACCAATTCACCTACACAAAATTAACAATTTCAATTAACAATTCGCCCAACCTACCAATTTCAATTTTGCCTAACCTAAACAAATTTAACAATCTAAACTAATCAACCAAAACCCACATAAATCAAAACAATTTGCCCAATTTTTTAGCTATAAAAACCCTAGGGTTTAGGCTTATAATCAAATTTATACACAAATTAACTTAAACCCAACACAATCCAACATAATAATCAACAATAATATCATTCAACCAATCCAAAATGCATAATATTTCTACTCAATTCACAACCCATTACAAACCCTAGCTATCCACCAATTACTATAATTATGTAAAAGGTAAGCATACTAACCGAATAAAATAGATGAATTTGGGGGAGAATAGCACCGATTGATGAATGTAGGCCGAAATCACGGAGAGAAGGCGCGCAGCTGGAGAAATCGCGAAGGCTGTGTGTTGTGAGGTTTTCGCGATTTGGGGGAGGAACGCCTGGTATATCAGTCTGATTAAACACGCCACTCAGAATGGCGTTTTTCATGATTAAGTAAATACGCCACTCCGGTTGGCGTCTTTTACAAAACGTCAATATGTTCGGCGTTTCAACAAAGAAAACACGCCATTTACAAATGCGTTTTTTTATTTAAACACGCCAACCAAGTTGGCGTGTTTAATCGTAATTACAATCCGAGAGCATACACCCAAAATACGGCACAAGTATAAAACGCCATCATCGTTGGCGTATTTACCTTAAAACACGCCAATGACGTTGGCGTATTTACTAATAAAAACGCCAATGTGGTTGGCGTTTTTCCCATTTGTGGAATAGATAACAAAATAGGTACATTTACGTAATATTTAGCGTAAACTCCCCCATAAACCCGATTTTCCCCAGTGTAGAGAGAGAGGGCGAAAGAGATAGTGATATAGATAGAATTGCATATCTACGGAGAAGAGAAAAAAGGTAGAATCTGGAGATATATAATGGAGTGCTAGAGTAAATTATTATTCCAACCAATAGAAACAATTTCATAAGCCTATAATGAAGGAGAAAGAGCGATTAACTGTATTCATTGCCCAACAAAAGTTGGGATGAAAATATAATTCGTCAAAGTATACAACTATTTTCAAGACACAACATATATTGAGTACACGGTGGTATCGACCGATTAAGCTATATTCCTTTCAAAAGAATCCTATTAATTCTATCTATAAAGTCATTCATCTGCTCCCTTGAAAACAATGGGAATGGATATACTAAGGCACAATCTAATGCCCCGCGTCTTATTGTGTCGAATACTGCAATTGATGGGCCTACTCCGTCAACTGAGGCACATCCAATGAAGTCTTCGAACCCCATGGTCTCCTTCAGTTTGTTTGGAGGATCGAAAATAGGGTCCTCGAAGACAGATATTAGTGAAGTTCTGAGAGACGATGATGGGGTCAAACTGGGGTTCTCTATTGCCTTGCACATTAAGAAGTTGAGATCGGCCATGTAAGTGAAATGCTTATTCTTGCTCTTCGAGTCCATAAATGAAGAATGGACTCGCTTTGCCAGCTCCCACAATTTTTCTCCTCCATGAATATCATAAGTGTGCATAATGGCAATGTGATAAAAACCTGCATTATTTCGACCAATATGGTTAACAACAGATCTGGAGAAGTAGCTGATTACACATTTAACTAAGGTGATACATATCAAGATAAAATAGATGATTTCTTGTGTGAAGACAAAAGAGCTGTAAACTATGTGAAAGTCTCATATTACTAAGCATGGTTCTAACTTTAAAAGTGAACCCAACAGAACTTACCAATATGTTGGCTGCTAAGCACGGGATCAAGAGCAGGTCGACAATCCATGAGAGTTACAACTGCATACTTCTCCCACTGTTCATCAGGGAACCTTTTTGAGGCATGGCAAGCAATTAATCCTGCTGCTGCTAAAGCTGCACTCAACTTTATCTTATTAGAGTTGCAACACTGCGAAAGTAATGCCAAGAAAATCAGTAAGAGGAAATAGTTGTTACAGGATGGTTAGATCAAACTAAGTCAGTAGTACTTAAAAAAATCATCTTGAGTTCAACCAGGCAATATATCCATTTTGCATAAGCAGTACTGCATTTCCAAATGATGCAAACCAAGAAAACATGGAGTAAATGTTCATTATTCAAAATGCCCCATCAACTCTTATTAGAACTGTTTCCAATTTCCATCATTATCTAATAGTTTTCTCTATCAGGAACATGATTGTTGCAAACCTTACTGTTTCTTAACCTGATCTTATTTGCCTTTACGTTTCTCCTGTCAATATCTAGCAGGCAAAATCATCCAATCCTAGAAAAGCAGCAAAATCAGACAGCATATGGTTTTAAGTAATATTGATTTTTTAGAAATTTGGATAACCGAGTGGGAAATTGAATGGAGCAAAACCCTGTATTATCTACCGGCAAAAAAGCAAACCATGCAAAGTAAGCACTAAGCACCCTCAGTCTCAGGCAGATAGATAGAAATTCATTATATCATGTATTTTGCTTCAAACTTGAAAGGCCAAAGTTGAACCCCTTCAATATTAAGCATGATATCTACTCAACTCCCATTTCCATAGCTGTCATCGTGCATTCAAACTGAGTTTAATCAAACCCCAACTAAAACTAGAAAAAGAAATTGCTAACATCCTTACGCAAACAAATCAAGCACGCATAACAACAGACTAAGAAGAAGCAAGCTTACTGCATAAAATGCACAACACAATAATCAATCATCAATGCACCTATCGAACTACTACAACTGATCAAATCAATTATCAATCACGAAATCACAGGTTAGAAAACCCTAACAAAATTGAACTTACAGACATAATTTTTCCAGTATCCTCCTCACTCATCTTGAACCTAACGACGCGCGACAGCCTGGGCGAGGCGGTGTCCTTGAAGCTCAAATTGGCGAGGCGGAAAGAGTTGAGAAAATGTGTTAAGAGACTCCTTCTCTTAACGAAATACTTCTGCCCGGTTACGAGAATAACACAAGGAACTCCGGCGCCCCGCGTGCAGGGTCGGCGGCCAAAACAATCGTTGGCGCGGAAGAGATTTCCGTCGGCAACAAGGTAGGGTTTTTGAGAGTGTTAAACATGATAAGTGGGCCAATAATTGTTCATTAATTTAATGAGAATTAATGAGATGCCCTATTTATAATATCTAGGACCCTAGGGTTGGTTCGACCTAATTCTATACATCGGGAAAGAACCAACAAAGAAAACCCGACGGAGCTTATAATACGCTCGACACAATATTCGTTCAAAATAATAAAAGAAAAATACAATAAAGAAATGCGACGGTCTAAATTGAAATAAAACAGTAAACTGGTTCAGGCCTTTCGTCGAGCAGTTGGCATGCTACTTCGTCACGAAGTCCTGGTAGCGTTCAGGTTGCTTGAGTCCCTTCCGTGGTCTTAACTCTCTCTCCGTCATCTTCTCCCTAACCTCCTCCGTCTGTTTCCCAGGTTCCTCCGTTGGTGTCGAATCCGTCTCACCCGATAATGTCGTCGGGGTAGTCTCTGCCGTATCCCCAGTCGGCGACTCCTCAGTAAGGGGTGGCTCAGATGGATTCGTAACAACTCCCTACTCTTTAAGTGTCTCCTTGGCCTCAAGGTGAATTGATGGATACCGTCGCTGCAACTCGTCAAGCGGTTCCCAGGAAGGGGAGTCTGACCCGTCCGACCACAGGGAGTCTGACCCGTCCGACCACCTGACCAACACGTGCTCGGTCGCCGCTCCCTTATGCCACATTGTTTGGGAGTCCAAAATCGCCACCGGCTGAGCAATGGGCCGGTCACCCTTGAATCTGTCAGGCAAGGGCATCACCTCGTTGCTTCCAACAAACGCCCGGAAAAGGCTGACGTGAAAGACGTTGTGGATGCGACTACCCTCAGGCAACCTCAGTTTATACGCGACTGGGCCAATCCGTTGCAAAATCTCGAACGGACCATAGAAACGTTTGGCCAGCTTAGCAGATAGCGGTTTGGCCACAGAGTGCTGCCTATATGGTTGCAACTTCAACCATACAAAATCATCAACCTCAAATTCAATGTGCAGCCTATGCTTGTTTGCCGTATCCCTCCTTCGTTGTTGAGCTCTGGATAAATTCCGCTTCAATTCCTCCAACAATTCCCCACGTTGCCTGATAAGCTCGGCCACATTAGGTGGAGTTTTAGCCGACGGTCGAGCAGCCACCAATAAAGGAGGTTCCCGCCCATACAATGCCCGAAAAGGAGAAGTCCCTAACCCGGCATGATGAAAACAATTCAGAGACAACTCCGCCCAAGGTAAAAAAATTGACCAAGTAGAAGGTCTATCCGCCGTGAACGCGCGCAAGTATTGCTCAAGTCCTTTGTTCCGAATCTCTGTTTGGCCATCTGACTGTGGATGGTAGGCCGTAGCGAAGTTGAGCTTGGTCCCACTGAGACGTAATATTTCCTCCCACATGGCATTTAAAAATACCGAGTCACGATCCGAAACCAAGGTCTTCGGGAAACCGTGATGCCGGGCTACTGTGTTAACAAAAAGGTGGGCGACACGGAGGGCATCGAAACGCGTGGGAAGAACAGCGAAATGAGCATATTTGGACAGTCCGTCCACCACCACCATTATAGTCGTGTACCCTCTGGATTGCGGCAGCCCGGTTATGAAATCCATGGAGACATCCTCCCAAACTTGGGATGGAACCGGGAGAGGTTGTAGCAGCCCCGCCGGCTTTTGGGTGGAATACTTCGTCGATTGGCAGATGACACAGGCGTCGACAAAATCCTTAACCTCCTTCCTCATTTTCGGCCAATAAAAACCCGCCGCAAGTAGGCGGAAAGTCCGCTCATGGCCCGGGTGACCAGCCACAGACGTATTATGGTGCTCTTCCAGTAGCAGCTTCTTCATAGCAGATGGGGCTGACGAAAATCCTTCGGTTAAAATAAATTAACCCATCGACGACGGAAAACTGAGGAGGAGCATCACCCGACTGAATCTTTGCAGCTAGTGCCTTCAAATCTGTCAGAGTGGCTGTCTCTTCCTGCAACACATCGAGTAATATCGGGATCGGATGAGCTGCCGCCGCCAACAACGCCCCATCTGTCTCCGATTCAGCTAGCGCCGTGTCTGACACGGAAGGCTCCCCCGCGGCTGCTGAAGCCGAAGTATCGGCGACGACTCCACCGCATCCCGACGAGAGAGAGCGTCGGCCGCCTTATTAGTTATTCCTCGTTTGTACTCAATGCGAAATTTATATCCCATTAATTTGCGGACATATAATTGTTGATCCGGTGTGTGCACCACTTGTTGCATAAACTCCTACAAGCTCTTTTGATCACTTCCAATAATAAACTCCCTCCCCAATAAATAATGTCTCCATTTCTGCACCGCCTCAACAATAGCAAACAATTCTTTGTGATAGGCGGACGCCACCATGTGGCACGGACCCAATTTGCGGCTGAAAAAGGCGATGGGGTGACCTTCTTGAATTAAGACCGCACCAATCCCCACGTCACAGGCATCGGTTTCTACACAAAACGTTTTGTTAAAATCCGGCAAACGTAACACAGGGGCCGATGTCATGGCGGCTTTGAGGGCTCCAAATGCCTTATCTGCTGTTGCTGACCATTCGAAAGAGTCCTTTTTCAACAAATCGGTCAAGGGGGCCGCAATGACTGCGTAATGTGCGACAAAACGTCGGTAGTATCCCGTCAAACCAAGGAATCCCCTTAACTGCTTCACCGTGCGCAGTAATGGCCACGTGGTCATGGCTTCGGTCTTTGCCGGGTCAGCTACCAACTGCCCATTTGTAATCAAGTGCCCCAAATATTCAATAGTAGTGCTACAAAAGGCACACTTGGATAACTTCACAAAAAATTTGTGGGCGAGCAGGAGCGATAGTACCTCGGTCAAGTGTGCACAATGGGAGTTCATGGTTGGGCTGTAAATCAAGATGTCGTCAAAGAAAACTATCACGCACCTCCGAAGGAGCGGCTGAAATATACTGTTCATCGCCGCATGGAAAGTGGAAGGGGCGTTGGTCAGTCCGAACGGCATCACCAAGAATTCAAAATGCCCATCATGCGTTCGGAAAGCAGTCTTAAAGATATCTCCCTCGTGCATCCGGATCTGGTGGTATCCTGAGCGCAAATCCAGTTTTGTGAAGAACTTAGCTTTTCCCAATTCATCGAACAATTCATCCGCCGTGGGAATGGGAAAATGGTCGGGGACTGTGGCGAGGTTCAAGGCCCGATAATCTATACAGAAGCGGAACGTGCCGTCCTTCCTGATTAGCCGAACTGGGGAAGAAAAAGGGCTCTGACTCCTTTGTATAATTCCTTGGTCCAACATTTCCCTCACCTGTTTCTCGATTTCATTTTTTTGAAAGTATGGGTAACGGTAAGGTCGCACATTAACAGGCCTGGTGTGCGGCAACAGATGGATCTTATGGTCGAAAGCGAAGCACATACTATCATGTGCAAACAAGAGCCACATAATCATTCAGGCGTGCAAGCCACCAACAAAATCTACTTAGCTGATGCATGACAATGAGATACTATTGTCTTTCTTGTATGTATGCCACCATCATCAGCCATACCGTGATAATATCGGAGATACCCCGAACTCCTTGTTGAAGAATATCATCAGCAAGATTGAATGCATCTGTTACTGGTGTGGATGGAGAAACTGCAGTGAGCAATTTATCATTTGGAATGACAATGAGGGTATCAACGTTTTCTCTTAAAGCTGCGATTCCTTCCTGAGCTTGAACAGCTCTTCTTCGTCCTTCAAATGAGAATGGAGTGGTGACTATACCAACAGTCAAAATGCCCATGGATTTTGCGATTCCAGCAATTACAGGGGCTCCCCCAGTGCCTGTTCCCCCACCCATTCCAGCCTGCAAGTATTAGAAGACTAGTGAAGGCCCAAACTAAACAAGGAGAAGCATACCGCACAAAGACTAAAGTTTTGCAGGATAATATCAATAGAGGTGGATGTACTTTTCCTTTAAATAATTCAATTGTAATGGGCTTGAAGTTTGAAGAAAACAATAGCATTTCAAGCAATTCTTAAACAGTAGTCATTTTGGCCAGAAAGTGTAAGAAAAATAACTAAAGCTAATTTCTAAGGTTTTGGGTTGTGTATTTGTAATGATTGTGATGGACAAGCAAAAAGGTTAAGATATTAATGGACGTTGTAGATATGTTCACACATTACATATCAAAATTGCTTTTCTACCAAAACATGTCAGAAACATGGAAATTTATTTTAACTGGGTGAAAGAAAGAAAGCATCTATAAAGATATCCTAACAAGAAGGTTTAAACTGAAGATCTTTCCAGAATGGATCTCAGGAATTTGTTCCAATTTTCTCTTTGCAAACACAGCAATTACCATGACAAGTCTGCAATTATTCGCAGAGACTAGAATCATCAAGGAATTGACTTGCCTGGGGGAAATAATAAAATGCAGTAACTTACAGTGACAAAGACCATGTCTGCTCCATCAACTGCCTCCTCTATTGCTGCGTTGCTTTCATTAGCAGCACTCATACCAACTTCTGGGTTCCCACCAGCACCGAGTCCTCGAGTAAGCTCTCCACCAATCTGCAAGCGATGCTCAGGAAAGATGGGTGACATCCTCATGGCTTGGATGTCAGTGTTAACTATCCAGAACTCAACCCCCTTCATTTCACTCTCTATCATATGGTTAACAGCATTGGATCCACCACCTCCAACGCCAATAACCTTGATCTTGGCTTCACTATAATTGTTTAAAGTAGATAAGTCTCTAACACTCTCAGTAACATTTCCACTTGACGAATCCTGTCTTGGGTTGATCATGGTAGTGCTCGTCTCACCTCTAAGCATCGAGATCTCAGGGTGTAGGTTCAGAAACGAGTCCTTGCTATGAAACTGATTCACACTATGGGAATTGGCCGAACATTTCAACTGTGGGAGACCTGAACTACATTTTTGAGTTACACCAGAAAACCCATTCATTTCTTCAACAATTTTCAATGGGGAAATTCTCCCTCCAAGAACAGTCAATACCCCAGCCCGTCTCCCAGCATCCGGAGGTGTAAAATAAGGGGAAGTGTATGTAGCCATTGATGTAAATATCAAACCCCACCTCGCTTGATCTGATTACAGCACCTATATATGCAGTAACACCTATCAGCTATACCTCAATTCCAACACATCAGTCATACCTACTCCTATTCATATTTGGTCAGGAAACTAAGCAGAATCAAAGTTAACACGAATGCGTCTTGATAAGCATTTACTACCTTAAAACCCAAATTAAAAGACGTGAAATAAATAAATACCTCAAGTCAGCGACTTAATTAGTAGAAATAACAACCAACGGCAAAATCACCAAAACCCCAACGACATTCAAATTTAAATAGGAAAAAATTAAATGAAATCAGAGCTAAATCCTTGCAGTTCACCTGAGCACACAATGTTTCTTGTTTTCAAAATTATGAAACGAGGCAATTTGTGTGATGGGTTTGCTTCTTTATGTTTTATCCTTCCGCTGCCGGCAGAAGCAAACCTGCATTTAGTAGCATTCACTAAATAAATTAATCAAACAATCAGAAAATAAAATTGCAGATACAGAGAGAGAGAGAGAACGGAACGGAGTGATAGGCGGATCGAGACAGGTTGGCGCCGTCAAATTGTTGTTGGAAATGCAGACTACAATAGAGATGGGGATAGAGTAGAGATGCCCACCGGTTCCGGTTCCGGCGGTTAACCGGCGAACCGGAACCGGCGGTTCCGGTTCCGAACCGGAACCGTGGCAATTTTTCCGAACCGGAACCGTCGCAATTCGGGTCGCGGTCCGGTTCAGGTTCATGATTTTTCGAACCGGAACCGTCACCGAACCGGCGGTTCGGGACGGTTCGGAACCGCCGGTTAACCGGCGGAACCGCCGGTTCGGGCGCGTAAATCAAGGCGTCAGGGATGGGGCTGACCGGCCGGTTCCGGCGGTTTTTGGACCGGAAACCGGCGGTTAACCGTGAAAACCGGCGGTTCCGGCGGTTTTCCGCCAAAACCGCCGGTTTTTCCGGCGGTTTAGGCGGTTCCGGTTCGGAACCGGCGCATTCGCGGTTCGGTTGTATTTTTTTTTTTAATTCGAAATTTGGATTTATACAACAAATTGGAACAAGACAATGTATAATTCAAATAGAAATACGGCGAATAAGGAAGAAATGATATCTATTTTATTGAGTTTGAGTTGTAAGTTGTAACGGACAACGATACATTACAATTTACAATATGTATACAAGTATACAACATACAATAATGTAATATAAATTTGAAATTTGGACTTATACAATAAATTGGAACAAGATAATGGATAATTTAAATTGAAATAAGACGAATATGATGAAAATGATATCAATTTTATTGAATTTGAGTTGTAACGGACAACGATACATTACAATTTACAATACATATACAAGTATACAACATACAATTATGTAATATAAATTTGAAATTTGGACTTATACAATAAATTGGAACAAGAGTACAAGACAATGGATAATTTAAATTGAAATAAGACGAAGAAGGTGAAAATGATATCAATTTTATTGAATTTGAGTTGTAACGGACAACGATACATTACAATTTACAATACATATACAAGTATACAACATACAATAATGTAATATAAATTTGAAATTTGGACTTATACAATAAATTGGAACAAGAGTACAAGACAATGGATAATTTAAATTGAAATAAGACGAAGAAGGTGAAAATGATATCAATTTTATTGAATTTGAGTTGTAACGGACAACGATACATTACAATTTACAATACATATTCAAGTATACAACATACAATAATGTAATATAAATTTGAAATTAAATTCTTCCATTTCCCCCCAGTTTTTAATCTATAAATACCCCCCTCTATTCTCATTTACATTCACCACACTCTTATGTTAATAAGAGTTTCTCTCTTCAATCTCCCAATTCTCTCTCTTTGTCTCCAATTTCTCATTTGTGCTATTGTGCTTCCATTTAATTACTCAAGTGCTACTCTTATTACGCATTGTTATACACTTATACTTGTTCCCGTAGTTCTTCCATTTTCCCCTCCATTTCATGTTTTTTTATTTGTAAATTATATTACATTGTTGTATGTTGTATACTTGTATATGTATTGTAAATTGTAATGTATCGTTGTCCGTTACAACTCAAATTCAATAAAATTGATATCATTTTCACATTCTTCGTCTTATTTCAATTTAAATTATCCATTGTCTTGTACTCTTGTTCCAATTTATTGTATAAGTCCAAATTTCAAATTTATATTACATTATTGTATGTTGTATACTTGTATATGTATTGTAAATTGTAATGTATCGTTGTCCGTTACAACTCCAATTTAATAAAATTGATATCATTTTCATCATATTCGACTTATTTCAATTTAAATTATCCATTATCTTGTTCCAATTTATTGTATAAGTCCAAATTTCAAATTTATATTACATTATTGTATGTTGTATACTTGTATACATATTGTAAATTGTAATGTATCGTTGTCCGTTACAACTCAAACTCAATAAAATAGATATAATTTCTTCCTTATTCGCCGTATTTCTATTTGAAGTATACATTGTCTTGTTCCAATTTGTTGTATAAATCCAAATTTCAAATTAAAAAAAAAAAAAATACGACCGAACCGCGAAACCGCCGGTTCCGAACCGGAACCGCCTAAACCGCCGGAAAAACCGGCGGTTCCGAACCGGAACCGTGAAATAGCCTCACGGTTCGGTTCCGGTTCCGCCTTCGACCGAACCGGAACCGGCGGTTCCGAACCGGAACCGCCGGTTCGTGAACCGTGGGCAACACTAGGATAGAGTGTGTTGAGCATTAAATTAGAAAACGAGAGAAAAATAGGAAAAATATCGACAAACAATCTATTCAAGGCAAAATGTCAACCCACCATTTTCATTAATTTGGAGAAAGAAAATGAAAAAGAAAAAGAAAAAGCATTTATCTTTGGCTTTATTTTGGAAGGAGTAAACCTTATCACCCCAAGTATTAGTTGATTGGTTGCTTACTGATTTTCATTTCTTAGACTAATTCCCCATTCGCGCATCATACCCTTTAGTCTTTCCTCACTTTATTTCAGTAAATATAAATAATATAAATATTTTATCAAAGAAAAATAGATATCGTTGAATAAACATAGATTTGTTGTGTGGTATCAAGGCAATATTTCACAACTACAAATTAAGACAAATATTAACTATTCATGGTCTCGACGTTTATTTTTTTAGTTCTCATTTTTATTAGTTTCCAATTTCATTTTTTTATTTAATTAATTATGTTATTTTAAAATTAAAAAAATATTAAAATTTAAAAACCAATCAATAGCCAAAAAATACAAATCACATAAACCCTATTATGTGTCCAAGGGATTCAACACATTGATAGTATTTTTGTCGTTCGGTCTCGGTCATTTTCGATGTATCTTTGAACAACACTATATAGGTAGACTGTAGAACTCGTTAAACATGGATTAATGAACATGCCTAAATGAAGAAAGTCCCTTATATCACGGCAATTGGTACAATTATGTATTTCATGAAATATAGGCAACAAGATATTGCTCATGTGGCCAAAGTAGTGAATCAATTCATACTATATTCGGACAAACAACATTTAAAAGTAGTCTAAATGGTCTACTCGATATTTGAGAGGTACCACGTACAAGACTCTGATTTGATGATAAATTGTTTTGTTGGTAGAAAATGTTCAATACATATGTGAAGTTTCAGAAAGTTCATATTTTGTCTACTACATAAGTTAAGTACTAGTAACAGACTACAAGTAAGAAGAGGTATGTTGCAGAATATTTTAGAAATTGAGCACTACTCCATAACTATACAGTGATAGTCTATTCCTCACATAGAATATGGCATGTTGATTTGAAATAACATACATCCTCTGATCAGTCTTCCCTAGAAACTATCATATCTACAAACCACAAAGGAAAAAATATACGGACTTCGCATGGTACGCAGCGTAGCAAGCATAGAAAATGTACCTTTACAAATCATAGAATTTCATATCCTACCAAACATGTGCATCAGCGTAGATAATGAAAAAGTCAAAAAGCGATTTGATTTATAGAATTAGATAATTTAGATGTAAGATTACATATGATATCCCTAGAGAAATAGACTTAAAAATTTCTCAAAGTAGTGATATTTGAAAAAAGCATACAAGATGCAAATGGAAAGAGGTATAAGCGTAAGACATTCTCTTCTCTCACAAGCGCTAAGAAATGCAATACATGAGATCTAATATCTTCTTTTATTGCCATCTTTAAGCATTGGTCACAGATTCACCGTCGGGGTATCACATTCAGTAAGGACAACTCAAACTCCTTCTCATTGCTCTTAGTTTCTCACTAACTTTGAATGATTTTTGCACCTCCTGTTCCTCGTAGTACTGCAGTAGTAACATTCATCACAAATCAAGCTGAATTCATATTTACCAGAGTATCAACAACAAAAAACAATGAATACATATATTACCTGTTCTACTTTTCTTTTCCTCTCCAACTCCTCCTGTTGCAGATAACATAATTGTGTGATCACAAACATTCATTGAATAGCAGTATACAATTTGCACTATTCCTATATATATTGTCTTACCAGAGCCTGCTTCAGATATAAATTCTCTTCTTTGAGTTGGTTCAGCTCTGCTTCGAGCTCGACCGTGTACGCCTGCCACAACCAACCACATGCTTCATCAATTAAACCTACTGCTATAAGGGGCAGTTTATATAACCAAAAAAAATGTGTTCTTATCATGTTTTGTTTATTTACCTGCTTCCTGGCCCTAGATCTGACAGCAGACTCCCTATTCTTGATCATTCTTCGTTGGCGCCTCTCCACCACCTTCTCCACCGGCCTATCTAAGCCCCGCCTCCGTTCTCCACTCATCCCATCCACTCCACCCTCAACTTGCCCCGCCCCCATTCCATCCGACAATGGGCTCACTGGCGACCCCATTCCCAATCTCCCTCCGTAGCCGACTGCTGGAGGAGGGCCTTGTGAGTAGCTTTTCACCCCTCCTCCGTAACCTGCTTCGTCCCCCACACCCGTCTGCAGTGGCTGATAACCTGCAACACCAATCACCGGTCTTGCAACGAAGCTTGGCCCCATTGCAGGATGGCTGTTGTTGTTCTGGTATATTCCGAAGGCCGGCTGCTGAGGATGAGGAGGAGGAGGCACTGCCGCAGCAGCTGCCAGATTCTGTTCTCTGACAACCCCGGCCCGTATCAAGAAATCTTCGAGCGTCATCTCTCCAAAAGTAGGCTGTTTATGAGCAGTGTTGGGATTGGGAATATTGCTGTTGCCATGGTGGCGACTGAGGTGAATCTCAGACCACACCTCGTCCACGGTCTTCCTACAGAGAGGCTCCGGGATGCTGAGTGAGCCCTGTCTAGACAAGCTCAACTGCTTGGCTATTCCATTCCCAACACAAGTACCATTAGCTTCATGCAGTGGAAAATGCAGGATACTGTTGGTAGAGGGGACGGTGGCAGTCGGGTGGGCTTGGCCGTGCGCGTGAGCTTGATTTTGATGTTCCTCGGCGGTCCAGATGCTGTTGAGGAACTCATCCATGTTCATGGATCCAAAGTTCTTAGTACCATTCTCAGAAAGAGTGTGTTGGAACTCATCGAGTGTGAGAAAGTAGATCGATGATTGAAGCCCCAACGACTGAAGGCTCGTCTCATCTCTAGGCTGATCCATTTCTGGTTGAGATATTATTTCAGAATCTGATGTTCCCATATTCGAATTATAGCCCACCATTCAAGGACCTCGGATCACTCTTACTACGCCAATCAATAAACAAACAAATGAATATCTGTGTCCAAATTTTTTTCAATTTTTACAACATTTTTGAGTTGGTTACATGAGATTTGGTGATAATCAAAATGGACTTGGTCATCAAACTGAAATTATACTACTACTACTACTACTACTACGCTTCTATATATAGAAATATTTTTCATTTTTTATTACTCCCTCCGTTCCAACTAAGTTGAGCAAAAAAAGGAAATTACTCGACTTAGTTGAGATATTCCAAAAAGAAATATGACTCAACTTAGTTGGGTCTGAGGGAGTATTACTATATCAAACTATGAGCACACACGAAGACCAAATGCATAACTACGTATTATTTCCTCTTTTTCTTGAAATGCATAACCATATTTTGTGCATGTATTTTCCCCAATTACAGCTAGTTCGTCAGTGGTAAGGACATATTAACACTTAGTGTGGTCTAACCAATCATCATTGAAGAAATCACTTTCTTTTTACTTTTTATTTCTGCAAGGTAATTGGTTGTACACACCACGTGACAATATGTCTGGACCATTGAATTTTTACTTCATCTTCATGCTACATACTACTAACTAATGATTTCTACCGAAACTAATCTAAATTCCAATATCAAACAGAGACGCGCGACCTATACATGCCGCCGTAATTATATAGTAGTAGTATTAATTATGCTTAATAAAAATGAAAATAAGTGAACCCTAAATGTAATTCATTACAATAGATGAATCCATCCTAATTATACATTTGGCCGGGGAAGTTACAAAAAATCCATCCTAATCATACCAGTTTAATAAACCTTAGATTGACTGAAAATAAGTGAGCCCTTAGTCAATTTAATAACAATTTACAAGGGATCATAAATGCACACAGATTTTTGCCATATCAAATCATAAACTCAAACCTTCACGGAGGAAAATTACTACGCCAACTCCAGCATCTTATACCTAACATTTTATATCCATATTTTTCCTGACACTTACTATTACTGCTATGATTAAATTGTTTAGTAGTAGTATAATTGAATTATTTAAAGGTGCCTAAAAGAACTTATAACTGAAGAGAGACAACCGATATATATTGGAGAAGAAAAAGAAGAAATAATGTAATGGAATTCACAAACTGAATAATATTATCCTCCCTTCCGATGATTAAAAGAAAAGGAATGGGTATCATATGCAAAACCCTTCATAAAAAACAATGGATATGATCAGAGAGAGAGGGGTTACATTGGAATCCAACACTTGTCGAGTTTCAACTGAAATGGCTGTGCTTGCAAAAGAATGGTCAGATCAATTTTCAAGCTACCATCTTATTTTTAAATATCATTACCACATATGCACATATATATAGAGCTCGGCTACAAATAAAAATATAGTATTAGTAGATTGACGACGACATAATTAATGGTATGTGTGATGTAGGAGTATATATTTATATAGAGAAAGAGGGGAAAGAGAGAGTGAGATGAGTTTACGAAAAAGGCGGAAATGGTTGAGAAAATGAAGGGATATGGCGTAAAGGGGATTTCAGTTTTATTTGTCTGAAAATATTGCATGGCACGTCGTCGACACGTGTCCTCCCTTTAGCTACCCTCTACCTTCCACGTGTCCCATCCCTATCTCATTACACTCACGTGCGTATTTCGGCCGCCTGACTTCCCCCTCGCTCACTATTTTATTTTACCAGCTTTCCCAAAAAAAAAACAGACAAAAATTAGAAAAAATATAATTTTGTGTGTTAAATGATTTGTAAATTATATATGTTATTGTCAAATGATTTCTAAATTGCATACGAGAGATGAAATCCTATTACATGATCTCGTATATCGAAAGTTTTGTAATTAACCGAAATTTTCTAATCCATCCCGTCTCCATAAAATGTCTCATATTTTTTTATTTTGACAATTAGTAATAAATAAAGAAGTACGTATCTCATTTTAGTTTTATACTTTTAGTAAATAGACATCACATGCCACCAATCTACCCATAATTATTAACTTAATTTTAAAGCTTATGAGATTGATTTGAACTTTATTAAAATTTATAAGTTAAATATTTATTATTCCGGTCAAATATTGAAACCAGCAAATTAATTATCTATAAAAAAATATTGAAACTTTCAAATGCATTTAACCTGATCTTGTGGATGTTGCTTTGCTATAGCGAGTCTAAATTCAAAAGTGAGACTACATTCAAGTGCAAATATTAGTGAGTCTACATTCAATAGTAAGACTACATTCATTCAACGGCAACTGCAAATATTAGCTTTCGGTGCCAGCTTACCGGTGAGGGTGTTAAGGGTGACGTTACAATTTTATTTTATTTTATGTGGAATATCTGCTCATATTAATATACTGATCATATGTACGTAGGTATGTATAATTATACATATGATATCATGCAATATAAATATATAATGATATTATACGGAAAAATACACATGGAGTAACAAAAGAAGCATCATCAATAATATAATGTGAAATATAACATGAAAATGTAATACTAGTTCCTGGAAAAAAGGACGCCTACCATACGAAGGAAAATGCGTAATGCAATAAAAAAACGGATAGATTGACAAATTCTACGTTCCAAAAATGAATACATTTTCATATTGTCTCGAAGAAAAATAGAAGAAGAAAAAGAAAAAGAAAACATTTTCATTTAACGAGCTGTTTGTTGGCGAGTGTATAGATTTATTGATTGGAGGAAAAAGTTGTTGAAATCTAGCCTGCTGAGCGCAATTTGACCAAGTTGTACAAGTAACAAAAGATTATTTTTTGTTAAATTAAATAATATATAATCGACTTACGTTTCGAGTAGATGATATTGTATATTTATGTTTTCTAATCCGATTTCCAATGAGTAAGAAATGGTGAATTAAAGTTTATCATATTAGATTAATTAATCCAACATCTAAAAATGAGCCTTCGTTAATATTATTAAGAGGCTTCATTAATAAGTGTAGCAATTATATCTACAAGTGATAAGTGATGGGTTATGAAGCTCATATGTGCGTGCTGTTGGCCTTCTTGCCTCGTGTTTTGTGTCGGGTACCATGGTGTAGTGCATAGTGCACCGTGTGACGGGCGACAAGCGAGGGCATCTTGACTTGGTTCTTGGTAATTGATTTTTGGGATGTTCATTGTGCTTTTGCTGCGTATCTCAGGCGTCTTCCAAACGACCAAAACATACATTGTGATTGTTCACTGACTCATTATTTCTAATATACTTTTGATTGTCTTTCTGTTAAGTGTTAATAAAACTTTCAGGGGTTTGTATCATGCTAATTATCTGTTGTCGGAAAAAGTGAGGTGGACGAATTGTTAGAAATCAAGCCCTTAGAGCGTCATTAACCCCCGGCATGGATTCAGGCCTCAAGTTCCCTCCACGTCATCATTCCCCTAATTTTCAGGGTCATGCCACAACTCTCATAACCCTGCAGGCCACAACTATTAAATTGCAATATTCGCAACTAAAAGCTATTTCACTCGTAAAATAGAAAACGTTAAGCAATTATAACACGAAAAATTCATTCATAATTCGGAAATTAAAAATCACAGACATAGAAATTTAAAATTTTAAAAAAATAGAAAAAAAGCTAGCTCATTAAATTAAACAAATACTTAAATACATAAAATTGAAATAAAGCTCAGCCCATTAAATATATTAAACCTAAAATTTTCTCATTTTTCTTCTCCCCTCCTTTGTTCCCCCACGAAGTCATCTTCTTCCCCTCTCTTTTTCATTTTCTTTCTCTACTTTCATTTTCGTGAACTACTTCTCTCCTCAACTCGAAAATACAACAAATATGAAGGTATGCATGTGCAACAACCCAAAAAAAATCAATTTAAAAAAAAAAGAAAAATAAAATTGAATTGCGGCCCGCCCCGGGAGTGTGCAACGCCAGGCCAGGACCCAACCGGGTGCAACCCAGGGACTCTCCTTCGTCACCAGGCGCGGCGTCTCTCTCCCCTCCAACGTTCCAAGCCGCTGGCCAGGACCCAAGTGTGGTCCGGCCCGCGGCATTAATCATGCTCTTATGCTAATTGCTAGATTCATTACGTCTAGATTCAGGTCTTTTCTCTAAATTGTTGAAAAATCATACTCCACATCTGCGAAAAGATTGTGTACTAATTACAATAAACACGAGATAAAACTGGTGAATGAATAAATAAGCAAATGTAGATGTTTAATTCCAAGTAAAAAATCTTTTGCTAAAATCCAAGAGATACATTTTTCCTTTCTTTTGTTTTACAAAAATAGTGCATGCATCCAAAACTAATAACCCTAAATCCATAATTAAAAGAAATCTGCAGCGTAGGATGAAATATTTTACATATACTCCCAAGCAATTCTCCATACAGATGACCACTCTACTCATCTTGACGAAACAAGATAACTAACTGATGCAGCAGTAATAAATGTGATACAATGAGAATATATGTATATATAACCTGGTGCAGGCATCCTAAGAAACAAGTGCTTGTATGATCGAATCAGCTATTCCATCAGCGTACAGAAACTTGTGGCCAGCACCACGAACCTCGTGATAGTTAATCTCACGCTGCAGTGTGGCAGGGACCAGAATATCAACAGAGCCTGACCCTTCTGCAAAGGGGTTTCTCAATTCCGTTGGGTCGAATTCCCACTTCCCAAAGGCAAATGCCAGATCGCGGTGAATTGACTCGTAGTCACCTTGCTGTCTTACCTGTGCCTGGTTTGCAAATTTGAGTGATAACTTTAAATACTGAATCATATATCTACACACACCTAAATTGACATGACTTTGTTATATTCACAAATGAGAAAATGTTCAAGGCAGAGCAGAGGGGGTGTAATATGGCTATGGAACAGTCTCGACAAAGGTGACAGCATCTTCTGCAGGAGACTGATGAGGAAAAGATATCGACTTAGTTTTAGTATTGGCTAGACAATATGCATGAGGATAAAGGTAAGAAAATCAGCAGATGTAAATTCATGACATTTCCAAAGAGATTTTGCTTCACCTAGTTTATACTTTATCAAATCATGTATTTTCAGGTTTAAAGGCACACCTTGCCACCAATAAAAATAAGCAATATAGCACAAAATTGATATGCAAGTATCAGAACATGGCCTCTCAAACACTTCAGGATGATAATGTATACAACCACCCACATTGAAATCCTACACGATTTTATGCTGCATAAGTAAAGATGATCTAGCAAAAGATATGTTCCGTGTCTAGGTAAGGGAAGCTGGTCGGTTTATATTTTACTTTTCCTGTTGTGTGCACTCAAGAACATAGTAACCATTACCGCAGTCTCTTGTTTTAAGGAGTGAATCTTTGGCATTAGTTCTACGTCTTGTTGAGAGAGAACTTTGGTGCTGCGAGCAATAATACTCATACAAGGAAACAGCTTTTGGGTGTTCCACCAGTAGATAAGCCACGGAGTATAGTGAGCTACACGAAGCGCCCATTCGTCCTGAAGAAGCTGCTTCTTATATGCTTCTGCAGAGAGGTTCGAAGGAATACCTTTCCACCAATAATTCACCGGTGGTGCAATCAGAGCTGCTCCTGCCAACCTGCACACCCGGGATGTTAAATATTCAATTACTACAATGAAGAAATTGATTTGGGCTTAAAATACAAAAATATCATAGATTCAATCAGTAATACTCCAAAGTCCAAACCACAGGAATACACCAATTAGTGTAGCTACTCAAGGACAGGTACGAAGAAAACGTACCTGTGAGGAATGTGCTTGAGGCAGGTCCACACAATCTGGCCACCCAAGGAGAATCCAGCAACATAAAATTTGGATCCTAATCCCAACTGATCAGCAAGCTCCTCGATGTCAGAAGAAATGCTTCTAAGTGTTTGGGCAGGGTTTGGATCACTCTCTCCATAACCAGGTCTGTTGAATGAAACGATATAGATCCCTCCACTTTCAACAAAATCCAGTTTATATTGAAACAAACCAAAAGAGTCTGCTCACATGCTGCTGCTTCATATGACTTGTAAAATGGTTGTATCAGAGCCAGTCAGCAGGCGACAGATAGGAAGTGGCATTAGCATTACCGGCGAGAGTCCAGAAGTTATAGCAGACACATCATGCCTGCAAGTATCCAAGGCATGGACAAACACAATCTTGTGCTTTGCATTATCCTTTGGGACACCAAATTCTTTGTAAGCCAAGTGCCTTCCATCCTTGAGCTGAATTCTTGGAGCTGTAACTGGAGGCCCGTCTTTCGAGCCACAGATCTTTGGAGGAGGAGGCTTTATTGCCTGATAGGCCCAAGCCAAGAATCCCACAAAGAAAACCAACAGAAGTTTCTTAAAGATCCCTGAAACAATTCAAAATTAGAAGCACTAACACCACATCGTATTTTCGAAAAATAAAGAAATTTGAAAAGAAAGCCCACCTCGTTCGTTTAATCAATTCAATATCCACTTAAGGCAACCCTCGTTCCTTGTGCTCACGTACACACAATAACCCTTGTCAATCATCACAACACAAATCAGCCTTCCATAAATTCACATTACCATGCATTTCCTATCGTTCCTTTTATCATTCCCTTAATTTACCCATCCCAGCATTCATCAACCTAAGGAACAACATGCCATAATATTTCTCAACGTGTCACACATAATCACGTCATAGAATACCTTCCCAAATCATACATGCATCATATAATTCATTAAAATTTGGCAACAAGTGATATTTCCACATAACAACAAATCTGGCAGAACTGCGCGGTTTGTTTGTAAAAATCACCAAAATTCCATCCGACCTCATATGAAGCTAAAAATTGGTCACAACACAGTAGACACATTCAAGTTCATCCAGTTAAAATTTCTCACTCAAATCATGTCGATTCGTCAGTCAAAACATTAATGCAACTCTCTGGTCGGAATATAAAAATTCTGGCAGCACTGTGCAGTTCAATTGAAAAATTCACCAAAACTTCATCCGATGCCCAATGAGGCTAAAACTTTCACAAAACACAGAAGACACTTTGAATTTCATTCAGTTCAAAATTCACATCAAAATAAGGCCATTTGGTCGGTCAAATAGAAAACGAAACTTTTTTGGCGAGAATACAAGTTTCTGGCAGAATTGCGCAGTCGACTTCAAAAATTTATTAAACATTCATCTTTCGTCAAAAGGGGCTGAAATTTACACACCACACAGAAAACACCTTGAAGTTGACTCAGTTAAAAATTTGAAATAAAATAAGATCCTTTGGTTAGTCAAACACATGTCGAAATCCACTGTCCGAACAACACAGTTTTCAGGTCTTAAAATTTCAAAATTAGGGTTTCTTCCTCATTCAACCAAACACAAATTTTCATGCTTCCCACACACAAACATGCTTCAAAAGGTTCTCACAATCATGTTCTCATATAACCACACATCATTCACCAATGAATCATTCAAACTTTGCACATATTCATTCACAATCGCATATTCACAGTTTTTCTCATACAAACACAAATTCCCACCGATTAATTTTGCAATCTGTGATTTCTACACTCACTATATGCATGAATGAATCAAGAACAAGGTTTCAATGGAGAAGATGAGGAAAAGATTTAGTTATACCTTCTTGAATCGAAAACCAAACGGTAGAAGCAAAGATTGATGTGATTCGTCGGGAACTCTTGAAAATAGAACTTCAATGGATGCAAGAACAAGGATGGAAGAAATTTTGGAGAGGTTGAAGAGAGGGAGGAGAGGTGAGGCACGAAAATTATGAGGGAGAATGGGGGCTAGGGTTTAGTTTAGGTGATTATATAGTCCTAGGTTTAATCCTATAAATTAATTAATTAATTGTGGAGGAATAAAATAGAGGCCAATAAATATAATCCCACAATTAAAAAGAAGGCAAAATTTCAAAAATTAGGTTAATAAATTCAATAAGGAATTTATTTGGTATTTACTTGGAGAGCAATAGATTCACAATTTAAGAAAAAAGTCAATGAATATTCCATAAACAAAGGAACAAAATAAATTAAATCTCCAAGTAGGAAATAATGAGGGAAGGGGCAAAAATTTTGATGGTGTGCACAAGGAAATTATTTAAATCCTCTATTAAATAGAATAGGATTTAAATTTGGTAATTTCTTTATAGGAAAAGACTCTCATAAAATAGGCAGCAATAAAATAGATTTCCCCAAGGAAATTAAGCTAAAAAAGTGTGGGATGGAGGCATAATAGAAGGAAAATATTCACATCCTCAATTAATTTGGCTTAGGTATTAATTTGGTATTGAATAAAGGGAATTCCACAAAATAGGAAACAAATATATTCTCCTCTACAAATAGGGGGGGCGAAAATTGGCTTAATTAACCACAAGGAAATAATGCAACTCTTAATTTAATTGGGGTGAGGGAATAAAATGTGGCAAGATTTAATTGGATTTAAAATAAATGAAGGAATCAACAAGGTACCAATTTTATCAAAGAAACTAATTCATCCTCTTAATTCAAGTAGAGTATATCCGAAACTCACAAAAATAATAGGTTAGAGTTCGAGTTTCATGTAGCACAATTTAGGGATAATTTGATTTGGATTTAATTTGGATGAATATCCCAAAACAATTAATTAAATCCAAGAAAGAATAAATTTCCAATAATTGGATGGGCCGACAATAGCCACTTTATTTGGCTAGAAAAAGATGCATGATCTTATTGAAATTGATTTTCCCCACATTAAACTATAAATAGCATTTCATTCCAATTTCTCCATGACGGTTTATTCCACATACTCAAACTCAGTCACGTAGCAACAACATAAATTTCATAAATGAAATTTCCAAATTGACATATTAAATAAAAGTCACAAAAATTTGGGGTGTTACAGCGTCCAATCTCCTCTGAAACTCCCTCGCCATGTCATGTTGATCAATCTTCTCTCACTCCTCCTAATCTCTGACCTCGCCAATCATCGTCACGCGCTCATCGGAAAAGTCGCCGCGAATGGGGTCGCCCAATACGATCTTACGCCAGGAATAGGGCCCGAATTCGCCATATTTATACCAATCATATGGGTGCTTCAAATTAGGGTCGTCCTTGTCCATGAACCTCACCAACCTATCATACCCCAAACCAATCATCTGAAGCTTCTCATCCGAAAAATTATCCAGGTAGTTCTTGTGGGGATTTTTCAATCGGTAAAATAGGCTCTCCGCCATTTTCTTGCTTCTCCGGCGAGCATTCCGCTTGGACTCCCGGAGGAGATCCGCGCCGCCGTTGATGCTTCCTCAAGGCTTTCCTTTGCTCCGTCTGGCGAAAGTGCGGAAGTCACGGCGGTGGGTGGCATTTTGGGCTGGTAATTTGGGGATAATTTGGCAGTGAAGTTTGAGTTTGATAGGCTTATGGGAGGCGGGAAGGAGAGGGTGGAAAGGGAAGGGGATAAGATTAGGGTTTACGGTTTTAGAGAAAGAGAGGCTTTGAGGATGCATTTGGGAGATAAATTTTTTTTCTCCTAAATGTAATTTGAATATGTATATTCTGTACCTGCAAAAGAATACACATATAACTTAGTGTATATTTTAGCTTTCTGATATATATCTAATATCTAATATATTCTTCCATTTTTCATGTCTGATATATATCTAATATGTAAGATCTTATTTAATTTATTTTCAAGGGACATACATTCAAGCCACATTCCCAAAAAAAGTTCTTCAGAATCTGGAACACAAACTTAGAGAAGGAGGCATCTATTATATAAAAAACTTCTTTGTTAGGGACAACACCCTTAGAAACAAAGCTACTAATCATCCATATAGACTCTTTATGAATTACAGGACTAGTCCTGAGATGTATGAAGTCAGAGATAATGAATTTCCACCCATGGTGTTTTCATTTAAATCATTTGGTGATATATTAAGCAATGAGAATGATGACCATACATCCTATTTTGGTATAAGACTTTGGATATATTATTCATTGCAGACCTTATTTTTCAATCTATTGGTACATTGATCTCTTTTTTTTGGCAGATATCATTGGGGTCATTACTTCCCCCGGAAGTGTTGTCAAGCAAAGTAGATACAGGTTGATTGAAGTTGAAATCAGTGATGAGCAGTAAGTTTCATACTAATTTTAAACCTTTATCTTTCATACTTATTTTTCATATTCTCTTTTTGAAACTAACTCTGCTACTTTTTTAACAACCATAATAAAATTTTCTGTACAATTTGGGATTCCAATGTGGAATCTTATTTGTCTCAATTGACCAAGGCTGAAGGGACTGTTCCTATAATCATAGTGCAGTTTTGTAAGCCTAATGTTTTCAGAGATTGTGTTTCTATCTTATTTATCTATAGTTTTGTGGCTGTCATGTATTTGTCTTAATGTTTCTTTATTATATTTTTAGGTGAGGTTGGGGTGTTCACTCATTATCAAGCATCCAAGATTTTGATCAATGTTGATATTGATGTAGTGAAGGAATTTAGGAACAAGTATTGTTACCTTGAGTTAAGACTATATTGTTAGTTTTTTAAGGGTGACTGATTTTAACAAATGTGAATTGTAATGTATAGGATTTAACATGATGATGCTTTCCTTAAACAAGGGATTGTGGATCAAACTGGAGTAAGGATTAGTAGAGAGTTTGATGACCTTGATGTCAAGTCTCTTGGTGATGTTGTTTGTTTAGAGGTATATTATGTTCTTATTTGTAAATTATTTTTTTATATACATATCATTTTTAAAAGCATATAGTCATTAAGAATCCAGACTATATTTTTTTTAATGTTGGAATAGTTTATTACTGATTTTGGTCATCAGGATGGATCATATTGGGTTTTTGGTAAAGTGGAATCAATTGAGCCTCATTTTGGAGAATGGTATTATTTAGCATGTAAGACTTGTGTCAGGAAAGTCAAAATGTTGGATGACAAGAAGTTTAGGTGTGATTTCTGTATTAAGAATTTTGATGTTGTTGTTGAAAGGTATTAATCTGCCTACTCCTTTTTTTTGAATAAATTGGTTTCTTTTGTTCATTTTTGTCAAGAAGTTATTAAATTCAATAATCTTTTCCTCTTTTTCAGGTTTAGGTTTATTGTGAACATTGTTGATGACTCAAGTAATGCATCCCTTTTGTTGTGGGATAGAGAAGTGGTTCAACTAATTGGAAAAAGGGTCTCCGACTTGATAGGGAGTAATATGTAGGTAATAAAACATCACTGAAATAATTTAACTTCAGTAGTAGTTATATTTTCTTTTTTAATATGTTTTTTTTTTGTTTTAGAATTCTGCTATGGAGTATGTTCCTAGAAAAATTTAGGAGCTGCTATTGAGTCAAGCAGTGTTGTTTAAGATACAAAGCAGGAATAGCAAGGAATATTACCGTAGGTATCCATATACAGTTAACAAAATTTGTAATATTCCAGAAGTTGTTGAGAAATTTGTTCCTGAGAACATTGCATCACAAGTTCTGAATACTGACGGCAAGTTGGCTGATTTACTCTTTGAATCTGATATTGTAGGGGTATTTTTTTAAGAAAATTAAGCTGACCTATGTTACATATGTTTTTGGGTAACTAAAATTCTCATTTTTGTATTTTTTTCTGGTCTCTGGCAAAGGTTTTGTCACACTTGATTTATCAGTTGTTACTAAACAAAATGAGATTGAATGGATTGCTTAAGGAAGTGTGAACCGATGCTTGGAAGATGAGTTTGATAGTTGTGATGATGTCTGTTTTGGTAAGATCAAGAAGAAGATGAAGAAAGTGAATGTCATTGAAGATGATGATGAGGCTTCTGTCAGTTACACTCAGGATTTATCTGGAGCATATTAGCTTTGGAGAATCTTAAGTGTTTATCTGTTTTTTATTTTTTGCTCAACTTTTTTTAACTTATCTGAACTTTCATCTTAGTTTTTTGGAGGTTTAGTTGATGGACTATGTTACAGCAGTTAGCAGTTCTTGATTTTGATTTTTGTCATTATCTATTTTGTTATTAGTAAACACCTCTAAGATGAACTTTTTTTGTAATGATGGTTTATGCCTTTTTTTATTTTAGTATTTGTTTGGCTTTACTTTTATGTGTTTTATGTTTTTTTTTTGGTTTTCTATTATTTATCATAATCATTCTTGGACATAGTAAATAGTAAGTAAGGTAAAAAGTGATGCATTCCAGTTAGTATGTAGTAAGGGCTTACTAATTTTGTTGTTTTTGCTAGGCTCTTTTGTACTCTTTCTTTATAATCTTTCTTACTGTATTTTTCTATTTAATAAAGGTTTTTTCACTAACTCATTTTCTTTTATATTCATAGACATCTGAATTCCTGATTTTTTATATATATCTTCAGAATTAAGAAGATGGTTTAGCAGAATCATGTTTGGACATACTTAAATCACGTAGTAAGTGTTGTAAAGGCTTACTGATTATTTTTTTTTTTTGCTAGACTCTTCTGTACTGTTTCTTTTTAGACTTTTTAACTGGGTTTTTCTAACTCAATTTAGATCAAATTACAAACTATGTTTCTTTTTTACAAGTCAAGCAATTATTTTAGTAATCTTTTAAAACTGAGTTTAGTTGCTATCTCTTCATATAGTTATCCAAATAGACATCTGAATTCATGATTTTAGATAGATGGTGATTCTATCTAAAACTCTAATTGATGATATTTTGATATATATATATATAGAGAGAGAGTTTTGATCAATGCAAAACTAGATTAAATACAGAAACGCAGAATAATATCATACGTAGGGCACTTTTAGGTAATGCTAACAAAGCATGACCTAAAATGATCTTAGCATGACATTAAACCCAAATATTATAATATGACCTAAATATGCTTAATAATGACCTTCCGTGTTTTTGTTAATTATTGACCATTAGATCATCTAATCCTAGGGCCAAGATTTGGGCTGCATTTCTGGATTTAAATGCATTTTTATTTTGATCATCTCCCTGGGTCTTAATCTATCAAAATACGCCCTTAAGTACAAAAATACAGACCAAATATGGAACGGATGATCTGATTATGAACGACCACGATTTAGTCTTGTCAACCATTTTGTTAGGTCATAATAGTAACGAATTGAGGCATAAAAGGGTAATATGGGAACTAAAAAATATAAACTGACGTTCTGTTTTTTCTTCGCAGAAATCATGGGATCATTACTCAAAAATATAAACTGACGTTCCGTTTTTACTCTTGGCATAACCATACTAAAAACGTCTTTACAATTCAAGCACGACAAAAAAAAATTACCCAAAAATATAGACATATCTTTGGGTCATACTAATTTATGTTATGTGTCATAATAAAAAATATGGTAAAATAGGGTCAAAATATAATTACATTCAAGTCATAACACAGGGATTATATGGCATAACCATACTAAAAACGCTTTTACAATTCAAGCACGACAAAAAATAATTACCCAAAAAATATAGACATATCTTTGGGTCATACTAATTAATGTTATGTGTCATAATAAAAAATATGGTAAAATAGGGTCAAAATATAATTACATTCAAGTCATAACACAGGGATTATATGACATAACCATACTAAAAACGCCTTTACAATTCAAGCACGACAAAAAAAATTACCCAAAAATATAGACATATCTTTGGGTCATACTAATTAATGTTATGTGTCATAATAAAAACCATGGTAAAATAGGGTCAAAATATAATTACATTCAAGTCATAACACAGGGATTATGTTTTATACCACAAAAATTTAATTTATTCTAATATGTCATAATAGATGAAAATATAGGTCATGATCATATAAAAGGAACATTAGATGACGGAGCAAAATTATAGGAAATACTATAACTAACGACATAATGCAATTTACATAATTAACCTTTTAAGATTATAAGTAATTAAAATATTAATATCTACCCAATAAATCTAGCCGTTAATTAATGTAATCTTAAGATTAGATGGGCTAATCCAATGGACAGAAAACCGTCTGCATTTCTTGGTTTAAGCCAATACTTGTTTTGATCATATATATATATATATATATATATATATATATATATATATAGGGGAGCGTTATTCTCCTATTCAACCCTTAGATCCTTTATTCTTCTTAATATGGGTCGTTAGATCTCATTCATCAACGGTCCACATGATCTGCATTATTACACTATAATGGTGCATTATTAGTCGGTGTGCATTATTCAACTGAAAATCTGCATTATTACACTATAATGGTGTATAATTAGTTGGTGTGCATTATTCAACTGAAAGTCTGCATTATTAAATGACACGTGGCACCAATCTAACCGTCAGATGACAAAATCGTGGGGCTGAGATTAAAAAGAACAAAGAACAAAAGATACAAAAAGGAAATGAATACATCCCTATATATATATAGGGATGTATTCATTTCCTTTTTCCATATTTCCTCCTTTTTCCTTCTTGATCTCAGCCGTTTATTTCCTCCATCCTATGGTCGAAAATATTGAATTTAAATATTATATTTATTCAATTAAAATTCGAGGAAGGTCATAATAGGGAAACACTAATTTGGTGGTTATGGAAACTTCTATGATTTCCTCCCTTGAAGATCTTGCAGTTTTTGTGTTATTCTCACTCATTTCAGACGCATTTTCTCAGTCTTCCATCTCTGCAATTTTCAATTTAGTATTTCGCACGTTGCAATTCTCGCCTCTCGGTTGCCGGATCCTCGGTATTACAATCGTGGTTCGCTGGCGTTGTAGCAATCGTTTTTCTCTCAATAATGGAAGAAGGTCTCAATACCAATTCGGATCAGTCTTTGTATCTGCTACTTATTGAGCACGTATTTCGTGTATTGTGATATCATGTTAAAACATGTTGGCCAGTTTTGAGTTGTTGTCCTTTAGGGTTCATGTTATGGTCTAGGGTTGCCCAATTCTGGGGGCTAGGGGTGTAGTATAGGGTGAGAGACAAAATCACTCTGAAGTCCCGCGATTATGTATCATTTCTTTAGGGTGTAGATAAGGCATGGCTAGTGTAGTAGTTTAAATCAATACAAACAATGCACCTAATGATAATGGATAATCAATTTTATTGAATATATAATGCGTAATATGTGAACTGCAATGTATAGGATAGAGTAAATAATGAGGGACCGCGATTATGAATGATGTAACATCCCAAATTTTGTGACATTTATTTAAGATATGTCGATTGGAAATTTCATTTATGAAATTTAAATTGTTGCTACGTGATTGAGTTTGATTATGTGGAATAAATCGTCATGGGGAAGTTGGAATGAAGTGCTAGTTATATTTAATGTGGGAAATCAATTTAAATAAAGATCATGCATCTTGTTCTAGCCAAATAAAGTGGTTATTGTCGGCCCCTCCAATTATTGGAAATTTTCTGGGATTTAATTAATTATTTTGGGATATTCATCCAAATTAAATCCAAATCAAATTATCCCTAAATTGTGCTACATGAAACTCGAACTCTAACCTATTATTTTTGTGAGTTTCGAATATCCTCTACTTGAATTAAGAGGATGGATTAGTTTCTTTGATAAAATTGGTACCTTGTTGATTCCTTCATTTATTTTAAATCCAATTAAATCTTGCCACATTTTATTCCCTCACCCCAATTAAATTAAGAGTTGCATTATTTCCTTATGGCTAATTAAGCCAATTTTCGGCCCCCCTATTTGTAGAGGAGAATATATTTGTTTCCTATTTTGTGGAATTCCCTTTATTCAATACCAAATTAATACCTAAGCCAAATTAATTGAGGATGTGAATATTTTCCTTTTATTATGCCTCCATCCCACACTTTTTTAGCTTAATTTCCTTGGGGAAATCTATTTTATTGCTGCCTATTTTATGAGAGTCTTTTCCTATAAAGAAATTACCAAATTTAAATCCTATTCTATTTAATAGAGGATTTAAATAATTTCCTTGTGCACACCATCAAAATTTTCGCCCCTTCCCTCATTATTTCCTACTTGGAGACTTAATTTATTTTGTTCCTTTGTTTATGGAATATTCATTGACTTTTTTCTTAAATTGTGAATCTATTGCTCTCCAAGTAAATACCAAATAAATTCCTTATTGAATTTATTAACCTAATTTTTGAAATTTTTCCTTCTTTTTAATTGTGGGATTATATTTATTGGCCTCTATTTTATTCCTCCACAATTAATTAATTAATTTATAGGATTAAACCTAGGACTATATAATCACCTAAACTAAACCCTAGCCCCCATTCTCCCTCATAATTTTCGTGCCTCACCTCTCCTCCCTCTCTTCAACCTCTCCAAAATTTCTTCCATCCTTGTTCTTGCATCCATTGAAGTTTTATTTTCAAGAGTTCCCGACGAATCACATCAATCTTTGCTTCTACCGTTTGGTTTTCAAATCAAGAAGGTATAACTAAATATTTTCCTCATCTTCTCCATTGAAACCTTGTTCTTGATTCCTTCATGCATATAGTGAGTGTAGGAATCATAGATTGCAAAACTAATCGGTGGGAATTTGTGTTTGAATGAGAAAAACTGTGAATATGCGATTGTGAATGAATATGTGTAAAGTTTGAATGATTCATTGGTGAATGATGTGTGGTTATATGAGAACATGATTGTGAGAACCTTTTGAAGCATGTTTGTGTGTGAAGCATGAAAAATTGTGTTTGGTTGAATGAGGAAGAAACCCTAATTTCGAAATTTTGAGACCTGAAAACTGTGGTGTTCGGACAGTGGATTCCGACGTATATTTGACTGACCAAAGGATCTTATTTTGGTTCTAATTTTTAACTGAGTAAACTTCAAGGTGTTTTCTGTGTGTTGTGTAAATTTCAGCCTCTTTTGACGAAAGATGAATTCTTAATAAATTTTTTAATTCGACTGCGCAATTCTGCCAGAGACTTGTATTCTCGCCCAGAAAGTTTTGTTTTCTATTTGACCGACCAAATGGCCTCATTTTGATGTGAATTTTGAACTGGATGAAATTCGAAGTATCTTCTGTGTTTTGTGAAAATTTCAGCCTCATTGGGCATCGGATGAATTTTTGGTGAAATTTTCAAATGAACTGCGCAGTGCTGCCAGAATTTTTATGTTCCGACCAGAGAGTTGCATTAATGTTTTTACTGACCAATCGACATGATTTGAGTGAGAAATTTTAACTGGATGAACTTGAATGTGTCTAATATGTTGTGACCAAATTTTAGCTTCATATGAGGTCGGATGGATTTTTGGTGATTTTTACAAACAAACCGCGCAGCTCTGCCAGATTTGTTATTATGTGGAAATATCACTTGTTGCCAAGTTTTAATGAATTATATGATGCATGTATGATTTGGGAAGGTATCATGCGACGTGATTATGTGTGACACGTTGAGAAATATTATGGCATGTTGTTCCTTAGGTTGATGAATGTTGGGATGGGTAAATTAAGGGAATGATAAAAGGAACGATAGGACATGCATGGTAATGTGAATTTATGGAAGGTTGATTTGTGTGGTGATGATTGGCAAGGGTTATTGTGTATACGTGAGTACAAGGAACTAGGGTTGCCTTAAGTAGATATTGAATTGATTAAACCAACGAGGTGGGCTTTCTTTACAAATCATTTTATTTTTTGAAAATATGATGTGGTGTTATAAGGGTGGTTTAACTTGTTATGTCATGCCATGGATTGTTTTGATTGAGATTGTGTACCTGATGCCTAGTTCGTCTGAGTTTACCCCGTTAAGCTATATGGCTGTGTTGTGAAATGAATTCGGGTCTGAGTAGGGCCGCAAACCCTATCAGGCTGTGTACACTGGTGAGATCAAGAGCCGTCCTTGCTAGTCGGCCGGTCTCGTGGGCGAATAGTGTGGCCACACTTTCGTCACACTGTGGATTGATGATTGTGATTGATGGATTATTGAGAAAATGGGGAGATTATTTGACTGGCCCGTCTATGAAACGTTTTTTTTGTTCTCGATGATATTTCTTTACTACGTATAAAACTCGAGATCACTGGTATGGATGACATCACTGTATAAATGTTTTCGGCATGAGCCCATTGAGTACAACAAGTACTCAGCCCTGCATATGTTATTCCCTATGTGCAGGTTGAGCGGGATGTTGCGGTGGATGTTGAGTTGGCCTAGGAACTTTGGATGCATTGTGTCTTCATACATAGATGTCATCCTTGACTCTCTTTAAACCTTATTTCCGCTGCTCTATTTTTGAACTATGCCTCAAGACTTTATTCTGTGTCGTACTGTGTTTGAGCATGTTTGATTGTGTTAGGCGTTAATCTGATGTTTACCCTATTACTCTGAAATGTTTTTCTTGAACTAAACCAAATGTTTTCTTTTGGAAGTTAACTGGATTTTAATATTTATTTTTCTCCGCTGCTTCTTTTGAAAAATCCTTTGCCATAAGTCGTTGCTAATTAATAATAAATTTATAACATTAAGTTTCTTTAAACTAAAAATTTGTTGTCTAAACTTTTAATGAACTAAAATATTATTCCTTTAAGCTAATTAAGTTTTCATATAAAATGTTATCATTAAATGTTGTCTTTAATGTTATCCCGTGGTCACGATCGCCTCGTTTGTAGTACCCCTAGTTTGGGCGGTCGTGACAGAGTGGTATTAGAGCTTTGTTCTTTCGCTCTGGTCCGAGAGAATCTTCTTTCACTTTAAGTCTAGATTAGTGAACCCTTATTGACTAGAAGTGTCACAAAGGCTCAACATCCAAGCATCACGTTCAACCAAGGAAAGTGAGGTATGTTTTAAGTTATTTATGAAATATGAGAACGATGTATAAGATTGATGATATGATGAGGATGGTTAGGGCAAAAGAATGCATGAGCATGTAATTACGTGATGATGTGATGCGATTCTAAATTCGTGAATGAATGATGTGAAAAGGATGTAAATGTGAGCATGATTTGCGTGATGATCTAAACACGTGCTATATGTGTGAAAACGATATTGTTATGGTATGATTATGTGGGACATGAGCAAGATTGGTATGATGACCTAAGTATGTGTTATATGTTTGAAAGTGATGACGTAAGCATGTGAACATAGGAAGATGGAGTGTTTTATACGAAAGATGAAGATTGATGAGTTGTTTTGATAATGTTGTAACTTTTTTAAAAAATGTTTGTTTCAAACATATAAGTGAAGTGCATGGTGTCTGATTATGTGGAAAAAAAAACTTTGAGGTTGATGTTTTACAATGGTAAGGACTAGTTGTTCATAGTGGAATTTGATTGACAAAAATTTAACATGTTATGGGAAATTGTTGAAAATTTCAGAAAATCTTTGAACCTTGAACGAAAGCATGTTAGTTCGTTTCTTTTGGAAAAATTTAGATTTGGAAGTGAATGAGGAATATGACGTAGTTATGCATGGCGATATACGTTTATGCATGTTGAATCTTTTGTATGTGAATCATGTTTTAAGTGATGAATTATGAACGTAAAGGTGCGAGGTAATTTATGAAAGTGTTGGTAGAAGAAAGTATGATAGTATGAACTTGTTGCAAACCTAGAATGCCCAAGATGTCTGTTTGATCGAACAATATCGAACTTATTGTTACAACTACAATATCACTTTTCTGAGGGATAAGATAAATGGAAATATGTAGTGCGAATTCAAACTCCAGTAGATGATTACAAATTCACTATCGTTTTTTCTGAACGATAAGAATAAAGAGAATACGAAGAGACATTACGTACAAAAAGAACTTTAAGAGGAGATGCTAAATGATTTAATCCTACAACGGGGAGAGATCATACTTGTGATCTAAGATGTAAACTCATTCTTGCGTCAAAAGTGGTGGTGCGACGAAGATGACTGTTATAGCACGTTGGGAGCGCGAGTATAATTGCGATGTTTTAAGAGAATGGTTTTTATGAGGTGCAAAGAATATTATGAAGATATGGATTCCGACTATCATTATTAGTGGCAACGATATGAAGAATCTCAGCGTGGAACCCACAGCTCCTTGAGCGATGTTACCAGTTTCGGCCCACGAAAGATGAATGAGGAGGTGCGATTTTAAAAGCTAGAACGAACTTTTTAATCAACAGTTCTTACTTGGATTCTAAGAAGTTGTCTTTCAGGACCTTTCAAATAATCGTGAGCCCCTGTCTATTTAACATCTTGTTTCACTCACTCTTTGCAAGTAACGCTTATTATTTCTTTTCATCCATTGAGTCATAACTCACTTTCAGTTCTTGGAAAGCGGTGTTGCCTTCATAACTTTGGACACTTGGATTGATTGTAGTCTTCCTTGACCTATTATTTACGAATAATATTTTGACCTTTGAGCCTTTGCTATTAAACTTTATTTCTAAGGAACGATAGGACATGCATGGTAATGTGAATTTATGGAAGGTTGATTTGTGTTGTGATGATTGGCAAGGGTTATTGTGTATACGTGAGCACAAGGAACTAGGGTTGCCTTAAGTGGATATTGAATTGATTAAACCAACGAGGTGGGCTTTCTTTACAAATCTTTTTATTTTCCAAAAATATGATGTGGTGTTATAAGGGTGGTTTAACTTGTTATGTCATGCCATGGATTGTTTTGATTGAGATTGTGTGCCTGATGCCTAGTTCGTCTGAGTTTACTCCGTTGGGCTATATGGCTGTGTTGTGAAACGAATTCGGGTCTGAGTAGAGCCGCAAACCCTATCAGGCTGTGTACACTGGTGAGATCGGGAGCCGTCCTTGCTAGTCGGTCGGTCTCGTGGGCGAATAGTGTGGCCACACTTTCGTCGCACTGTGGATTGATGATTGTGATTGATGGATTGTTGAGAAAATGGGGAGATTATTTGACTGGCCAGTCTATGAAACGTTTTTGTGTTCTCGATGATATTTCTTTACTATGTATAAAACTCGAGATCACTTGTATGGATGACATAACTGTATAAATGTTTTCGGCATGAGCCAATTGAGTACAACAAGTACTCAGCCCTGCATATGTTTTTCCCTATGTGCAGGTTGAGCGGGATGTTGCGGTGGATGTTGAGTTGGCCTAGGAACTTTGGATGCGTTGTGTCTTCATACATAGACGTCATCCTTGACTCTCTTTAAACCTTATTTCCGCTGCTATATTTTTGAACTATGCCTCAAGACTTTATTCTGTTTCGTACTGTGTTTGAGCATGTTTGATTGTGTTAGGCGTTAATCTGATGTTTACCCTGTTACTCTGAAATGGTTTTTCGTGAACTAAACCAAATGTTTTCTTTTGGAAGTTAACTGGATTTTAATATTTATTTTTCTCCGCTGCTTCTTTTGAAAAATCCTTTGCCATAAGTCGTTGCTAATTAATAATAAATTTATAACATTAAGTTTCTTTAAACTAAAAATTTATTGTCTAAACTTTTAATGAACTAAAATATTATTCTTTTAAGCTAATTAAGTTTTCATATAAAATGTTATCCTTAAATGTTGTCTTTAATGTTATCCCGTGGTCACAATCGCCTCGTTTGTAGTACCCCTAGTTTGGGCGGTCGTGACACATTCCTTCTAGCTCTCGGCGTGGCTAGGGTAGTAGTTTAAAATGATACAATTAATGCCCCGAATGTTGATGGATAATTAATTGTATTGAATATATAATGCATAATACGTGATCGGCAATGTATAGGATGGAGAAAAGTGATCGCCCACGAGTATGAATCATACCTTTTGGCATTAACCCGGTACAAATAATGCACCAAATGATTATGCATAATGGATTCTATTGTCTGTATAATGCATAATACGTGATCTGCAAAGTATAGGTTGGAGGAATTAATTTACATATTTTACCGAATAAAGTTATGAAAAAGGTGCATTACTTGTTCGAACATTCCATTGCTGCATTGTACATTTTTGCTGACCCTTTTTTTTGCATAAATCATGTATTTTTTTAATTTACATATTTTACCGAATAAAGTTACGAAAAAGGTGAATTACTTGTCAGAACATTCCATTGTTGCATTGTACATTTTGCTGACCCCTTTTTTTTGCTTTTCTATATAGTGGTTGTTGTACCTGAATGTTCTCCGGAGCTGAAGCCTCTTGTCGGTCAGAAATTCCAATCCTTGGAATTCGATTTCACTTTTTACGAGGTATATGCCCGCGCAGTTGGATTTGATACGCGCAAACAAGCGATGAGGAAGGTGATGATGTCACAACCTGGTGTCTCGTTGTATGCAATAGGGAAGGAAAGAAGAAGTCTGACGAAGATAACCAGTTTAATGCCCGGTCTGGTTTCACTATCAAGCGCAGGAAGTTATCTAAGCGCAGTGGTTGTAAGGCTAGTATTTCGTTCAAGTTTTTCTCGGAAGATGGCTTGTCTGGTTATATAATTCAGGAGTTTAACGAGGTTCATAACCATTACATGATTGAGTCGGAACATCAGCAATTCATGTCAAGCAGTCACAAGTTGGATGGTGTACATCATAAATTCATCCTCGACTGTTCCAAGGCTAATATAGGACCCACACTTACATTTAAGGTATTGAAGGAAATTCTCGGTGGGTTTGACCTAGTTGGTTGCACTGTTGGGGATATCAGGAATGCTTCGCTGGACATCAAAGCATACGCACATGGATTTGATGTACAAATGGTTTTGGATGATATGGCTAAGAAGAAGGACATGTCCAAGGCCTTCACCTATCACTACGAAGTTAATGCTTCTAACCAGTTGGTTGCTCTATTTTGGTGCGACGGTTTGATGAAGAGGAATTACCACATGTTTGGTGATATTGTGTCCTTTGACTCCACATACAACACAAACAAGTTGAAACTCAATAATGTCTAGTGTACCTTATAGCGCATAAATTTGTATTTACACCGTGCATTATTACCGTATATAACTGCATTTCTACTCACCTGCCGTTGCATTATTAGCTTTCTCATGCCACGTTACTATGTGCTACGCAGGTACTGTATGATATTCACTCATTTCACTGGAAAAGATAATCATGGCAGGCCTGTGACCTTCGCTGTCGGATTGGTGTGCAGCGAGAAAACAGGGGCATTTGCTTGGTTATTCAGACATTTTGTTGAATGTATGGGTGTAGCACCCAAGATGATTGTGACCGATCAGGATATGGGCATGAGATCAGCTATTGAAGAGGTTATAGTCGGCACTCGGCACCGTTGGTGTATGTGGCATATAATGCATAAGTTGGCAAACAAGGTTCCGAACCGGTTGCTGAGGGACGACGAGTTCAAAAAGGAATTCAATGCTTGTGTGTGGTCGGACCTGGTTGAGCCGGACGAATTCGAGGATGAGTGGAATAGATTGGTCGAACAGCATCAACTAGAGGACATCGATTGGTTCAACACATTGTATGCGTACAGGCAATTCTGGATACCGGCGTACTTCAGGGATTTTCCTATAGGATCGATGATTAGGACTACGTCCATATCCGAATCAGAGAATAGTTTTTACAAAAATTTTCTAAAGCCCGAGCTAACATAGCGAAATTCTACTTGAATTTCAACCACGCCATAGAATTCCAGCGGAACAGTAGGACAGCGTTGGACTACCAAGATGCCACTGCCATACCCATACTAGCCACTACTCTGCCATTCGAGAAACATGCTTCCACGTTGTATACCGACAGTATGTTCAAGAAAATATAAGAAGAAATTGTGGAGGGTAATGACAGATGTCGTGTGCTTGGATTTTCATCTGGAGAAACGGTTGACAACTACAAGCTTGGGGACAACAAGCGCAATGCATATGTCGTCCGTCATGAGAAGACTGATGATACTTACTCGTGTGAATGCAAACTATTTGGTCGGCATGGTTATTTGTGCAGCCATATATTTTTCCTGTTTCGGAACAATGAGGTGAAAAAAATCCCAGATAAATACTGTGAAAGCCGATGGATGAAGACTACCTTAGACAAGGCTGTACATTGGGAGTTCCACGATCCCCTGCCTACCCATTCCTCAGTTGACGATAGGCAAACTGATGGATGAAGACTCCCTTAGACAAGGCTGTACATGGGGAGTTCCACGATCCCCTGCCTACCCATTCCTCAGTTGACGATAGGCAAACTGTGTCTAAGCAGGCAATTTCGATGTTTTATGGGTTTCTTAGACGATTTGAGACCGACATTGAAGTGCTACGTTCATCCGTAGGGGGCGTCGAAGAACTTGGCAACTCTCTTCAAGAAGGTAACCCATCAACCTCCGCCTCTGAGAAGAGGCGTATGGTTGAAGAGTTTTATGGCATGGTAAGGCCTGAAGTAGTTGAGGTTCATCCTCCGGATGTCGTGAAGACCAAGGGCCACGCCAGCAGCTCTGTGAGTCATCTGATTTTGAAGAGAGAAAAGGCTATAAAGGATGTGACAAGGCCTCTTAGACGGTGTAAGGCGTGCGATGAGATGGGTCATCACGACTCCAGGAACTGTCCATTGCTTAAAGAGATGACGATGGAGAAAGATGCGCGCAAGGGTAAAAGGCCAGCTTGACTTAGGATCTATAAACAGCACATCACGGATTTTTTTTTAGATCCTAGTAGTGTTGTTATTCAAATTGTTGTCGTAGTGTTCCATGTTGAAACATCTGGTTTCTTGCATTAGTTCACTTTTTCTGTTCATTAGTGGATTATATATCAGTCAGTTACTCTATATATCTGTGAGGTTAACTCCATGAAGTATCCATGAGCCCATGGATACTTTGTGTTCCCTACTGCAGGCAAAATAATGACAATTTGTTGATACATAATGCAATTTTTTAATAAAATAATACACATATATGTTTCTCATATCTATATCCACTTTTCAAAAAACAATGCAGCACATAACATAAGTAATGTCAAATTTTATTTGACTAATGCTGACCGTGATAGTTAACAAATGTAATCTACAAAATACAAAAGTACGTAAGAAACTAAAAAATTCCACGCCTGTTAATGTCCGTTTGCCCAGCTTGGGTGAGTGGCCTCGAGGACGGACAGTACGTAACCACACCAGTTTAGATTCCTGATCTCGGCTACATTGTCGATGAAGTGTAGAATTTTGGGCTTGCAGTGGCCGTCACTCGGAGTCTCTATCAATGCATTTTCGAGAAGGAACATGAAGAGCTTCTTGAACTCTTCCCCACCATCAACCTCAGCCATCATGAGCTGTGAAATGTCCTTAGGGGTCATCTTAAAGCGACCCTTTCGACACCTCTCTGCCACCATGTCGTTGAAGGCAAAGTTCGATTGTTTGTCCACGGGCCTTGAGATTGGTATAGGGCCTCGTGGGAACCCCAACGTCAGGTGGACGTCTTCGTCGTCTAGAGTGAGGTATTCACCGCCCGTGAGCTTAATTTGGCATCGTGCTAGATGTAGGGCGTTCAACACCCAGTATGCAAGATATCCGGGGATTTCCTTGATGTCAAAGTTAAGGACCGCCACAAATCCAAATTTTGTAACTGACCTTTTCTGTCTAGGATTCAACTGCTTCAAGCAGTTAAGGAATTCTGACGGCGTTCTCCGACAGTACAGTCGATCACCTTTTCGACCTGTAGGTTGATTGGGCTCACCCTCACTTCTAGACGTACTAGGGCCTACATCGGCCAACCTATCTCTGAATTTTTTGGCCAGCGCAACTGGAATAATGTCATCGAGTGCGTCGTCTATCTCGACTCTAAGCTGCTTCTCTGATATGGACCAAACAACACAACACATCAGAAAATTATCACTAAATCAAAAGACAACATGATATGAGCTTTACAAGGATTAACACATATATCACAACAAATAATGCTTCAGTCAGAACAAATAATGAATAAAACTTTACCCATAATGCGTAAGACATAGCAAATAATGCACTTATTAACATCACATAACATATTTATCAATTTAATCAACAAACTGAAACTTAGGTTCTAATCTGAGGCTTTTAACAAATACAATCAATACCTCTAATGTGCTTAATATACTCTTAATATTTACCTAAACCGGCTGCACAATGGCATGACAGATACTAATAATACCCTTTGATAATGCATAATATACTTCACATAATGTAAATTTCATAGGACATAATGCATTGTCTAAACCAAAAAATGCATGTATTACACATAGAGACTATTAACCCATATAAAGAATACAACTCATAATGTACCATAAACTCCAACATATGCATAATTACAGATTCATACTGCACTTCCCACACCAAATAATAACCATATTGAATCTTGACTGAGTTGCTTAAGCAACATAGACAATACCCGTATTAATGCATAATATAGTCAGCATAATGCAAAAATCATGGAACATAATGCACAGTCTAAAATAAATAATGCACGTATATAATTTTCCCTGAGTTTATTCAGTAAAACCCACAACACCCTACATAATGCATCATTTACTGCACATAATGACAAGTTACATATATACATAATGCACTAATCAAACCAAATAATATCTATATGTACTCTTGAGCGCATCGGCCAATGTTCGCGGATCGGCATGCGCACGTTGATTTTTTCACCGAAATGGCGCCCGCCGGTTACAATGGTTCGGCGAGCGAATCGGCGAGCGCCGGGGATCGGCTAGCCGGTCCGCTCGCCGCCATTGTGGATGCTCTAAGTGGAGAGAGGAAAGTAAGAGAGAGGGAATAAAGTGGAGATAAAAGGTATTTCCATTTTTAGTAATGGGTCATCTTGATTGGGACAAACCAAAAAGGAAAGTGGGTCATATTTAATGGAACGGATGGAGTATTTATTTACAAATTTATGCATCTCTTTGAAAGGTAAGAATACACTCATTTGTTCCTTATATTAAATATGTAATTCTTTTCATTACTCATCTTCTACATATTTTCCAACATATATTCTCTTCAATAAAGGTTCTGAAACTAATAGTAACAAACATTTCCATATAAGTACCTAAATTTTGCTATCATTCATAGAAATAGATCACAATCTATTTATCTCAATATTCCAATTTTGCAGTTTTGTTATTAAGTATGCATATCCAGTATTGTTTAAGCCCAATATTAACCATAAACCTTAATATTTTGGCAACTCAAAGGTCATGTGGGAATCTGTGTTGCTTTTGAAGATAACACATTTTGATTTCTTTCTTGTATGAAGATAAACATTACCATTATTTGCAGTGTGATAGTGATTTTAAAGTGCATGATTCATCTATTGTTTTACTTGATTCTTGGAATTTTTGCTTCTATCAGTTGTTCTTTAAACTTAGAGACCTTGATTGTTATTTAAAACTTATAAGTAATTGTATATTAATCAAACAAAAAATATACACATTCAACCAAATATTCAAGGACAATAACCATAGCTTGGCTGGTGAATTGGGTTTGATAGAAACTCTACACATCTAACCAAACAGCATGAAAATGGCTAAAAAGTGAGCTTTTTCAGGCGTTTTCAACGTAACCAAGCAAGCCATTAGAAGTGTGAACTTTTTCCCTCAATATTTTAAAAATTGGTAACCCAACTTTACAATAAACAGAAACACAATTCATCACCAGAGCAAACTCAATTCATTGGAAATAATTGATTACGTCAGACGGTTGAACCTCAACCTTGAACAAATGTTTTTACAATTACATTCCAATGGCCAAAACCTCATTTCTCTCTACCAACTTCCCCTCCCAATATGGCATGTCTGGTAAGAACAATCTCCTTAACAAGATTTCTGTAAGTAAAAGGTCTAACAGCTGCGCGTAAAAACAAACCCGGTGGAACTCTGCTCTTCTTTACCTTCTTCCTATGCGGCCCATAACCAAGCAGCTTCCTGGCTTACTTTAGCCCTTTTACCTCGCATTTCTAGCCCATCTCCCTCTTCTCTTTCCTTCTTTTGTATCCCATATCCTCGTACTACTTCTCTGTTGCATCTATACTTTTCTCTACAAGTTTCTCCATAGCCTCATTGCTTTTCAGAGCCTTCTTGAACTCCTCTTCCCAATACTTTCATTTTTAGTTTATCTCACAAAAGATGTCACATTTCATTTTTTTAGAAAAAGTTCCCTCTCTCATTAATATAAATATATTATTTTCTCTCTCCACCTAACACATAAAACAACACCTCCTAAAATCCCGTGGCATTCTCCAACTATGCCATCTATTATGGAACGGAGGAAATACAGTTTAATAGTATTATCGTAACGAAGTTTTTGAGAAAAATGCAATCGAATTAATAAATATTCATGATAATCAAATGACTCGTAGTATTGTTATACAAGAGTGACCTTCGTCTAGATTTAATAATAAAAAAATAAATTCAGTAGCTATTATTACTATCATTTATTCATTATCAATATTATGTCATTAGAGCATCCACAATACACATAGGCTAGCAATAGCATACCCAAAAAATCCTTATGCCACATCATCATATCCTTCACACAGCCTAGTACTAGTCTAACCAAACAACAGCCTGACAATAGGCTAGCAATAGCATAGCCAACGCCCTTGCCCAACAAATAAATTGACAAATACGAATAATTCATTTTAATTATTGGTGTTTGTCAAATATTAAAAAAATGAGTGCAGTCAATTGTAAATATAGAGTATAAATAAAAAAAATAAAAAAAAATTCGGCTAGTCGATTGCTCGCCTCGCAATAGGCAGCTAGTGATCGGCTAGCCGGTTAGTCCACGCCCTAGCTCTAGGGCGTTGGTTTCTCGTCCGTCGGGCTAGCTGAACGCCAATGTCTAGAACGTCCGCTAATGTGGATCCTCTTAATACATTATCAAATACTACAAATTTATGATCTAATTAAATGGACACTTTTTAAAACAGATATTGATCTGTTTCTAAGATGAAAAGTGATAAGTATCAACCATATTATTATTATTATTATTATTATTATTATTATTATTATTATTATTATTATTATTATTCAAATTTTTTATCTATTTTAAATGGAGAGTTTCTAAAAGTGATGTCGAAATAAAAAGTGATATCAACCACTTTTTAAAATTATTATTTTTTGTTTATCGAACTTTATAAAATCAATTAATCGATTTTATAAAAGTTTTAATTAAACTCAAAGTAGATGGGCACTTTGGTCATATCAGTTGCACCCGTCATTCTAAACCCTAGTCCCCCGAGGTATAAAATGCTAATACTAACATAAGTTGAATTCTCTACCTGCAATTCTCGACTAGGTTTTTTTTCAGAGTTGTGAAGCAGCGAAAGCCAATTTCCGCAGCCATGGTAAATCATATTATGTTTCTGTGTTCTGTTTTTTCAAAAATATGTCACATCTATTATTGAATTTTTCTATCTATTTGTTTCGATATGTAAAATCGTATTGTTTTGTATGATTGCGATTCTGCTTATTTTTTCCTTTGGATTTGAATTCTCATTCACTGCTTTGATGCGTGTCCTGTTATTCAGTTTAATCTTGATTTTTGGGTGCATTACCTGAATTTTTGAAATAAGTGTTTATGGGAGATAACTTGGGTCGCTTTTCAATAGCATGCCTTTGATTGGATCATTCTGTTGTTTTACTATTGTCGTTGCCTTTGCTAATTGGGGGAAGATACTATTAATGTATGATTTCTAGATTAAAATAAATAAATAATGCGAATCTACACGTTAAACAATTTTTTGATTTAATCTTATTCTGCTTATGTTTTGTGCTCAGGAGTTTCCATTTTATTTTTGTACATGACTTTCTACTTTTCCTGTTTCCCAGCCTTAGTGGCCGATTGGAATTTAGGGTTTTACCATCAATCCTTAATCACTCTAAATGAGCATTTGTGTTTGAGTTACTGCTTGATGAAGTCGTTCTAGTTTTACTGTTACTATGTTGTTGATAAGAAATGTAAGTGTGTGACTAACTGTGTACTTAATCATTTATTTGAATTTTATAGTCGAAGAGAAAGACCAGGGAGCCAAAGGAAGATAATGTCACTCTTGGACCTGCCACTAGAGATGGGGAGCTTGTTTTTGGCGTGGCCCACATCTTTGCTTCTTTCAATGATACATTCATTGTGAGTGCAGAAGTGTTTTATTAGCATATATTTACAATTGGGCGAAGGATACCGCCAACTATTGTAATTACTTTTAATTTTATTAATTGAAATGATATCAATTTATTCGTATTATTCTCCATATGTTTGCATGATTATTTTTATTGAAATATTCAGTCACCCTTACATTTGGTCACCCTTGTTTGCAGCATGTGACTGATTTGTCTGGGAGAGAAACCATGGTTCGTATAACAGGTATTGCTTAGTCTTTATAGTGGCTCTTGGCTAACTTGTACTTACTTTTTGTTATATGTACTTTTGAAAATTTAGCCATCTGTAGTCTTTATAAAAAAATAGCAAGTGAGTTCAATTTTTTTAATGTTCTTTTATAACTAATGACCCATAGCAATTAGCTTGATTTAAAATCTCCCAATAGTTCGGCACTTCAGCTACAAATGTTCAATAAGTTTCTATCAGAAGGATATAGATTGGAACTTTGGGGTGGAATGTTTGAACAATTCTTCAAATTGCAAGCAATACCTTGACACCACTTTGGGGTGGAGATACATGCTTTGTATAGAAAGCAAAGTTTGATCAGTGTTGCCAGTGAAAATTGTTGAAACACTCTTTTATTTGAAGCATTGATGTGTTTATATCTTATTCCATGTCTGCTTTGTTGTCTCGGTCTCTAGGAACTTAGGATTGAGAACTTTCCATTTCAAGTAGCACCCGCCCCAATTTCTTAGTACTACTTTATATCTTTGATTGATTCTGATTTTCAAATTTCTCTTTTATATTTAGGTGGTATGAAGGTGAAGGCTGACAGGGATGAATCATCTCCCTATGCAGCTATGCTTGCTGCACAAGATATTTCTCAGAGATGCAAGGTTCTATGATATTCCATCTAAACTTGCTATCCTTACAGAACATGCCATGAAACTATTAGTCTGCTTTCTGTGTAACTGATCCATGGGCAACATATCAGGAACTTGGCATCAACGCCCTTCACATTAAGCTTCGTGCTACTGGTGGCAACAAAACTAAAACTCCTGGTCCTGGTGCTCAGTCTGCGCTCAGAGCTCTTGCCCGCTCTGGCATGAAGATTGGCCGTATAGGTATGGGAAAAATTTGATGTCTGAATGTTTTGATGCCTTTTTTTAATCATGTTTCCATTCATTCAATGGAACTTTTCATAAACGGCACGCTTACACTTGCAGAGGATGTGACTCCAATTCCAACTGACAGCACTCGCAGAAAGGGTGGTAGAAGGGGAAGAAGGCTGTAATTTTTGTCATTTTGGTCATTCTACCGCAGTTGTCTGCGGTTCATTTTTATGGAGTTCCTTATTTCTACCCAGTGTTTGAAAATTGTATAGTTCTACCAAAAACCATTGATGTTTTCACTCTGCGACATCGACCAATTATGAAATACTACTACTAGTATTTTTGCTCGAACTAGTTTAACATTGCCCATCATTTATACTAGTACAACTTATCTTTATTTACCTCATTGCCTTATTGGCATTAAGTTGGTTTTTAGTTATAAATTAGAATTGTTAATGGTTTCTACTCCTTTTATTTTCATCTATCATGTATCCAAGATTAACTTTCTCGAGCTTTTAACGTTTTCTATTGTGTGTAATGTGTTCAGAAAATATGCATAACAGAATACGTGCTTGTTTGCTTGTCATAATAAACTCAAGATTTAATCCTAACCTGCCTTTAATAAATGGTTCGATTGCTTAGATTCAATTTTAATATGACCCATGACTAACTAAGGCCACCCGCAACGCGTCACGCGGGTGGCACGTAATCTGTCCCTCCGTGATGAGCCGGGCGCTGGACGCGTTGCAGCGTCCCGTCTCGTCTCTGTCCCGCCGAGACGGATGGCGAGAAGTCTCGCCACGCGCCAGTGCGACGTGGCGCGCTCCAGCGCCATGCGTGACGCCCACTCGCTGGCCCGCGAGTGGGCATCGTCACGCTGACACAATAAATATTTTTTAATTTCGAATATAAAAAAAATTAAGGGACTGATGGTAGTGATTGTTAGTAGTGGTGGTAGAGGTGGGGATGATGAGGAGTACGATCGTCGAATGAACGAAGCGTTAGAGGCCTATACGAACCGTGAGATTGATCGGCTGCTGCAGAGGGCCTTGCAACCGGCGGTACCTCGACCTCGACCACGACGAGTTGTCCACCGCCGAACAGTGATTGAACGTGATCACGTAGCTGAACATCAGCGCCTATACGCAGACTACTTCGCACAGGAGCCGCGGTTCAACGACAACCATTTCAGGCGCCGTTTTAGGATGAGTAGAGCCCTGTTTATGCGTATTGTTAACGCCTTGGAGCAACGATATCTGTATTTTCGCTTCAGGCACGATGCGGCTGGCATACCCGGCCACACACCTATTCAAAAGTGCACTGCGGCAATCAGGCAGTTGGCCTACGGAGGCGCGGGAGACATGTGGGACGAGTACCTCCACATCGGTGAGTCGACTGCCCTTGAATGTATGAAGTATTCTGTCAGGGCGTGATTGAAATTTTCCGTGATCAGTACCTTCGAAGTCCTACTCGCGAAGACTGCCAGTATCTGATGCAGATGCACGAGGAGAAGCATGGGTTCCCGGGTATGTTAGGCAGCATAGATTGTATGCATTGGGAGTGGAAGAATTGTCCCGCTGCCTGGAAGGGGTTCTACACGACCGACTACAAGGGAAAGAATCTCACGATGACCCTAGAGGTCGTTGCTGACTACCGGCTATGGATTTGACATGCGTATTTTGGGATAGCCGGGTCGAACAACGACCTCAACGTCCTCAACTCGTCTCGTCGCCCCTTTTCAACGAGCAGTGCCAGGGCGTCGGTCCGGCCATTAGTTTTGTCGCCAACAGGACCATGTATTATCATGCACAACATGATTGTCGAAGATGAAGGTGTACGACTGACTAGTTGGGCCAATGACGATAATGAAGCCGGTCCAAGCCACGGCATAGCCGCCCCCAACGTACGAAATGGGGTCCCGCACGATGAAGCCGACCTCCTCCTAGCACATGCCGACATGCGCCAAACGGATGCTCATATTCGACTCCAAAAGGATTTAATTGAAGAGTTGTGGGCGCGGAGGATTGCAAGACATTAGTTTTTTTTAATTATGTAATTTTTTTAAATGTACTTTTTTTAAAATTTAAATAAAATAATTGGATTTTCCCGTATCTGTGTCGTAAATTTAATTCCGTATTTTGTGTGATTGTCAATTATTTGTTTTATATAATTAGGGGTGATGTGGCTAGGCTATTGCTGGGCTATTTGCTTGTCTTGATGATGTGGCAGGAAGATTTTTAGTGCTGATGATGTGGCAGGAGGAGTTTGTGGGTGTGCTATTGCTGGGTTATTGTTGGGCGAAAGCCACTGGAGATGCTCTAAGTAGGAGTACAATTTTGGACTAAAATTTAGCAAAAGTCAATTTCCAAAAACCCTAAACCCTGAACTATAATCATATTGAAGAAAATCCATCAATTTTCTGATGTCTTAACTCAATGCGGGCTATCAGCAGAGCCATTGTGATCGGAAACGGCGTCGCCGGCGCCCAAAATCAGTGCATCGGCTTGCTTCGAGCTCTGGGTCTCTCCGATAGATACACACTCTATGTAAGCAAATTTTATCCTCAATTGACGAAAACTCGATTCAGCTCCTGAAATGTGCTACGTAGTTCTGCCAATTATTTCGCTCATCTTCTTGTAATGTCTGCTCATAAACTCTCCAATTGTTGCAGCGTGTTAATCGGCCGAGAGGCGGGATCAATGATAACCTTCGTTGGTTGCCAGTTAATGCGCATAAACAATTAGATAGCGCTGTGGAGTGGATTCGTGGAAAACCAGCTAAGAAATTGATGCCCTTTCCAGCTGAACAGAGAGGTATTTCATTAACTCTGTATCTTCATCTGACAGAGGATTCATGAGTGAATTTATTGTGCCTCTGTTGAATGGTATTGTGTCAGAAGTTTTGGAGGCAGATGCAAGACATATCGCCAAAGCTGCTCAGCAAACATTTGAGAGGTTCCTTTTCTTTTTTCAAGAAGTTGATTGTTCTTTTGAATCATATCCTATGTATATTGTTGGATAGGCATTGATTATTTCGAAAGGCCAAAAGATGTTCAATTGTCATTTTTGCAATGCATTTAGAATCTCACCAGATATCTTTGGTTAATTCATTGAGCATCTTGCTACCAACCAGTCACATCTCAAGTTTCTTTTTTAATGGGTTTATTTTCCGTTGATGTAGTTTACTTACTGCCTCTTGGAACATCGCTTTGCTTGCAAACTTATCATGCTACCTTTTTAACTCGGTTTGAAACTTGTGTACAATATATGAAGCAATATATATTTATGAAGAATGCTTGGATGCGTGTCTCTCTGCATTAATGTCATCTATTTGTTATGCTTGGTGATCAAGAACATGAAGAAACTTGATCGACATGTTTCATAGTTTGGAGTTTGGCATAATTATAGGCTTATGACTATAAGGTGAGATATACATATAAGAAAACGGGGAAATGCTTCTGTGTGTTCTCATGTTGCTTTCTCTTAGGGACGGCCCCATCTTGGTGGTTGCATCAGGTCATGATACCATCACTTTAGCAAGTTCCATTAAGAAGTTGGTTCCAGACAATGTCTTTCTTGTTCAGGTATGATGAGGTTCTATTGTGCTAACTATTTATTCCTTTGACATGATCCTAGCTATTATGTTTTTCTGCAAATCCAAAATGGTTTTGATACCCTAACTAGAATCACATCATATTTGGAATGCTAAAATCTAAAGGAACTTTAATTTCCATGGGTCCTGAGATAGTAGTTCTTATAAAGTGAAAATAATACTAATGGGTGAAAATTGCATTACTACATTGATTGATCGGACTCCAAGTGTACAAAGTTATATAAGCTCTTCTGGTTGTCTCTTTTTCTGTTCACAAGCAGAAATTTTTAGGTTTTGCCAATAAGTTACTCTCACTGTGTGTCTCTCTCTCTATGGAGATAGTTTTACTAGTTCAACATCTTCATGGTTCTCACCAACCATGGTTAGTAAACCTGTGCTAGTTGGGAAGCATAATATCACTCTTCAGGATTTAATATGTTTTGCTATTTGCTTTCAGATACAACATCCAAGGTCTCGTCTACACAGATCTGATCTAGTGATAACACCTCAGCATGATTATTACCCCTTATCGCCTGAGGCACGAGAACAAATCCCTTTATTTCTAAGAAGGTGGGTAACACCTCGAAAGCCTCCTGATAAACATGTGGTATGTTTACTCCTTGATTGGTCAAGGGATTTCATTGGCCACAGAAACTCTCGAATCTTTATCTGAAAATAGTTTCAGTTGTCGGCCATTATTTGACATTATTTATAAGCTTTATATAGCTGAAACGTTACTCTTAGGTCCTTACAGTGGGAGCTCTACACCAAGCTGATTCTGATGCTTTGAGAAGTGCAGCTTCTGTGGGGCATGATGAGATGGCACTCTTGCCTAAGCCCTTAAATTTTTTGAGTGTTAGTAGGAATGATCAAACCATTACCGAGTGCTTACCGTGATGTCATCACATATAATATCAACACTGTGCTGGCACATTTACATGTAATCAGAAGACTAAATACAAACTAAGCATGATACGTTGCATGTACAATATGCAATCCTGAGATGCTTTCTTCAATGCTAAAAGTTTTTTATCCAAATTGCTTCTGTGTTATGTTACTTCTCATGTGCAACCTTCATCATACTGCCTCTGAATGCCGTATATTTGTTTTTTAGGTGGTTCTTTAGGCGATTAGTCAAACTTATTTTTCTTACTATCTAAACTCAATTCTCATGAAACATATTCATAAATACCATTTGTATGCTGCATTGCATGCTAATCTGCTAATAACTTGCTGATGTTTCTTCTTCACTTTTCACTTCTATAAGGATCTTCATGGAACCTCCTATTGGAAAATTCAATGTCATTAACCGTTTCTTGAATCTCTCGCTTCCACAGGATATTGCAGATATGGTGCTGATCTTGCAATGCAGCTTACAGCTTCAATAAAAAGTGTACTTCCCACTTGTGGAAGTATCAGAATATCGTTTTCTCGTCGAACTCCCAAGATTGTGCGTACTCTCTTCAGAATTTTTGTAATTACCTATCTTAAGCTAAATTCCTTTTTCATGGCTGCAACAAACAGGTATCTGAAATTATTTTGACTGAATTCTCAAACCATCCAAGAGTATACATTTGGAACGGTCAAGGTACTTAATTGAATATCATACCTGTTTCTGTGTCATCACTTGCAAAATTTACGTTTTTATCAGATTTTGACAGACGTTATCATCTGACTGTCATATATTTCCTTAAAATTGAATAAAAGAGATTGGAGACCCCGTAGCACTGTATTCACATTGGCTGGTGGTTTCTCGTAGTTCTTTGACACCTCGCCAGTATGATGCAGTGAAACCAACGTGGCTGACACTTGATAAAGTCAACATTCTAAGCGAACCTACACAAACAGCGTGTCTCGATACGTCCGTCCAGGATCAGCCTTTGCAACTCCTGTAACGCCTTGTAACGCCCAACGGTTACAACCATCAAGGCTGTGTTGACCCTTGCAGTGGACTAAGCCTATAAATAGGCTAGTCATTCAATGCATCTCTAAACTACACTCAAAGTAGCATCTGCCATTCATGAACTCCCTCTCTCTTTGGTGCATTGTTCTTCTATTGAAGCTCTGGCCTCGTCTCCATCCAGTTCGCCGGAGCTCTACTGATAGCGGTGTTGTTTCACTAGAGACGAAGCCGTTTTATCTTTGGGGATGCCACGCCAATCCGAGACATTAATGAAGCGTATCTCGTCTTGCAGAAAGAGGACTCCTCGACTCGGCTAATTACATATTTACGATTATTGTTTCGATTATTGTAATTTTCATTTCATCTTATTTTCATGTATTCCTTCTTTTGGGTTGTATTACATCCTGCTAGTGTTTATCTGGTAATCCATACCAACAATAGTAATTGGTAAATTCTGAAACTAGTGATATAAATCAAATTACAGAATGCAATTTAAAATCAAATTAACTAAATATACTAGGACAGTATAAAATAAAATAGAAGAATGGTTGGGAAAATAATTCCCAAAAGTTGAAATACAAATTGGTGTTCATTTCAAAATTACGTACGGTTTCAACTCCTAAAATCATTTGAAACAATAGTGAGTTGATTGACTCCGTCACTTTAAATTTTCATTCTGTACATATAAATAAGGCTATGTACGACTATTACTATTACTGGATCTTTTTCCCAGATTAAATAGCTTGAACTCAAATAGAATGTTTTATACTCCCTCCATACTCAAAAAATAAAAACTTTAAAACGACATAGGTTTTAATGCACAATTGGTAAAGTAAGTGAGAAAAATTGGTAAAGTAAGTGAGAAGAAAAGAAAAATGAGTAAAGTAAGAGAGAGGAAGAGAAAAAATAGTGAAAGTAGAGTTAGTGGATTGTGGGAGTCATGTCCTAAAATAGAATGATTCTAGAGTTTTTATTTTTAAATAATGGCCCAAAATGGAAATAGTCGCTATTATTAAAAAACAGAGGGAGTAGTATTACTATTGTCAAAGAGATAGGCTCCACAATATTGCTCCTTTCTTCAAAAATAATTATCTACAATAATGAATCTCACTACTAATTTTGTACGTCGAGTGATAAATTTCTTACTATCATATCGAATTATTCTAATTGCGCAGGGTAAATAAGTGCGGAGCATATATATTTTTTAATTCTACTCCCTCCGTCCCATATAGATTGTCTCATTTTGACCGAACACGAGTTTTAAGAAATGTAATTAAAAGTGAGTTGAAAAAGTTAGTGGAACATGAGTCCTATTTTTATATAGTAGTTTTATAATAAAATGTGAGTAAGAATGAGTTAGTGGAGTATGAGGTCCACTACCAAAAATGGTAAAAAGTGAAATGAGACAAATTTGTGGGACGGACGAAAACAGAAAAATGGGACAATCTTTGTGGGAAGGAGAGAGTAATAAGTAGTTGAAATTAATAAGTGGTAGTATTTGTAATTTATGAGACGCTCAAATTTCGGCTAAAAAGAAATTTGTACTACTGTTTATTAGTAAACTGCATAAATAGTCACCAACTTTATTGTTTTGTGATCTCAACTTTGCACTTTGCATTTTTCATGTAGTATTTTTTGTTAGAATATGGAAAGGGAGTAATTTGTAATTAGGGAACAAATCATGGGATTGATATGTGTAATTGATAGGATCATAATTAGAGGATCTCATGCCATATGTAAATTAGGGCAACTCTCTATATTAAGAGAGTTGCTCCAGTCGATCAATAACACACATAAATCCATCCCAACCATGACTATTGCTTCTTCCCTCTCGGTTATCAAATTCAATATGGTACCAGAGCAGGTTGAGCAATAGGGACTCAGAATATAACATCATCATCGTCCAAATACCATTCTCGAACCCCGGCCAAGAGGCAATAACCTGCAATCATCATAAACACGATGTTAGAATCAGAAAACGAGAACAAAAGTTCGATTGTGAACCTCTCGGACGACATCACAATGAAGTTTGCAGAATTTCTCTGACACCTCCAGACCGCACCAATCCCCCCACGACCAACGACGGTAAACGCAGACAACCTCGGTGAGGTAGTCGTCTCAACCAAGTTATCGGGAGACAACTACCACTGTGGGCGAACCTCATCAGACGTGCAATTGGGGGAAAGGGTTTAACCTCCCACATCTCGAAGGATTCAGAACCACCGGTGGATTATCAACAACATGGAGCCCGAACTCGTGAATGAGGTATCGCAATACCCAACTGCTCGAGAACTTTGGGAGGGGCTAGCCGTGACATACGGCAGTGGAGGAGACTCACTCCAAGTCTACGACTTGCACCGGAAAGCAAGCAACATCAAACAGGGCGAAATGACCCTCGAACAGCCGTGGAACCTACTCCAAAGCCTTTGGATGTCAATTGATAGAAAGAAGCCAAATCCGATGAAGGACCCGGAGGATATCATGGTCTACAATCGAGAGAGACAAGAGACCAGGCTCTTCCAATTCCTGATGGCCCTCAACGATGAACACGAAGTAACCCGGAGAGAAATTCTCAAGTGGGAGCCCTTACCCTCGGTTCAGGACACCTACGCGACCGTCCGACGTGAAGCAAAAAATGACGGAGTACTCAAACCCCCGATTACCGAAGGTAGAGAACATCAAACCAACGGCGGAATCGGGACGAGACTTGCGTCACGCAGTGGGGGACGGTCGGGGCAGACCCCTGGTCGAGGAGAAGAGCGACGGACAGAAGACGATCGGAATAAACTGATCTGCAGCCATTGCGGGGGGAGAAAGCACACAAAAGACCAGTACTTCCTCCTCGTAGGGTACCCAGAGTGGTGGGACGAGATGAAGCGAAAGAGAGCTTCACGAAATGGCAACCGCCGAGGAGGACCAGGGACGACCACACAAATCGGAGGAGACCGGACTTTCGGCGCCGCTTGCGCGGCGGGTAGCACCAGCACCCTCACCGGCAGGATCGTCGAAACTGAGGGAGGAGGAGAGCTAGCGGCGCAAGAAGGGGAGGAAGTGGCAACGACGAGGGTTTGTCGAGGTAAAGGGGGGTCAATTTTGCACATAAACCCCTCAAAAACAGGTTCTTTATTTAATATACCCCCATATTTGCCATTATCACATAATATACCCACATCTTTGCCATTATCACAGAACACACCCCATGTTTCCAGAAAATTGTGCCAAACACCCCTGGATAGTCCAAAATTAGTTAATAAGCCCTATTACTCACATATTGTTGGAAAAAAGGCCCAAATATAGCCCATTCTCTAAAATTAACTCCAAAATTCAGTGCAAAAATAGGTTTTCTATGCTTGAAACACTCTCTACCGCATGCCTTACTTCCGAAAAACCACATAAAGATAGGGACTGGATTTTTGATTGTGGAGCTACTGACACTATGTCATTTGATATTGCTGATTTTACTAGGATCACTGAATCCAAGAAAAGCTATGTTCAGACAGCTAATGGGGAATTACTTCCAGTCCAAGGAGCGGGAACAATTAAAATTTTGCCCACTCTGAGTATTTCAAATTGTCTATATGTTCCGTCCTTGTCCCACAAACTGCTATCAATGAGTCATGTTAGAAAGGAGCTTAACTGTACTCTACTGATGCAACCCTCTTTTTATATGTTACAGGATATCCGGACGGGGATGATTGTTGGGCGTGGCACTGAACCAGAAGGACTCTACTATGTGGACGAGATAGCTCAACAGAGTAATGTGTTGCTGACTCACGGATCCACAGACCGACAGGCTTGGCTATGGCATCGGCGACTAGGACACCCATCTTTAGGGTATCTTAAAACATTATTTCCTAGATTTGATAAAATTTCTCATTTGAACTGTGATACTTGTTTTCTGGCAAAGAGCCACAGACATTCGTTTAGAATTAATAATACCCGCGTGGACCATATTTTTTCCCTTATTCATTCTGATATTTGGGGGCCTGCACCAGTCATGGGTGGTGGAGGTTTTAAGTATTTTTTGCTCTTTATTGATGATTGCTCGCGTATGACATGGGTCTATTTTTTAAAGTCCAAATCTGAAGTCTTTGAAAAATTTGTCATGTTTTACACCTTTGTCCAAACTCAATACAAGAAAAATATCCAAATACTTAGGTCCGATAACGGGGGAGAATATTTCAATAGCCAGATGCAACAGTTCTTTGCCAAAAAGGGTCTTATACACCAAACCACATGTCCTCACACACTTGAACAAAACGGGGTAGCCGAAAGAAAAAATAGGAAACTACTCGAAATGACTAGAGCTCTCTTAATTGATTCCAAGGTCCCAAAATCCTTTTGGCCGGAAGCCTTAGCCACCTCAGTCTACACTTTGAATCGTCTTCCAACAAAAGGCCTTGAAAGAAAAACACCCATTCAAGTCTTATCAGTCCATACAGAACTGCCCCTACCACTCACACTTGAACCAAAAATTTTTGGGTGCTCTGTCTTCATCCACATTCCCAAAATTGAACGAACCAAGTTCTCCCCATGTGCGATAAAAGGAGTGTTTGTGGGATACGGAATGCACCAAAAGGGGTACCGTTGCTACGACCCAAAATCCAAATGAATGTTTGTCACGATGAACTGTGACTTCGTTGAAAATGAATACTTTTACCACCAACTTAGCGGTCAGGGGGGGAGAGAGAACCAGAACCAGAAATTGACCCACTAAGTTTGCTTCTCATTCCCATTCCTATTATAAACCATAGCCTGAGTCCAAATCCTGGTCATGAGCCAAGTCCTGATCGGGAAGGGGACCCAACAGAGGAGGTTAGCATTGCCGCCGAGCACGTCTCTGACACTCCAGTAGAGCCCGTCAAGATCGGTGACATCGTCGCAGTACAATCCCCGACCGATATTCCTGAGGTAAGACAAGATGCCGATCCTAGTAAAACTCTTTGGCTTGAAACTAACCATGATCACAACAAAGAGCCGGAAGCAACCACAAGTGGACAACAACGGGTTCTACCGCCAAGAAGCACCAGGGGAGTCCCACCAAAGAAATACTCCCCAGACTGGAAGGGACGAAAAACACAATACTCCATTGTAAATTCCGTGAAATGCCATATGACAGAAATGGCGAAGGTCTTTGAAGCAGCGCTGTATGAGGAAGATATTCCACACTATGTGGAAGAAGCAATGAAGCATAAACAATGGAGGGATGCCATGAAACGAGAAATGGACGCACTGCTAAAGAACAACACTTGGGAAAAGTGTGCATTGCCAGAGGGGAAGAGACCCGTTGGGTGTAGGTGGATCTTTACGATCAAAAGGCGAGCCGATGGATCAATCGAGAGATACAAAGCTAGACTTATCGCAAAGGGATACACCCAGACCTATGGGGTGGATTATGCTGAGACTTTCTCACCCGTGGAAAAAATGAGTACTGTTAGAGTCCTACTGACCGTTGCCGCAAATCAGAATTGGCTACTTCACCAATTTGACGTCACCAATGCTTTCCTTCACGGAGAACTGAAGAAGGAAGAAGAAGTATACATGGAGGTTCCCCCTGGATACTCATACGAGTTTGCACCTGGGCAAGTCTGTCGCCTGAAGAAGACCCTATATGGCCTGAAGCAGTCCCCAAGGGTATGGTTTGGAAGGTTCTGTCAAGCAATGGAGAAGTATGGCTACCAGCAGAGTAACTAGGCCACACTCTATTCTTCAAGAGGGAAGGTAACAAAGTAACGTGTCTCCTTATACATGTGGATGACATGAGTATTACAGGAAATGATACGGAAGAAATCGAGAAACTAGGACAAACCTATTCAAAGAGTTTGAGATGAAGGACCTGGGTGCACTGAAGTACTTCCTCGGAATTGAAGTGCTGAGATCAAAAAAGGGCATATTCTTACGACAAAAGAAATATGTGCTCGATCTTCTGACAGAAACCGACTTACTTGACTGCAAGCTTGCTGAGATGCCAATGGTATAGAATCATGGCCTAAGATAGAAGAAGGAGCACGGGCTACAGACAGAGAGCGTTATCAACGCTTAGTCGGGAAGCTAATCTACCTAGCTCACACAAGACCGGACATAGCCTATGCTGTTGGAGTGATAAGCCAGTTTATGCACAATCCACAAGAGGAGCACATGAACGCAACAATGAGGGTGGTGAGATACTTGAAGGGAACAGTAGGGTATGGAATTTTACTGAAGAATGAAGGGCACTTAGAAGTCTCAGGATACACTGATGCTGACTGGGCAAGTAATCCAATCGACCGAAAGTCAACGGCCGGATACTTCACATTCATAGGTGATAACCTTGTCACTTGGAGGAGCAAAAAGCAGAAAGTAGTAGCTCTTTCTAGCGCTGAAGCAGAATTCCGATGGGTAAAAAGCAGAATCACTGAAATCCTATGGATACCAAGGCTGTTAACCAAGATTGGCTTTCCACCCACTCAGAAAAGTAGATTATTCTGTGACAACAAAGCAGCAATCAGCATAGCCGAGAACCCAGTCCAACATGATCGAACCAAGCATGTGGAGATCGACCGCCAATTCATCAAAGAGAAGATAGAAAAAGGAATCATTGAGCTACCCTACGTTGGCTCAGAAGACCAACTGGCAGACATTCTAACCAAAGCAGTCAACTCAAGGATGTTTGAAGAAGTACTCGACAAACTAAGTATCGGAGATGCCATTACTTAGCTTGAGGGGGAGTGTTAGAATATGAAAAGGAAATAATTTGTAATTAGGGAACAAATCATGGGATTGATATGTGTAATTGATAGGATCATAATTAGGGGATCTCCTACCATATGTAAATTAGGGCAACTCTCTATATTAAGAGAGTTGCTCCAGTCGATCAATAACACACAGAAATTCACCCCAACTATGGCTATTGCTTCTTCCCTCTCGGTTATCAAATTCAATAATTTTGGTATCTAAAATCACAAATGACGTACATTTCAACATAATATCGTGTAACATGGAGTATGAAACAACTAAATAGTTTGGAGGTATTTTAATAAAAATATTTAAAATAATTGAAATATGTAATGTACAAAATACCTCAAATGCTATATATTATTGCTTTTCATTCAACATTCGCAGTGAAACTATATATAATAACCATATCATAAGTTGAAACTTGAAATATTATGGCATGTGACTCACAGTGCAACAAATTTTGGTTATTGACTTAGAGAGGTTTATAGAGCAATTATTTAGTACTAGTATTTGTATAAATTGTTCTATTAATGACACATACCTTCTCATAAAACTGTCACATGCTAAAAGAAGTCGGTGGAGAAAAAAAATACACTAATTGATACTCCCTGGTCCATCTGTTCAAAAACAAACTTTTCATTTTGACATTTTCATTTGTCCGTTAGTAAATTTTTCATTTATTTTTATTCCATATCTCATAAGAGCATCTCCAATGGCGGACGTCCGGTCGGACATCCGCGACGGGCGACCGGGACGTCCGCCATTATGGCGTTTCAACTCGGATACGGACGTCCCGTAAGGACGTCGGATGTCCTCAGACTGCGGGCGACGGGCGGGCAGACGTCCACCATTGTGGCGTGGGTCGGACGTCCGGTATTTAATTTTTTTAAAACTCTATATATACGGCTCGTTGAACTTCATTTCATTCGCACCACTTGTGTTAACAAGTTTCTCTCTCTACATCTCTATTTTCAAGTATATCTAGAATGGCTAGTGACAGTGATAGCGAGGATGAATTGGAGGTCGCTGTGGAAGGTGCGATAGATAGGCTGCTACACCAGAGGGAGCAGCGGCGGCAGCAGGCGGCGGTACATCGGCCGATCCGTCGTCGAACTACAATACCCCGTGACCACATTGCTGCACATATTCGGTTGTATCAGGACTACTTCGCTCCGCAGCAGCGTTTTGGGGATGCCTTATTCCGACGATGTTTTAGGATGCATCGTCCGCTGTTTATGCATATCGTGGGTGCTTTAGAGAGAAGATACATGTATTTTAGGATCAGGGAGGATGCGGTTGGCAAACCCGGACTCACGCCCTTACAGAAGTGCACTGTCGCAATCAGACAACTGGCGTACGGAGGCGCGGCCGACATGTTCGACGAGTACCTCCACATTGGCGAGTCGACAGCCGTCGAGTGTCTGCAGAATTTTTGCGCGGGCGTGAGAGCGATATTCGGGGAGCGGTATCTTCGGAGTCCGAGCCCTGAAGACTGCCAGAGGCTGATAGATATGCATGGGTCGGTGCACGGGTTTCCTGGGATGTTGGGCAGCATAGATTGTATGCATTGGGAGTGGAAGAACTGCCCCACCGCCTGGAAGGGGATGTACACTACCGGCTTCAAAGCCAAGCATCCCACGATGATCCTTGAAGCTGTAGCTGACTACCGGCTGTGGATATGGCATGCTTATTTTGGAGTCTCCGGGTCGAACAACGACATCAACGTTCTCCAGTCGTCGCCCCTGTTCAACGCTCAGTGCAATGGCGTTGGTCCCGCCATCAATTTCGTCGCCAACGGCAACCAGCACAATATGGGATACTATTTGGCGGATTAGATATACCCAAACTGACCTATCTTTGTGAAGACAATCAAGCATCCGCTCGGACAAAAGAAGTCATACTTTGCGAGCCGTCAGGAAGCAGCGCGCAAGGATGTGGAGCGGGCATTTGGTGTGCTCCAGAGTCGATGGGCGGTAGTAAAGGGTCCTGCACGACAGTGGTATATTCTCAACATCGGCGATGTCATGTACGCATGTATCATAATGCACAACATGATTGTCGAAAATGAAGCTGCGGAACTGACTCAGTGGACCAATGAAGATGATACGGGTGCAGGTCCAAGTCACGGCGTGGCCACCGCGAATGTGAATATGGGGGTACCTCATGGAGAGGTCGAGCGGATGCGTGCATTTGCCGACATGCGGCAAACAGATGCCCATGTTCGACTTCAGCACGATATTATCGAAGAGGTTTGGACGCGGAGGGGTTGACGTTGATGTTATTACTTTTTTTTGTTTTACTACTATGTAATTTTTTTTTCAAATCATTTATGTTTTTTTTAATGAAGTTGATAATTTTTCCCGTTCGTATTCGTGTTGAAATTTTATTTCCGTAAACGTAAATTGCTTTATTTGTGAATTTGTGATTTTTTTATTGCGGGAAGTCCTAGTGGGAAGGGCGATGAGAATGGCGGATTGTGAAGGGGAAGTCCTAGTGACGTGGCAGTGGGATGGGAAGTCCTAGTGACGTGGCAGGAGGTGTTTTTGGGAAGTCCTAGTGGATGTCCGAGTGGGACATCCGTGCATTGGAGATGCTCTAAGATATATAACCACAAATAATTAACACCGTGCCCTTGTATGAAAATAATTTAATGTGCTAATACGATGTGGTTGCAGAGAACAATATGCATTTATAAAGGAGCACTATGGCGCATCCTTAATTAGAGTCACAACGTACTTCCAATCTCGTGCTGCTAAGCGGCACAAAACATGCAATATTATAAACACTCAAATGCAATATACATTTGTGAAACTGTAAATTGATTTCCGCAGATTTCATTTTAGTTATACGCAGGTTGAATTATATATTGTTAGTTTCTGCATTATAAACAAAATTTGTCTACGATGCAAATACACTATATATAAATGCAATTCGTCTATATATATATAATGCAATTGAACAGTTTATGTCTAAAATGCAACAGTCAACAATAAAAAATGCAATTTGCATATAACTAAAATGCAATATGCGGAAATTCATCTACAACTTTCATAAATGCATACTTATGGATTATTTTAGTGTTTATAATATTGCATATTTTGTGCTAAGTGGTAGCACAATATTATAGTACATTGCAATTTTAAAATTAGTTATTTTATAAGCATGTCGCCTTTGTATCCCTAATAAAGATTTATTTAATGATCTATAGTCACAAAATAATAAATATTCATAAAACCGATTAACCTGAAAAATTCACACTAACCAAAATTTATCTAAATAGTGTTTTTGATGATTACCCCAAAAAATAGAGAATTGTTTTGATTGGATCACAAGCAGTGGAAGAGCCAGAGATTTCATAATGGGGGTCCAAAATTAAACTTCAAAAAAAATTACATAAATTAAATTATAAGGTTCAAAATGTAAAAGTCAAATGCAATCACATCATAACATTTGTCTTCTATTCTTCATCTTCTGAAACCACTGCATAATAGTTTCATTGGTAACTTTAACAAACACATCATTTTCGATGTAAGGAACTAAGCAATCATTCAATAGTTGGTCTCCCATGCTATTACGTAGAGAAGTCTTGATGATCTTCATTGCTGAAAAGACTCTTTCTACTGATGCAGTGGCAACTGGTAAGATCAATGACAACTTAACTAATGAATAAACCATTGGAAAAACTTCATGTTTCCTTGTAGAAACCATCTTTTGAGCAAAACCATTGATTCCTGATATTTGTGAAAACTTTTCATCTATGCGCACATCGAAAATAAAGTTCTCAAGTTGACTTTTAAACTCGGACAAAGCAACTTCAGAAAATTCAGAAGGATAATACCGTGCAAGACGAAGTAGCTTCTCCAAATCAAATGCAGAAAAGTTTCTTGAAATAACGATCCATATACCTACAAAAATAGTCAACACTGATTAAGTTCAAAATATTTGATATTTTCTGTATGCAAAACTATTAACACACACATCAAATAAAGAATTGGAGTTATAAAATTCCAACTACAGAACCACCGTAGTCCGTAGCCATTGAATTACATAAGCTATCTTTTTTCTCCCCCTTTGAATTATTATTGCAGCCAAACAAAAAAACAACCTATGTAGAAAAATTAATTGAATTATATTTGAGTTTTGAATATACCTAGTTTTAGTTTACCAGATTTCAGACTTGGAATGGCAGAATAAATACGCTAAATTCAGACTTGGATTGGAACGGCAGAATGAATACGCTAAATTAAGAGACACGATTCTTATATATTTTACTGAAACCTATCTCTAATATTATATTTATTATAAATTATAATTATTGTGAAATTACTAAAATACCCCTAAATTTTTTAAGAATTAGTGGGGGACCATGGGCACCCTGGCCCCACCCTCCCTCCGCCCCTGATCACAAGTATTTGGAGAGATTCTTAGAGCATCCACTATGAATAGGCGCGGCGGTAGCCGCGAGGCGCGGCGGTGGGGCGGCGGATTATAGTGGAGAAGGTGTCCGGCCCGGGGGTGGACGCGGCGAGGGGGGGGAGACGCGGCGGACGCGCGATAGCCGTGTGCGCGGCGATGTCGTGGCGAGGGGTCTATAGCCGCGCCTATAGGCGCGGCGGCTATAGTGGAGTGCACCGCCGCGGCGAATTCGCCGGTCCCGAGAAATCTCTCCTTTGAGCTTCTCTGCTGCTAATTTACTGGTAAATTTCTTCCTTACTATGTTAGAGCTGCTTGATTTTGGGGTTTATATTTTGCTAGCTGTGTTTCTATTCCACTATTTCTCGAGAGATATTTCCTGGGTTTTGTGTTATTAGCGTGTTGTTAGTATGCTAGCTTCTTCAATTTCGTCTCGCTGTTGTGTTTTTTTTGTTTCATTTCATTTCTATAGAATATAGTTGTCAACATTTTTCACATGTTTTAATTTATGCATTTTCTCTGAAACAGTAGGTTTTTGCTCCATTTAGTCAAAAATCTGTTGTGCCGTCTTTGTTTTGATGATTTCCTTTAAGGGAGTGAGCTGTTAGATTTAATTAATGCATTTAATTTTCAACAAAATACAGCAATAATTAAAAATTGAAAGTGTTCGGTTTTCTGTTTAATCTACTCCATGTTAGTATATGGAAGTGTGCGATTATTTTAATTATAAAATTTTGGGGCTATTGGAAGTGTCCACTATAGTGGCGGAAATAGAATTTTGGGGCTATGAACAACAAAACTGGGGCTATAGACAAAAACTGGGGCGGGGCTATTGGGCGTGTCCACCTTATAGTGGACACTCTTAGGAAAAAGATGGGCTTTTCTCACGCCGTCGGCGTCGTAGGAGTTCTGATTCTCGCACACGCCGCCTACTCCACTATTCAGTGTGCGTATTCAAGTCGCTCAAAATCTTTGCTTTCAATAAATCTGAATACTCGTTCTGATTTTTTTGATCTATTTTTTCAGATAGATCTTTGCTCAAGATTACTGAAGAGCAGGTCACGGGGCCACCGATCACTGTAATTTCCTCTATTACAATTTACACCGTATTTATATGCATATAATTCGTTTATTGCCACTAATTAGGTTTGTAATTTCGATTAATTTACAGGTAGTTGTGGAGTTGGTTGCAGGATTGTTTTTCTGTTTGTGGGCTGCTTTAACTGTGCCCGGCAAGTTCTTGTCGATTCTCCCTCAATCTGACGAGAACAGGTTTCTTTTCCCATTGATATTGGTTTTTGTTGCTGGTGTTGCATCTGAAGAATAATGTATGTGATGATTTATAGTAGTAGTACTATAATTTTGGGATTAGGTTGAATTGCACTTGATCTGTTGATGCAATGTGTGAGGTATTGGGGTGTTTGGTTGGGCTGAGAAAATAGTAGATGTACAGCATTTGTCACTGATAGTTTGTCACAAGACTAGAGATGTATTGATGGAGATTGGTAGGATATAGCTCCTCAACAATAGTATTTCAGACTCTTCATGTAAGCATATCATGTCTGACTCTGTGAATGAACATAAATATAGATGAAGACGTCATGTCCAATCAAAGTATTTCATTCCCCATCTATGTCAAAAGAGGCTTAATGCATGGGAAGTGTGTAATGCACCCATTTAGAAAACCTACATTTTGCCTGTGGGCTGGAGATAGAAAGTGATAGAATTGAAGGTTAGATGTGCTTTATGGAGGAAACTGTCCCACACCTTTGCTATCTTTTGACCTTTATATGTCCAAATGGTAATTAGAAGGAACATATGCATAACAGGGTAAGAGTATGTCAACGAATATCATTCCATTAATTTGCTTTTTATTTACTTGAGTTATGAAAGATGTAAGAGCTTTATCTTTCATGCATTAACTAGTCCTTGATGAGATTTTATTACAGGAAACTTCCCTTTTTGAATCTAAACATGCTTGAGCCTACTAACACACCGTTCTTTCCCTGTCCAAGCAGGCTAGTTGCCTTGCCTTTCAATCTGGATTTCATGATCTTCAATCATCGTGGAAAAGCTTTTTCTTTGGGTATCGATATGAAGATAAAGTAATCATATTAGAGGCACCATTGCATTTGGTTCATTAGTGAGATCTAGGGATCAAAAATAACCAAAAACAGATGTTACTTTTATTGAAACAAGAAGGTATTGGTTTCATCTTAGTGAGATGAAACAAGGATGTTTGTTTGCTAGTAGTAGTCAAGTGCAAAGTTAGAATCTTTTTTATGGGAGTGTGCTGGTCTCATTCTTTTATGACATTTGTTTTTGTATTATGTTTTATAGATAGCTTGAGCCTTCAGCAGATTCTATCTTGCAGAAATTTTCTTTACAGAAGATGAATAAAGTAATTTTTCTGTTACATTACATAGATTGCATTATCGATGCCAAAATCTAAACACTCTGATGAAAAAGTATTTACTCAGTGCTGATTTATTGTATGTTTACTAAGACCATCCACAACCGTGCTCTTGCCAACGAGCACGGTTGTGGGCCCGACCCCACTTTTTCTGCATGCTCTTAAGCAAGAGCACAACACCCACATCTGTGCTCTTCCGCAAGGACGAGCACAAGAGTCCCACCATTCTATTATTCAATTTAAATAAAAACATTTCCATAATATTAAAATTCATTAAAAAAACTGAAATAATATTACAAATTATAAATAAAATAAAAATTACATAATTAAAATCCTAAAAAATAAAAATTACATAATTAAAATCCTAAAAATTAAAAATTACATAATTAAACTCCTAAAAAATAAAAATTACATGATTAAACTCCTAAAAAATAAAATTACATAATTAAAGGCTAAAAATACCTCCATGGAAGACTATTCGGCACTACCCGAATTGTTTTTTGAGACCCAATATCATTGCCTCGTGCGCTCGAAGTTGCGTTGGGGTCATAGTTGACATATCGGCCATATTGAGTTGGGCCAAAAGCGACCACAACGGGTTGGTGGGGGGTGGAGGTGGCATATAGGGAACGGGAGCGGGGGCGGATGGTCGCCGCCTTCTTCTTTCCTTGCGGCCGGCGTTGGGAACCGATCGAGCCGACCACGGGGCTACCCAAGTTAGCTCCGGCAAGTTGGCTCGCCACATCTTCGGAGCCGGCGTTGGATAGGGATACCGACCTCGATCGATTGGAGGAGGAGCTAGAGGAGGATGTTACGTCTCCCCTATACTTCGGATGCGTCCGCGTATCCTGCCAAATGTTGAGGTACTTGAACGGCTTGTAGTTGATGGATTGGTAGGTCGACAAGGCGGAACTGATGATGTCGAGCTAGCTCCGGCCACTCCCCGCCGACCGCTCTTCCTGGAGGAAATAGCCAATGAACTTTTGTATTTCTTCGTTGGCTCGGTATATGGCATTGCGCACCATACTCTCGTTGCGCTCGATTGTTCCCGCCGGCCGGTTTTGATTGTACCAGCGACATATGCGCCACCAATAATGGTCACCGGATTGGTTGGTGCCAACCTCCGAATTTTCGGAGATATCCAAATACGCCTTGAATAATAGATCCATCTTGGCGGGAGTGTACGGGGTGCGAACACCTTGAGTATGAAGAGGAGGAGTTTGAGAGGGGCCGGTCTCTCTCGCTCTAGGTACGGGTGGCTCGGGTGTCCACCTGTATTGCCCTTCGGGGGCATCTTGGTCATCGACCGGGTAAGGCCAGTAGCCACCCGGAACTTGCGAACCTTGGGTTGTAAGAGGGGCCGTGTATTCCGTTTCCGGACTAGGAAACGGTTGTGAACCGAACCAATCGGGGTTCCAACCGTGGGAGCTGGAGGGATGATCGCCGGAGCCGGACATTGTTATGTTGTAGGAATGGAAGAAAGATTGAGAATTGAGAATGAAAATGAGAGAATTTAGGTGATAATTGTGTAGTGTGGTGTGAATTTTTGGGTGTGGAAATGGGGTATTTATAGATGAAAATGTGTATTTTTTGGGGAAAAAAATTGAAAAATAAATTAAAAGTTGGTAGAAAACGGATATATTTTTTTGGGAAGTGGGAAAATATTTTTTTTTATTTTAATCATATTTTTTAATTGAAATCCGATTTTTTTAAAAAAATCAAATTGCCAACGGCTATGCCATTGGCCAATCACCGCCTGCCACGTCGCCTGCTCACTGGCACGGACGTGCTCGATGCATCGAGTAGCGCCGTGCCGGCGGCGCGAGCGCAGCGGCAGACAGCGTCTCCATGTTGCTGGCACGGACGGACGGACAAGCTGCAGCTTGCCGTTGTGAATGTTCTAATGCTCTCTACTTTATTGAAATATAACAAGGTTATTTTAGTCATGGTGAACTTGTTTAAATGATATTATCAGCAGCAATGTACTACGGGAATTTGTGTATTGCAGGTGGGACAAATATTCCATTATAATTGAGTTATTTTTCCATTTATGGTTGTTTTTTAACCATAATTAAGTCGTTTTAATGTATGATACTTCATTGATAAGTCGTATTCTAGGCCTAGGTTACGGGTCAGTATGATGTGCATAATTGAATTATATCTGCAAAACTAGTTGCTTAAGCGTGCAGGGTAAGCGTTCTAGCCAGTAGGCAGAGTTTCAGACACTTCAAGTGAAAAGGGCGTCAGGACGATTACATACTGACCTGTATACATGCAAAAATGGCTCGAGATGGAGAAGGAGGATAGTTGGGACTGCTCAATCACAATTAAGGGCAAAGAAGACATATCACTGCAAGGTCTTACCCTAAAAATCAAGGGAAAGCCTCCCTATAAAAGGAAGCCACTTGGAGAGAGAATCATCATCAACCAATTCATCTTCATCACTCTTAGATAGAATTCTCTCGGAGTTCAGTCCTTCAGCCCAGTCCAAAATCTCGTTCCTCGCCACTGCCATGGTCACTTGAAGATTTAGATGTTCCCGGAGTTCCAAACCTTCCTTCCAGCCAGCCAGATCTTAGTTTAGAAGTTTCATCACCCGGAGTGGCAAAACAATCTTTTATTCGCTTTCGTAGTCTAATTTACTTGCTTTCCTTACGTTGGATCTTTGTTTGCTTTTGGATATTTTCTGTTTTTGAAGTACTTGTGTGGAAGATCCGAACGTGTTTATGATATGAAGTTGATTTCTGTTTCAGTTATGGTGTTGATTTCTTTTCCTTCTCATTCCGCCTAGTTAGCTTAGATCTAAGGTTCCTTTGTGTTTAAGTGCTGAAACTTTCCTTTCTTTGTTTCCGTAAAAATTCCTTTAGTTGAACGTGGAACTATTGATCGTGAGTGAATCGCTGCATGTGAAGTCTTGTTTGAGTTCGTTTTCGTTTTCCTGCTGACCAGTACGCGGAGTTGCATTTTCTGTGTTTTGATTTCAGATTTGGTGTTCTTATTTGTAGATCTGTGTTCGTGAATCGATTAACTGTGTTTCCGTGTTGAATCTGGAATTATCTTCTGATTTTAGTTTGTGTTGTTGAAGAAGATGATGTCCATGTCTAATGTTGGGGACCACTTTACTTTTTAGATGCTTTTTGCTTTTGTCCTTTACTTTTAGTTATAACCTGCAGATCTGTCAGCCTAGTCACCATGACTACCACTACCCTCTGAATATTCTGTCTAGCCCAAAATAGAATCTCGTACTTTCCAAATATTTTCTGTTATAAAAATGTCCCCCTATTTCCACGTACACAGCTGCACCCCTACACTTCTTCCCTCATTCTAGTCAGTAGGAAATTACCTCTAAGTTCTTGCCTAGGTAGAGACTCAACCCGAGCGTGGTAGCTAACCAAACCATCCAGAATATCACCACAATAGTTTTAACGCACCATCTCTGTGGGATTCGACCCTTACCACCACTATACTAATCAGTAGAAGTGGGTTGAGGAATTTTTGAAACCAGGGTCTAGGCTTATTTAGGATCTCTATCCTGACCAGTAGGATATATCCTTGCTTGAACGACACCTAAGCATCCTGTGAGCTAAACTCGTTTCAAATGGCGCCGGTGCCGGGGATGGATGGCGTTACTAGTTACTTTTGTGTGTGATACTTTGGCGTATATATTGTGCATAATCTTCTTTTTCTTTTCTTTTCATTTCAGTTTATGAGAAGCAGTTCGGCTCCTGACCAGGGGAGACCGAAGATACTTCAGCGAGGATCTATACTCGTAACCACTCGTTCTGTCCTGTCGACCACCTTGTCTGACCTAGGGACGAGTAGTGACGAAGAGAAGGGCACCATAGAGGGACCGATACCAGAAGAGATACCACTGTTGGAAGGCAACCCAAGGGAAATGGCCAACCAAGGAGATGAGGACCCGAAGATCGGGACGCTGAACGCACATACTGAAGGAGAGCCCCCGCAAACCATAGTCGTTACTCCAAGGCAAACCGCCTGCGATGTGAAACCTCATGTGATCGCAATCCTGCCTACATACTGTGGGAAGAGCTATGAAGGGCCGTATGAGTTTCTTCATGAGTTTTGCAAAATTTGTAGGGCGCAGAGGAGACCAGCAGGAGCGACGGAGGATGATTATAGGCTGAAGGCTTTGCCATTTGTGCTCAAGGGGGAAGCTAACACCTGGTTCATGCGCCTGCCCCCCAACTCTATTGAGACTTGGGCCGATTTCAAGTCAGCATTTCTGGGTGAGTTTTTCCCGTCATCCAAGACAAGCGCGCTGAAGAGGGAAATAACTAATGTGAAGCAAGGGTATGATGAGCCCTTGAGTGATTATTGGGCAAGATACATGGGTCTTTTGGAATCATGTCCCAACCATCGCATGGCGGACATTGAAGTACACCATACTTTCTACGAAGGCATGAGCGCGGTAACCAAGGACCTGGCAAATTCATCGTCAGGAGGAAGCTTCACGCAATTGCGGGTTAGCGAAGCAAAGAGAGTCCTAAGGAAGCTGCTGAATGCAAAAAAAGAGTATGACCATTCAAGGAAAGGATACAATCGAGAGCGGGCTGCTGTTGCCTCGATTACTGATCAGGAAAATACACTGGAGCAGAAAATGGATTTGAAAATGGATGAGCTGAAGAAGTCACTTCTGAGTGCGATCGAGAAGAGCACCCCACCACCTTCCCCAGCTGGGAATTACAAGGGTGCAGGGCAGGGAAATCAAGGACCGAACTATGATCAGCCTAATGACTTCGGGAATATGGAGCAAGTTAATGCCGCGGGGTACTTCAATTCTAGTGGGCATTGGATTCAAGGTAGGCAACGGGATGCACCATGGAGGGATCATCCAAACTTCTGATGGGGTGACGGGAGCCAAAATCAAAACCAAGGTCAGAACCAGTATAACCCTCATCCGAACCAAAACCCTAACCGTGGACCAGCAAACCCAGACTACCAGCCCAACTGGTCAGGAAGAAACCAACAATCTCAAAACCAAAACCCACAAAACCAGAACCCGAACCCTGTCTATGTGCCACCCCACCAGAGAAACTTCCAAAACTTCCAAAATCAGCCAAACCCAGGACCCCAAAACCATCAGAACCAAAATCCATTCCAAGGCCAGCACCAGAATCAATATCCTCAAGATCAGTACACCCCTCCTGCCCAGTATAACCAATACCCGCCTAATCAAGGCCATCAAAACTCCCAGAACTATCAACACCAAGGGCCAAGTCATTTCCAAAACTCGAGCAGGTCAAGGAGATCCGTTGAGGACATGATGGGTGAAATGCTAGCATCACAACAGAGCATGAAAGGAGAATTGCAATCCCATAATGAGGTCGTGCAGGGGGTGCAAAATGCCCAGAAGGAACATAAGGCGAACATGGATATGATGAATAGACAGTTAGCTCAACTGGCCAGTTCGGTGGGTGATTTGAAGGGAAATGCAGGGAAACTCCCATCTACAGTTCAAATGCCCGAAAAGGCGAATGTGAGTAAGGTTACGTTGAGGTCAGGAACCACTTATGACGCGCCTCAACCGAAACAACCTGGTGGAAGATATAATGGAACGAAGATAGGAGGTGATACCATTTCAGCAGAAGAATTAGGGAGAACTATGCCTCGGATAAAGGATCCATTCTTCTTGGATGATACACCAAGTTTACGAGGTGAACCCGACACCCTACTGACCAGGAAGGAACCTCCTCAAGAAGTAGAGCCCAGAATGGAGGCCCAGACCCAAGAACTACTCAAGAAAAACTCCAAGAAGGTTGCTGAAGAACCAGTAGAGGAGAAAAAAGAGGAAAAACCATTCCCATTCCGATTTGTTACAAAGAGGAAGAAAGAGAACCCGGTTGACTACTTGTCGATTTTTGGGAAGTTGGATGTCACCATACCATTCCTCCAAGCCGTGAAGCTACCCCCTCTCGGGAAATTCATTAAGGACTTCATAGCCGGGAGAGCCCAGAAGGATGGCAAGATTATGGTGGAAGGGATAGCGTCAGCAATAGTGCAAGAGAAGTTACCACCCAAGAGAGCCGATCCAGGTATGTTCACTTTGCCTATAGTTATAGGAGATGTGAAGGTCAAACATGCAATGTGTGATTTGGGGGCATCCATAAATGTCATGCCATTGTCTATCTATAACCAATTGAAGGGAGTCAGATTTTCGAATACTAGGGTTTTGATCCAACTGGCTGATAGGTCGTGCATAAGTCCTGAGGGAGTTTTAGAAAATGTGTTAGTGAGAGTACATGATTTTACATATCCTGCTGATTTTTATGTGATCAAAATGAGTGAGCATGAAGCTAGGGAATCTAGTGGAGTGTTGTTAGGAAGGCCATTTTTTAGAACGGCTAAGACAATAGTGGACATGGCCGAGGGGACAATTTGCATTGATTTTCATGGAGAGAAATTCACTTTTGATATCAATGAAGCCATGAAGAAACCGATTGATTCTGAGAATTTGTGTTATGTTGATGTGATTGACCCTCTTGTCCAAGATTTTCTTGAGACCGAACTATTGCAGGAGAAACTCCAAGCGTTAGATGCTTATGAGCAGGCCGACGTCGAAGCTGCTGCATGGTGTGATCTGATCAGTAGCCAAGGGTTGACTGATGAAGAAATAGAAGTAGCAATCAAGGAATTCTGTCTGAAATCGGAGTTCATTGGAGCCGCAGGGGTTCAGCTACCAGCCAGTATAGAAGAACCATCGGAGGGAGATTTAGAAAAAGAAGGAGAGATTGAGACAAACCCTCTACCCGAAGACACACTTCTGCCTCAAGTTGAGCTGAAGAAGTTGCCACCGAATTTGAAGTATGCCTTCCTCGGAGAGGAGAACTCATATCCAGTGATCATCAGTAGCAGCCTTACGAAGGAACAAGAGGCTAGGCTACTGACTGTGCTGAGCAAGAACAAGAAGGCGATTGGTTGGAGTCTTACAGATTTAGTGGGAATTAGCCCCGACGTCTGCATGCACCACATTAGGTTGGAGGAAGGAGCGAAGGCACATCGAGATGCTCAAAAGAAGGTAAACCCTAACATGCGAGAAGAGATATTGATGGAGATCTTGAAGTTGTTGTCGCTAGGGATTATCTATTCAGTACCGGATAGTGAGTGGGTCAGCCCGATCCACATGGTCCCAAAGAAGTCGGGCATCCAAGTAGTTCAGAATGAGAGGAATGAGCTGATCCCAACGAGGCTAGTCACGGGTTGGCGAATGTGCATCGATTACCGTAAGCTGAACAATGCGACCAGGAAGGACCATTTTCCCCTGCCGTTCATCGACCAAATGTTGGAGAGATTAGCTGGGAAGAAGTTTTTCTGCTTTCTAGATGGGTACATCGGTTATTTCCAAATTTACGTAGATCCTGAGGACCAGGACAAGACCACTTTCACTTGCCCGTTTGGAACCTATGCATACCGTCGCATGCCTTTCGGCCTGTGCAACGCTCCAGGTACGTTTCAACGATGTATGATGAGCATATTTCCGATTTGATTGAGGATTGCATAGAGATATTCATGGATGATTTCACGGTTTACGGAGACTCGTTCGACTCTTGCCTTCACCATTTGGATATAGTTTTGGAGAGATGTCAAGCAAAGAGTTTGGTTTTGAACTTCGAAAAGTGCCATTTTATGGTCGCCGAAGGGATAGTTTTAGGACACGTGGTCTCAGAGAGAGGTATCCAAGTGGATCGAGCCAAGGTAGATGTTATATCCAAATTACCATTCCCTACTGATCAGAAGGGAATAAGGGGTTTTCTGGGGCACGCCAGATTTTATCGAAGATTTATCAAGGATTTCTCCAAGATCGCCCAGCCCCTTACTAGATTACTTCAGAATGACGTGGAATTCATCTTTGATGAGCAATGCAAGGCTGCTTTCAACCTTCTCAAGGAAAAGTTGATATCCGCACCTATCATGAGGGCTCCTGACTGGAACCATCCTTTCGAAGTAATGTGCGACGCCAGCGATTTTGCGGTAGGAGCCGTGCTGGGTCAGAAGATCGACGGGAAGAGGTACGTAATTTTTTATGCGTCCAAGACTTTAAATCAAGCCCAGCGGAATTACGATACCACTGAAAAGGAGATGCTGGCAGTGGTGTATTCCTTCGAGAAGTTCAGGCCATATTTGTTGGGATCCAAAGTCATAGTGTATACTGACCATGCGGCGATTAAGTATCTGATTGCCAAGAAGGAATCCAAACCACGCTTGATCCGATGGGTACTCTTGCTACAAGAATTTGACTGGGAGGTAGAAGATAAGCGAGGAGTCGAGAACAAGGTGGCGGACCATTTGAGCAGAATAGTGCAAGATGGAAACGGTGACGAAGTGCACGATAAATTTCCAGAGGAACATTTGTGTGAAGTGATTTTTGTGCCCAGAAAAATTGATTGGGAAGAAGTGTTGAAACTTACTAGTCAGAATGATACAGCGAAAGGAAAAGAGAAGGTAGGGCAGGAACCATGGTATGCGGACCTGGCCAACTACCTAGTGACTGGAGAGCTTCCAGAAGTGCCGAGTGTTACCAAAGCCCAAAGAATGAAGATCAAGAGTGAAGCGAAATACTACTTTTGGGACGACCCCTATTTGTGGAGGGTAGGGTCCGATCAAGTGATAAGGAGGTGCATTCCTGACTGGGAGCAGCGGGATGTTTTAACCCACTGCCATTCATTAGCATGCGGAGGACATTTCGAGTCCAAGAAGACGGCAAGGAAGATTTTGGATAGCGGCTTTTATTGGCCAACCCTCAACAAAGATGCGTACCCGTAATAGTTTGCGAGTTATTCGACATATGGGGAATGAATTTCATGGGGCCTTTTCCTTCATCCTATGGGAATCTGTATATCCTAGTTGCTGTAGACTACGTCTCCAAATGGGTAGAAGCCAAGGCCACAAGCACGTGTGAAGCCAAGGAAGTGGCCAAGTTCTTAAAGAGTCATATCTTCAGCCGATTCGGTGTACCCAGGGTGATCATATCCGATCAAGGTACACACTTCTGTAATCGCACAATTGAAGCCTTGATGAAGAAATACGGTGTGCATCATAGACTATCCAGCCCTTACCATCCGCAAGCAAATGGACAAGCAGAAATCTCTAACCGCGAGATAAAGAAAATTTTGGAGAAGACGGTGAACACTTCTAGGAAGGATTGGAGTGTAAGGTTAGAGGATGCTCTCTGGGCGTATCGAACAGCCTACAAGACCCCCATAGGCATGTCCCCTTACCGGATTGTTTTTGGGAAGATGTGCCACTTACCAGTTGGGATCGAGCATCGAGCATCGAGCATACTGGGCAGTACAGAAAATGAATATGGATGCTACAGCCTATGAAGAGGAAGGAAGTTGCAACTGCAGGAGCTTGAGGAACTTAGATTGGAGTCATTCGACTCCGCCATGTGGTACAAAGAACGAACTAAATTATGGCATGATCGAAATCTGAGGACTAAGGAGCTCCATGTTGGCCAGAAAGTACTACTCTTCCAGTCAAGATTGAAGCTTATGCCAGGGAAACTCAAGTCCAAATGGACATGACCTTACATTATAACTGCACTCCGATCTAATGGGGCAGTAGAAATTTCAGGGAGTATTTCTAACTCTGAACCTTTCATAGTAAATGGGCATAGGTTGAAAATATTCAGGGATAATAGCGAGGTGGGTGTAGTGGATGAAATTCCACTACAGCCACTTACATCGGTTTCATACTGATCAGTAAGATAGGAATTTGGAATTCCGCGCGGCCAATTCCCCTTTGAAAATAGTTTACATATACTGGCCAAGTTGAATTCCAAATTACCTAAGGAAGTTGTAAATATTGTAAATACGTAATTAATATTTGCACGCTAGACAATTCCTAAAAATCAAAAAAATATTTTCGGGCCTTAATTTTAATTTGAAGTGCACATTGACCAAGGGATTACTTATCTGGTGCTATTTCAAAAAAAAATTTTAAGTGCCCATTTAAATTAGTCTCTTTTTTAGGTAAGTATAGCAGAAATTATGGAGAGGACGAAAATTTGAATTAAAGCTTGTGCAGCTTTTGCAGGTGACAGCAGGAGAAATGGCGCGTGAGCAGAGGAAAAAGACGCGCTGACCAATCAGAGGCCAGCAACCTCAACCGCCCTTCCCGTCTGAAACGTCGCAACCGGCTACCCCTGATAACCGGTTACAACCACCTGCAACTGCTCTCTCTCACCCGAATTAAACTTACCGTCCCAACACTTTCCCCTCACAAACCCTCATTTTCAATTCGCTTTCAAAAAATTCTTGTCCATCTCTCTCGCGGAAACATCATTCTCAACCCCAACTCTCAACCCTACCTTTTCACCACTAAATCGCAGATTTCCACTCATGGGTAAGAAGGCATTCGCCAAGAAAAACAAACCCAGCCGCCGAGAAACCCCGGAGGCACGACCACAGCCAGCCCCACCAGCACCCGTCGCTCAACCATCGCCCATGGTTTCCTTGGATGCCATGATGGAATTTCTTCGCCAACAGGACCCAACTAGGGACTGGACGGCGGCATTGACTGGTTTTGGTCAAACGGGGGGCGCCGGAACCACATCCAGCGAAGCTCCGCCTGCGTCGGTAAGTCATGCAGCAGATTCAGTACCGGAATCGGCAGAACTCGATGCTATCGCCGCACATTACGACTCCGACTCTGAGGAGCGTAAGAAAAAGTCGAGTCCAGGCAAGACGACTCTGGGGAGCGAAGGTACAAAGAGGACGCCCGAGGATGAGCCGGTATTGCAAGCAGTGAGAAGGCCGGAAATAGATTTGAATGAATCGGCCAGGAAACAAGGCCTCATGACAGACGAAGAATTTGACTCGATTCTGAACAGGGTCAACCGGAGAGAACAGGACACTGCACCAATGGCTGAGGGTCTAGACCTCGCATTGGGGGCAGTAGGAAACAGGGAGAAAGCCACATCAGGAACCATACCGGAAGGCCGACCTTTCCCGTTGGTAGGAGGGGAAGGAGAGGTACCGAGTAAAGAAAAAGAACCAGTAGACCCCCAAGTGAAAGCCGGGGATGATAGAGTACAAGTAGAAGAGGAAGGTACTGCGTCTACGGAAGCCAAGGATGCAGGAACAGAGACAGCAGAGCCAGAAGTAGAGGCACCCACCCCAGTGGCACCTCAGGTTGTAAAACCGATTCCGGTCAAGCGAAAATTGGTGGTGAAAGCAGAACCCAAGGCAGACTCACCCAAGCCGCAGAGGGTATCACAACGTTGTTTAGGTAAGTGGGCCTCCAGCAGGGCCAAACCAAACACGGCGGAGGACCCCATAGAGATCGCAAGCAAGGAAGAGCGAGCCACTCCGAAAAAGGCTGAAGGTGAACTTGTTCAAGCTACTGATCAGGAAGACACAGGGGTGTCTCCAGTACAGAACGAACCGGGCACAACAACGGAAGGAATGGCTGGGGGACCGAACCTCACATCAGAGTCAGGAAGGCCTGCTGGATCTGAGAAGGACGAGGCCTTACTCCAAGCTGAGGAGGAAGCCAGGTACCAGATAGAAAGAAAAAGGAAAGGAAAAGCCGTTGTGAAGAACAAGCCGAGTACCAAAAAACCGCGTACCGTGAACACAGGCATAGTGATCACTGAGGCTGACCAGATGACCCCATCAACCCGGCAAACGCAGAGTGGCAGTGAATATGAAATCAGTGAAGAATCTGAATCCGGTAGCGATACGACCATGGAAGATGAGGAGTACAAGGAGCAGCAACTCCCTAACGATCATCGGGAACTATTGCATCCACCTGCAGAACCGCTCCGATATAAGCGTTGGACGGTGGAGCTCACAGATGACATGGTGGAGGGGATGCAATTTTTTGACTCCAAGGAGCTCCAATCCATCTATCGCACCAAGAACGCAAAAGGCAAGAAGGTTAAGTCTGGAAAGGTAATTTATCTCCCCTCGTTAGATGAATTAAAGGTTCGGGAATCGTTTCTCGCCCTTTTCCATGAATTGGGTTTTGAATGGCTGTTAAGGAATGAGAGTTTGAATGTTCCGGTCGATTTGGCCAAAGAATTTTTCGCCACCTTTCGATTCAAGGTCACAACGGATTTGGATGTAGAGTGTATCAGTTTCAGAGTATTTGGAGGAGAGATTAGGATGAATTTGATTGAATGGACTGTTCGGCTAGGGATATGCAGTTTGGAGGAGGCCATAGGGCCCGAGTGGAGAGATAGGGAGAGGGGGATTCCCCGCAGGCATGTGGACTTTGAGCCCCAGGTAGCTTGGGAAGAGCTTACTCACCCCGGGGCAGGACAGTTTCAGTCCACTATCTCCCGATCTATTCATCTCAACGATCCTAATCTACGTCTGGTTCAACTCTTCTTGGGTTACAACCTTTTAGGACAGTCGAATTCGGCAGTCCGAACATCGATGACGGAATTGTATCTTATGTGGTGTGCCAAGAGAGGCAAGAAGTTGCACTTAGGGTTCTGGACTGCATACACATGTCACCTCATCGCTACCCACCCAGCTCGGAATATTTCCCTTTGCCATATCTTGGGAGTCTTTGTGAGAAACAACATCACCATTTCAGAGGACGAAGACTTAACCCCCTTGACGATGGTAGACGCCCAGGATTGTTTGATACCCCGCTATTCGTCCGGACGAATGCGGTATACATGAGGCAAGGCGTGCCACACTTCTACGCAATGGGAGAGGAAGCTACACCCACTGTTCGGTTGGCAGCAGCTCATGAAGCACCGGACCAGGAACAGCGTCAAGGGAAGATCGAGGAAGCGATTGAATAGGTGAAGGAAGAAAATCAACAATTGAAAGCGGAAGTGATGAAATTGGCAGCAGTAATGGAAAGACTGTTGAAGGAGTCTGCGGGGCAGACGAGACAGCGTCAGAGGCAAGAAGCCTTGGAGACGATTGTTACTAGGCTTGGAGATGAGAACCAGAAACTGATAACGGAGATGGGCAGAATGGCATCCGTGATGGATGAGTTATTGAATGAAGTCACAAGCCTGAGGAAGGAACAAGTTGTTGCACCAAGGGGCCATGGAGGCCGAGTTAAGGAACCACGAGTATCCGAGGAGGAATTACCCGAGACAAAGGAAGCAGAGAAGGAACACGAGGAAGGAGAAGCCGAAGAGTCGGCAGATTCTGGGAACCAGCAAGCCGAGAAGGAGGAGGAGACACCGGTAGAACCACCTGCACCACAACCTGCCCCGCGAAGGAGCAGGAGGAACATGTGACCACCACCCCCATCTGACCAGTTAGTTTTTCTTTCTATTTTCTTTTTTTTAGCTTTTCGTTTTTAATTGTGTTTTGTGTGTCTAGGTAGTATACTTTCTGTTTGTGCGCAAACCCCATTCATAACACTTAGCCTATTCTATAGTCTAAGTGTGAGAAGTTAAGGGTTTGTCTTTTGGCGCATGTGTTTATGTTTTCTATTTTTCGTAAGCATGCCGGCTCACACTTAGCCCGTTGCACGGCCTAAGTGTGAGGAGTTTTGTATACCTGTGTGTTTTGTTGTTCTGTTTAGGTTTTCAAACTCTCCCACTTAGCCTATTCCATAGTCTAAGTGTGAGAAGTTTTAGTGTTAATTTGTTGTTTTTGTCTGTTTGTCTATGTGTCCATCATACTGGCCATTACCTTTTCCACTTCACAGCCCTATCTGAGGGCAGACACTTGTGAAGTGGGAGGGGGGACGCAATGACCAGTATGATGAGTATGTATATATGTGTAGTCTTTGTGCTTGTGTTAGTGTCCTGTTAAGTATAGTTTTTTTAATTTGTGTGTTAATTGGGCTTAAAACTCAACCGTCTTGAGTTGAAGGTGAAGGGAACTGAGGGAAATAAGACATGCTGGAAAACCAAAACCACCTTCCCTAGTACCTCCTAGTCAGGCAAGATGATGTGAGTATGAGAGAAAAGCCCATACTTAGAGCCAAACGCGAAAGCCTCTTAAAATGTGAGTTATAAGCTTAAAGTGGAACCACTTTCCACAAATATTGAAAAGAAAGAGAGGCTGCCACAAATTGCCTAGGATGAAGTGACCACGGGTAGCAAACACTGAAGGCAGTAGGAAAACCCCCCCACAAAAAAAAAAAAAAAACCACCCTTAGAACCTCTTTTCCCAACTCTGTTACCCAGATAAATACCCCTAGCCACTGGGGCTGTGTGTGTGCAAGGCGTGAGGCGAATGAAGCTCACTGGCTAGAAAGATGTACAAGAAAGCAGACTCCAGCTGGGCAAGAAGGTTCGGAAGAAAATCGACCAGGGAGTTATCCCGGGTCCAAAAAAAAAAAAGAAGGTATAAGGGTGGCGAAGCCACAAAGGAAAAAGAGAAAGAAGAATGTGGAGAAAAATGGTCAGAAACTTGACCACAGAAAAAAAGAGAAGGAATAAGGGTGGCAAAGCCACAAGATGATACTGACCAGTTGGAGACCCAAGCCAGAAGCGCCAGCTAAGAAGCAACTGATCAGAAGCCTAATGCACACAGTTCCCCCCCACATCAATAAAATAGGAATTTTGAAAACTTAGAGCCTTAGGAATATCCACCCCAAAACACTGCAACCCAATAGCCCCATTACAAGCCTTTAAGCCCTTCAGTAGTTGCACGTGAGATCCAAGTCCGAAGCAAGCGTGGTTGAGCATATTGAGAGAATGCGGTCCCAACATTCCTGGTGAGGTATGAGAGACCGAGTGAATCTAGTGTTTGGCCGAGAGTTTGGGCGATCTTGACAAACGGATGTACTGACCAGGAAGGAATGGGGGTGGCAGAAGTTCAAGGCTGTCTAAGGCCGGATTGCACCAGATCCCGAGGTGAGGGATGGTTGAAAATATAGCCCAATTTTTTTTTGTTTTAGTGTTTATTCTTGTTTGTGTGTTTTTCTGTGTTTGACCAAGTGTTTTTCTTTGCGTCGTTGTAGTATAGAGTCTAGTTTAGGTAGAGTCGGTCAGGGGAGTAACCAGGCTAGAATTCGACTTATTCCTTTTTTGTTTGTTCTTCACGCTTGAAGACAAGCATGTGGTAAGTGTGAGCAGTTTGATAATTCGTATTCTAGGCCTAGGTTACGGGTCAGTATGATGTGCATAATTGAATTATATCTGCAAAACTAGTTGCTTAAGCGTGCAGGGTAAGCGTTCTAGCCAGTAGGCAGAGTTTCAGACACTTCAAGTGAAAAGGGCGTCAGGACGATTACGTACTGACCAGTATACATGCAAAAATGGCTCGAGATGGAGAAGGAGGATAGCTGGGACTGCTCAATCACAATTAAGGGCAAAGAAGTCATATCACTGCAAGGTCTTACCCTAAAAATCAAGGGAAAGCCTCCCTATAAAAGGAAGCCACTTGGAGAGAGAATCATCATCAACCAATTCATCTTCATCACTCTTAGATAGAATTCTCTCGGAGTTCAGTCCTTCAGCCCAGTCCAGAATCTCGTTCCTCGCCACTGCCATGGTCACTTGAAGATTTAGATGTTCCCGGAGTTCCAAACCTTCCTTCCAGCCAGCCAGATCTTAGTTTAGAAGTTTCATCACCCGGAGTGGCAAAACAATCTTTTATTCGCTTTCGAAGTTTAATTTACTTGCTTTCCTTACGTTGGATCTTTGTTTGCTTTTGGATATTTTCTGTTTTTGAAGTACTTGTGGAAGATCCGAACGTGTTTATGATATGAAGTTGATTTCCGTTTCAGTTATGGTGTTGATTTCTTTTCCTTCTCATTCCGCCTAGTTAGCTTAGATCTAAGGTTCCTTTGTGTTTAAGTGCTGAAACTTTCCTTTCTTTGTTTCCGTAAAAATTCCTTTAGTTGAACGTGGAACTATTGATCGTGAGTGAATCGCTGCATGTGAAGTCTTGTTTGAGTTCGTTTTCGTTTTCCTGCTGACCAGTACGCGGAGTTGCATTTTCTGTGTTTTGATTTCAGATTTGGTGTTCTTATTTGTAGATCTGTGTTCGTGAATCGATTAACTGTGTTTCCGTGTTGAATCTGGAATTATCTTCTGATTTTAGTTTGTGTTGTTGAAGAAGATGATGTCCATGTCTAATGTTGGGGACCACTTTGCTTTTTAGATACTTTTTGCTTTTGTCCTTTACTTTTAGTTATAACCTGCAGATCTGTCAGCCTAGTCACCATGACTACCACTACCCTCTGAATATTCTGTCTAGCCCAAAATAGAATCTCGTACTTTCCAAATATTTTCCGTTATAAAAATGTCCCCCTATTTCCACGTACACAGCTGCACCCCTACACTTCTTCCCTCATTCTAGTCAGTAGGAAATTACCTCTAAGTTCTTGCCTAGGTAGAGACTCAACCCGAGCGTGGTAGCTAACCAAACCATCCAGAATATCACCACAATAGTTTTAACGCACCATCTCTGTGGGATTCGACCCTTACCACCACTATACTGATTAGTAGAAGTGGGTTGAGGAATTTTTGAAACCAGGGTCTAGGCTTAGTTAGGATCTCTATCCTGACCAGTAGGATATATCCTTGCTTGAACGACACCTAAGCATCCTGTGAGCTAAACTCGTTTCAATTCATCCGTCTGAAAAATAGTTGACTTTTGTCAGTATAGTTCATCCCTCAAAATTAATCCATCTTCATTTTTATTAAGTATTTAAGTTTTATTTCTAATTTGTGTCGATTAGTCAATTTCACATCACAAATTAAGTTGCTCAACTTAACCTTGCACTAATCAGTACACTTGTGCCTTTTGCAACCAATTACAAGATGCCAACCACCTAAAAACGCATTCTGAAATTATCCTAAGAGCATCTCCAATGCACGGATGTCCCATTCGGACATCCACTAGGACTTCCCAAAAACACCTCCTGCCACGTCACTAGGACTTCCCATCCCACTGCCACGTCACTAGGACATCCCCTTCATTATCCGCCCTTCCCATCGCCCTTCCCACTAGGACTTCCCGCAATAAAAAAATCACAAATTCACAAATAAAGTAATTTACGTTTACGAAAATAAAATTTCAACACGAATACGAACGGGAAAAATTATCAACTTCATTAAAAAAAACATACATGATTTGAAAAAAAAATTATATAGTAATAAAACAAAAAAAAGTAATAACATCAACGCCAACCCCTCCGCGTCCAAACCTCTTCGATAATATCGTGCTGAAGTCGAACATGGGCATCTGTTTGCCGCATGTCGGCAAATGCACGCATCCGCTCGACCTCTCCATGAGGTACCCCCATATTCACATTCGCGGTGGCCACGCCGTGACTTGGACCTGCACCCGTATCATCTTCATTGGTCCACTGAGTCAGTTCCGCAGCTTCATTTTCGACAATCATGTTGTGCATTATGATACATGCGCACATTACATCGCCGATGTTGGGAATATACCACTGCCGTGCAGGACCCTTTACTACCGCCCATCGACTCTGGAGCACACCAAATGCCCGCTCCACATCCTTGCGCGCTGCTTCCTGAGGGCTCGCAAAGTATGACTTCTTTTGTCCGAGCGGATGCTTGATTGTCTTCACAAAGACGGGCCAGTTTGGGTATATTCCATCTGTAACACCCCCTATCCGATCGACGAACGGTCGAATAGGAAATGTAACAATTACGGTGCCAAATAATTATGGTCAATTAAAAACCAAACTTAATTCATTAAACTATTAGCAAAAGTTCCAACACTATTTACAAACGCAACGGAAGCTATTACAAACTATACATGCCACATCTAACAGAAATGGACACAAACACCGCAAGCAGTGACCAGTGACTCACCGAGGATGCAGTGTTGGCGAAGAAACGAAAGAAATATTCAAAGGAAACCCCGATCCAATTAACCTGGACGACGTTATTTCCAAACCTTTCCATTCGATATTTCTTCTTTCGCCGATCCTTTTTCCTTTCATTTGCTACATTTGGGTGTAGTTGATTTCATAACGTTTACACGATTAAATCGACGGTTCGACAGAAAATCGGGGTGAGACTTATTTGAGACTTATTTGACGGTTCGACAGAAAAATAGGAAGAAGAAGATAGTTTTGGTATTTAATTTAGTCTTCATCAATTATTGTAATGTATGGAAATAGTTTTGCCATTTGGCACCTTTTTATTAAGCCACATGTTATACAATTTCTCTAGAATTCTCTTTATGTTTCACACTTAAAAAAAATGAATTCATCTCATGCCTAATATACTTAAAAAACACGTCACTTTTTATATAGGACATTAGATTAGTTTAATTCATTTAGAAAGACCATTATGCCCTTCTATCGCGTTTCATATACTAGCACCGATTTAATTCTAATTTCTTGCTCAATCTTACTCACATTACACTTATTTAAGACTTATATTTCAGTACTCCATGATTTATTGAATTATTAAAATTTATTTTGTTATTTATTTTGAATTATTCGCTGAAAACCCTAATTTCGGCGATTTACAGCACCAGAAATTCACTTTTCCGTCTAAGGTGGATTTTTGGGCATTACAACTCATCCCCCCTAAAAAGAATTTCGCCCTCGAAAGTCCATGGATTTTTTTTACTCCTGAAGCGCCATGGTTTCTCTTATGTCATTTCATGGCATTACGTCATTTCCTATTCGTAGCGTATCCTCATTTTCCGCATCAAGCCACAAAATCATACTTAAAATCACATAATCCACCTTTCACATATAATGTCACATAAGTTCATATTTCACCCTAATATATCATATTAAGATTATTAGTTCCATCAAGTCACAGATTCAATAATATATATAAGCATACTTATCAAATTATATCGCATACTTCTTTACATTTTATTATCTGACAGATTTCAGCATAAGTTCCAATGTGAAATCCATAGCTCATACTCCAACAATAATCATTAATCAAATAGCATATAAAATCACATAATCAGCGTTTTCACATTCAGATTCCCCATCCGCATTCACATGACAATGCTACCATTTTTATTACTCATTTATTCTGTATACCATTCTAGTTCATTTTTAACTTATTCCTGTTGTCTTCTTATATCATATCAATTTACATACCCTTTATCATACTACATACTTCCACCTTGATTCACCACATATTGCATATTGTTTCTTTTATAGTCATTATCTCTTGTTATTATAATTCCGTAGTTAATTTATTCCATTAGTTTCTAACAAAAATTGGGCAACCTTTCCCCTAGAAATGAAGCATGCCCAAAAACCAACAGTATTCAAATTCAAACACAAAGCATCTAAATAAATTAATCATCCACATCAAAATTCTAGTATCTCCCAAATAATCAACACAATTCGCATTATCACCAAATACCATATTTATTGTCATTTCTTAGCACACATCAATTATTAACACAATTTGCATAAATGTCAAATACAACATTCATTTTCAAATTCCATTATATATTGGTCATCAGTACATTTCACATTCTTTCAAACACACATATGATTCCCTAGATTCCATAATTTCACGCATAGTACCATTTTTCCTCATATAGTTCAATTTCAAACTCATATATATTTATTTCATATGAAACTCACATTTTTAGACATTATTTCATATATATTATAGCTCACTTAGAGCACCCATTTTCATTTTCCATTTCATTTCTAAATCATCATTTAAATTTTCATATTCGTGTAGCTCGTCTTCGAGCGCACACATAGTTCTTACGGAGTTAACATTCTAATTTAACCACATTTTGTATCACATATCTTATATCATGTACAGTTACTTAGCTTATATCCTTATCACATCACATTACATTATATTTCATATTGCCCGATTCCGAGTACTCATATAATCCATATAGATTTCATACTTCCATTCACATCACATATTCATACACTTCATTTTCACGTACGCATAGCTTATTTAGAGCACACATATTCATCCATATCAGGTATCAATCAATTCACATTTCACATTCAGATAGCCCGCTTTTGTCGTATAAAACTTAACATCATATATCCATATGATTTATCAAAATCAAATACAAAGGATATATCCCATTCTTATCCATATACGGACACATGTGTTCAGATCATATCATATATCAAGGCATATCAGACTATGTATCACATATCAGGGTTATCATATATGTTTCCTATGTCCACATATTATAACACATTTTATCACATGTTCTAGTTCGCATATCGTTGCATATAATATCATACACCTTATCACATTGTTGTCCCAAATGTGCTTATCAACAAACACGGGTACGCGAGCTAAGCGAAATGCCCCACATGAGGCCCGACCGAATTCTCTTATCACACCACATTTTTACAACTCACATGTCCTCACATTCTTCGCATATAGCCCTTATCAGGGCGCCAATAACAATGAGGATCGATGTACTTCATTTCAGATAATTACATTACTTCATATATTATCTTACAAATCACATAGTATCGCACATTGTTTTATAACATTCATATTCATCATTTTCCTTCCAACCTTAGCTCATTTTCATTTTCATCTTCCTGTATCTTTTCTTTTTTCTTTTCACAACTTTTTACGTAAATTCATTTCATATCATTTTCTACTTCTTCCAACTCACCATTCTTATAGTTTTTTTTTTCACCCAAAATGACGCTACCAAGATTCGAGCTATATGGGGTGGCCAGTCCAATATAACCACTTTACTCCGTCACACGGGAATTCTTGTCTCGTACTTTGGTAAACTTTAGACTTTATACTTAATCGAATACTTGTTTGACAAACTTCTATACTGACATACTGTAGCCACTGCATCAGGTCACTGATATCGAATACGACTCGACACCCTATGTGGCATGTTACTAAACACACTTCAAACCCACCAAGAGCCTAGGAACACCTAAACTTAGGCTCTGATACCAACTTGTAACACCCCCTATCCGATCGGCGAACGGTCGAATAGGAAATATAACAATTACGGTGCCATAAATTATGGTCAATTAAAAACCAAACTTAATTCATTAAACTATTAGCAAAAGTTCCAACACTATTTACAAACGCAACGGAAGCTATTACAAATATTCAGATACTATACATGCCACATCTAACAGAAATGGACACAAAACACCGCAAGCAGTGACCAGTGACTCACCGAGGATGCAGTGTTGGCGAAGAAATGAAAGAAATATTCAAAGGAAACCCCGATCCAATTAACCTGGATGACGTTATTTCCAAACCTTTCCATTCGACATTTCTTCTTTCGCCGATCCTTTTTCCTTTCATTTGCTACATTTGGGTGTAGTTGATTTCATAACGTTTACACGATTAAATCGACGGTTCGACAGAAAATCGGGGTGAGACTTATTTGAGAACCTCACGATTTTTCCTCTCCCATGGTGGACGGTTTTTCTTAGAAAAATAGGAAGAAGAAGATAGTTTTGGTATTTAATTTAGTCTTCATCAATTATTGTAATGTATGGAAATAGTTTTGCCATTTGGTACCTTTTTATTAAGCCACATGTTATACAATTTCTCTAGAATTCTCTTTACGTTTCACACTTAAAAAAAATGAATTCATCTCATGCCTAATATACTTAAAAAAAACGTCACTTTTTATATAGGACATTAGATTAGTTTAATTCATTTAGAAAGACCATTATGCCCTTCTATCGCGTTTCCTATACTAGCACCGATTTAATTCTAATTTCTTGCTCAATCTTACTCACATTACACTTATTTAAGACTTATATTTCAGTACTCCATGATTTATTGAATTATCAAAATTTATTTTGTTATTTATTTTGAATTATTCGCTGAAAACCCTAATTTCGGCGATTTACAATACCAGAAATTCACTTTTCCGTCTAAGGTGGATTTTTGGGCATTACACCATCCGCCAAATAGTATCCCATATTGTGCTGGTTGCCGTTGGTGACGAAACTGATGGCGGGACCAACGCCATTGCACTGAGCGTTGAACAGGGGCGACGACTGCAGAACGTTGATGTCGTTGTTCGACCCTGCGACTCCAAAATAAGCATGCCATATCCACAGCCGGTAGTCAGCTACAACTTCAAGGATCATCGTGGGATGCTTGGCTTTGAAGCCGGTAGTGTACATCCCCTTCCAGGCGGCGGGACAGTTCTTCTACTCTCAATGCATACAATCTATGCTGCCCAACATCCCAGGGAACCCGTGCACCGACCCATGCATATCTATCAGCCTCTGGTAGTCTTCGGGGCTCGGACTTCGAAGATACCGCTCCCCGAATATCGCTCTCACGCCCGCACAAAAATTCTGCAGACACTCGACGGCTGTCGACTCGCCAATGTGGAGGTACTCGTCGAACATGTCGGCCGCGCCTCCGTACGCCAGTTGTCTGATTGCGACAGTGCACTTCTGTAAGGGCGTGAGTCCGGGTTTGCCAACTGCATCCTCCCTGATCCTAAAATACATGTATCTTCTCTCTAAAGCACCCACGATATGCATAAACAGCAGACGATGCATCCTAAAACGTCGCCGGAATAAGGCATCCCCAAAACGCGGCTGCGGAGCGAAGTAGTCCTGATACAACCGAATATGTGCAGCAATGTGGTCACGGGGTATTGTAGTTCGACGACGGATCGGCCGATGTACCGCCGCCTGCTGCCGCCGCTGCTCCCTCTGGTGTAGCAGCCTATCTATCGCACCTTCCACAGCGACATCCAATTCATCCTCGCTATCACTGTCACTAGCTATTCTAGATATACTTGAAAATAGAGATGTAGAGAGAGAAACTTGTTAACACAAATGGTGCGAATGAAATGAAGTTCAACGAGCCGTATATACAGAGTTTAAAAAAAAATTAAATACCGGACGTCCGACCCACGCCACAATGGCGGACGTCTGCCCGCCCGTCGCCCGCACGTCCGAGGACATCCGACGTCCTTACGGGACGTCCATATCCGAGTTGAAACGCCACAATGGCGGACGTCCCGGTCGCCCGTCGCGGATGTCCGACCGGACGTTCGCCATTGGAGATGCTCTAAATACCGATTAACAAATAAGACTCAAAGGAGAAAAAGCAAAAATTAAAAATAAAATTAAAAAAAAAAAATGGAAAGGAGAATGCAAACAGTTGCCATAACTCGTCATAAAGAGGGCCAGGTTGGCAGTTAGCCATGGCCATAAACGCAATTGCGACATCATTCATGCACCCTTTTGGCTTATAGTTCAAAGTCAATGTTCCTTCACTTCTTAAATGCTTCATGTCGAAGGAAGTCCACGAACATTCTCTAGAGAGCACCACATCGACATGGCTGTCTCCTCCTCCTCCTCGCCCCGTTCCTTTCAACCCCCGCCAATAGGGCCCTCGTGATTGTTTTATCTCTCACCAATCATTTTTTAAATACGTCTGCAGCTGAATGCATGCTGAAGAAGAAAAAGAGCTGCTCCTGATATTTCGGCAATTAAATAGATAAGGAATTTCTGTTGATGTGAAAGTGAAACCATAACTTGATCAACACAAACATGTCTCTTCCACTGGCAACATACATACCCATCTTGTTTCTTTCAAAAGCTCGAGCTTGGTTCTAGCAACCTCTTTAAAGGAAACAAAGATAATAATAATAATATTAAGAGTTGCTGGTACCCATACATCCATCCACACCTACTCAACTTCCAAGTATATATATATATATATTTCTACCAAAGTTCCTTTGATAAATCATGCAAGGATTTGAAACCAAACAGTCAGCCTATCAACTAGTAAAAAGCCAAGAATGCAGCCGAGCAAGACTGAGAAGGGAAAATGTGCAGAAATAATATCTTAATTGCGAGGGTCAAATATTTCATAAAGAGAAAAGTGCCCAAGTATTTGAGTTGTTACCTCATCAGTAGGGAAATAAGGTGTTGGATGACTAGTTGTGGCACCAAGAGCGGTCATTTCTCAGTCGTGACTTGTGGCAATGGTGAGTCGAAGAAGTTCCTGGTGGGGTTGCACTTGCATTCATATCCTCCTTTTGTCAGGTTGCTGGAAGTGGCAGAAAGACAATTTGGATTTGAACAAAAGGGTGTTGTATTAACTTTACCTTGTGAAGCAAGTGAGCTGCTACAAATGCTATCTCATGTCTGAAGATAACATCATTATCATGTAATTGCATCTTTATCGTGTACGGTAACTTAGACACACTTTATCACCACAATTCATTTGCTTTAAAGCATCCAGCATACGTAATATACTGTCACATTGACTAACAACGAAATGAGAAACAAACATATGGGTTACTGGATTAGCAGTGTTGTTGCCTGATTAAACAAAGTACATAATTCTAGGACTTGATAATCAATCAGTTGTTGTCTTGAGCAAATTTACTATAGTTTTTTAACTCTCGGAGTTCACAATATTAGCGTGTTTTATCAATAAACTCAATGTTGGCAGCTTCGAGTGTAATCCTCAAGAACAAGGCCACCAAACTCCCAAAAGGAGAACACACCACATATTAATCCTCCCAAGCGCCAAATCGAAGAAACAGAAAGCATAAATATTTCAAATGGAAAAATAAACAAAATAAATCCAGCCTGCACAGAAGACCATAGCATCTAGGATGGTAGAGTGCTGGAAACCGATATTGTTGTTGTTGGTGTTGTGAAACTTATTCACCGGTTTGAAAACGCACGAATCGAGCAAGAACTCAACACAGAATTGAAGAACAATGGACTTACGTGGTTCGGCCAAAATAGCCTACATCCACGGGAGAACTCGAGCGAACTTTATTGATGTGGAACCGAAGATACAAACAATCTCTATTAGAGATCTTACAACAGAACTCCTTCTCAAAATGAATTACACTAGAAACTCAACTGTGTATTCTATCTGCCGAGAAGATCCTCCAAGACCACGAGCTTGAGCTTAAACCACTTTCTTGATCACAAAGATCTCCACTCCGTCGCTTCAATGAATAACAGAGCCTCACACTTCAGTGTTTCACTCGCACTCTTCTTGTTGAACTAATGTGTAATCTGTTGTAACTGATCTCTCTCAAGTGTGTGAAGCTATGATCCTTTATATCCAATCAACTAACCGATTCTTGGGTGAACGCGATCCCATGCACACGAGTCCATATTTGATGTTGTGAGACGCATACGCTTATAACAAATCTCCACCTCGTTTCCAACATCATCACCTTGCTGTCCTAATTCTCCAACCCTCCTGATTATCATCTCCTAATCACATTCACCAACTCCATACAGTAGGTGAACTTTGATGCTGGTACAATCTTGGTTAAAGCATCAGCAGTATTGTGCTCCGTTGCAATCTTCTTTACCTCTATCATGCCCTTTTTCACCTCATCTCGAATGAAATGTAAACGCACATCTATGTGCTTACTTCTATCATGGAAAGTCTGGTGCTTTGATAGACATATTGCGCTGCTGCTGTCACAGTTAATCACTACTTTCCTCTGAACCAATCCCAAATCTTCCAAGATGCCTTTGAGCCAAAAACTCTCTTTCACCGCATCAGTTAAGGCTATATATTCAGCCTCAGTAGTGGACAAGGCCACCACTGATTGCAAATTAGACTTCCATGTCACTGCAGCTCCCCATAGAGCAAACACATAACCTGTCTGGGACTTTCTATTGTCTCTGTTAGAAGCAAAATCTGAGTCACAAAATCCTTCCAAGCAGTCCTTGATGCAGTCAGTAGTTCCTCTATAACAGAGCCCATAATCTGCAGTACCACCCAAATACCTTAGCATCCACTTCAAGGCTTGCCAATGCATTCTCCCTGGATTACTCATGTACCTGCTGGTGACACTCACTGCATGGGCCAAATCTGGTCTTGTGCAGATCATTAGGTACATGATGCTTCCTATGATATTAGAATAGGGAATCTTCTTCATCTGCTCTGCTTCTTCCTCATTCTTGGGACACTGATCAGCTGACAGCTGAAACTGTTGTCCAATTGGTGTGGAAACTGTCCTTGACTCATTCATCTGAAACCTTTTGAGTAGCTTATCAATATAATGTTGCTGACTTAGCCACAGTAGCCTTTTCTTTCTGTCTCTGAAGATATCAATACCTAGAATCCTCTTAGCCTCACCCAAGTCCTTCATTTCAAATCTGTCACTTAGGTCTTGCTTCACTTTCAAAATCTCATTGATGTCTGATCCTGTCACCAACATATCATCTACATACAAGAGTAAGAATGCCACTGACTTCCCATTTTTCTTTTTGATATAAACGCAGTTGTCATATTGTGAGCTCTCAAAACCTATCTTCTTCATATGAGTGTCAAACTGAATGTTCCACTGCCTGCTGGATTGTTTTAATCCATAGATGCTCCTCTTCAACAAGCACACTTTATCCTCATCCCCCGGCTTCACAAAACCCTCAGGCTGCTCCATATAAATGTTCTCTTCCAATTCTCCATGAAGAAAAGCTGTTTTGACATCTAATTGGTGCAACTCCCAATCATTCTGAGCCACCATAGCTAAGAGCATCTGATTGAACTATGCTTCACAACTGGAGAGAATATCTCATTAAAATCTATCCCCTCTCTTTGATTGTATCCCTTAGCTACTAATCTTGCTTTATATCTGACCTTGTTGTTCTCTGATGCTTCAATCTTTTTCTTGAAGATCCACTTACAACCAATCAGTTTCTGCAACCTTTTTCTTGTAACTAGGATCCATGTCTTGTTTTTCAACAATGAGTCTATATCATCTTGCATAGCCTTGATCCACTTGGTCTTCTCTTTCCCTCTGACTGCTTCAGCATAGTTGCTAGGCTCCACAGACTCCATCTCATCAGCCACACACAGAGCATAATACATCAAACTTGAGTTACTATATCTGGCAGGTTTTCTGATCACTGGCCTTCTTACTCTATCTCTGGCTAGCTGGTACCCGGTGAGGTCATCTCCATTCTGATCAGTTTCATCTCTGATCTCAGCTTCTTCATTTGAGCCATGGACTTCCAGCTCTGACTCTGATGAGCTCCCTTCATCTGAGACCTGCTCATTGTCAGCCTGCAATCTGAGCTCCACCTCAACTGGAACCATATCAATATCTGATATTTCAGCCTTTTGGAGATCCTTGTATGGCATTTCATGTTCTCTGAATACTACATCCCGGCTTATCACAACTTTCTGATTCCCAGCTTCCATAGACCACAGCATATAACCTTTAACACCTCTCTGATATCCAAGCATGGCACATTTCAGGGCTCTTGGCTGAAGTTTACCTTGCTTTATGTGTGAGTATGCTCTGCACCCAAATGGTCTTAACACACTATAATCACCATGCTTCCCATACCATATATAATCTGGTGTCTGAAAATCAGTTGAAGCTGTGGGACATTTATTCATCAACACTGCAGCAGTAGCAGCTGCTTCCCCCCAAAATTTTGAGGGCATGCCTGAAGATATGAGCATGCATCTTACTCTCTCAAGGATGGTTCTATTGGCCCTCTCTGCAACTCCATTCTGTTGTGGATTGTTTGGTACAGTTTTGTGCCTTTTGATACCTCTGAGCTTGCAAAAATCATCAAACTCGTGTGATAAGAATTCTAAACCATTGTCTGTCCTGAGACATTTTAGTGAGGTTGCTTTCTCCACCTCAACTTCTTTACACCAATCTCTAAACTTCACAAAGGCATCTGACTTTTCTTTCATCACAAATAACCACAACTTCCTTGAATGATCATCAATAATGGACAAGAAATATCTGCATCCTCCAATGGAAGCAACCTGTGAAGGCCCCCAAATATCACTATGAGCGTAGTCCAACACTGCAGATGAAGTGTGTTTCCCTCCAGGGTATGCTAACTTCTTGCTCTTGCCAAGTATACACACTTCACAGTCAGTTGAACTCATGGTAGAAGTTGCCTTGATGACTCCATCCTTGATCAGTCTATTTATTCCATCTTTTGATACATGTCCCAACCTTAAATGCCATGATTCTGGACTCTGATCATTTACCAGGTTGGCTTCGTTTGAAATAACAGTAGCCTCCAAGTAATAGAGACTATGAACTCTCTTAGCTGTCATCACCACCTGAGAATTTTTGATCACTTTCATGCTTCCATCTGAAGACAAAAAAGAACACCCCTTTCTTTCAAGTGCTCCTAGTGATATCAGATTCCTTTTAATTTTTGGAATCAATCTTACCTCAGATAGTATCTTAACTGAGCCATCTTTCATCCTTAGCCTTACATCTCCAATGCCTTTTATCATGCATCTGTGATTATTTCCAAGAAACACTGACCCTGATGCTTTCTTGAGGTTGCAAAACCATTCAATCTTGGGACTCATGTAGAAGCTACATTTAGTAATTTGTGAAACTTATTCACCGGTTTGAAAACGCACGAATCGAGCAAGAACTCAACACAGAATTGAAGAACAATGGACTTACGTGGTTCGGCCAAAATAGCCTACATCCACGGGAGAACTCGAGCGAACTTTATTGATGTGGAACCGAAGATACAAACAATCTCTATTAGAGATCTTACAACAGAACTCCTTCTCAAAATGAATTACACTAGAAACTCAACTGTGTATTCTATCTGCCGAGAAGATCCTCCAAGACCACGAGCTTGAGCTTAAACCACTTTCTTGATCACAAAGATCTCCACTTCGTCGCTTCAATGAATAACAGAGCCTCACACTTCAGTGTTTCACTCGCACTCTTCTTGTTGAACTAATGTGTAATCTGTTGTAACTGATCTCTCTCAAGTGTGTGAAGCTATGATCCTTTATATCCAATCAACTAACCGATTCTTGGGTGAACGCGATCCCATGCACACGAGTCCATATTTGATGTTGTGAGACGCATACGCTCGTAACAGGTGTGGGTGCAAAACCACTAACGCAATTGTTCAAAGGCCAGGTTGAAGAGGACAAAGGTGGCATCAAGGTACAAAACCACTTACATCGTTCGGCTCTTCATCCCAAGAAAAAATGAAGCATATTGTTGATAATCATGCCTTCTTTTTGTTGCAGACAGATGCTTTCTTCAAAACAAAGTGTACCCAATGTATAAGATGTGGGTGATGTTGCGACATTCCCCATGAAGATGTATGGTGACATTAGAAGAGTTGAACACGTGGATCATGCTCGCAAATCTGCTGAACAGGCTGTGAAGGTTGGTACAGGCACATGTAAATATCTTGTGGAGTCCTGATTCCATTGAGTGATAAACACTTGACATTATGCTATTTTTTTGCAGGCAATATTTGGCGAGTGAAGAAGGGAAATCCGTTGGTGAGTACGAGTACCTCCCTTTCTTCTTCTATTCTCGATCATTTGATTTGTCGTGGCAGTTCTACGTCTTGAAGATGGTAACCGAGAGGGATAAGGGATAAAAGGCTAGGCATGGTGAATTGCAGAGAACAAAGTTTATGATTCTCTTATTTCTGTATTTCTGTGTTTTTACATTGTATACAATGATCTCTTTTTATAAGAGAGAAATACAAGTATATTTGAAATCATATCAATCTATTCTAGGTATAATCACTAATTGGTATTCTCTTAAAATAGATTTATTTATTTCCTTGATTCTTTCCTTGAATTGTGTCTTCTAGGGTTTGACACTTCCCCTCAAGTTGAGCCGCGGCATCTCCGATGCTCAACTTGCCAAGAACTTCTTTGAACACTTTAGAATTCACAGCTTTGGTTAAGATGTCTGCCAGCTGATCCTCTGACCTCACAAATGGAAATTCTATGACTCATTTTTCTAGGTTCTCCTTAATGAAATGTCGATCTACTTCCACATGCTTAGTCCTGTCATGTTGCACTGGATTTTCTGAAATACTGATCGCCGCCTTGTTGTCGCAGAATAACTGACTCTTCTGTGTTGGAGGAAATCCTATCTCCGTAAGTAACCTCCGCAACCACATAATCTCCGTTAAACCACTCTTGATTCCTCGGAACTCTGCTTCTGCACTAGATAAGGCAACGACCTTTTGATTCTTGCTTCTCCAAGTGACCAGGTTTCCCCCTACGAACATGAAGTATCCTCCCGTAGATTTCCTGTCAACTGGATTGCTTGCCCAATCAGCGTCAGTGTATCCATGAACCTCCAGATCTCCTCCTTTTTCTAGGAGTACTCCGTATCCTACAGTCCCCTTCAGATATCTTACAATCTTCAAGGCAGCCTCCATATGGTCTTCTTGCGGTTTGTGCATAAACTGACTGACTATACCAACTGCATAGGTAATATCTGGTCGAGTATGTGAGAGATAGATCAACTTTCCCACCAATCGTTGATACTTCTCCCGGTCTGCTAGTTTTGCTCCTTCTTCTATCTTCAATCCATGGTTGGGTACCATAGGAATATTTGAGGGCTTGCAATCAAGTAAACCAGTCTCTGCTAGTAAATCCAGTACGTATTTCTTCTGTCTCAGGAAGATTCCCTTCTTCGATCTCAAGACTTCGATTCCAAGGAAATATTTCAGTGCCCCCAACTCTTTCATCTCGAACTCCTTAGATAGATTCTCATTCAGATTCTTGATTTCCTCTTCATCGTCTCCTGTGATAATCATGTCGTCCACATAGATGATTAGACATGTCACCTTGCCGTCCTTCTTCTTAATGAACAATGTGTGGTCAGAGTGGCTTTGTTCATACTCATGCTTGAACATTGCCTGGCAGAATCTCCCAAACCATATCCGGGGAGACTGTTTTAGCCCATACAAGGTTTTCCTCAATCTGCACACCTGTCCGTCTCCGAATTCTCCAAGAAAACCTGGAGGGGCTTCCATGTAGACTTCCTTATTTTCTTCCAACTCTCCATGTAAAAAGGCGTTAGTGACATCTAGCTGATGTAAAGGCCAATCTCTAGACGCAGCTATAGACAGCAGTGTTCTAACTGTATTTAGCTTGGCTACTGGAGAGAACGTCTCTGCATAATCCACTCCATAGACCTGAGTGTATCCCTTAGCCACCAGTCGTGCTTTATACCTCTCGATTGAACCATCTGCTCGTCTTTTGATTGTGAACACCCATCGACATCCTACTGGCTTCTTTCCCTTTGGTAGAGTACACTTCTCCCATGTTCCATTCTTTATTAAGGCATCTATCTCTTTCTTCATTGCCTCCCTCCAATGTTTGTGTTTCATCGCCTCCTCAAAGGATTGAGGAATCTCATCCTCATAGAGGGCAGCTTCAAAAGCTCTAGCCATTTCTGTGAGATGTCCCGCACAAGATTAGTTACAGAATATTGGGACTTTCGTCCTTTCCAGTCTGGAGAGTATCGCCGAGGAGGAACGCCTCTCGTACTCCTTAGCGGTAACTCATAACCCATGTCTGCTGTTCCTCAATTTCCTCATTCTCCCTGTCACTATTAGTTTCATCCACATGAGTAATATTTCCAGAGTTATGACTATTTACCTCAGGATCCCTGACCGGGGTAGATAGCGAGGTGTCGCTGAACTCCTCGTCCTGCACATTGGAACTTGACGGCCCGGCGTTACCGTTAACTGTCTCTGGTGGACCGACGTTTAGAACAGGTTGACTTGGACTCGTCAAGTTTCCCTCCCCCTGACTGTTGTGATTCTTTTCCTGGTTTGGTGTAGGCTCGGGTATTGGTGTAGGTGTAGGTTCGGGTACGGGTGTAGGTGTAGGTTCGGGTATTGGTGTCGGAAGCCAGCCTAGTGAGTCATTTTCTGAAATTTCTGGTCGACTCTCCCCCTGACCGCTAGGTTGGCTATAGAAGTATTCTCCCTCAACAAAGTCGCAGTTCATGGTGGTATACATGGTTCTTGTTTTAGGATCATAGCATCTGTAGCCCTTTTGATTCCGGCCATACCCTAGGAAAACACATTTAACAGCACAAGGGGAAAATTTAGACCGCTCATGTTTGGGAATATGGACAAAGACGGAGCACCCAAATATCCTAGGTTCTAGACGAAGAGATGATGGGATAGTGGCTTGGGCAGATAGGATGTCCAAAGGTGTTTTGAAGTCCAGGATTTTGGTAGGGAGACGGTTTAGAAGGTAGACAGCAGTGGCTACGGCTTCTGGCCAAAAAGATTTTGGGATTCGGGATTTGATTAGGAAGGCTCGTGTGACTTCTAGAATATATCAGTTTTTCCTTTCTGCTACCCCATTCTGTTCAGGAGTATGTGGACAGGTGGTTTGGTGGACTAATCCCTTTTCAGTGAAGAAAGACTGCATTTTAGAATTGACAAACTCCCCCCCATTATCGGATCGAAGGATTTGGATATTGTGTTTGTATTGAGTTTGTACGAAGGTATAGAATTAGGTGAACTTGTCAAAAACTTCAGATTTTGTTTTAAGAAATAAACCCAAGTCATGCGTGTATAATCATCAACAAACAACAAAAAATAGCGAAACCCCGATCCCCCAGTAACAGGTACAGGACCCCACACATCCGAATGAATTAATGAAAAGGGAGTTTTCACTCTAGTATTATTTAACTTAAACGAATGTCTATGGCTTTTGGCCAAAAAACATGTTTCACAATTAAAGGTAAAAGAAGAATTCAGCTTAGGAAAAAGCAGACGGAAATATCCTATAGATGGGTGCCCTAACCGGCGATGCCAAAGCCAAGCCTGCTTATCGGTCAGTCTATCAGACAGCAACGCAGTACTCTGATGGGCCACCTCATCCACATAGTACAGTCCGTGTCGTTCAGTGCCACGCCCAACTATCGTCCTCGTTTGGGTATCCTGCAGTAAACAGAAACGAAGCTGCATTAGTAACTTGCAGTTCAATTCTTTAGTCGCATGACTAACTGACAATAATTTGTGAGATAGTGACTGAACAAATAAGCAATTCGAGAGTCGAAGGGTTTGGGAGATAGTGATGGTTCCCGCCCCCTGATCAGGTGCCAGATCTCCACTCGCAGTTTGAACATGGGTTTTATTTGACTTGGAAATACTTTCAAAATCAGACATATCAAAAGACATTGTGTTAGTTGCACCACAATCAAAAATCCAATTTTTATTATTTTCTCCTATTTCTGAGGTAGATGACATGGTCAAGGCTTCAAAGGAATTTTGGCATTTTATTGTGGGATGTATCACAAGATTTTCACAAGGTTTAGGGGCTGGAATGTGTTTATGATGAATTTTGGGGAGTTTAGAGGAGTTATTTTCGAAGTGGGGTACGGGGTGCAATATGTGAGGAGTTTTGGGGCTGGAAACAATAGGTCTATGGGGATGGGGTAAAAAACGTGATTTGGCAGAACTTGGAGGGTTCAAATGAGAGAACCCCCCTTTACCTTCACTCCAAACCCTAGACGGGTCTGCCGCGTTTGCTTCTCCTCCAATCTGCACTCTCGTCGCCGTGACAGTGGCCATGGCTTTCTCATCCCCGCGTCCGCCATAATTTCCGGTGGTGGTTGGAGTACCGAAGCCACCCGCCGCGTGCTCGGCGTAGGCGGCTTGGCCTCCGACCGCCGCTGCTGCTGATGCCGATGCCCTCGGTCCGCCGCGATTCGCCGCCCTCTGGAGCTTGGATTTCTTCATTTCATCCCACCATTCGGGATACCCATGAATGAGGAAGCAGGTATCTTTTGTATGTCTCTTTCCTCCGCAATGGCTACAAAACAATTTGTTTTTATCTTCGTCGCCTTTGCGGTGATTGGCTGGATACCGGGACGGCGCCGGTGGTGGCTGACTGGTCCTGTTGCGGTCGAATACGATCAGTCCCGCTCCAATTCCGGAGCCTGGTTGTTCGGTAGGTTTCAATATTCGCGCATTGTCGGCATTGCGCCTCACCATCGCGCATGCCTCTCGAGGAGTCGGTAATGGCTCTTTGTTGATGATCTCCTTCTTGACTGATTCATACCGTTCATCGAGTGAGGTAAGAAACTGATACACCATCATCCTTTGGGTCCGTTGATTGTCTTTCTCGATTGACGGAGGATGGTCAATCGTGCTTGGATCTCGGGCGTCTATGGATATCCACAGATCCAGTAATTTTTGCCACAATGCTTCCAAGGTCATTCTTCCTTGTTTGATCGTCATACATTGTCTGTGTAGGTCGTACACCTGAAATAGATCTCTCCCACTGCCATACGTGATTGCCAAGCCCTCCCAAAGGTCCTTGGCGGTCGCGTATTGAGAAACTTCGTTTACAAGGTCGGATTCGATGTTGTTGATAATCCAATTGAAGGTGCAGTGACCTCTCTGCTGCCACCTCGGGTAATTTGGGTTGGTTATCGGCGGTTCGGGGTCTGAAACTCCTATTATGTGAGAGGTCAGCCCTTTACCGCCAATAGCCCTCTTCATCAGGTTAGCCCATAGGGGATAGTTGTTCCCGTTGAGCTTTGTTTTGATGGTTACTTCCCCCAGCGATTCTGGCTGGGTTGAGGGGTTTTTCGAGCTCTGCCCTGATGAAAATTCCTTAAATTTCAGGAATTCGGCAAATTGTGCCGCGAAATCTGGTGGAAAATTGGTTTGGTTTGAAGTGTTTGTGTTATGTGGATTTGTGTTTGAACTCTTGGTGGTTTCTGACATTTTGTTTGCTCACAGGGTTAATGACAGACGGTCGGGAAAGGTAGCCTTGGGACGGTGATGAACTCTCTGAGTCCCCACCTTAATAACCTGCTCTGATACCATCTTGAAGATGGTAACCGAGAGGGATAAGGGATAAAAGGCTAGGCATGGTGAATTGCAAAGAACAAAGCGTATGATTCTCTTATTTCTGTATTTATGTGTTTTTACATTGTATACAATGATCTCTTTTTATAGGAGAGAAATACAAGTATATTTGGAAACATATCAATCTATTCTAGGTATAATCACTAATTGGTATTCTCCTAAAATATATTTATTTCTTTCCTTGAATTGTGTCTTCTAGGATTTGACACTACGGTGACAATGTTGGTGAGAGCGTGGTGTCCGGAGACAGCCAGCCACAAGTTCGGATCATACTGGGTGAAAGACGGGAAAGTTGTAGGGGCGTTTCTGGAGAGCGGTAGCCCCGAAGAGAACAAGGCCATAGCCAAAGTTGCCAAGGTTCAGCCTCCAGCAGACAGCCTCAGAGGGTCTCACCTTCGCAAGCAAAGTTTGAAAAATATTTATATTGTGCATTCAACTTGATCATGGCCATTGTTTCATCGATTTTTCTGGACTATAATAAATCGCCTATTTGATATAGAATTCAAAAATATTACTCCACTATTTTTTTAGTACTTTTTTTAAATTCATGAACCGGAAGAGCCAGAGGAAGAAACGCTGTATAATGATTTCCAACCTATCCCGACCCTTAATGATACAAATGTTATATGATTCCAACCAGATTACCTACTATAAACTATAATTGCAATAAGAAAAAACTGATAATTACATAGCAAATCTAATTATAATCAATCAACATCTATGCCTTAAAAGCAAGAGAATCTTTGACCACATTCGTTTCAAACACTCTGTTTTAGTAATCACCTTCATCGGCGACGAAACTCTTACTATATGAGTATATATTTCTAAATTTCAAATTACTAGTAGTCCAATAGAATAAGAAAAGGCTGCAGGATTAAAAAATAAAAAATCAGTCAAACAGATAAAAATAATGAAATTGATAAAAAAATGAAATGCCAAAAATAGGTAAGGGAAACTTAAAAATGACAAAATATAAAGAACCAAAATAAGAGTAGATATTTGTGTAAAAAATCAAAAACCTAAAACTCTGTGCAGTGAAAATTTAGGGTATAGCGCTCCATCCCATGGCTCGGCACGCGCCGTGGGGGTGTGACACGTGTCTAAATGAGATGCATGGTTAGCTGCTGACGAGAGGCTTTGTCTCCACTTTTCCAACTGCTTTTAAATCCTTCCTCTCTTCAAACCCCAACTCTTAAACTTCTTCTCGGCTCCGCGCCGATTGAAGAATATCAACATACTCCCATGCTGCTGCCCGAGATCGAGGCCCTCGCGGCTCTGGCTCGCTCCTCCTCATCCTCCGCCGCCACTTGTTCTCAACAACCGACGCGCCTATCTTCCGAGGTTTGTTACAGACTTTTTTAGTGTGTGTGTTCTAATTTGATGCCTTGCTTGAAAGCAGAAGCTCAACACTGAATTGGAATTTAGGGAAAATTTTCAAGCATTAGTTATTTTGTTCAATCCAACATTGAAGAAGCTGTTGCAGACAAAATGAAAACAAAACAGAATTAAATAATTAGTCTTGTTGAGGTAGATTACAAATGGTTACAAAAGAGCAAGAGAATCATCGTCTTTGCAGAGGAATATCTCTTATATGAAGATGCCTTGTGATGGCATCATTTTTCCTTTTTTCTGAGTTTTCGAAATATGCAGAAGTTGATGCCGCAACACATCACCAACATCTTTGGCAATCAAGATGAATTGTGATCCTCGTTATTTTTCAGAAAACCAGCGCACCCCACATCAATTTGCCAAATTACTTGTAGGCCTACTGTTTTGAGTTTATCTTGAATTAATGTTCAGAGTGCCAATGTGTCTCCAGGTTATCCTGCATTCTTTCTGGGGCTTGAAAATGTATTTATGTATATCAGGATCAAGCAGTGGCTGCCTCTCATGAAAATAACTATGCAATGGCTACAATCTCGCATAGAGATGCAACCACAAAACTAGGCAGTAATCGGTTGAATTCTGCTACCACGATAAGGAGAAATTTGACAGAGGTACATAGTAAAACATTATTTTCTTTGTTCTGTTTTTTCAGATTAGGGACTTTCTTGTCTTACTATTCTGTTGCTCAGGCTGAAAAGGAAGTACAAAGGCTTCGTCGAATATTAGCTAATAGAGAATCTGCCCGGCAGACAGTTCCTCGCAGACGGGTAGCTTACTCTGCCACTCTGTTGTGGAAATTCTCTTTTTGCTTCCTTTTGTGATTTATAACTGGCCACTTTTGTTTGGTAAAGATATTGCCTTTCATTTAGCTACGCGTTCGTCATTCTTCCCTTTCTTCATTGGCCTGCCATTTGTATAGTACAATAATAATTTCATCACCTATGAATCTATGATATTTACTTAAGTGTCATATTGATTTAGGTTGTAAGGGCATTTATGATCTTTTGAGAGCATCATGGTAATTCTTTGTCTTTCCATTTCTTCTTCCTGTCAGGCTATGCACACGGAGTTGACAAGGCAAGTAGTTGATCTGTCAGCGGAAAATGAGAATTTGAAGAAGGCAAGTCTTCTACTTGTATTTAACACAAACATTGTTCTGTCATTCTAGTTGAAGTAGTTCACATACTGATACGAACCTCTATTATTATTATTTAGTTTAGATATTTAGGGATTTAGCATATCTTTTTCTATATTTTTGTTTTCTTGTTCATTAAGTCAGTAGCATTATAAATAGGATAGACTGTTATCTTTTTTATTCATTCAATTAATATATGAAATTATCATTCTTTTGGCTCAATTGAGTAGCAAACAAGAAACATCTCCCAAGGTTGCCGACGAGGCTGATCTCGCGCTCAACCGCCCCTTTCTGCCGTCCAAGTCACGACCCAACGTTGGGCGCTCGACAACGACGACATCTCGTTTCTTGATTTTGTGTGGAAATCGACGTTAAGGATTTAGGTCCTTAACAACTGGTGCTCTCATTGAGAGCTGACCCTCCTACCATCTCGAACCGAAGCTACACCGCTGCCCGACGGAAAATATTCCGCGCACAGCAACTGCTTTGGTTGTCGAGTCCCGCCTGTCCGCCGAGCTCTAGCCGCGGGACAACACTACTTCTGCAACGCCCGACGGGAAGGATTCCCGCGTGCCGCGTCGAAGTCAGACGATCATTATCCACCACAGCCACGCCTCAGTCCGTCAACATGTCATACGACTACGCCAGCTATCGCTGTCGTCAATACGACTTCCCTCATGCCACACAGCCATTCCGTTCCTACCATCCGGCCCAACCTCGCCGTGTAACCAGTTGGGACCCTCCGAGCATCCGGGTGGAAGTACTCCGCCCGCCGTCGTGGCCTGATCCAGAATCACCCTACGTCTCACACCACTTGGATCCATCTGATCGTCGCCCACGACCGAGATACCAGCCCATCGGGTACCGCGATCGCGCGCAAGACGCTTCGCCCCGACACCGCGGTGGCTACGTCGAGAGGGGTGGCCACCTATCTGATCGCGGAGAGCATCAGACCCAATTAGGGTTTGATCGCTACCCGACAACCGCAACGCAGCGGCACCGCCCAACGTGCTGGGACCCACCGGCGCAACAGTAGGACCGCGACTACCCGACCGTTGATCGGCCCCGACGCTCGGAGACGTGCTGGGACCGACCTCGCCCTCGGGAGGAGGTGAGAGCGCGAGTCCAGCCCGCCTCCCACCAGCCCCGCTACTCTACCGAAAAGCCAACGCGGGACCTGTACAGTCAGCCCGCACGTGTAACCAGTCAAACTCCGGAGCAGCCACGCCTGCCGCTAATACGGGTCTCCCCGGCGGAGAAGTCAGAACGGTCCAAGTTCGGTCTCTGTTGGCACTGTCCCGAGAAATGGGTGATGGGACATGTGTGTAAACAATGCATTCTCCGTTATGCGGATGATTGGGAGGAGTTTGAGGAGAACATTCAAGATGAGAATTTAGCCGAAGAGAAAATTGATAATACTCCTACGATAGTATTCGGTGATGATGTTCGCAATGACGTTACCGATGTTCACAATGATGGCGCTCCTCTTGATGTTCCAAACAACGAGTCCCCTGGAGAGTTCGTCAAGAACAAAGGGATTGTCAAGAACGACAATGAGTCACTGCAAGTGCTCGTTGGGGTATATGATGAGAAGATTGGTGAAAAGGAGGAGACATTGCTAGAAGATAAAGAGGAGGATGGTTCTATTGGTGAAGTGGAGAAGATAATCGCCTCACTCAATGTTGTTCAAGTGTCATCCAAAATTGTTGTTGGAAATTGTTGGGGCAAGAAAGGGGATGGTGCTTACACCGATTTGCCCATAATTGCTTGTGTCTATGTGGATTTGAATGTCGGTGATGTTCCAAGTATGAATCATCGATCAGCATCGCTCTACAAATATGCAAGGTTGATCCCTCCGAGTAATGACATGCCATGCTTGGGCATTCTGGGAGGCGTGGACAAGCTTTTCGATTTGGCAAGGAATTTTTCCGACAAAGTTGGGTCTCCTTTGTTGATTTTTTATGGAAGTGAAGAAGGGAGACGTTCATATGTTCGGTGTGTGTTTTATCCAGGAGGAGTTGCCTCGCCGAAGCTTCTGCTTTCAACTCTCCTTTTTGCTTCGTGGTTCCCACCTTGAGGACAAGGTGGATTTTAACCGTGGGGGAGTTGATACGAACCTCTATTATTATTATTTAGTTTAGATATTATAGGGATTTAGCATATCTTTTTCTATATCTTTGTTTTCTTGTTCATTAAGTCAGTAGCATTATAAATAGGATAGACTGTTATCTTTTTTATTCATTCAATTAATATATGAAATTATCATTCTTTCGGCTCAATTGAGTAGCAAACAAGAAGCATCTCCTAAGGTTGCCGACGAGGCTGATCTCGCGCTCAACCGCCCCTTTTTGCCGTCCAAGTCACGACCCAACGTTGGGCGCTCGACAACGACGATATCTCGTTTCTTGATTTTGTGTGGAAATCGACGTTAAGGATTTAGGTCCTTAACACATACCTTCCTATCCCGTATACTTACAATATTGGATTTTGGTGAGAAGGAAAAGGAGTTGGCTGTTGAGGCGTATAATTCTTTGAAAAATAGAAACAAATTTCTCAAACTGCAGGTAAGAACTACTCTTAACATTTATCTGATTTTCCTTCAAAACTTAGTCTGTGGTACTGGGTTCTTTGGATTTCCAGGCGGATAATTCGAAGAAGGCTGAATCACAAGAGCCAAAGGCATCCCAGGCTGAGAAACCTATTACGACCTCACCACTTCCTTTGTATAACCATCCTTTAATTCATTTCTCGTGGCCTACAGTTCTATCTTCAAACTTTGTCCACTATCAATATCCATCTCATTCTGATCCCATTAGTCTATCAGAACATAGGGATATATCCTCTACACATCTGGGGCCAGAAACTTCCTCCGTGAGAACTGGACCAGGAAATTTGTTATTCGCAATTCCTCTACCCTGGGTACTTCTGCTCCCTAGTTACTGTCCAGTGCTGTGTTCATGTTCCGATACAGAGAAGAGGACGAATGAAACTCATTCAGCTCATCAGTGCAGTAAATCTTCGTCTTCAGACAATCTGTTTGTGGTTGAAAACAATGAGTTGTCATCCAAGTTGGATATGCTGATAAAAGACAGTACATGTGTTAGAAGTGGAATTGGAGATTATCCTGTGAACAGTGGCGACCATTGCACAGAACTTCACTCCGGAGCTACTCTCCTTATTCGTGAGAAGCTGAGCTGCATCAGGCCAACAAGAAATTCATTGGAAGATGAAACTGGCGATCCCTCTGCGATGGAAACTGTGTTGGAAACTTTACCAAACACGAATGCAGAGCTAGCTATCTGTCACCACAAAAAATCGGAAAATTTGTTTTCAGCAGTTATGGCCCGGAGGAGAAGGAAGGAATTGATGATGCTAAGGAGTGTCAAGTTCCATCAGGGTCGTATTCACTGTGCCAACTCTTGAGTCTTTGCAATGAAGGGAAGTGGTACTTGGTTATTTTGTTGAAGCTAGTTGTGGACTCTGGTAGCATCTGTAACATAATGTGTTGTATATAAGTTGAGCAGTCTCTTGTTCTTGCTGGAGTTGTGTGATTGTATGACACTTCGATGTAGTGTATGTTATTTTGAAGTCCAGTGGAGAAACTGTCTGTAATGTAACAGTATCATTTTCCGAATACTACCGGAAAGCCTACAAAGTATAATGTGCTGATTTATGTTACTTTCTGTGTTTTTATGATATTTTCTTTAATTTAAGCGCATTTTTCATACATGATGGGTATTCTATTCAGTGTTTAGTTAAATCTGTCAGATGATACAAGAACTGGGCTTCTAACTTTATGCTCGGAGCCAGTCCACGAGTGATCCAGAGAGGTACCACGCCTCCACCGCTGGCGGCTTCCCTTCTAGTGTTGCTTTAAACGACCTCTTTTGGTTGGGTTGAGTAATGTCAATACGTTGGGGTGACTTTGATAGAAGACCGTCCTGGGAGGTAACCTTGGCTTTGTATGTTGAGTTACCGGTTCCCACATTCGTCACAGTCCTATAAAATTCTCCTGCGATGACCAACTCGTCTCCCTTGACTTGCAGGTATATGGAAGGATAGTTGAGGCCATCAGCTCCTTTTGCTTGTGGAACGCTGGAGCAACTGTGTTTACCGCTGGCACCATCTCGTGCATCTTCATCAGAGCCTGGCAATCGTCAGTAGTCGGCCTTCGCAAATATGTGTCGCTATAAGTCTCCACAAATCCCCTACAAAATTTCTTCAAGCACTCGTGCCCAGTTGTCTCCCCGACGTGAAGGTAATCGTCGAAGATGTCCGCCGTGGTGCCGTAGGCCAACTGCCGAAGCGCAGCCGTGCACTTCTTCAACGGCGTAAGTCCGGGTCTGCCGATGCCATCTTCCCGATACTTGAGTAAGTATCATGTGCCTCCAACGTGTGGACAATGCTGAGAAAAAGATTTTGCGTCATCCTAAACCGGCGGTGAAAAACCGTCGGGCCCCACCGTGGTTCCTCCGCAAAATAGTCTGCGAACAGACGTTGGTGAGCTATGTCGTACTCGCGGCGGGCAAAGTCCGACGGCGAATCGTCCTCTGGATCTGCTCCGCCAGGACCTGCTCCGCCCTTTCACGCTCGCGCTCCATTTCGGCCAAGCATTCCGCCGAAGCCTCATGAATGCAATTGAACAAGGCCCGAGTAATGCCCTCCAAGGTACTCCAATCGTCGCCGGGTTTCATTTTTTTTAGTGAGAGAAAGATTGGTGTGTGGGGAAAAGATAATTGATGAGAGATGGGAGAGAAAAGTGTGAAAAAATAGAATGAAAAGTGGGGTATATATAGATAAAAGAAATTAAAAAATTTTAAAAAACGAAAAACGCTTTGCATCGTCCGCGGTATTGCCCGCGTCGCCCGCACTGGGGTGGACGATACAGCGGACGATGCGCGTTCCGACGCCATAGGGTGTGGACGATGCATCGGGCATCGTTCGCATGGCTATAGTGACGGAAGATTGCACGCCTGATGCATCGGGCGGACGATATGGATGCTCTTAAACCTATTGTGTAGATAAAAATTTGTCTAATAAGTGGACCGATTTTATTACTAACAAATGGAAAATCGACAAGAAACCTGACATAGCATTAAAGGGCTGCCAAAAATCACGTGAACTACTCCATTTTAGGGTGTTAATCGATTACTTTTCTAATTTACCCAAAAATCATTTTTATAACACTAGTTATTTTATTTTATTTTATTTTATTTTATTTTATTTTATTTTATTTTATTTTATTTTATTTTATTTTATTTTATTTTATTTTATTTTATTTTATTTTATTTTATTTTATTTTATTTTATTTTATTTTCCAAAAACTATACTAGTATTTGCTTTAAATAAAAATCCGTCTTCTTCCTTTTTTTTAGAAAAAAGCGAATTAGAAACAAAAAGTAAATGTAAAATGTAGAAAATGATGGAACCATTCCGAAAAAGGAAGGAAGTAAACCGTCAACGGATATGATGTTACACGTTATTGCACTCATAGCTTGGAAATTTATTTCCAGATTTGCCCTTAATGATATGCCCAAAGACTAAAATGCTTACCTTATGATACTAGGCAAAATTATGGTCATTATAGTTATTATTATAACGTAAAACAAAATAACATCATGAGCCGCTAGGACCCCATAACTTCAAGGACTTCTTAGTGGGAACTTAATACCCACACCACAAACGTTTAAAATAATTTCTAGATTTTGTAATTAATAAATACCTTCAATTAGAAAATTAGGAAAATTCTTAGTCCGATTAGTAACATTTTAATAATTTTAAAATCACAAAGATTGTGTTAGAACCGGCATTAATTGAGGCAAACCTCACATGCGTGATAGTATTATATTATTTAATTTGAATTTGTTTTTCTAATTTTGAACTCCAAACCTAAATAGTATTATGAAATACTAGATCTGATTGAAATTAAACCACAATCAACTCGTGAATTTCTATTTTCTAGTCTACGACCAAATTGGAAGGCGAACAAAATCTCGACTTAGGAGTAAGGAAAGAGGAACAAAATGATGATAAAGGGTCCTTCATAAGTCGTCCATTTAATGATTTTTTAAAAATGCTTTGTTAATGTTAGATCATTTTATAATTTTGTCACTACAAATGACTACTACTACTACTACTTGTTATTCAATATTGTAATTCAGTGTATTCAAGAAAGAGAGAGTAATTAAGATAGTGGAGATATAGTAAAGTAGAAGAGAGAATAACATTTATTGCTGTAAAAAAGAAAAGACTTAAATAAGTTTAAATGGAATAAGTTTGTGTGAAGAAAAGTAAATAGAGCAATGATAGAATTATGCGGGGGATATAGAGCGATGATGGTCAGAATCCCGTGAACCATCAAGTCTTTGAACGCAAGTTGCGCCCGAAGCCATTTGGCCGAGGGCACGTCTGCCTGGGCGTCACGCATCGCGTCGCCAAAAAAAAAAAAAAAAAAAAAAAAGAATTATGCGGGGGATATAGAGCGATGATGGTCTACGCGCTTCGAACCAATCCAGACCATGATTGCGAGCGAGGGTGGTATGAATTTACAAAAAGAGGCCTGAGTAGTGAAATACCAAGAATGCCCATGCAGCTGTGCAACTGCAATCGCCATTATTCACATGCAATCCAATCCCTCATCATGCACCATTTTAATCTTCAAGCCGCCTTCCTTCCATCCTTACACATCCCATTATTACTCTTTTTTTTTTTTCTCCACATATATCTGCTATATAAACCCACATCGCCAATCACTTCACCACTCCAAATTACTATCCCTTTCTATACCCAAAAAGAAAACTCCATCTTCTGCTTCTGTGAAAAGGTAAATCTTTTTAGAAAACACAAGGTTGGAGATTACTACACACACTAGTTTTTTTGATAGTAGTATAATAATAATAATGTAACCAATGTGAATGAGATGGGCTGCTGCATTATTCTATCCTTTGTGTCTCTCGTTCCCCTGCCAGTGATTTAAGGAAAAATCAATCACGTTATATTAAAATATATACTACTTTTTTTAATATGTAAAACTAGTTCTGATTTAAGGAATTTGACAGAGAATGGAGAAGCTGAACTCGGAGCTGTACATGGAGAACTACTCCATCATGCAAGAGAATGAGAGGCTGAGGAAGAAGGCGGAGCTTCTTGATAGGATAAACCCCCTATCGGGTTGATCGGCGTCCTTAGATCGGCGATCGATAAATGTCTGTCGCGGGCAAGTGCCCGTCGAGCAAGACGGGTCTCTCACTTTGGAGAAGAGAATGAACGATAATATTGATATTCTTGATTGATTTCTCAAATGATTACAATAACTCCTATTTATAATGCTAATAACTAACTTACTTAACAAGAAAACAAAGATATGGAAAAGATACGCAAATAAACAAAGATGTGGAAAAGATACGCAAATCTCTAATTTAACTAACTAAATAATGCTCGTATCACTTCTCTACCAAGTGAATCAAACACTGCTTCATCAGCTCAAGCAAAGGCTATCCACCAAGAAATGATAATGCTTCAAAACTTTAGTAGTAGCTAGGTGTGATTGTTTATTGCTTATGAGTTACTTAGACGATATTTCATTCCAATCAGGACGCTTCTTTTTTTTCTTTTGTTAGGACTGGACTTTTGATGTCGCTAAAGTCATAAAATTGTTGATTTGTTCTACGACTTTTTTTATAATAGGGTTGGACTACGGTGCTAACTATTTACACTAATAACTAATAACTATCAATGCTATGTATTAAAATTATCAACACAAAGACAGACATAATTATATCAATACAACATGTAAATTTAAATATCAATACAAAGACATAATTTATCAACACAAGAAAGATTGACAAATTTATATCTTTGTGTTGATATTTTTAACATACAATATTGATATTTAGTTATTAGTTACTATTACTGTAAAAAGTAAGTTAGTATTTGATCACAAACCTATAAAAGTAATGGTGTCTCCTCATTTATAATGTTTAGTCGATCTTGTTCCATTGTTAAATGTAACTCACAAATGGAACCGAAATTCATGCATGGATGCAAATGAATTTACTTAATCTTTTTTTTAGAATAATGCGATTACAAGTTTGATAGGACAAAAGTGACTGATCACCCTAATGTTGTTATAAGATCGAATAAATACCTCGAAAGATGAGACAAAATCAAATTACTAGATATTCATTGTGACATAGAATCGTAGATAAGTGACCTATAATTTCGATGGTTACACTAATATTCTGATTGTCCAAAATTTTTGGCGAAATATTTTATTTCCCAGTATGTTGTGTATCTAATGGATATTGCTTAAACGGTAAAACGTATTTTTAGTAAACGTCTTAAACGATGAGACAAAATAACCCTGCAACGTAGCTCATATTTTTACACATGAAAATAAATCTTACCAAATTTAAGATGTTACAAAAGTGCTTAATGACTAGTTTCTTAAAAACTCCACTTTATATTGTAATATATTTATATTATTATTAAACCGAAATAGGAAAGAAAGAATGTTTTTTATTTAATGTACGTTATTTCAAAATCAGTTTCTTTATTTTTTAATACGGTGGGCTTATTTGGACCCAAAATCTAATTGAGCCCAAAATATACAAACTTGAAGCAAGAATACATTGGGAGCGAGAGAGACATAAGAGTAACCATGTGCTAATATAAAATCAGGAGGCGAATGGTCTAACAAGATCGTTCAGCCGCGAGTTGAGCACGTAGCGAACTATTCTTTCGCCTTTTACTAAAGAATACCGTTTGTTCGTTGCCTACAAGTGGCATACGCCATTTTTGGAGGGGTGTTTCTGTAAAGAAGCCCCTAGCAAAGTAGTTTAAATTTAAATCTTGTTATCGTTTTGTTATTTTATTCAATCAGTTTGTTTACATTTTATTCTGATTAATTTTTTACTTAAATAAAATACAATATTTTCTGTCGTTATGCTTGTAATAAATTTACTAGAAGAAATTAAATTTATATTCAGCTTCAAAAATTACATTATTTGCAGCATCTTCGCCTTTCCTAAGAAGGGCCAAGTATATTTGTACTAAAACATATGTTATCTATCGTTTCAAAAAATATTTCAATTGATCTCTGAGTGTGTTTATTTTACCATAAATAAAATTCATTCACGAATTTTTATTTTTATTGTTTTCTTTTACCAAAATTACTTTGTTCGTGAATTTCATTTTCCATTAATAATACTAAATCAACTCATTTTTCTTTAAAATAGTTCAATTACTTTGTCTCACAATCTCTTACTATTATTTAACCAATTTTTTTTTAATTAAAACTCAGTCCTAAAACCATTTGTCATGGATGAATATAATAACAAAAACTTGTTGTAATCAGTCCGTAGTTCATACATATCAAAGCCACATTCCATAATTTTTATTCATAAGATTTCGAAAACACAATCAATCCCCCAAGTTTGATTTGCACACGTTTGGTAGGTCATACTTATTAATCTGGATGATTAGCGTTAGCGGCGTCTGGCGGCGGTTTCGCGCTGTGCATTGAAGAAGACAGCGGCGACAGGGAGGCCGAGGTCATTCTCCGCTGCGAAACGGCGAGTGTTGAAGTTGCTACGACACGTAGGCAGGGTGTCAAGGGACTGCCTCACTTTCTGTTGGAAGACAACAAACACAAACCTATGAATCCCTATGTTTGGCCTTGGTCTCTCGTACCTCACCACTTCTTCTCCTGTCATAAATATGATAAGCCAACATCTGTATCAGACTTGACAGATCAAGTTCAACATAACTCATCTATTTTTTAGTTATATTTTCTTTATCATGTTTTTTTTTATTTATCTTGCCTTAGCCATCTCCTATATATATTATGGTAGAGTACATTGTCATTAATCCATGCCCATCTCCTATATAATATTGTCTAATAAGGTGCCGTTCGGTTGCCATGACTAATTGTCATGTGATAATCCATCGATAATTAAGTTGTGAGGTTATTTTAGTTTGGGTGGCTATGATTAATTGTCGCATAATTATCCATCTATAATTAAGTTGTGAGATTCAATTTCATGAATCAATCACTCGTGAGATATAATCTTACAAACCAAACAATTTATATATATTTGCATGTAAATTCAATTTCACCAAATTTTGAAGTCATAATATATTCATCTTACCGAATGTAGCATCTGTTGTGCCAGGAATGTCGGTCACTATCCTGTAACACCAAAAAACAATACATTAATGATGGATCACCACAATTTGGTATACATATTATCCTCATGTGTGCATCATATTCATTTTTTACTTATTTATTTTTTCATTCTCTTCTTAAATTTCAATTTCTTGTATCCTAGTAGAAATTAGTAATTATTGCTTTCGGTGGAGAGTTTTCTATCTGTCACGTGATATATGGAATTATGTGAGTTAAGTGAAGAGAGAATAAAATAGAGATGATGATGTCAGAAATTACAGTGAGACGACGTCACAAAAGAAAAACTTATCACATTGAGCGGGATGAAACGAGTACTATTTATTTAGATTTATTATAGCTAGTCTAGGATTCATTATATTAATAAACTTTTTGAAAACAATTTTTACATGAGTACTCTAGCTAGTAATACTAGAGTTTTGTCAAATATTGTAATGGCGCACCAATTAACATAAAATATAAATCCTATTTAACAAATTTAACTTTCAAGTCTTCCATATACCAGTGGAGATGCTCCCTGAGATATGGATCACTAGGCCCAGGAACATCAGGATCAGTCATAACCTGCGCAATTATACCCAAAATTATTATGTATATAATGTTTTAGAACATTTAAATGGCTATATGAGGACATGTCGTCATATTATGATGAAGATAAGTGAAATAAATAGTAGTACTTTCTAAAAGCAGTGTACATATGATTCACAAAATTTTCATCCGGTGGTAGAAATCAAAGTGGAGCATTGAACATTATTTAATGCATGAAAATATGATGTATGTACGTAGATCTGGTGTTCTGGTATATATAGATGTTTACCAAAGTGTAGAAAGTCGTCATGTCACCTCCATGAATCTCAACTCTAGGGGTGGCAGCAACGGCTGAAGGGTAAAACTCACATCCATTGCAAACTTGTCTATTGCCATAACTCACGTTTATACTTACACTTGCCCTAAAATAGTCAAGAACATCTTCTATCACCCTCCCTACTATCAGTGGCTCTGATGATGTTCTTGCCATTAACCTATATATGTATGTATATGTGTGTGTGAGAAAGAGAGCTTAGTATAGTAGGAAATGAAATTTGTAGAAAGTCGGAGACTTATAAATACAAAGACTATAAACAGCAGTGGAATGAAGCATATATATATATATTGATAAGCACTCATTAATTAATTTGGAAGGATCTGAAAATATATATGATTGCTTGCATATATTCTCTATCGTTTTCTTATTGGAACCTCCATCTTTTTTTACAGGCAACTTTAAGCTAAAAAAATGTCGACCAACAAAGTAGTATTACAAAATCTATTCAAAACAAACACAGGCCACAGCAAATAGTAACACAATCTATATACAGACAAAAACAAACTCTCTATTTAAACGAACAAAAAATATAAGAAAATGTGTGGCAGTCATCCATCCAACTTCTGGACGAATTGGCAGAGGGAGGACCCCCTAAACAATTTCGAGAAAACATTTTTTTATATATTTATAATTCTGAACGATTATTATGCATAATGTTAGATCCTATTTAGAAGAACTAATAAAGACTTTTAATTAACTAGGATAAACATATCTAAATAATACTCCTTCCGTCCCATCATAAGCGAGACACTTCTTTTAAGCATGATGTAATATAGTTCAAGTGGAGAGAAGGTAAAGTAAGAGAGAGAATAAAGTAGAGAAGAGTCATTGTTCTCTATCAATTACTTTAGTCCCGAAAAAGCCTTACCCTTAAAGCTGGTGTTAAACCTTAAAACTGTCCATGAGAGCTCATATTCATGCTTGCCTACGCAAGGCAATTCAGTGAACCACATAGGACAAGATAGTGCAAATGCATAACCACAGGACACGGGCCAGAGACATGGTGTGCGGCCGAGGCATGAACGAACATAAGTGCACAGGGCGGACAACACATACCGTGGAGGAGGAAAGCAAGAAACGGACAACAACAGGGACAGTGCATGAATTTTGGTTTTATTATTATTATTGTTGTTGTTGTTTGATAAATTATTGAAAAAAGCTTTCTCTTAGGGGTTGATAGTTCATCTTAGTTAGTTAATTGACCTTTCTCATAGGTTATCCACACAAAATACACTCATCGCGTAAAAATACTAAAATGTTCATTTTATAATTAAGTGTATATAAAGTGTGATTTATTAAAGAGGAAAATCATCCTCCATGATAATTAGAATACATACAATAGAGGAAAGAATAGTTTCTCCACTTAGAATTAACATTTATGCCCAACTCCGAATTCAGCAAGTTTCGATGTATATTTTTCTGCAACATGCAAGAAAAAGAAAGAAAGAAAAAGCTTAGTAATGGTTTAATTTTATGTGGGGACTTTTTCCTTGAATGGCAAGAGGAATTCATCTTATATATTCATTTAAGGCAACAACAAGACAAAAATTCAACAGAAGGGCTATGTTTAGTGATTCTTTTTTTTAATATAAACAATTTATTTTGCTTGTAAATCTACAGATTCCTGACATAAAGCAATTCCACCAAATAAATGGAAGCATATATAATAGTATATACATAGTAAAAGATGACGACTTATCTTAACATTAATATTCATATTTATATACATCTTCTTACAATATGTTTTTATGCATCTTAATACATCAAAATAAATAATTTGGCATTTCCATGATGAGAAACTAAAGTAAATTGCGCTTTACGATTTGATTGGATGATCACTTGCTTCTCCCACGTGCCATGCACCTAATTCCGATTCCTTCTATGCATTTATTTTAGTTTGATTGATAATGTTTTTATTAGATGTGGATACTTAAAAGCCTATATATTCTTAATCATTTAATTAGATTATCTTCCACGATTATATTTCCATTCAAGTGCATATGAAATACTAATTCTATCGGTAAATTCGACGTGGGCTGTCCGTGTATAGTTCGGATAATAATATAGTATGCTTTAGCTTGTAAATTTGACTAATATTAATATATATATATATAGGTCCATGATCAATTGAGATTTTTTAGGCTAATTGAGAAATGAGATGCAACATCAGCCACTCATTTTTATTAAATGAGTGGTCCAGATTTTGCCACAAAAAAATATTTTTAGATTAATTTATTATGAAAGGGTATAATGGTAAATTTAGTTGAAAACAAATGAAAACTAACGTCTCCCCTCCCATTCTTCTTCCCTTACGCCTCCACCTTCTGCTCATCTCCTCCTCCACTCTTTTCCGACCCTTCTCGCTGATGCTCCGCCTCAAATCACGGCAGCGCTCCTCCTCACCCCGTCACCAGCTCCTTCCTCGCCGGAGACGCCGCCGGAGGTGGAATCCCTAGCTCGTCGTCCGACGCCTCGAGCAGATAGCCTAGATCCGGCCGCAATTCACCGGAATCCGACACCAATTCGACGATTCCTTCCTCAACCTCTCTGGATTCGCCGCAATCCGACGCCGATTCGACGATTCTTTCCTCAGCCGCTCCGGATCCGTGACTGGAAGTGGGAGATGTAGTGATTTCCTCCTCGAAACTCTTCATGAACGAGTCGAGGTCGTGGATGGAAGTGCAGAGATCGGAATCCTTGTCGATTCCGTCCAACAGATCCTCCCCAGCCGCTCCACCTCCGGCGAGTCAATCTCCTCCGACTCCGTCTTCGTTTCTGTTATGGAATTATCAATTAAGCTATTGCATGGTTGTATACTATGATGCTTAGAGAAGATTAAGTCAAATAGTTGTTATTTTTTAATTACAATAATTGTTTTTGAGTTGTTGACAATATATATAAGCTTTTGACAAGCTGTTGACATTTGATATACAAGCTGATACATTTTACTATAAGTTGTTGACATTTGATATATAAGCCGGTGACACTATGACAACTATGGTGCATATCGTGTCAACGACACATACATGTCATGTCAACTACGGTACATATCGTGTCAACTACACATACAAGCCATGTCAACTATGTTACAAGCCATGTCAGTTACACGTACAACCATGTCAACTGCACATAGAAACCATGTCAACAACAATTATAAGTCATATCAACTAGACATACAAGCCATGTCAGCAATCCGACACATTAAAACACGAAATGACACTTATACCCCCGTGTTGACATAATGTGATAGCTGTTGACATTTAGCTAATCTTGTGGATTAGTGACTGATATTGCATCTCATTTCTCAATTTAGCTAAATAATCTCAACCTAACAAGACCCTATATATATATATATATATATATATATATATATATATATATATATATATATATAGGGTAGTGATCTATGGCAAACACTCCTTAAGCAAATAACTAGAGAACAAATCATAGCCACAAGATCAAAAAAATCAAGGGCTAATATTAATTTTCGAATTTAATGAGATATTAGCTCCCTCAATCACAAATTTACTCCATAATAACAAGTCAGGGGTATTTTGGTCATTGCACAGAGAATTAAATCCAATTTTGAAAATTGAATTCAAACTGTGTCGCGTCTTCTTCTCTTCTTCTCTCTTCTCCTCTTCTCGTCGCAGTTGGCGGTGTCGCTGAAGAGAGTTTTGGTGGCGACAATGGCGGTTGCCGAAACCGTCTTCGCTCTCATCGGTAGATCAGCCGCGCAGGAAGGTCCCGCACCGGCGCTGGCTTTCGTCGCTCGCCGTCGCCGTCGCCATAGCCGTAGCTTCGTTCGTCGTCGGCGCGGCGCTCAGGACCTGAGTTTTTATTTTCCTTTCTAGGCTATGGCGGAGTGTGTATGTAATATATATTGATTTGCGGTGTTTGGGGGTTTGGATCAGTTGAATTGCTGTGTTTGGGGTTTTTGAAATTCTTTTTCGGTTTGTAATATTCATTCGACATTTTATGTGTGACTTCTAACAGTGTGTATCACACTATTAGATATTCATACTGTGCATTTGATGTTAATTAGGATAAGTAGTATAAAATTGCCATTTTCTCCAAATCATATTGCCTGTAAGTTCTTACCAATTTTGATGTTATTATTATATTGATTTCATTACTTATTTTGTTGTTGTTTATACTATAAGAGTGATGTGTTTTGTAAACAAGAGTGAAGTAAAATCACAATAAGAGTGATGTGTTTTGTAAACAAGAGTGAAGTAAAGTCATGCTACGAGTGATGTGTTTTGTGAACAAGAGTGAAGTAAAATCTGAGTAAGAGTGATGTGTTTTGTGAATAAGAGTGAAGTAAAATCTGAGTAAGAGTGATGTGTTTTGTGAACAAGAGTGAAGTAAAATCTGAGTAAGAGTGATGTGTTTTGTGAACAAGAGTGAAGTAAAATCTGAGTAAGAGTGATGTGTTTTGTGAACAAGAGTGAAGTAAAATCTGAGTAAGAGTGATGTGTTTTGTGAACAAGAGTGAAGTAAAATCTGAGTAAGAGTGATGTGTTTTGTGAACAAGAGTGAAGTAAAATCTGAGTAAGAGTGATGTGTTTTGTGAACAAGAGTGAAGTAAAATCTGAGTAAGAGTGATGTGTTTTGTGAACAAGAGTGAAGTAAAATCTGAGTAAGAGTGATGTGTTTTGTGAACAAGAGTGAAGTAAAATCTGAGTAAGAGTGATGTGTTTTGTGAACAAGAGTGAAGTAAAATCTGAGTAAGAGTGATGTGTTTTGTGAACAAGAGTGAAGTAAAATCTGAGTAAGTGTGATGTGTTTTGTGAACAAGAGTGAAGTAAAATCTGAGTAAGAGTGATGTGTTTTGTGAACAAGAGTGAAGTAAAATCTGAGTAAGAGTGATGTGTTTTGTGAACAAGAGTGAAGTAAAATCTGAGTAAGAGTGATGTGTTTTGTGAACAAGAGTGAAGTAAAATCTGAGTAAGAGTGATGTGTTTTGTGAACAAGAGTGAAGTAAAATCTGAGTAAGAGTGATGTGTTTTGTGAACAAGAGTGAAGTAAAATCTGAGTAAGAGTGATGTGTTTTGTGAACAAGAGTGAAGTAAAATCTGAGTAAGAGTGATGTGTTTTGTGAACAAGAGTGAAGTAAAATCTGAGTAAGAGTGATGTGTTTTGTGAACAAGAGTGAAGTAAAATCTGAGTAAGAGTGATGTGTTTTGTGAACAAGAGTGAAGTAAAATCTGAGTAAGAGTGATGTGTTTTGTGAACAAGAGTGAAGTAAAATCTGAGTAAGAGTGATGTGTTTTGTGAACAAGAGTGAAGTAAAATCTGAGTAAGAGTGATGTGTTTTGTGAACAAGAGTGAAGTAAAATCTGAGTAAGAGTGATGTGTTTTGTGAACAAGAGTGAAGTAAAATCTGAGTAAGAGTGATGTGTTTTGTGAACAAGAGTGAAGTAAAATCTGAGTAAGAGTGATGTGTTTTGTGAACAAGAGTGAAGTAAAATCTGAGTAAGAGTGATGTGTTTTGTGAACAAGAGTGAAGTAAAATCTGAGTAAGAGTGATGTGTTTTGTGAACAAGAGTGAAGTAAAATCTGAGTAAGAGTGATGTGTTTTGTAAACAAGAGTGATTTGTTTTGTAAACAAGAGTGAAGTATTCAAAATCCACTTCAATTTGACAATTTCTCCATTGAGAAACACCACGGCTCTTTTAGCATGCACTTCTCTTATCAAGGTTATGGATTCATCAACTCACACATACATCTAAGCATCCAATTTCTGATCAAGTTATAATTATTTTTGGAGAATTACACCAGCCATATACCTAATTCAACTAGTACATAGGAAGAAAATCCTAAAACTGATATTAGAATCCTTGAATAATTTTCAATCCCAATCCATTTCGGTAGAAATTACTAATTAATTTTTTTTACTTAAATCATTTTCGAGCTAAAGCCGAGCGAAAGCGGAAAGAAAAAATGTTATCTTCACTTAGAAAATATATAATGCATAATTGCTCCAGCATACAGCGCCGGAGCCGAAGAAGTCGACGAGATCACCGACGGCGGCGGTGCAGCCGTCGGAGACGTCTGAGAAGGCGTCGGAGTGGGCGGAGCCTGCGGCAGCTCCGCCACAGAGACAGCTAGCGCAGCGCATGACTTTCGTAAGATTGGATTCACGGTGATTATATGTTATTCATGAATTCACATTGATGTATTGAATTCCCAAAATGCCCCTGGACAAGTTTTTTTTCATAAAAATCTGAAAGTTTGTTTAAGCCATAGGATTAATTTGGAGTATTAAAATGTGTGGCTGAGATTTGTTCTCTAGTTATACACTTAAGATTAGTTATATATTGATCACTACCCTCTATATATATATATATATAGGGTTGTGATCAATTGAGATTTTTTAGCCTAATTGAGAATTGAGATGCATTATTAGTCACTCATTTTTATTAAATGAGTGGTCCAGAATTTACCACATGGAAAATATTTTTACATTAATTAATTGTGAAAGGGCAGAATGGTAATTTCATCATACATTTTATTTAATAAATATTTTTTAATTTTTTTTAAAAAAATTAAATTTTTTTTTCGATTTTTTATTTTTTTTATTTTTTTGTCAACTACATATACAATTCATGTCAACTACACACATATAATGTCAACTACATATACAATTCATGTCAACTGCACATATATAATGTCAACTACATATACGATTCATATCACCTATACACATATAATGTCAACTATAACCTGTTGACATTTGATGTGCAGGCTATTGACATTTGATGTGCAGGGCTATTGACATTTGATGTGCAGGCTACACATCGTAGTTGACATCGCGTGAAAATTAAAAAAATTAAAAAAAAATTTAAAAAAATTTTAAAAAAATAAAAAAATAAATTTAAAAAAATAAAAAAATAAATTTTTTTTAGTTGTTGACATTTTAATACGAGTTGTTGACATTTGATATTCTGGCTATTGAAATGAAATGACGATAATACCCTTAGTTGATATAATCTACTTGTAGTTGACATTTCAAAATGAGTGGCTGAAAATGCATCTCAATTCTCAATTAAGCTAAAAAATCTCAACCTAACAAGACCCTATATATATATATATATAGAGTTGTGATCATACGATAACCCCTAAATCACGTAATAACCCTATAACCAAATCTGAACCACACATATTTTCTAATCTTGTGGTTGAGATTCAAACTTAGATTTACTTCATAAAAAAAAGCGCGGGGTAAATATGTCATTTCCCTCATTTAATTTCTGAATTTCGCCAAATATCACGTAAAATGATAAAATGATATATGTTAGGTTTATTGCATAGAATGATAGTTTTGCCGGATAGAATGATACTCTGAGTTGATAAAATGATACTTTTGACTGACTGATAAAATGATAAAATGATATATGTTAGGTTTATTGCATAGAATGATAGTTTTGCGGGATAGAATGATACTCTGAGTTCATAAAATGATACTTTTGACTGACTGATATAATGATAAAATGATATATGTTAGGTTTATTGCATAGAATGATAGTTTTACCGGATAGAATGATACTCTGAGTTGATAAAATGATACTTTTGACTAACTGATAAAATGATAAAATGATATATGTTAGGTTTATTGCATAGAATGATAGTTTTGCGGGATAGAATGATACTCTGAGTTCATAAAATGATACTTTTGACTGACTGATATAATGATAAAATGATATATGTTAGGTTTATTGCATAGAATGATAGTTTTGCCGGATAGAATGATACTCTGAGTTGATAAAATGATACTTTTGACTGACTGATAAAATGATAAAATGATATATGTTAGGTTTATTGCATAGAATGATAGTTTTGCCGAATAGAATGATACTCTGAGTTGATAAAATGATACTTTTGACTGACTAATAAAATGATAAAATGATAAAATGATATTTGTTAGGTTTATTGCATAGAATGATAGTTTTGCCGGATAGAATGATACTCTGAGTTGATAAAATGATAAAATGATATATGTTAGGTTTATTGCATAGAATGATAGTTTTGCCGGATAGAATGATACTCTGAGTTGATAAAATGATACTTTTGACTGACTGATAAAATGATATATGTTAGGTTTATTGCATAGAATGATAGTTTTGCCGGATAGAATGATACTCTGAGTTGATAAAATGATACTTACAAAATTGAAATCTTAGAGTAACCCACGTACCCATGACGTACCCTCTTCATTATAGAACGACAATTATTAATCGTTCATTACAATTAAAAAAGTCTTCGTTTGCTATCATTGAGATTTGATAAGCACACTTTTTTTGTGTTGTGTTTTTTTTTACTTAGTACATATTTATTCATTTTTATGGAAGCATAAATATTTCGAAAGAAAAAGACATTCTTATGTAATAGTCCCTCTATTCCATTCTATTCCATTTTAAGTAGAGTATTTTTATCCCGACACAAAATTTATGTAATGTGTTTTATGAATTAAGTGGAAAGAATAAAATAAGATAAAACAAAAAAAGTAAAGAAAGTGATGTTTTTATTTTTAGAAACGTCTCATTTAGAGTGTGACATTCCCAAAAAGGAAAATGATTCAATTAGCTAGAGAGGGAGAGAGGGATATAATGGAAAGAAAATGACATTCTCAAATGGATTTAATTAATACTCGCTCCATCCCATTTAAGTGAAGCATTTACTTTTTGGCACAAGATTTTATATAATGTTATTTTATGAGTCAGGTGGAGAGAGAATAAAGTAAGAGTGAGAAAGAGTAGACAGATGCATGCTTCTATTTTAAAAATGTGTTAATAATGAGACATCCCAAAATGGAAAATGTGTCACTTAGGATGAGATTGATGTAGTATGTTAAAGTGTTCAAACAAAAAAGTACTACTCCCTCCTCTGTCCATCTGTAGCACTCCTTCTGTTTCAACTAAGTTGAGTCAAAACTCTTGGGCACATACATTAAGAAATTGTATCGAAAAGTAGGATAGATGAATAAAGTATGAAAAGTAAAGAATGAGTAAATAGGTGATGGAATAAAGTGATAGTGAATGGATGTTTTATTTTTTTGTCAAAAGAAATAACTCAACTTAGTTGGAACATCCAAAAAAGGAATACGACTCAACTTAGTTAAAAAAATGAGTCGAGTGAAGAGAGAATAAAGTAGAAAGGGAAAAAGTACATAGATAAAGAGAGAATAGAGAAGAAATAATTATTTTGCAAAAAAAAGAAATGACTTGACTATAGTGGGACAATCAAAAAATGAATACAACTCTGCTACGGAGGGTACTACTAGGCATGCACAACGGTTCGGAACCACCGGTTCCGGTTCATAATTGCCCATATATATTTAATGGGCTTGAATTTATGAAATCATTCTTGGTTGTTTCTCTTTTATAGAGACATCCTTGTATGTTTTATGTTTCACTTTCAATGTGGGACAAAAAATGTTGAAATATTTTCTTTTATAACTACATGTTTAGAGCATTCATTCATCTTTTTCCAATGTGGGATACAAAACTTTCTTTTGTCTTCTACTTTTCTTCATGTTTTGTGTAATATATATAAACAAAATTATTATTCAAATATATTCTTGATTGATAAAAATAAAGAATTATTGAGAAATATCATTTGTATATAGAAAATATTTATTTGCATAATAATTATTGTTAGGTGTATACAATTTATATAAAATTATTCTTTCAATGTTTAGAATATTATTTATTAGTTAACATATACATAAATTTATAAATATAAGCAAATCATTAATGATAAAGAACTAATGAATAATAGTTTATGTAATAATATTTGTTGTTAAATTATAATAATAGAAGATAGAGTATTAATATAGACGAAGAATGATGGACGATCTATCATATAATTACAAATAATGACTTTTATCTCACATTGAAAGAAAGAGTAACACATCCAAGAATGTGTAACTATAAAAGAGAATAATCCAATATACTCTTTTCCAAATTAAATCAAATCCAATATACTATTATCCAAGTATTGGCATTTTTAAAATCAAATCCAATTTTAAGTACGAAGTATTTTTTTATCTTTTTAATCTTTATTATGTATAAAACGTGCATAAACAAATTTCAAAAAATAAGGTGAAAATTATAATTTTATTGATAATAAATTTGAACAAGACTAAAAATTACAACTTATAATGAGTACATTTTATTTATAAAAATTACAAACAATACTTAAAGTTAAACATTTTGATTTTTAAAATATCAATACTTAATATTGGACTTGAGCATTTAAATTGGAAGAGAGTGTATTGGATTATTCTATTTTATAGTTACACATTTTTGGATGTGTTACTCTTTCTTTCAATGTGGGGTAAAAGTCTTTATTTATAAGTATATGATAGATCGTCAATCATTCTTTGTCTATATTAATACTCTATCTTCTATTATTATAATTTAATAACAAATATTATTAGATAAACTATTATTCGTTAGTTATTTATCATTAATGATTTACTTATGTTTATAAATTTATGTAGTATATGTTAACTAATAAATAATATTATACACATTAAAAGAATAATTCTTATAACAATTGTATAAACCTAACAATAATTATTGTACATATAAATATTTTCTATATACAAATCGTATTTCTCAAAAATTCTTTATTTTTATCTATCAAGAATATATTTGAATAAAAAGTATAAGACAAAAGAAAGTTTTGTATACCACATTGAAAAAAGATGAATGAATGCTCTAAACATGTACGTATAAAAGAAAATACTTCAACATATTTTGTCACACATTAAAAGTGAAACATAAAACATTCAAGGATGTTTCTATAAAAGAGAAACAACCAAGAATGGTTTCGTAAATTCGCAAGCCCACCAAATATATATGGGCTATTATGAATTTCTTGTATTCATTTATTTGTAAAAATTATTTTTAAATATAAAAATCAAATTTTATAAATAATTTTTTTTTAATTTCGATTGAACCACTAGTTCAAACTGGCGAACTGCCGGTTACGGTTCATCATTTTTCTGAACCTGAACCGGCCTGCTTGAACCGCTGAACCGCCAGCCGGTTCGACCCGTCGGTTCCTGTTCATGAACCGGCAGTTCCGAACCGCAGGTTAACTGTCGGGCTGGTTTGGTTTGTGCATGCCTAGGTACTACATACTATACTGATGTTTTAAAAATCGGACCGTAAGCGAACTGGTGAAGCTATTGATTCACGGTTCAATTAGTTTAACCGGTCATACCACTGGTCGAGCCGGAATACTGTACAATATATTATTTATATAAACATTAAAATTTAAGAAAAAGAAGAGAAAAAATATAACAAAAGCAAAAATCCATTATTTTGAAAATTTCGCATGCTTCGATCCCATATTCTGAAAGGTTAACGAATTTAATCCCATTTTCGAAAGGTCAGCGAAATTAATCCATTTTTCCGAAATCTGTCTTTTTTTTATGGTGAGTTGGTGTAACCGGTCACTGATTTTTGGCTGAACCGCCTAGCTCATGCGGTTCAAAAGGGCCCAATATCACAACCATTTTTATATATGAAACGGAACGGACACTCGACCGGTATGTCTGGTCCAACTTTTAAAACACTCAAATCTTACTTTTTTTTCTTTTTTAAATTTAAATTGGAGCGAAATAGGAAAGTTATTAAGTCTCATAATTTTCTTTTGCACATTTGAGTTGGAGCAAAATAGGAAAGTTATTAGTACAATGTAAAAATATTCGTGAGATTTGAGTTATTCTATTTACAAACAATTAGAGATATCAATTCAACTTGAAAGCTGAAATTTTAAAATTAAGATTAATTCATAATTGAAAAAATTTATAATAGAATAGCTCGAAGTACTTGAATAGCCCAATAATTCAAGTGGTTGTCTCGAACCTTGACTCGATTAAACTCCACAGCAACAACATACTCCCTCCGTCCGCGAAATATTGTCCATGTTTGATTTGACACAGGTTTTAAGAAATATGAAGAAAAGTGAGTGGAAAAAGTTAGTGAAATGTAGGTCTCACATTTATATATTAGTTTTATAATAGAATGTGAGAGTAATGAGTTAGTAGAAAGTGACGTCCATTTACTAAAAATGGAGAAAAAACAAAATGGACAATATTTCACAGAAATGACAAAATTGGATAACATTTCACGAACTAAGAGAAATGGAGTAGGAAATTAGGAATAATAAGTTACTCCAGACCACGAGAGATAGGACAGTAATTAATACACTCTGATCCCAAATATTATACCTTTGACTTTAATTTACTCCTTAGAGCATTCGTGGTGCTCGATGGGACGGATGTCATCCGTGCCGCTAGCGCGTCAACGCGCTGTCCGCCACTGCGCTCTTGCTGCTGGTACGGCGCCGCTCGATGCATCGAGCACGTCCGTGCCGCTGAGCAGGCGACGTGACGCGTTTCTATTTGCCAACGGATTATCCGTTGGTTTTAAAAAAAAATAAATAATACCAAAATTAAAAAAAAACAGATTCCAAAAAATATAGACATTTTATTACCGTTTTTTGAAAATTTTTAAAAAATTTTAAATCCCAAAATCATCTGTAAATACACACATTCATCATCCATTATTCACATCAAATTATTTCTCATTCATATTTTTCATACAACTCATCTACATCTTCCTCTCTCACTCAAACCCTCTCTAAAAAATTCAAAAATGGATTTCGCCGATATCATTGAGGAAGCGCGAGCGCGAAGAACAAGAATACTATGAACAATATCGTGTCGCCTATGAAGCCTATGTCGCTGCCATTACTCTCGCCCCCCTCATCCACCAACTAGATCAATTCACCGCTACATCCCTCGTGACCGGGAGGAAGCCAACGAAAGGCTCGTTGCCGACTATTTTTTCCGACCAGCCGCGGTTTTCGGAAGATTACTTTCGGCGCCGTTTTCACTTGTCAAAACAGTTGTTTATGCGTATTGTCAATACATTATCCGCCCGTGTTGAATACTTTCAACCACGTAGAGACGCAACCGGTCGGCAATCTCTCTCGGCGCATTCGGCCACGAGTAGTGGGTTTTTTTAATTTTATGATTTTAATTATGTAATTTTTATTTTTTTTGTAATTTGTAATAGTATTTCGGCTATTTTTAATGTATTTTAATATTGTGTAAATATTTTTATTTAAATTGAATAATAGAATGATATGGCCTTTGAGCATGTCTTTGTGAAAGAGCATGGACGTGGGTGTTGCACTCTTAAGAGAATTGTGTAACATCAGAGGCCCCTAACTTTTCACCTTGTAACATCAGAGGACCCTAACTTTTAAAAATACCACCACAGGGATCTGACAAAACATATAATCACAAATCGTGTTTTTTCGGACCATTAGACCCTCAGGGCCTGTAAGGGCAAAATCGGGCTTTTGCATGGCCGTCAGTGCTGTGTCAGCTGCACTGTTGACGGGACATCGAATTGCAATTGGTGTGACAGGTTGCATTGCTTGTTGTCCCCTATTATTTTCACACGCATGAATTGCAATCGGACCTGCATTGAAATTTCACAAATTTTTGCCATTCCAAAACATTTCGCCAGGCTTCTCTATATTTTTTCCCTCCAATTCCACATTCACTTCATCAATTTGCCATTTCGCCAAAATAATTAGCCTCTGCATATCGCCTCTGCCTTTCACGCCATTTTAATCCTTTTCATCAATGGCTCCAAAACGGAGACGAAGTGCTGCTGGAGCGTCCTCCGCTCGTAGTTCTTCTAGGCGAAAAAAGAAGCCGGTGACGCCATCGTCTTCGTCACAATCACCTCCGGCATCACCTAGACACAGTAGAAGGGGTCGGGGACAGGAGATAATCAACGTAGACCCAGAAACGTAGAGCATTCGCGATCCTCTGCTTGATTTCTTCTATCCGGAAGAAGAATATAGTAAGTTCAAATTTAAAATTGGTTTCAAGGTTTTTTATTGTGATTTAGGGCTCCGAAAATTGGTTGATTTGTGAAACTGTTTTGATGTCCTCGTTTGGGAAATTGTTTGGACTGTGATTTAGGACTTTATATGTGAAAAAAGTTGGTTTAAATTTGGACGTTTGCTAACTCTGTACAAACCATAACAGGGGACCATCCCGGGATGTTTTCCGTCGGTTTTCATCACGGAGGGTCAATATTCGAAATCAATGGAAAGAAGAAGTATGTTGGGGGCAATTGACATTCTTTGACTATTGCTGGATTCGTCAGTTCGATTTCGTAGATCTGGCAGGCATGGTAGTGCGGTTGGGTTACAATAGGAACCTCATATGTGAGTTCTATTACGTTCATCCAACGTACAGTGGTGGTTGTAGTGGCGTGGAAATAGGAGGCCCATTGCTGCCCATAATTGACGATGCACATCTGGGTCCTTTTCTCAAAGTCACGGCTACTAGCACAAAGCTAGTTCACATATATGTTGTCGAGATAACACAGGCGGCCGCCTTGCTGAAGAAGCGAAAAGAAGAAGCGGAGGAGTTGCTAAAATTTGTGAATGCTAGTAAAAAACCCACTGTGGTCATTGAAGAACTTGACGAACCGAACCCAATTGTGCCGAAGAGTAAACCGAAAAGGAAGAAACAACACTAGGAAGAGCAGAGGAAACCATCGGCACCATTACTGTTGCTTGAGTGGTACCCTAGGGATCTTGAGTTTGAAGAGTATTTGACCAAGAGTTTAGAAGACAAACATCGCGAATGGAAGAGGCAAGAGGAGGCTGCCCGTAAGAATTTGATGGATGCATTTGCATCATGTAGTGCAGAGCAAGCAGAAGCTGTTGTGTTTGATGTTGAAGGGAATGAACCAGTGGTTGGTGTTGTTGGACAAGGAGATGTCCATGAATGCGAATGTGGAGTTAAGGTTGAGGTAGAAGACGTTAATGAACAAGTTAGCCATGGTGAACACGGTGTACAACACGAGGTTGAGGTTGAGGTTGAGGTTGAAGACGTTAATTAACAGGTTAGCCATGGTGAACACGATGTACAACATGAGGTTGAGGTTGAGGTTGAGGTTGAAGACGTTAATGAACAGGTTAGCCATGGTGAACACGGTATACAACCTGAGGCTGGGGTTGAAGACACTTGTGAACAGGTTAGCCATGCAGAGGTTAGTACACGACGGTGGTACATGTTTGTGATTTGTTGTTTATGTTTGGTATTCATATGTGATTTCATAATTTGTTCAGATTGGGCATCATGAAACCGATGCAATTGTAGACCCTGTTGATAGCGTGGCTGAGGTTAGTGCATACCTAACCTATTGTAATTGAGTTGTGATTTATGATTGTATGCATGGTGTTAATTTGTGAATTTATGTTAAAGCAGATGGGACAATCTTCTCATAGTGAAGATGTTCAACATGTTGACGATAATGTGTACAAACCGACCCTGGATTTTTCAGCCGAAGCTCAACGTCAAGTACAGTCGGAAGCACCCATTATCGAGGAGATTCCGGATGAATTGATAATGTCCGGACTTGAACCTCCATCCATGGAACACGGTGGACAGGAAGTGCATGATGGTCCCGAAGTGCATGCTGTGCCTGAAGTGCATGGTGGACCGGAAGTACATGATGGTCTTGGAGTAGAACCTCAGGAGCCGCCGTTTGAGTACATTCTGGATGGCTGCCATCTACATAATGAGGGACCGCCGACTGATAATGAAGATGATAAGTTGGACCATTTTATCTCGTTGGCAAACATGTGCCGAGATGAGCAGCTTTTCACCTCATATTACGAATCCATTTTCCAACAACAAGAAGCGAGACAGAACCCAGAGAATGTACAGCAGCCGGGTGATGGCAAAGTCTATCCTGAAGGCGAAACCCAGCCGGGTGAGCATGGGTCAGGGGGGTCAGCGGGGTCAGGGGGGTCAGGGGAAAAACGACGGAGGAATTTTCGCCTTATGTGGACAAGAGGACCATGACAAACAACCCACTTTTTGAGGAAGAACTTGCGGACGAGCTACAAGATGTTGATGACCTTCAGGATTTGGAGGGTTTGGAGGCATTGAAGAAGAATGACATAAAGTTTACCCCGTTCAAGTTCGTCAGAAATGAGCTTCCCGTGTGGAAGCCTGGTGATGTTTTTAAGCACAGAGATTTCTTTTATGACGTGTTGAGGCAGTACGCAATAATGTCAAGAAGGCGGGTGCACGTGAAAAGAAACGACGGCGACAAAATTCGTGCGATTCGTAAAGGGCAAGGATGTGATTGGTATGTGTACTTGAGGAAGCACGAAATACACAATGGTCATGATTATGTAGTGTTGAATATGCAACGCGATCACACGCATACATGCTCTCAAGTATTGTATTGGATTCGAAGTGGCTGACGGCCAAGTGGCTAGGGGAGCGTTATATGGAGAAGATCAAAGCTAACCCTCTTATTCCGCTTGCAGCTATACGACAATGCGTCGATGAAGATTTTGGCCTGAAGATAGGTAGGATGAAGGCATATCGGGCCAGAGAGCACGCAGTCCCGCCTATTATCAAGGAGCTTGTTGATAAGTGGTTCGCGAGGTCTTCATCGTGGAGGGCTACATGGAACGGACAGTCTTCGTACCAAGTGTCTGGGCCGTCTAGCCAATATGTTGTCAACATGCGCGATTTTACTTGTTCTTGCAGATTGTGGCAGCTAACCGGAATCCCGTGCACGCATGCTATCGCAACTATCAACAAGAATGGCGACGACGTGACGCTATTCGTTTCCCGATACTATTTGAAGTCAACAATGATCATGCTGTACGAGAATGTCCTCTACCCCATCAATGGGGTAGCCAGTTGGCCGAAGAGTATTGCGGATGGTTCAGTGGAAATGGCGCCCCCGAGGTCAAAGTGACAGCGTGGTAGGCCGAAGAAACTGAGACGTGAGGAGCCCCAGATTCGTCTTCATGCAGATGGAGGTGAGTCATTGCGTCGCACCTTCGTGATGAAATGTCGTCGGTGCGGTCTAGAAGGTCATAATAGGAGGACATGCAACAATGATCCTCGGACAGATGCCCGTTCTCAGGTTGGGGAGACTTAGCGTGAACATGGTGACAGTACTTTACCTGAATCGTTAAACAATCCCCAACGCCAAGAGGTACGATGCAGTAAGCATATGCAACTATATTATGTAATTGTACACAGTGCTTAAGCATGTATACTTACTACACTATTAATTGCTGCAGCCTAATGTTTCGAATCCGAGACCAAGCAGTCGGACAAGGACTCATCCTCAGAGATGCGGCCGCCGCGGTGATCAAGATTGATGGCCTTTACTTATTAACGTTGGTTTGTTTCGGATGGGTAGAACAATTTGTGTCAGTGATGATATGAATAGTATGATTTGTATGGTACAGACTATTTTGTAACAGACTAGTATTTTGGTGGAAGTAAAGTTCTGTGGAAAAATTTTGGTGGTGGTATTTTTGTGGATAGCGTACGTCGCTTTGTGATTTCAATCATATTTGAGTAACTTCATTTGTGATTTCAGTGATAGTTTGGTAGTATTCATTTGTGTACATGGTTTGTGATTTCAATCATATTTGAGTAACTTCATTTGTGATTTCAGTTTGGTAGTATTCATTTATGTACATGGTTTGTGATTTCAATCATATTTGAGTAACTTCATATGTGATTTCAGTTTGGTAGTATTCATTTGTGTACATGGTTTGTGATTTCAGTCATAGTTGTGTAACCTCATTCGTGCTTTCAGACATAAATGAATAGCAACAAAGCAAAGTGTAGTCGATCAGGATTTCAGTTTGTGATTTTAGAAATGAACCACGGAGTGAACACGACATAGCATTGTTATAACAGTAGAAAAATTACAATACATAAGAACAAGATTGTGATTTTTAAGCGTCGGAGAGTTGTTGCCATCTGACCAATTTTCACCGCCAATGCGTCACACTCTTCAGTTTTCATACCCAGTTGTAGCTTCAAGTCTTCAAACTCCACGGTTTTCAAGCGCAATTTCTCGTGCAGCACACCTTCAAGTAGAGATTTGCTTCGAAGTTCAGCTTCGAATTGGTCTCGCTCAAGTTTCACTCTCTGAAAATAACTGTCTTGACTTGGGGATAGACTCGCATCAAACCATCGGAAAAACTTGCAGTCATCGTCCTGCATAATAATTTCTCATTAATCTTTATGCCAACAAAATTAATGGACAACACGATCAAAATACATGGTTTTAACCTTCCATATAGGGCAGCGATAGTAACGTCTACTCGGGTTAGCAGCCGTCCTAGATGTAACGAGCTTGGCCTCAAGATCGTGATTACACTTCACAATTTCTGGACGAGGCCAATTCCAATTGAAGCTTGAGCCGAACGATTGAGAAGAAGAAGAAGAAGACATTGCGTAAATACCTGAATTCAGTTCGACAATACAAAAATCAAATCGACCAAGAATTGCAAAAATAATTTTCAAATGCCCGACACTAACCATACAACCAAAAAAAATCAACCAACAATTGCAAAATAAAATTCCAACGGAAATCGCCTAAAACCCTCTTTGATACCCTAAATTCAGCAAAATCCAGATTAAATCCACTAAATTCGAGATCCCGAACGGCTGGCGAAGATATGAAATCCCCTAAATTGCCCGATGCCGAAGAAGGTAAAATCGCGTATACTGTTTTGAGAGGGAAATCAGAATTTGAGTAGAACTTGAAAGGGGTAGATGAAACGATAATGGAGAGAAGAAATAATGAAACGGAATTGAAAAATGTAAATGGAATTATGATTACATAGGTGCTTGACAAGACCGCACTTGCAAATGCAGTCATAGGGGTGCAGCCTAATGCAATCAAAAGGTCTAAACTGCCCTTCACCCCATTTGGGCATTTTCGTCCGAAAAATGGCAAAATATACACGATTTGTGATTATATGTTTTGTCAGATCCCTGTGGTGGTATTTTTAAAAGTTATAGGCCTCTGATGTTAAAAGGCGAAAAGTCAGGGCCTTTTGGTGCAGTTTACTCAAAAATTAATAAAAATGGATCTGGCCACGCCATGCTCTTGGAAAAGAGTTGACGCTCTTATAACTACTTTCGTCTAACGAAAAATTGGCGAGGAAACAAATGGCTACTGGAACTGGAACAAACAGGAAGATCTCAGCTTCTTCTGCAAGAGCTCACACCCGCAAACCTAAATCCAACTCTCATTCAAGAATTTCAGGTTGGGTTTTCATTTTCTTTCGCCTCAGTTTTAAGATCAGCATGTCGCTTTGTTAATCGATGAATTTCTTGATTAAATGCCCATTCATTCCACTATGCAATTTGTCGGTTCCTTTTTTTGTGTGTATAAGTTTTAGCTGATTATATTGCAACGTCGCTCGATGTTCTCGATACTTCTTCCAAATTCCAATGTTGCCTTATGGTAGAAAATAAGTATCGAACCGGAGTTTTGATTAGGATTTGTTGTGTTTGTTTGTCTGATTGTTGATAAAATTCCATAAATTAGATCCAACTGCTCAGGATGAAGTTCAGTATCATAGTAACTAGTATTTGGTTATGATTTTTATGCCCAATATGCTCTGTGTTGTAGAAAATTAGTAAGTATATTATTTAGAGTATTTTGAATAACTTTCATTTGCATTTTAAGACCACGGTGTGTGATATTAGTGCTTCTAATTTTGAATTGTTTCAGGGATCTTTAAGAAACTTCTGTTGGTTTTCTTTGTGGGATTCTTGGCTTGGGCCTATCAGGCAATAAAGCCTCCTCCTCCAAAGATCTGTGGCTCGAAAGACGGGCATCCAGTTACAGCTCCAAGAATTCAGCTCAAGGATGGAAGACACTTGGCTTACAAAGAATTTGGTGTCCCAAAGGATAATGCAAAGCACAAGATTGTGTTTGTCCATGCCTTGGATACTTGCAGGCATGATGTGTCTGCTATAACTTCTGGACTCTCGCCGGTAATGCTAATGCCACTTCCTATCTGTCGCCTGCTGACTGGCTCTGATACAACCATTTTACGAGTCATATGAAGCAGCAGCATGTGAGCAGACTCTTTTGGTTTGTTTCAATAAAAACAGGATTTTGTTGAAAGTGGAGGGATCTATATCGTTTCATTCGACAGACCTGGTTATGGAGAGAGTGATCCAAACCCTGCCCAAACACTTAGAAGCATTTCTTCTGACATCGAGGAGCTTGCTGATCAGTTGGGATTAGGATCCAAATTTTATGTTGCTGGATTCTCCTTGGGTGGCCAGATTGTGTGGACCTGCCTCAAGCACATTCCTCACAGGTACGTTTTCTTCGTACCTGTCCTTGAGTAGCTACACTAATTGGTGTCTTCCTGTAGTTTGGAGTATTACTGATTGAATCTATGATATTCTTGTATTTTAAGCCCAAATCAATTTCTTCATCGTAGTAATTGAATATTTAACATCCCGGGTGTGCAGGTTGGCAGGAGCAGCTCTGATTGCACATTATTGGTGGAAAGGTATTCCTTCGAACCTCTCTGCAGAAGCATATAAGAAGCAGCTTCTTCAGGACCAATGGGCGCTTCGTGTAGCTCACTATACACCGTGGCTTATCTACTGGTGGAACACCCAAAAGCTGTTTCCTTGTATGAGTATTATTGCTCGCAGCACCAAAGTTCTCTCTCAACAAGACGTAGAACTAATGCCAAAGATTCACTTCTTAAAACAAGAGACTGCGGTAATGGTTACTATGTTCTTGAGTGCACACAACAGGAAAAGTAAAATATAAACCGACCAGCTTCCCTTACCTAGACACGGAACATATCTTTTGCTAGATCATCTTTACTTATGCAGCATAAAATCGTGTAGGATTTCAATGTGGGTGGTTGTATACATTATCATCCTGAAGTGTTTGAGAGGCCATGTTCTGATACTTGCATATCAATTTTGTGCTATATTGCTTATTTTTATTGGTGGCAAGGTGTGCCTTTAAACCTAAAAATACATGATTTGATAAAGTATAAACTAGGTGAAGCAAAATCTCTTTGGAAATGTCATGAATTTACATCTGCTGATTTTCTTACCTTTATCCTCATGCATATTGTCTAGCCAATACTAAAACTAAGTCGATATCTTTTCCTCATCAGTCTCCTGCAGAAGATGCTGTCATCTTTGTCGAGACTGTTCCATAGCCATATTACACCCCCTCTGTGCCTTGAACATTTTCTCATTTGTGAATATAACAAAGTCATGTCAATTTAGGTGTGTGTAGATTTGATTGACAAAATATATGATTCAGTATTTAAAGTTATCACTCAAATTTGCAAACCAGGCACAGGTAAGACAGCAAGGTGACTACGAGTCAATTCACCGCGATCTGGCATTTGCCTTTGGGAAGTGGGAATTCGACCCAACGGAATTGAGAAACCCCTTTGCAGAAGGGTCAGGCTCTGTTGATATTCTGGTCCCTGCCACACTGCAGCGTGAGATTAACTATCACGAGGTTCGTGGTGCTGGCCACAAGTTTCTGTACGCTGATGGAATAGCTGATTCGATCATACAAGCACTTGTTTCTTAGGATGCCTGCACCAGGTTATATATACATATATTCTCATTGTATCACATTTATTACTACTGCATCAGTTAGTTATCTTGTTTCGTCAAGATGAGTAGAGTGGTCATCTGTATGGAGAATTGCATGGGAGTATATGTAAAATATTTCATCCTACGCTGCAGATTTCTTTTAATTATGGATTTAGGGTTATTAGTTTTGGATGCATGGACTATTTTTGTAAAACAAAAGAAAGGAAAAATGTATCTCTTGGATTTTAGCAAAAGATTTTTTACTTGGAATTAAACATCTACATTTGCTTATTTATTCATTCACCAGTTTTATCTCGTGTTTATTGTAATTAGTACACAATCTTTTCGCAGATGTGGAGTATGATTTTTCAACAATTTAGAGAAAAGACCTGAATCTAGACGTAATGAATCTAGCAATTAGCATAAGAGCATGATTAATGCCGCGGACCACACCTGGGTCCTGGCCAGCGGCTTGGAACGTTGGAGGGGAGGGAGACGCGGCTCAGGCGGCGCCTGGTGACGAAGGAGAGTCCCCGGGCCGCACCCGGTTGGGTCCTGGCCGGCCTTGCATGCTCCCGGGGCGCGCCGCAATTCAATTTTATTTTTCTTTTTTTTTAAATTGAATTTTTTTGGATTGTTGCACATGCATACCTTCATATTTGTTGTATTTTCGAGTTGAGGAGAGAAGTAGTTCACGAAAATGAAAGTAGAGAAATAAAATGAAAAAGAGAAGGGAAGAAGATGACTCTGTGGGGGAACAAATGAGGGGAGAAGAAAAATGAGAAAATTTTAGGTTTAATATATTTAATGGGCTAAGCTTTATTTCAATTTTATGTATTTAAGTATTTGTTTAATTTAATGGGCTGGCTTTTTAATGTATTTTATTTAAATTTAAAATTTCTATGTCTGTGATTTTTAATTTCCGAATTATGAATGAATTTTTCGTGTTATAATTGCTCAACGTTTTCTATTTTACGAGTGAAATAGCATTTAGTTGCGAATGTTGCAATTTAATAGTTGGGGCATGCAGGGTTATGGGAGTTGTGGCATGACCTGAAAATTAGGGGAATGATGACGTGGAGGACACTTGGGGCTTGGATCCATGCCTGGGGTTAATGATGCTCTAAGGGCTTGATTTCTAACAATTCGTCCACCTTACTTTTTCCGACAACAGATAATTAGCATGATACAAACCACTGAAAATTTTATTAACACTTAACACAAAGACAATCAAAAGTATACTAGAAATAATGAGTCATGGAACAATCACAATGTATGTTTTGGTCGTTTGGAAGACTCCTGAGATACGCAGCTATTGGTCCAAGAGGATTAAGTTGGTCCCAAACCAAGACTAGCAAAAGCACAATGAACATCCCAAAAATCAATTACCAAGAATCAAGTCAAGATGCCCTCGCTTGTCGCCCGTCACACCATGGTACCCGACACAAAACACGAGGCAAGAAGGCCAACAGCACGCACATATGAGCTTCACAACCCTATCACTTGTAGATATAATTGCTACACTTATTAATGAAGCCTCTTAATAATATTAACGAAGACTCATTTTTAGATGTTGGACTAATTAATCTAATATGACAAACTTTAATTCACCATTTCTTACTCATTGAAAATCGGATTAGAAAATATAAATATACAATATCATCTACTCGGAACGTAAGTCGATTATATATTATTTAATTTAACAAAAAATAATCTTTTGTCACTTGTACAACTTGGTCAAATTGCGCTTACCGGGCTAGATTTCAACAACTTTTTCCTCCAATCAATCAATCTATACACTAGCCAACAAATAGCCCGTTAAATGAAAATGTTTTCTTTTTCTTTTTCTTCTTCTATTTTTCTTCGAGACAATATGAAAATATATTCATTTTTCGAACGTACAATTTGTCAATCTATCCGTTTTTTTATTGCATTACGCATTTTCCTTCTTATGGTAGGCGTCCTTTTTTCCAGGAACTAGTATTACATTTTCATGTTATATTTCACATTATATTATTGATGATGCTTCTTTTATCATCATGAATGTTACTCCATGTGTATTTTTCCGTATAATATCATTATATATTTATATTGCATGATATCATATGTATAATTATACATACCTACGTACATATGATCAGTATATTAATATGAGCAGATATTCCACATAAAATAAAATAAAATTGTAACGTCACCCTTAACACCCTCACCGGTAAGCTGGCACCGAAAGCTAATATTTGCAGTTGCAGTTGAATGTAGACTCACCAATATTTGCAGTTGCAGTTGAATGAATGTAGTCTTACTATTGAATGTAGACTCACTAATATTTGCACTTGAATGTAGTCTCACTTTTGAATTTAGACTCGCTATAGCAAAGCAACATCCACAAGATCAGGTTAAATGCATTTGAAAGTTTCAATATTTTTGTATAGATAATTAATTTGCTGGTTTCAATATTTGACCGGAATAATAAATATTTAACTTATAAATTTTAATAAAGTTCAAATCAATTTCATAAGATTTAAAATTAAGTTAATAATTATGGGTAGATTGGTGGCATGTGATGTCTATTCACTAAAAGTATAAAACTAAAATGAGATACGTACTTCTTCATTTATTACGAATTGTCAAAATAAGAAAATATGAGACATTTTATGGAGACCCGATGGATTAGAAAATTTCGATTAATTACAAAACTTTCGATATACGAGGTCATGTAATAGGATTTCATCTCTCGTATGCAATTTAGAAATCATTTGACAATAACATATATAATTTACAAATCATTTAACAGACAAAATTATATTTTTTCTAATTTTTGTCTGTTTTTTTTTGGGAAAGCTGGTAAAATAAAATAGTGAGCGAGGGGGAAGTCAGGCGGCCGAAATACGCACGTGAGTGTAATGAGATAGGGATGGGACACGTGGAAGGTAGAGGGTAGCTGAAGGGAGGACACGTGTCGACGACGTGCCATGCAATATTTTCAGACAAATAAAACTGAAATTCCCTTTACGCCATCCCTTCATTTTCTCAACCATTTCCGCCTTTTTCGTAAACTCATCTCACTCTCTCTTTCCCCTCTTTCTCTATATAAATATATACTCCTACATCACACATACCATTAATTATGTCGTCGTCAATCGTACTAATACTATATTTTTATTTGTAGCCGAGCTCTATATATGTGCATATGTGGTAATGATATTTAAAAATAAGATGGTAGCTTGAAAATTGATCTGACCATTCTTTTGCAAGCACAGCCATTACAGTTGAAACTCGACAAGTGTTGGATTCCAATGTAACCCCTCTCTCTCTCTGATCATATCCATTGTTTTTTATGAAGGGTTTTGCATATGATACCCATTCCTTTTCTTTTAATCATCGGAAGGGAGGGTAATATTATTCAGTTTGTGAATTCCATTACATTATTTCTTCTTTTTCTTCTCCAATATATATCGGTTGTCTCTCTTCAGTTATAAGTTCTTTTAGGCACCTTTAAATAATTCAATTATACTACTACTAAACAATTTAATCATAGCAGTAATAGTAAGTGTCAGGAAAAATATGGATATAAAATGTTAGGTATAAGATGCTGGAGTTGGCGTAGTAATTTTCCTCCGTGAAGGTTTGAGTTTATGATTTGATATGGCAAAAATCTGTGTGCATTTATGATCCCTTGTAAATTGTTATTAAATTGACTTAGGGCTCACTTATTTTCAGTCAAGCTAAGGTTTATTAAACTGGTATGATTAGGATGGATTTTTTGTAACTTCCCCGGCCAAATGTATAATTAGGATGGATTCATCTATTGTAATGAATTACATTTAGGGTTCACTTATTTTCATTTTTATTAAGCATAATTAATACTACTACTATATAATTACGGCGGCATGTATAGGTCGCGCGTCTCTGTTTGATATTGGAATTTAGATTAGTTTCGGTAGAAATCATTAGTTAGTAGTATGTAGCATGAAGATGAAGTAAAAATTCAATGGTCCAGACATATTGTCACGTGGTGTGTACAACCAATTACCTTGCAGAAATAAAAAGAAAAAAGAAAGTGATTTCTTCAATGATGATTGGTTAGACCACACTAAGTGTTAATATGTCCTGACCACTGACGAACTAGCTGTAATTGGGGAAAATACATGCACAAAATATGGTTATGCATTTCAAGAAAAAGAGGAAATAATATGTAGTTATGCATTTGGTCTTCGTGTGTGCTTATAGTTTGATATATTAATACTCCCTCAGACCCAACTAAGTTGAGTCATATTTCTTTTTGGAATGTCTCAACTAAGTCGAGTAATTTCCTTTTTTTTGCTCAACTTAGTTGGAACGGAGGGAGTAATAAAAAATGAAAAATATTTCTATATATAGAAGCGTAGTAGTAGTAGTAGTATAATTTCAGTTTGATGACCAAGTCCATTTTGATTATCACCAAATCTCATGTAACCAACTCAAAAATGTTGTAAAAATTGAAAAAAATTTGGACACAGATATTCATTTGTTTGTTTATTGATTGGCGTAGTGAGAGTGATCCGAGGTCCTTGAATGGTGGGCTATAATTCGAATATGGGAACATCAGATTCTGAAATAATATCTCAACCAGAAATGGATCAGCCTAGAGATGAGACGAGCCTTCAGTCGTTGGGGCTTCAATCATCGATCTACTTTCTCACACTCGATGAGTTCCAACACACTCTTTCTGAGAATGGTACTAAGAACTTTGGATCCATGAACATGGATGAGTTCCTCAACAGCATCTGGACCGCCGAGGAACATCAAAATCAAGCTCACGCGCACGGCCAAGCCCACCCGACTGCCACCGTCCCCTCTACCAACAGTATCCTGCATTTTCCACTGCATGAAGCTAATGGTACTTGTGTTGGGAATGGAATAGCCAAGCAGTTGAGCTTGTCTAGACAGGGCTCACTCAGCATCCCGGAGCCTCTCTGTAGGAAGACCGTGGACGAGGTGTGGTCTGAGATTCACCTCAGTCGCCACCATGGCAACGGCCATATTCCCAATCCCAACACTGCTCATAAACAGCCTACTTTTGGAGAGATGACGCTCGAAGATTTCTTGATACGGGCCGGGGTTGTCAGAGAACAGAATCTGGCAGCTGCTGCGGCAGTGCCTCCTCCTCCTCATCCTCAGCAGCCGGCCTTCGGAATATACCAGAACAACAACAGCCATCCTGCAATGGGGCCAAGCTTCGTTGCAAGACCGGTGATTGGTGTTGCAGGTTATCAGCCACTGCAGACGGGTGTGGGGGACGAAGCAGGTTACGGAGGAGGGGTGAAAAGCTACTCACAAGGCCCTCCTCCAGCAGTCGGCTACGGAGGGAGAGTGGGAAATGGAAGCGGAGGGGGATTGGGAATGGGGTCGCCAGTGAGCCCATTGTCGGATGGAATGGGGGCGGGGCAAGTTGAGGGTGGAGTGGATGGGATGAGTGGAGGACGGAAGCGGGGCTTAGATAGGCCGGTGGAGAAGGTGGTGGAGAGGCGCCAACGAAGAATGATCAAGAATAGGGAGTCTGCTGTCAGATCTAGGGCCAGGAAGCAGGTAAATAAACAAAACATGATAAGAACACGTTTTTTTTGTTATATAAACAACCCCTTATAGCAGTAGGTTTAATTGATGAAGCATGCGGTTGGTTGTGGCAGGCGTACACGGTCGAGCTCGAAGCAGAGCTGAACCAACTCAAAGAAGAGAATTTATATCTGAAGCAGGCTCTGGTAAGATAATATATATAGGAATAGTGCAACTTGTATACTAGTATTATGCTATTCAATGAATGTTTGTGATCACACAATTCTGTTATCTGCAACAAGAGGAGTTGGAGAGGAAAAGAAAATTAGAACAGGTAATATATGAATTCAGCTTGATTTGTGATGAATGTTACTACTGCAGTACTACGAGGAGCAGGAGGCGCAAAAATCATTCAAAGTTAGTGAGAAACTAAGAGCAATGGGAAGGAGTTTGAGTTGTCCTTGCTGAATGTGACGCGACGACGATGAATCCGTGACCAACGCTTAAGGATGACGATAAAAAAAGATAATGACGGCTATAGATCTCATGCATTGCGTTTCTTAGCGCTTGTGAGAGAAGAGAATGTCTTATGCTTATACCTTTTTCCATTTGCATCTTGTATGCTTTTTTCAAATATCACTACGTTGAGAAAAAAAAGTCTTTCTCTAGAGATATCATATGTAATCTTACATCTAAATTATCTAATTCTATAAATCAAATCGCCTTTTGACTTTTTCATTATCAATGCGCATGTTTTGGTAGGATAGATATGAAATTCTATGATTTGTAAAGGTACATTTTCTATGCTTGCAACGCTGCGTACCATGCGAAGTCCATATATTTTTTCCTTTGTGGTTTGTAGATATGATAGTTTCTAGGGAAGACTGATCAAAAGATGTATGTTATTTCAAATCAACATGCCATATTCTATGTGAGGAATAGACTATCACTGTATAGTTATGGAGTAGTGCTCAATTTCGAAAATATTCTGCAACACACCTCTTCTTTCTTGTACTCTGTTACTAGTACTTAGCTTATGTAGTAGACAAAATATGAACTTTCTGAAACTTCACATATGTATTGAATATTTTCTACCAACAAAACAATTTATCATCAAATCATAGTCTTGTACGTGGTACCTCTCAAATATCGAGTACACCATTTAGACTACTTTTAAATGTTGTTTGTCCGGATATAGTATGAATTGATTCACTACTTTGACCACATGAGCAATATCTTGTTGCGTATATTTCATGAAATACATAATTCTACCAATTGCCGTGATATAAGGGACTTTCTTCATTTAGGCATGTTCATTCTTATCTGTACTATTCAGTGACTCATTTCTAAAAAGCCTAAAGTGACTTCCCAATGAGACATTTACCGGTTTCGAATAATCTATGTTTAACGAGTTCTACAGTCTACATATATAGTGTTGTTAAAAAATACATCGAAAATGACCGAGACCGAACGACAAAAATACTATCAATGTGTTGAATCCCTTGGACACATAATAGGGTTTATGTGATTTGTTTTTTTTTTGCTATTGTTTGGTTTTTAAATTTTAATATTTTTTTAATTTTAAAATATCATAATTAATTAAATAAAAAAATGAAATCGGAAACTTATAAAAATGAGAACTAAAAAAATAAACGTTGAGACCATGAATAGTTAATATTTGTAATAATTTGTGCTCTATAAGTTGTGAAATATTGTGTACGTCTCTGGATTTGAGCTAAGGATTATGATTGCCTTAATACTACACAATAAATCTATGTTTATTCAACAATATCTATTTCTCTTTGATAAAATATTTATATTATTTATATTTACTGAAATAAAGTGAGGAAAGACTACAGAGTATGATGCGCGAATGGGGAATTAGTCTAAGAAATGAAAATCAGTAAGCAACCAATCAACTAAAACTTGGGGTGATAAGGTTTACTCCTTCCAAAATGAAGCCAAAGATAAATGCTTTTCCTTTTTCTTTTTCTTTTTCTTTCTCCAAATTAATGAAAATGGTGGGTTGACATTTTGCCTTGAATAGATTGTTTGTCGATATTTTTCCTAGAGAAAATCGGATCCGTGGGGGAGTCTACGACTAGAATAATGAAAATGTACCCACTTTGTTAATTGTTCCAAAAATGAGAAAAACGCCAACCGCGATGGTGTTTCATTAAGTGAAAACGCCAAACACGTTGGCGTTTTACGTTTAATGTGTGAATTTATAAAAATACGGTGCTTATGTAAACTCGCCAACTAGGTTGGCGTGTTTTAGTTATAAACGCCGTCTACGTTGGCGTCTTTTGCTTGAGTAAAACGCCTTCCACGTGGGCGTGTTTATGTCAAAAGTGGCAGATGTGGAGACTTTCGTGTTCACATGCAGCGGCAGTTGCGCGGTTTAGAAACGACAACATGATGTAGCTTGTTAATCCCGTATACCACACAAGTGTTTGGGTACACCAATATTCTGGGGTGTTCAATCCACTTAGACACTCAGATTATTGGACGTGCCTGAATGGACTTTGTAGTGTTCACGAACTCAGTTAATGCCTCGAAGTCGCGGTCAATACCGTACAACAAGGATTCCTAATCAGATGGATGTACATGAAGCTGACCAGCCACGAGCCCGACGCCGTTGTAAACAATGCCGTCAACCTGGTCACGACAGGCTCAACTGCCCGACTTCTTGATTGTCTAGACTTATATATTGATTACTGTTTGGACTTATGTATTGATTACTATTTGGACTTGTGGTATTTTGCATAAAAACTTATGTAGTATTCAATATGTTACATAATGTACTGTATTTTGATGGTGGCTGTTATGTGATGAATTTGCAGGGTATGTTATGTGTTATCTGTTATGAATTTGAGGTTGTATTGAAACGCCAGTTGTACTGGCGTCTTTCAGTAAAAACGCCAATAAAGGTGGTTCTCCTAAAGACGCTAATGGTGGTGGCGTTTTACATAAAAACGCCAATGTGGTGGGCGAGTTAATACAGAAGTGGTGTTTTTCATCGGCTAAAATTTAAAGGAAAGAGCCAAGTATAAAACGCCTACCATGTTGGCGTTTTTGAGGAAACACGCCTACCCTAATGGCGTTTTAAGCTAAAGACGCCGAAGAGGTTGGCATTTTTAGGCAGATTGTCTCACATCCATTTTCTAACCGTTTCTACCCGATCCTGCGTATTATTATTACAATGCTCAACTCAACAAACGAACAAAAATATAAACATAACAACGTTAGACTCAATTGCTAAACAAAAAACATGTTGAAATGTTACAATGTTCAACTCAATAAACAACTAGGAGTATAAACATAACAATGTTCAATTCAATAAACAAACAAATATAGTTGTTGAAACGTTCAATCGTCTCACCTTTTCCACTTAAACAAGCCACGGATTCCCTTCCCGATTCTGGAGGTAGAGAGTCTAGACGGGGGAGTATCTTGCACAACGGCATTCTCTAAATCAACCCCAAAAAAGTCGTCTCGCATAGAAGACCGAGGTGGAGATTGGTGGACATCACTAAGACCGATATCTTCACCTGTACTACCAGTGTGGCTGACAGAATGACGACCTCGAACTGCAGATCTTGGTGGAGGTGGAGGCAAAAAATAATCATCGGAATCATCTATCAACTGAGTATCCATCCTTGAAGATGACGACTCTGCTTTCTTCTTTCCACGCCGATTTTCTTTTTGCCTCACGGGCATGTCAATGTCCAGCTCAGAGCACTGGGAAGGACAGTAGTCCATCGTCTCAGCTTCCCCAGATATCTGCAGGCCATCTTCAACCATCCTCGAAATGGTGAACAAATCCGGCCGTCCTGTCATGTCTTGCTCACTAAGAGAGTGGTGTATTTTGTGAAGCGTCTCCACCTACAATTTTCAAAGTTGATTACATTTCATCATATGAATTTAAATAATGAATAGTTGTTTCAATTTACCACGTAGTTATGAGAAGATGTCGTTTCATGAAGCCCTCCTGAGCATGCACGACGGGTTTTGTTAGGTACACCACGGTTATCCGGCGAAACCAATCCATATACTCATCAGTTGCAATAGGCTCCATTGAGTACTCAACATCAGTCCACACCATGTTGTGCCTATTATCCCAATCATGTATATGATTGGCGTGCCACTCAACCCAATTCCGGCCAGATTTGCCACGTCGATCCTATTTTTCAAAAGCAGTTCCGTGGAACCGGTTGACAAGCGGGATATATGGTTGGACAATCCCAAATTGTCTCAACACTCGCTGTGGCAAGTGTGACTCAACCAGATTCCAGCAAATAAGTGTTGTGATCGACGTCCATATAGGACGAACGGCAACACAAACATCCGGCATGTTTCGCATGACATACAACCTCCAAACAAACAACAATTTAGGTTACGTAAATTACTTAGTTGGCGTGCATTCTGGAGAACTGATCTCTGAAAGTTTCAATACAATGCCCGGGTGCTTTTACATAAGAGGCCGGACCAGTCCATCTACAAAATTAATTATGAGCGAATAACACGGAAATTAATAAAAATAATGTGTAAAAAAAGTAATTAGTGAACAACTTACGCGATTGCACATGGTACGTAGTCTATAGGCACAGGATTTAGCATCTTCAGTCTAATAATTGGGATTCTATCCCAAGCCCACAACTGTAACAAAGTAAGAGCTCCCCCGACATCGGTCCTCTTAGCAAGTGCAGCTTCACATAGTGTGGTACAAGCAGGCAAGAGTCGCACCACCCCAGCTATAGCTAGCACATCGTTCTACATCCATGAAAAATTGAAGGTAGAAGAATAGAATTTTATTACCGGAGGCGTTCGAGATCAACAGACCACCAAGTAACAACAGACAATAAACACGAGCATGTTGTGTTAGGGTTTGTATACTAGAAATCACCTTTCGAGTGATTGAATACTGTAAAACTCTTATTATTATTTTCCAATGAATGCAACAGATTAATTTTGTCATAATTTTGTTATGTTTTACATTTAGTGGATGTTTATTGCATATTTAAATGTATAAGCGAACGTAACAAAGTCTAAGTCTTTGTTTTAGTAAACCGGTTGTGGGCCGCGTCCAATTTAAGGTAACACGGTCAGTTCTGAACAAAGAAAAATAAGAATTTCGCAACCTAGATAGGCCTAGACTACCAATCGTGAAAGGTTGCAATGTCAGTCCGATTATTTCTATGCCTTTTGAAATAAGATGACGTTGGTGTGGTATAGCACTAAATTGGATCTAAACAGCAAGACGAGTCTTTATGCTATCTACTGAAAGACGAGGTCTTGATAATTAATTTCTTAATCAATGTACGTTAGCATTGAGCATACGATATTGAGTATCTACTACTTTGACTTACCAAAAGTGTGGATTTTTCGTCACCCAACGATCCAGGTATATTGGGTAGTGGTGATCATTATCTAGCGGTGCTAGGATTGCTATTATGTTGAATCATGCGCCAGGAGAGTCTCGTTTGATAACATCCACAAGAGGAGCATGAAACAAGGTTTTATTATTCGGAACCTAGCTAGTTGGAGTTTGATTACTCTATGAATAATAAATAAGAGTTTCTTGCTAAGTCCACTCTTGGAGATTAAAATTTGTTAATTAAATAAGTCCATAGCAGACATTGATTAATTAATGAATATTTCTATCTTAAGCGCGAGAAATAAATTAAACATACAAAAGGAAACTCAGAATACTTGTAATTTCAGATTTAGAAAGGCAGTGCAATATTACTTCTGTAGTGGCTGCTTGTAATATTCCAATATAAGCTTGTATTAAATTGTGGGTTCAATTTAATTAGTAAAAAGCTAATTGGGTGAGGCCATGTCCAAATTCTTCCTTAGATCCCTGACTGGGCCCAATATGTGACTTAATATAAATAGGAGAATAAAGGAGATAGAAAATAGACTTGTTTTACTCACAAAATTTTCGTCCCCCTCAATATAGAGAGGATCGAATTTGCTCTCCTTCCGTGAGCAGGTTTCTGTCTTCGTTATTTAAGTCCTAGTACGCTGGTGAGATTTTCCCACACAAATATCAGTTTACAGTCCGGGACACCAGTCAGAAGATCCGAGGTCGAGTTCTCAAGATCTTCACGTGGAGAAGACGCAAGCCATCTTCGATTCTTAAGTGAATTAACAAGGTAAATTGGCTAACTCCGTAGCAAGCATGTTTTAGGGATTATTTGTGCTAAAGCATGTTTATAATTCAAGTTGTGAGCATGATACATGTGATAATTACGTGAATATAATTTATCTAAATAATCTGCTAAATAGATCAGTTTTATATGATCCGTTATAACGCACGCTTTCGCTACCAACCCTTTCACGTTGAACGTATATGTACTGGTCGTGGTCATCACTCAACTCAATCCTCAGTTGATTTGATAAGTGTCACGACCGCCCTTTAGGGTTAATAAATGCGGGCGATCGTGATTAAAGAACTTAAATGCAATCAATTAAAAGGGCTAGGGTTTTATAAAAAAAAGGGTTTGACCAAGGAAATAAATGAACAATAAATCAAGAGAAAAGGGTCAGGGTGCCGCTTTGACAGATGGACCGAAGGAGAAAACAATTATAATCATTGGTATTCAAAATAACAAGGGTTCAACGTACTCACAAACAATATTATGTCTTTCGACTCTAAACGGAAATTAAAATAGTTTCAAGATCAACCAAAAATAAGTAAAACAGGTTTCAGTATCAACCTAAAGATAAGAGTAATCATGTTTTAGCGGAAGCATCCAAGAGTAGAGTGAAGTCATGCGTGAAGACACGACGACACTCAGAGTTTCAAGACAGTCACATCAATTAATTAATTTGCTCAACACCGCCAACCGCTCGTCGCCGCTAAACCTGCACATAGGGGAAACACATGCAGGGCTGAGTACTATAAAAATACTCAGTGAGCTCATGCCGAAAACATTTTTCATAAAAATTATTATTTGTCATGCCATACATGAGTAACCATCGGGGTTTAGCTTTAGAAAGGCCCGAGGCACTCAAAACCATTTCCCATTGTAAAAGTCGACTGATCAGTCATTTTCCCATAGACGTTAGCCATATCCGCACATACATGACAAGGAATGCGGCCGCAAACCAGGTCACTAGACCGGCCAACCCATACGCTGACACACGGTCTACCATTGGTGTACACTAATCCAAGTAGGGTTTGCGGCCCTACGAGGATCCGAATTCGATTTAAATAATAGTGGCAAAAGCCACATCAGATAGGCACGTTAAAACAAATCACGGCATGATAAACATAGTGATTTCCATCGATAAGTAATTAGGACATGGTCCGTAGTTAAAAGAAAGCCCACCTCGACTGCTTAGATTTCAAGTATTTCCTTTCCCTTGCTGTCACGCTGAGAGCGCGAGTTATCACCTTTACATTATGTGTATCACAATCAGTCTCAAATACCGACTCAAAATCATGCATGTCCCCAACGTTTCCCATTTTCCCATCAATATATGGAAATCACATCATAGCACACATCTTTGAATAACACACCACTTCATCATAGAGTGGTTCTTTAACCCATATATAAATCATGTATATCACTTATAACATAACAATCTAGTCATCTTGTAAAGATAAAAATCTGGTAGAACTGCGCAACCATTTTGTAAAAATCATTAAAAATTCACCCGACTTTCGTTGGGGCTAAAACTTTACCACAATTCATTAAACTCATCAAATAACTTTCAGTTTAAATTTCATATCAAAATACCTCTTTTTGGTTGGTCAATTCGAAAACGTAACCTACTGGTCGAGAAAATATTTTCTGGCAGAATTGTGTAGTCAACTTCAATAATTAAACAAAAATTCATATTTTGTCCAAATGGGTTGAAATTCACACACAACACAGAAGACATCATAAAGTTTACTCAGGAAAAGAATCGATTGAAACGGAGTTTATTTGGTCGCTCAAATGCGTGTCGGAACCTACTGTCCGAACTCACAGTTTTTTTTATGCTTTTAAATCCGAATTAGGGTTTTATCCCTATTCATTCAAACACAATCTTCTCATACTTTGAATACATAAACATGCTTAAAAGAGTCATCACCCTCATGCTTTCATAACATCACACGTCATTCACCAAAGATTCATTTAAATTCATCATACAATTACGTTCAAGAAGCATACACGCATACAAACACAAATTCCCACTGATTAAACCCTTAGATTTGAATTTCCTACACTCTCTACATGCATGAGGGAGTCAAGGAATGTTTAGATGGAGAGGAATGAAGAATGGAGGTTTGATTGTACCTTTCTTGAACGAAACAATCGGTAGAAACGAATATAACTCTTGATTCTTCAACAAACTCTTGGCGAATTGAAAGGATCTTGAGTAGAATAGAAGAACAAGTGGGAGAGGAGTGGAGAGAAGATGGGGCGTGTGGGAGGGAGAGAGAGGCGTGTGATTAGTGGGGGCTAGGGTTAGGGTTTGTTTTATCCCTATTTATAGAGTTAGAAATAAATCCTCCAATTAATTGCATGAAGATTTGGAGGGGATTTGGTGGGGGAGGGATTAACGTGATTCTTGGGAGGAATAATGGGGAAATTTTCGAAAATCATAGGCTATTTAATTAGCCTATGATTTAATTTTGTATTTCACGGAGTAGAATCAAATAATACGGAGCAGAAAAAAAATAATAAGCCTCCCAAAAATATAGGAAATAGGCGTGTATTATTCCCCCCTCAACAAGGAATAAATTTCAAATCTTAAATTTGAAAAAGATAAGGCAAGATTTGCTAGGATATTTTAATTTATTAATGGGAGGAAATAAATAGGGGATCAAATAATATAATAAACAATTTCCTCCATCCATAATTAGGAAATTTCGAAATCTCCATGGTATAAGGCATAGGTGTCGATTTTTCTCATGAAGAAATAAAGTAATTAGGCTTTAGATTTAATTTGGATAATTATCCCAAACAAATAATTAAATCCAAGAAAAATAGAATTTCTCTCCAATAATTAATAGTGGTCGAATATTCTAAATAAAATGGGCAAGATAATTATTTATGATCCTAATTAAATCTCACTCCCCTTAAAATATACTTTACCGCAATATATATTTCATTCCACATCAATTAATTTAAGCCACGTCATAAAATCAACGAAATTGACTCGGTCAAATCAAAATTAGGTTACCAAAGCAACCACATAACAAATCATCATTTAATTCGTGACAATAAAAGAAAAATAAATGCAATCGTCTTAGGGTTCGAAAAGTGGGGCGTTACATCCTACCACTCTTAAAAGAAATTTCGTCCCGAAATTTAGTACTCTCATGGGAAGAGTTCTGGGTATAACTCCATCATCTTGTCCTCGAGCTCCCACGTGGCTTCTTCATGCCCGTGGTTTCTCCAATGTACTTTCACGTAAGCAACTGGTTTATTTCTCACATTTTGGACCTTTAGGTCTAAAATCATTTGGGGTCTCTCTTCGTAGCTCAAGTCCTGGTTCAATGCGACTTCTTTGTAGTTAAAGGCGTGCTTTGGGTCAAACACGTATTTCCGCAACTGCGACACATGAAAGACGTTGTGCACGTTTCCAAGGCTTGGAGGTAGCGCCAGTCGGTACGCAACATGACCCACTCCTTTGAAGATTTCATAAGGCCCAATAAATCGCGGTTTTAATTTTCCCTTGACACCAAAACGCGTTATCTCTTTCGAGGGGGATACCTTGAGAAAGACCTTGTCGCCCGCTTAAAATTGCAAGTCAGTTCGTCGGACATCCGCGTACGACTTTTGTCTGTCCTGAGCTTCTTTGATCTTTTTACGAACTTGTCGAACAATTTTAATATTTTCTTTAACTGCATCAGGTCCAAGTACTCTTCGTTCTCCAACTTCGTCCCAAAAGAGCGGCGATCTACACTTTCTTCCATACAAGGCTTCGTACGACGCAATGTTTATCGTTACCTGGAAACTGTTGTTGTAGGCAAACTCAATTAGTGGTAGTGCGGACTCTCAATTTCCTCCTCGGTCTAACACCACGGCTCTTAACATATCCTCGAGGGTTTGGATCGTTCTTTTGGATTGCCCGTCCGTCTGCGGGTGGAATGCTGTGCTGAAGTTCAGTCAAGTGCCTAGCTCACGTTGTAGGCTGATCCAAAATCTTGATGTGAATTTCGGGTCACGGTCGGACATGATTGTCACTGGGACTCCATGCAGTCGCACTATTTCCTTTATGTAGATCCGAGCTAGCTTGCTCGATCCATCCGTTACGGGGATCGGTATGAAAAGCGCACACTTGGTGAGTCGGTCTATAATTACCCATATGGCAGTATTCCCTCTTTGCGTCTTGGGCAATGCTGTCACAAAATCCATGGCGATGTGCTCCCATTTCCACTCGGAAATTTCTAGTGGTTGCAACTTCCCGTACGGTCGTTGATATAGAGCCTTCACCTGTTGGCAGGCTAAGCAGCGCTCCACGAAGGCCGGTATATCCCTCTTCATACCATTCCACCAAAAGGACTTCTTTAAGTCTTGGTACATCTTCGTACTTCCTGGGTGGGCGGTGTAAGGAGTCTCATGTGCTTCGCTCATCACTTCGTTTTTGAGCTCCTCGTTGTCCGGCATGCATAGTCTTCCTTTGAAGGTAAGAGCGTTGTCACCTTCTTCACTAAAGTTTCCAGATTCGCCGGTCCGCACCTCTGCACGTATTTCCTCTAGTTTCGCATCCATCCGTTGTGCTTCAACAATTCTCGACCTTAGATCAGGTTCAACAACTAAAGTGGCGATTCGCGCTTCCACTGTTTCAGGTGCTCTCGCTACCTCCAAACGCATCTTACTAAACTCGCGGACCAGGTTTTCTTTATTAGTGAGAAAAGTGGCCAGTTGGGAATGACCCTTCCGGCTCAAGGCATCTGCCACTACATTTGCCTTGCCGGGGTGGTAATTGATGCCACAATCGTAGTCCTTCACCAATTCGAGCCACCTTCGTTGTCGCATGTTTAAATCCTTTTGCTCAAAGAAATATTTCAAGCTTTTGTGGTCCGTAAAGATCTCACATCGAACTCCGTAGAGATGATGTCTCCAAATCTTTAGGGCATGCACTACTGCTGCTAGCTCCAAGTCGTGGGTTGGGTAGTTCAACTTGTGCGGTCTCAATTGTCGTGACGCTTACGCGATCACTTTGTTATTCTGCATCAACACACATCCAAGTCCCACCTTCGAAGCATCCTTGTAGACCACGCTCATTCCAGGCTCTAGCACAGCTAAGATTGGTGCAGTGGTCAGTTTCTCCTTCAAAGTTGAAAACTTGTCTCACACCCGGGGTCCAATTGACTTTTACCTCCTTCTTGAGTTGTTGGGTCATTGGTCTCGCTATCTTGGAGAATCCTTCTATAAACCTTCGGTAATATCCTGCCAAACCCAGGAAACTCCGAATCTCGTTTGGTGTCGAAAGTGCCTTCCATTGTTGTACCACCTCAACCTTGGCGGGATCCACTCGGATTCCTTCTGCCGACACAATGTGACCGAGAAAATTGTCTTCGTTCAGCCAAAACTCACACTTGCTGAATTTAGCATATAGTTTCTCGGTCCTCAACGTCTCCAAGGTGATTTGTAGATGTTCCTCGTGCTCTTTCTCATTCTTCGAGTGGACGAGTACGTCATCTATGAAGATCAAGACAAATTTATCCAAGTATGGGTGGAACACTCGATTCATCAAGTCCATGAATACTGCAGGTGCATTAGTCAACCCAAACGGCATCACAACAAACTCATAGTGGCCATACCTCGTACGAAAGGCCGTCTTTGGTACATCTTCTCCTCAGACTCTTAACTGATGGTATCCGGACCTTAAGTCCATCTTTGAGAACACACCGGCCCCTCGAAGTTGGTCAAACAGGTCATCTATCCTCGGCAGTGGATACTCGTTCTTGAGAGTCAATTTGTTCAACTCTCTATAGTCGATACATATTCTCATCGACCCGTCCTTTTTCTTGACGAAAAGCACTGGTGTGCCCCACGGTGAGACACTAGGCCTAACGAATCCTAGGTCCATGAGCTCTTGAAGTTGTATCTTGAGTTCCTCCCACTCTTTAGGCGCCATTCGATACGGTGCCTTACACACAGGTGCGGCTCCTGGTTCGAGGTCGATCGTAAACTCCCCTTGTCGATCTGGCGGCGGTCTAGGTAACACTTCGGAAAAACATCTGGAAATCCTCGCACAACAGCGACGTCTTCCACTTTCCTTTCCTCCATCTCATCTTCATGTTGAGATCGATGCTGACTCGACTGGTACCGTTTTCCGTCGTATGGAATCCTAGAATCATCCCACTTCCATTTCTCCTAGGAGTGGTGTGATGACGAGGTAGTGATTTCCTTAGCTCTCTCCTTAAGCATCGCTACCTCACTATCCAGTGCTAGAGCCAGTGCTTCCGCGTAAAGAAGTCTCCCACGGCTCGCCAATGACATATTTATCTCGTGCCTTAGTCCCTTGCGGAACTTATCAGACAGCTTCTCATCTGTATCGACTTGATCAGGTGCATATCGTGTCATGCTGTTGAGTGCAGGGTCATACGTCCTTGGGTCAGATTGTAGAATTCAGACGCCTTCGCCTTCCGGTAGCTCTTCGGCACGTACTTGCTATACACTTCCGCCTTGAAGCCTTCCCAAGTCATTCCTTCTGCTTGGTCTCGGGGCATTGTCTTCATCCTGGTGTCCCACCAGAAGTCGGCAGCGTCGGTCAATTGGTAGTTCACACAACTTAACCGTTCTCGATCATTGCATCCTAGGATTGCGAAAATTCGCTCTAGTGCACGTATCCATGATTCGGCCTTGGCCGATTCTCCCATGAAAATATCTATTAACTCTCCTCGTTTTGTCTTCCAACTCCCACACAATTTTCTAATATTCATGGTATTATCACACATTTCTTTTCTCGATCGTCTAGTCGTCTCGTGGCTCTTTCTCGTCACCTTTCATATGTTCTCTCTTGTTGACGATATTTATTTTGTGCAATAAACTCTATGATGGGGCTAGTACTCCCTCTACAATTTCCTCGCACGATGGTGACCGTAAAGTGAGGAAGAAGATCCAGACGAGGGGAAGGAGGTCCCAAATAGAGAGAGCGTTGGAGAGACCGACGAGAAGGAAGATGAGGATGGGGATTTTTAGAAATGATGTCTTGTTACACTTTCCCCATGTTTCGATACTTTACCATTTTGCTTGACCTTGACATTTCTCTTTCCCCGTTGTTTTACCCTTTTGTTTTCATTATGATGGGACTAAGACCTCTTAGAGGCAACGTTTGGTAATTCTATGGAAATTTTTGTCTTTGTTATCATATTGTGCAATGATTTGGTACCATTCCTTATTGTCTAATTGTGCGATTTTTTTTTCTTCCAACTTATGGCACAATTACCTTTTGCTTTACTATATTGAAATTGTCCTTTTCCCAATTGCACAATTTCCTTCAACATACTATTTTTACTACTCGATTGCACAATTGCTCTTTGCCATGATTTGAAATTATCCTTGTTATTCCATTATGCAATTGTCTTTTGTTATACTATTGTGCAAATATCCTTTACTACCTTATTGTGCAACTATCTTTTGACTACTCCATTGTACAATTGCCTTTTGCCATCTTGTTATGCAATTGTATTATTCTGTTGTACAACTGCCTCTTACCATCCTATTGTGCCCTTATATTATGCTATTCCATTGTACAATTGACTTTTGTTACACTATTAAACAATCACCTTTTACCATCCTGTTGAGCAATCGCATTTTGCTATCTTATGATACAATTACCTCTTGCTATGCTATTTTGCAATCGCGCTCTTGCTATCATTTTGTGCACTTGTATTTTGATATCCTTGCAAAAGCCCTTTATTATCCTATGATGCAATTGTCCCTTGATCCCCGCTCTACTGGGACGAAGTTGGCGAGGGAAGAGTACTCGGGCCCGATGCAGTTGAAGAGATGGTTGGAATCGTTCGACAAATTCGTGCGAGGATAAAAGAAGCTCAAGACAGACAGAAGTCATACGCGGATGCATGACGAACCGACTTACAAATTCAAGCTGGCAACAAGGTTTTTCTCAAAGTATCCCCGTCGAAGGGAATAACGCGTTTTGGTGTCAAGGGAAAGTTAAAGCCACGATTTATTGGGCCGTATGAAATCCTTGAAGGAGTGGGTCCTGTTGCATACCGTTTGGCGCTACCCCCAAGCCTTGGGAACGTGCACAACGTCTTTCATGTGTCGCAATTGCGGAAATATGTGTTTGACCCGAAGCACGTGATTCACTACAAGGGAATCGCGTTGAACCCGGACTTGAGCTACGAAGAGAGACCCCAAACGATATTAGACCGAAAGGTCCAAAATGTGAGAAATAAACCAGTTACTTACGTGAAAGTACATTGGAGAAACCAACGAGCATGAAGAAGCCACGTGGGAGCTCGAGGACAAGATGATGGAGTTATACCCAGAACTCTTCCTATGAGAGTACCAAATTTCGGGACGAAATTCCTTTTAAGAGTGGTAGGATGTAACGCCCCACTTTTCGAACCCTAATTTTCGAACCCTAAGACGATTGTATTTATTACTTTGATTGCCGCAATTAAATGACGAATTGTTATGTGTTTGCTTTGGTGGCCTAATTTTGATTTGACCGAGTCAAATCCGTTGATTTTATGACGTGGCTTAAATTAATTGATGTGGAATGAAATATATATTGCGGTGAATTATATTTTAAGGGGGGTGAGATTTAATTAAAATCATGAATAATTACCTTGCCCTTTTATGGAGGAAATTTTCGACCACTATTGATTATTGGAGAGGAATTTTATTTCTTGGATTTAATTATTTGTTTTGGGATAATTATCCAAATTAAATCCTAAAGCCTAATTACCTTATTTCCTATGGAAAATCGACTCCCACTATGTTCCTAAGGGAGATTTCGAAATCTCCTAATTTTTGGGAGGAGAGAATTATTCAATATTTATTTTGATCCCTTAATTATTTCTTTCCATGTTTTAATTGGAATGTCCTAACAAATCTTTCCCTACTTTATTTTATTAAAGATTTGGAAATTATTCCTTGTGGGAGGAATATTCCACACGCCTAATACCATATTATTTGGGAGGATTTTCATTAATTTTCTGCTCCGTATTATTTTACTCTGCTCTGTGGAAATACCAAATTAAATCATGGCTAATTAAATAGCCATGATTTTCGAAAATCCTCCTTATTTCTCCCTCAATATTCACGCCATTTCCTCCCATCAAATTTTCTCAAATCTCTCAAATCTTTATTTCAATTATTCCCCCAAATCTTGAATTAATTGAGAAATATTGTATTTTCCAACTCTATAAATAGGGATAACCCAAAACAGCCTATCCCTAGCCCCACTAGTCACACGCCTACTCCACTCTCTCCGTCACGCCATTTTCTTCCCCTCCACATCTCCCACTTGTTCTTCTACTCTACTCAAGATCCTTTCGAATTGTCAAGGGTTTGTTGAAGAATCGAGAATTATATTCGTTCCTACCGTTTGTTTCGTCCAAAGAAGGTAAAATCAAACCTCCATTCTTCATTCCTCTCCATCTAAACATTCCTTGACTCCCTCATGCATGTAGAGAGTGTAGGAAATTCAAATCTAAGGGTTTAATCAGTGGGAATTTGTGTTTGTATGCGTGTATGCTTCTTGAACGTAATTGTATGATGAATTTAAATGAATCTTTGGTGAATGATGTGTGATGTTATGAAAGCATGAGGGTGATGACTCTTTTAAGCATGTTTGTGTGTTCAAAGCATGAGAAGATTGTGTTTGAATGAATAGGGATAAAACCCTAATTCGGATTTAAAAGCATAAAAAAAACTGTGAGTTCGGACAGTAGGTTCTGATCGATTCTTTTTCCTTAGTAAACTTTATGATGTCTTCTGTGTTGTGTGTGAATTTCAACCCTTTTGGACAAAATATGAATTTTTGGTGAATTATTGAAGTTGACTGCGCAATTCTACCAGAAAATATTTTCTCGACCAGTAGGTTACGTTTTCGAATTGACCGACAAAAAAGGGGTATTTTGATATGAAATTTAAACTGGAAGTTATTTGATGAATTTACTGCATTGTGGTAAAGTTTTAGCCCCAACGGAAGTTGGGTGAATATTTAATGATTTGTATAAAATAGTTGCGCAGTTCTGCCAGATTTTTATCTTTACAAGATGACTAGATTGTTATGTTATAAGTGATATACATGATTTATATATGGGTTAAAGAACCACTCTATGATGAAGTGGTGTGTTATTCAAATATGTGTGCTATGATGTGATTTCCATATATTGATGGGAAAAAGGGAAACGTTGGGGACATGCATGATTTTGAGTCGGTAATTGAGACTGATTGTGATACACATAATGTAAAGGTGATAACTCACGCTCTCAGCGTGACAGCAAGAGAAAGGAAATACTTGAAATCTAAGCAGTCGAGGTGGGCTTTCTTTTAACTACGGACCCAGTCCTAATTACTTTATCGATGGAAATCACTATGTTTATCATGTCGTGATTTGTTTTAACGTGCCTATCTGATGTGGCTTTTGCCACTATTATTTAAATCGAATTCGGATCCTTGTAGGGCCGCAAACCCTACTTGGATTAGTGTACACCAATGGTAGACCGTGTGTCAACGTACGGGTTGGCCGGTCTAGTGACCTGGTTTGCGGCCGCATTCCTTGTCATGTATGTGCGGATATGGCTAACGTCTATGGGAAAATGACTGATCAGTCGACTTTTTACAATGGGAAATGATTTTGAGTGCCTCGGGCCTTTCTAAAGCTAAACCCCGATGGTTACTTACATATGACATGATAGATAAATAATAATTTTTATGAAAATGTTTTCGGCATAAGTCCACTGAGTATCTTTATAGTACTCAGCCCTGCATGTGTTTTCCTTACGTGCAGGTTGAGCGGCGGCGAGAGGTTGGTGGTGTTGAGCAAGTAACTTGAAGAATTAAATGTTTATCTTTGAATTATGGGTGTCGTTGTGTCTTCACACATGACGTCACTCCATCTCTTGGTCGTTTTCCGCAGCGATATTTCTTTTACTTATTAGTTGTTGGGCCGAACTTAAATTTGTCCGGTTATCATTTTCTTGTGATTCTGTTTGATAATGTCAAACTCTTACACCGCCCACCCAGGAAGTACGAAGATGTACCAAGACTTAAAGAAGTCCTTTTGGTGGAATGGTATGAAGAGGGATATAGCGGCCTTCGTTGAGCGCTGCTTAGCCTGCCAACAGGTGAAGGCTCTACATCAACGACCGTACGGGAAGTTGCAACCAGAAGAAATTCTCGAGTGGGAATGGGAGCACATCGCCATGGATTTTGTGACAGCATTGCCCATGACGCAAAGAGGGAATACTGCCATATGGGTAATTATAGACTGACTCACCTACCGATTCCCGTAACTCATGGATCGAGCAAGCTAGCTAAGATCTACATACAGGAAATAGTGCGACTGTATGGAGTCACAGTCACGATCACGTCTGACACTAGGCACAATCAAACCTCTATTCTTCTACTCTACTCAAGATCCTTTCGATTCGCCAAGAGTTTGTTGAAGAATCAAGAGTTATATTCGTTTCTACCGATTGTTTCGTTCAAGAAAGGTACAATCAAACCTCTATTCTTCATTCCTCTCCATCTAAACATTCTTTTGACTCCCTCATGCATATAGTGAGTGTAGGGATTTCAAATCTAAGGATTTAATCGGTGGGAATTTGTATTTGTATGTGTGTATGCGTTTTAAATGAAATTGTATGAAGATTTAATGAATCATTGGTGAATGATGTATGATTATATGAAAACATGAGTGTGAGGACTCTTTTAATCATGTTTGTGTGTTAAAACAATGAAAAGGTTGTGTTTGAATGAATGGGGATAAAACCGTAATTCGAAATTTTTAAGCATTGAAAACTGTGGATTCGGACAGTAGATTCCGACACGTTTTTGACCGACCAAATGAACTCCTTTTTATTCGATTCTTTTTTTCTGAGTAAACTTCATGATGTCTTCGGTGTTGTGTGAATTTCAACTCATTTGGACAAAAGATGAAATTTTGGTGAATTTTTGAAGTTGACTACGCAATTCTGCCGGAAAATGTTTTCTCGACCAGTAGGTTACGTTTTCGATTTGACCGACCTAAAAAGGTTATTTTGACATGAATTTTTAACTGTAAGTTATTTGATGAGTCTACTGAATTGTGGTAAAATGTTAGCCCCAACGGAAGTCGGGTGAGTTTTTAGTAATTTTTATAAAATAGTTGCGTAGTGCTGCTAGATTTCTATCTTTACAAAAACAACTATGTTGTTATAAGTGATATACATGATTTATATATGTGATGACGTGATGTGTTATTCAAAGATGGGGAAAAAGGAAAACTTTGGGGACATGCATGATTTTGAGTCGGTATTTGAGACTGATTGTGATACACATAATATAAAGGTGATAACTCGCGCTCTCAGCGTGACAGCAAGGGAAAGGAAATACTTGAAATCTAAGCAGTCGAGGTGGGCTTTCTTTTAAATAAGGACGATGTCCTAAGTATTTTACCGATGAGAATGAAATTGTGTTTATCATGCCTTGTTTGGTTTTAACGTGCCTATCTGATGTGGCTTTTGCCACTATTATTTAAATCGAATTCGGGTCCTCGTAGAGCCGCAAACTCTACTTGGATTAGTGTACATCAATGGTAGACCGTGTGTCAGCGTACGGGTTGGCCGGTCTAGTGACCTGGTTTGCGGCCGCATTCCTTGTCATGTATGTGGGGATATGGCTAACGTCTATGGGAAAATGACTGATCAGTCGACTTTTTACAAATGGGAAATGATTTTTGAGTGCCTCGGGCCTTTCTAAAGCTAAACCCCGATGGTTACTTACGTATGGCATGATAGATAAATAATAATTTTTATGAAAATATTTTCGGCATAAGTCCACTGAGTATCTTTATACTACTCAGCCCTGCATGTGTTTTCCTTACGTGCAGGTTGAGCGGCGGCGAGAGGTTGGTGGTGTTGAGCAAGTAACTTGAAGAATTAAATGTTTATCTTTGAATTATGGGTGTCGTTGTGTCTTCACACATGACGTCACTCCTTCTCTTGGTCGTTTTCCGCTGCGATATTTCTTTTACTTATTAGTTGTTGGGATGAACTTAAATTTGTCCGGTTATTATTTTCTTGTGATTCTGTTGGATAATGTCAAACTCTTAATCATTTCCTTTGAGTATTAATTGCCGGCCCAACTCATTATTTAAACCCGAGTCCCCTTCTTGTTTTATACTTAATTGTTCATTTAGTATGTCGGTCAAACCTCCTTGATGAAACCCTAGCCTATTTTTCCTTGTTATATTTAAGTCCGTTTAGGTCGCGATCGCCGCATTTATTTTACCCTAGAAGGGCGGTCGTGACAATAAGCTTGTCTGCTTCCAGGTCATTTCTTTCGGATCAACTGCATCTGGAATAAAGCCAAGAAAATCCAGAGAAATTGTCTTACAATAGTTGACATCCTTAGTGGGGATATAACCCGTCAGAGCATCACCGTCAACTTTGAGGCCACATAAGACCTCCACGTCTTCTAATGTCATTGTCGCTTCACCGACTGGAAAGTGAAACGTGTGAGTCTCTGGCCTCCACCGTTCAATCAATGCGGTGATAAGATGGTGGTCAATGTCTTTCGGTTGACCTCACCTCAATATCCCGCTGAACCCCATCTCGTTTATTACCGCCAAAACACGAGGATGTATGGGAACATCCCATATGATTCCTTCGTATCTTCTGCAGCGTACGTCTCCTGCCCATATATTGTTAGAGACGTGTTGTCTTTGAAAATATAATACGGAAGGGTCCTCAGGACCACATAAGAGTCTTCGGCTAGCACTTGAAGATGGTGTCATAGTTCACCTACACAACATTCACAATTCAAATGAAACAATTTCAATACTTGGATACTATTTAAGTCAATATCACAAAATGAAACAGCAATATCAAATAATGCACAATACAAAAATGCACAAATTCACCTACACAACATTACACAAATTCCCCCCACAACATTACATAAAATTATAACTGAATTCACCTACACATAATTAACAATTCAAACTAAACAACATACATCAAGCTAAACAATTTCAATAATTTGTCATTATTGAACCCAATATCAAAAATGTAGCACCTAAACCAAATTATGCAATACCACTTTAAAACCCATATAAACCAATTCAAACTTTCCCAAATTTTAATCAAACATAAACCCTAACTAAACACTAACATCTCAACTATTAATCCACAATAATGCTATTCAAACAAGTAATATGCTAAATAATAATTCAACACAATATTTCAACTCAACTCACAACCCATTACAAACCCTAACTAACTATCCAACAATAACTCTAATAATGTAAAAGACAAGCATACTAACCGAAAAGTATACGAATATGGGGAAGAATAGCACCGATTGATGAACGGAGAGCGAAATCACGGAGAAGAGGCGCTGCTTTGGATAAAATCGTGAGGTGTGTGGTGTGTGAGTTTTGCTATTTGGGGGAGGATAGCTTATATATTGTTCTGTCAAAACCCGCCAGTCGGATTGGCGTTTTTACATAGAAACAAGCCACCGCCGTTGGCGTTTCAATTTGAAACACGCCAATATCCTAGGCATTTATGCTTTGGTAAACACGCCTCGTCATTGGCGTGATTAAGCAAAACACGCCCTCCGCATTGGCGGGTTTCAATAATATCGTATTTTTTTAAATTCCCAAATTAAAAGCTAAAACGCCAGCCGGGTTGGCGGTTTTACTTAATGAAACGCCAGCTCAGTTGGCGTTTTTCCCATTTCTGAAACAATTAACAAAGTGAGTACATTTTCGTTATTCTAGTCGTAGACTCCCCCACGGATCCGATTTTCTCGTTTTTCCTATTTTTCTCTCGTTTTCTAATTAAATGCTCAACAGACTCTATCCCCATCTCTATTGTAGTATGCATTTCCAACAACAATTTGACGGCGCCAACCAGTTTCGATCCGCCTATCGCTCCATTCCGTTCTCTCTCTCTCTCTGCAATTTTATTTTCTGATTGTTTGATTAATTTATTTAGTAATAGATTTGTGGAGACGAACTCCATGAACATGAAGAAGATTGAAGAGAAGAGGGGAGATATTTTGGGGAGAAGAATCAGTTTTATTCAATGATTGAAAAAGAGTACAAACGAAGCTTATATAGCTGAAACACAATTAACCAACTCAGCTAACTAACTAACTAACACTAGCAGTCATTTAACTAACTCTAAACTAACAAAGCAATTAACTCTTCCTCTTGTTCCACGGCTGTGCTCACGTGTGGATGATGTGCATGGAAGTTGCATGGTGGAGATGACTATGACATCATTGATAGGCCCCCTCAAGATGGACTATATAGACTCTTAAAGTCCATCTTGATCAACAAATCAAGGAAAGGAGAACTAGATAGAGGCTTAGTAAAAATGTCGGCAAGTTGCAAATTATTGTGAACATGAATAGTCTTGATAACTCCTTCAAGAATCTTGTCTCGAACGGTATGGCAATCGATCTCAACGTGTTTTGTGCGCTCATGAAACGCATGGTTTGTGCTAATATGAACTGCAGCTTGAGAATCACAATATAAAGGGACTGGTTTCTTCACTTCTAAACCAAAAACAATCCAAACAACTTCGCAGCAAGCAAGAGCCATTGCTCTATATTCGGCTTCAGCTGAGGACCTTGACACTGTGTGTTGTTTCTTTGATCTCCAAAAAATTAAGGATGTGCCAAGAAAGAGGCAAAAACCAGAAATGGAGTGTCTAGTGTCTGGACAACCGGCCCAATCTGCATCAGAAATTATGCTCAATGTCGAGTCTGATATAGCAGAGTAAAATAGTCCATGGCCTAGTGTCCCTTTCAAGTATTTGAGGACCCTTTCGCCAGCAAGCAAGTGTTCTGAGCAAGGATTAGACAAGAACCGACTAAGTTTGTTTACAGCAAAGGTGATATCAGGCCGAGTGATACAAAGGTACACAAGTCTACCGATTAACCTTCTGTAAACTGTAGGATCAGCAAGAGGTTCTCCAGCATCAGATTGAAGCTGCTTGGTGGGATCCATGGGAGTAGAGGCCGGTTTACAACCAAGTAAACCAGCATCGGTGACAAGATCCATAGCATATTTATGTTGAGAAATGAAGAGTCCAGTGTGCTATTCCTGGCTATCTCAATGCCAAGGAAATATTTGGGATTGCCTAGATCTTTGAATTTGAAATGATTGCCAAGGAACTCCTTGAATGCAGATATGAGGCTATCTTCACTGCTAGCAACCAAAATATCATCTACATAGATAACTACTCCAAAAAATTGTCAAGTGGCTGAGTGTTTGTAGAATAAAGAGTGATCCGAAGCAGATTGTGTCAATCCAAAACCAGAGTGAACCTGAGAAAATTTCAGATACCATTGTCTTGATGCCTGCTTAAGACCATATAATGATTTCTTGAGCTTACCAACGAGCTGCCCTAAGCCAGCAAAAGGGTCTGTAATGACTAAGCCAAGAGGAAGTGTCATGTAGATCTCCTCATCCAAATCACCATATAGGAAGGCATTAATGATATCTAGGTGAGCCAAGGTCCATCCCTTTATAGCAGCCAGAGATAACATCAATTTGACTGTGGTGAGTTTAGCAACCGGTGAGAAAGTATCATGGAAATCTACACCAGACTACTGAGTAAAACCCTTAGCAACTAAACGTGCTTTATACCTCTCCACAGTAGCATCAGCCTTGAACTTTATTTTGTACACCCATTTGCAAGAGATGGGTATTTTATTCGGAGGCAAGTAAGTAATCAGCCAAGTATTGGTTCTAATCAAGGCTTGCAGTTCATCTTGCATAGCCAAAACCCATTCCGGACATTGGGAGGCTTGTTTATAGAATGATGGCTCAGTGAGTGTGGAGAGTAGAACAATGAATTTGAGATAGGGTTGAGAGAGTTTGGATAAGGAGAAATATGATGAGAGAGGATATTTTGAAGAAGTAGTGACAGAGTTGCATATGTAGTCAGAGAGATGAGATGGATATTTGAGGGTTCTGCCTGATTTAGAGTGAGAGGAGTTGGAGGTACTGGGAAGGCACTGAGATGTGTTAGGAGAAGCTTGATCAGAAAGAGATGAAGGATGAATGAGATTATGAGAGAGATCAGTAGGAAATGTGGACTGAGACTGAGAAGATAAAGGGAACTTAGATTCATGAAAGGTTACATTTCTGCTTATAAAGATGTCATTGGTATCCAAATCCATGACTTTGTATCCTTTATAGCCAGAGGGATATCCAATGAAAATACACTTTGTAGCTCTTGGAGAGAATTTGTGTCTGCTCTTATCCAATGTCGATGCAAAACAAAGGCAGCCAAATATTTTGAGGTGTGAGTAAGATGGAGGCTTTTTAAAAAGAGCTTGAAAGGGAGTGATATTGTCTGGTAATACTGAGGATGGAGTTCTGTTTATGAGGAAAGAGGCTGTTAGAATACACTCTCCCCAAAAAGAAATGGGAAGGTGAGATTGAAAGAGAAGACTGCGAGCTACATTGAGTAAGTGTTGATGTTTCCCTTCAACTCTTGCATTTTGTTGTGGAGTTTCCACACATGAATGCTGAGCTATTGTTCCATAAGATGAAAGGAGAGAATGAAGGTTGAATTCTGGGGCATTATCACTCCTTATCACCTTAATTTTCTTGGAGAATTGAGTGTTAACAATTGAGAAGAACTGAGACATCACTGTCTGGACCTCAGATTTGTGAATGAGGAGAAAAGTCCAGACAAAACGTGAGAAGTCATCCACTATGGTTAAGAAGTACTTGAATCCATCATGTGTGGGGCTAGAAAAAGGCACCCATACATCACAATGTACCATCTCAAAGATATCAGAGGAAGTATATGTGGATGTGGGAAATGGCAGTTTCTTTTGTTTAGCAATTGGACAAATTTTGCAAGTAGTGAGATGAGAGTTTGAAGGGGACAAGATAGTGGATAATAGCTTCAATTTATTCAATGAGGGGTGGCCCAAACGTTGGTGCCAAACATCAAGACTTACAATGGCATTTACAGAAGCAGATTTTTGAAAAGAAGTAAAGTTGCCACTTGAACAAGGTTGGTTTACACTTGTAACATTGCATGAAGATTCTGGAAACTCAAATATGTAGAGATTTCTAACTCGATTACCCCTCCCAATCACTGTCCCCAGTAAAGCTTCCTGAATTTGGAAGCTATTATGAGTAAATGACACAGTGCAAGCTAAAGTTTGAGTTAGAACACTAACTGAGATGAGATTGAAAGAGAAGGTTGGAACATGTAAAACTGAGGAAAGAGTGATGAGAGATATGAGATGAACAGTACCTAGATGAGTAACAGGAGCTGTATTACCATTTGGAATGTTAACTGATGCATAAGATATTGGAGAGGCAGAATTGAAGAGAGATGGATCATGGCATACATGGTGAGTAGCTCTTGTATCTAGGATCCAAGTAGATGAACTAGAGCATGAAGATGAAATAGAATTTATGCAAGGAGTGAAGAAAACTGTACTAGAGAAATTATTGGAGGCATGAGATGAGGATTGAGTAAAGAGGTCAGTTGCTGCAGAAGCTGATGTGTTGGCTGAAGTAGAGGAATAATGGAGTTCGTGGCTTTGCAAGAGACTGAGAAGCTGTTGATATTGATCAAAACTTGGCAGATTATAGTTGTCTTCAACAAGATTAACAGACCTTTGTTGGTGAGAAGCAGAATTCCCAGCATATCCAGAGTTAGAATTTCCAACCGAGTGAGGATTGCCAGCATAGCTAGATGATGGTTTCCCCTTTCCTCTGCCAAATCCACGAGGGAAGCCATGGAGTAAAAAGCATTTCTCAACTGGATGATTAGTTCTACCACAGTGACTGCATAGAAATTTGTTTAAAGCCCTGCCATAGGAAGATGTAGCATTGGCAAAAGGAAGCTCACTGGTGACTGGAGCTCGAGCAGGAGCATCAATTGATCTCTGTCTCTCTTCCTAGATGACTAAGGAGAAAACCTTAGATAGAGGAGGAAGAGGAATCATAGAGAGGATGTGAGATCTGAGTTGAGAGAAAGAGGAATTTACACCGATGAGAAATTGCATGGTGTAATTGTTTTCCTGATGTTGATTCCATTTCAAAGCACTATCACAAGTGCATCTAGCACAAGTGCACCAGGATATAGGTTGAGAGTTCTTGTATTCATCCCAAACTATGCGGAGGTTGGTGAAATATGTGTTGACATCAGATGAACCTTGAGTGAGAGTCATAAGCTGTTGGCGGAGCTGGTAGATTCGAGCTGAATCACTAGTGGAGAATCGCTCCTTGAGATCGAACCAGATAGCATAAGCATCATCAATGTACATGATGCTCGAGCCTATTTGTGGAGATACCGAGTTGCGTAGCCATGAAACAACCATGCTATTGCAACGAATCCATGGTTGATAGAGTAGATCATCACGAGCTGGACGAAGGATAGATCCATCAACAAACACAAGTTTGTTTTTGGCGAGAAGAGCAGTGCTGAAAAATCTGCTCCAAGCAACATAATTTGAACCAGTAAGTTGTTGTTGAACGAGCATAATCCCAGGATTATCACTTGGATGAAGGAAATAGGGACTGGAGGCATCCTCTGCAGGCAACAGAGGAGCACGATTGCGATTTGCCATTGTGAGAGAGAGGATGAAGTGAAGGATAAGAAGATTTGAGAGTGATTAGGAGAATGCGGAAGCTTTTGTCACTGATACCATAATAGATTTGTGGAGACGAACTCCATGAACATGAAGAAGATTGAAGAGAAGAGAGGAAATATTTTGGGGAGAAGAATCAGTTTTATTCAATGATTGAAAAAGAGTACAAACGCAGCTTATATAGCTGAAACACAATTAACCAACTCAGCTAACTAACTAACTAACACTAGCAGTCATTTAACTAACTCTAAACTAACAAAGCAATTAACTCTTCCTCTTGTTCCACGGCTGTGCTCACGTGTGGATGATGTGCATGGAAGCTGCATGGTGGAGATGACTATGACATCATTGATATTTAGTGAATGCTACTAAATGCAGGTTTGCTTCTGCCGGCAGCGGAAGGATAAAACATAAAGAAGCAAACCCATCATACAAATTGCCTCGTATCATAATTTTGAAAACAAGAAACATTGTGTGCAAAGGTGAACTGCAAGGATTTAGCTCTGATTTCATTTAATTTTTTCCTATTTAAATTTGAATGTCGTTGGGGTTTTGGTGATTTTGCCGTTGGTTGTTACTTCTTCTAATTAAGTCGCTGACTTGAGGTATTTATTTATTTCACGTCTTTTAATTTGGTTTTTAAGGTAGTAAATGCTTATCAAGACGCATTCGTGTTAACTTTGATTCTGCTTAGTTTCCTGACCAAATATGAATAGGAGTAGGTATGATTGATGTGTTGGAATTGAGGTATAGCTGATAGGTGTTACTGCATATATAGGTGCTGTAACTCAAAAATGTGGTTCAGGTCTCCCACAGTTGAAATGTTCGGCCAATTCCCATAGTGTGAATCAGTTTCATAGCAAGGACTCGTTTCTGAACCTACACCCTGAGATCTCGATGCTTAGAGGTGAGACGAGCACTACCATGATCAACCCAAAACAGGATTCGTCAAGTGGAAATGTTACTGAGAGTGTTAGAGACTTATCTACTTTAAACAATTATAGTGAAGCCAAGATCAAGGTTATTGGCGGTGGAGGTGGTGGATCCAATGCTGTTAACCGTATGATAGAGAGTGAAATGAAGGGGGTTGAGTTCTGGATAGTTAACACTGACATCCAAGCCATGAGGATGTCACCCATCTTTCCTGAGCATCGCTTGCAGATTGGTGGAGAGCTTACTCGAGGACTCGGTGCTGGTGGGAACCCAGAAGTTGGTATGAGTGCTGCTAATGAAAGCAAAGCAGCAATAGAGGAGGCAGTTGATGGAGCAGACATGGTCTTTGTCACTGTAAGTTACTGCATTTTATTATTTCCCCCAGGCATGTCAATTCCTTGATGATTCTAGTCTCTGCGAATAATTGCAGACTTGTCATGGTAATTGCTGTGTTTGCAAAGAGAAAATTGGAACAAATTCCTGAGATCCATTCTGGAAAGATCTTCAGTTTAAACCTTCTTGTTAGGATATCTTTATAGATGCTTTCTTTCTTTCACCCGGTTAAAATAAATTTCCAAGTTTCTGACATGCAATTTTGATATGTAATGTGTGAACATATCTACAACGTCCATTAATATCTTAACCTTTTGCTTGTCCATCACAATCATTACAAATACTCAACCCAAAACCTTAGAAATTAGCTTTAGTTATTTTTCTTACACTTTCTGGCCAAAATGACAACTGTTTAAGAATTGCTTGAAATGCTAATGTTTTCTTCAAACTTCAAGCCCATTACAATTGAATTATTTAAAGGAAAAGTACATCCACCTCTATTGATATTATCCTGCAAAACTTTAGTCTTTGTGCGGTATGCTTCTCCTTGTTTAGTTTGGGCCTTCACTAGTCTTCTAATACTTGCAGGCTGGAATGGGTGGGGGAACAGGCACTGGGGGAGCCCCTGTAATTGCTGGAATCGCAAAATCCATGGGCATTTTGACTGTTGGTATAGTCACCACTCCATTCTCATTTGAAGGACGAAGAAGAGCTGTTCAAGCTCAGGAAGGAATCGCAGCTTTAAGAGAAAACGTTGATACCCTCATTGTCATTCCAAAGGATAAATTGCTCACTGCAGTTTCTCCATCCACACCAGTAACAGATGCATTCAATCTTGCTGATGATATTCTTCGACAAGGAGTTCGGGGTATCTCCGATATTATCACAGTATGGCTGATGATGTGGCATACATACAAGAAAGACAATAGTATCTCATTGTCATGCATCAGCTAAGTAGATTTTGTTGGTGGCTTACACGCCTGAATGATTATGTGGCTCTTGTTTGCACATGATAGTATGTGCTTCGCTTTGTAAATTTTCCGGTTTTCCGGAACTTATTAAGTTGCTCTTTACATGACTCACTAATTGACCTTCCAATTGTTAAGAGAATGAGATTCAAATTCACTTTCTGTTTTTGCAGATTCCAGGGTTAGTAAATGTAGATTTTGCAGATGTGAGAGCTATTATGGCTAGTGCCGGTTCTTCATTAATGGGAATCGGAACTGCTACAGGTATTGTTGAAAAATTGTTTGGCCTTTCATGGTAGTAATGTTACTTTCCCCAATCTTAATAATTCTGCATAGTCATGCAAAGTTTTTTGGTTCTTTTACTAAAAGATTATAGTACTAGTTTCCCTTTTCGAAGTTATACATCCATCTCTTTGTGTTGATTAATAAGGTTCTATGACTTTAGAACAAAGTTGTTACTTGTAAACACAAATACCAAATTGATATTATACGTAGCATACATTGAATTTATGAAAAACCTATGGGTGCCACTTAAGCAATACATGGAGATTGGTGCTTCTAAACAGGACTACTTGCTAGAGTAGTTTAGATAGGTTTCTTTCCTGAACATGTTCTAGAAAGAATTGGTTCTTTTCTGAACATATATTAGAAAATTCTTTTGCCCACTTATAGGTTTGGCATTTTAAAAGTTTGTATGGGTTGGAGGTGACGTTGCAGTGCCCATCCAATTCTTCTGAAGCCTAGAAACAGCCACAAGGAAAATCTTCCAGAGAGATCATATTTTCACATGATTATCTGTGCTCCAACAATCACGATGAAGATAAGATAACAGTAGAGTTCATAAAAGATCCACTTCCCATTAGAAATACTTGAATTCCAAGCCTGTGCAGATTTGCACTGGGTTTCTTTTCATTGTTGTCTTTCTTCACTTTTGGGAGGAGGAAATTGGGCAGTTGAGATATATGCTTGAGTAGCTGCCAACCCGACATTTAGTATGCATTTTTTTGTTTTGGTTCCCCTCATTATAATATTGTCAGAGTGGTATACTTGTTAATTTTATCAAATGAGTTGATAAAGGGGTAAAAATATGCTCCATTTGTAGAACAGTAAAATATAGATATAAGCGGAAAAGTAAATAGACATAGTAGAGAAAGTAGTAGTGTATTTGGGGTGTCATATATATATATCTGCCTCAAAAAGAGATGAATTACATATATCTTTAGTTATTGAGCATGTGTGGTTATGAAATAATGGCAGGCAAATCTGGTTGGGCAAGCAGATTCAAACAGACGGTCTTCGTCGTCGTTTCTAGAAGGCGGTGCTGTTGAGATACCTGAGTTCTTGAGGAAGAAAGGACGGTCTCGCTATCCAAGAGCTTAATTACTTGTTCTTCTTATCATGCTTCTGTATAGGATAGGATTTTGGTTTTTCTTTCATTCAGTTTATTAGCTCCACATCCTGTCAAATAAAATGAGGATATTTTATATGTATACAAGCTATCTCTACTTCTTTTCTTTCAAACAGCCCCACCCTCAACTTGCGATTATTATTTCTTAATGTTTGTTTTGAAACACAATCCTTTGAATGTTAAAGTTCTGGTTGACCATGTTTTATACATTTGTTTTGTTTCACTAAGATGTTATCATAAACAAGTTTCTTCTTGTTAAGTGAAAAGTGCTTTATGTAAATTACAAAATATGCCAAAATGTTTGATAGCCAAATGCCAAGGACTCGGTTATCAAAATAATGTAATTTTGGAGGGCAGTCTGCAATTTGTTTACTTAAATGAAACAGAAAATAGAAAACTGCTACTCCCTCCGTCCCACTACAAGTGAGACGTTTCTATTCGGATGTTGTTTTGCAAAAATGATATAGATAGTTAGAATAAAGAGAAAGTAAAGTAAGTAAGAGAATAATGTAAATATGACTCTCTTATATACTCCCTCCGTCCCCTAATAGGAGTCGTTCTTTGACCGGGCACGAGTTTTAAGAAATGTAGAGAAAAGTTGGTTGAAAAAGTTAGTGGAATGTGGGACCCACATTTTTATATTGGTTTTATAATAAAATGTGAGTGGACTGAGTTTGTGGAATGTGGGGCCTACTACCATTTATGGTAAAAATGAAGAATGACTCTTAATGGGGGACGGCCCAAAATGGAAATTAGCGACTCTTATTCGGGGACGGAGGGAGTATTATTTTTTCTCTTATTTTACTTTCTTTCTGTCACTCTAACTAGTTATTATCATCTTCGCAAAACAACGGCACGGCTGAAAAGAAATACCTCACTTGTAGTGGGACAGAGGGAGTACTATTCTAGAACGTTTGTATAAGAAAGACAAGTTAAAAAAAAACATAAGGACAGTTTAGATTTTGACTATACAAACATCATTCAAATTTGGAGGTGTCTAAAAAAAGTTATTTTTATCTATAATGAGTGTAAATTAACTGGAATTTGGATATAGCGAAATAACTATACAAAGGGTTAAGTGACGAAATAATGATTGGAATATCTTGGCCACATCTTGGGTAATGGTGTTAGTGTATTTTTATTTCTTTGGCACTAATAGTTTTATAAAAAAGATTTTAAAATCAGATTTTTTTTTATTTTAAACAAATAAAAATAAATGAAAAGGAAACGAACCGTGAAAATTGATCAAGTAATAATGATTCGAAAATTATTGAAGGCGATGGCTAGCAGACAGAAAATATCTATGATGAAAGTTGCATCCAAACAAGTCCCCATCTTGACAATAAATAATTGATTTGTTTGGCTGCAACTAATACCAGTATCAATTCTTTTCATGGTCCTATCATCTACTAATATTATTCCAATTACATTTTCTCATTCTCTTTTATTTTACCAATAATGCATTAAAATTTGATATTGTTCTCAAAGAACGTATGTCTACGGGACTAAGAGAGTATGTAATAATGAATCTAGAGCCATAATATTGGGTTAACAAAATAGTAGCATCCATCTCAAGGATGAAAATGTGATTAATGAAATTGGTGGGGTGATGAATGCAAGTTGTGATGGTGGTGGAGGCAATAATAGTGTAGAAAGAAAGAAAGAAAGAAAGGTTTTATGTGTGGGACTATTCCAATTTGCAACCATAGCCTCTCTTTTTTGGAAGAAAAGCAAACCCACACAAATTCGAAAAGAATCTCAATAGATACAAGTACACTTTCAGCATACCATTCATTCTCACACTGTATCCCCACATTCATTTTCTCTAACTATACACACACACACACAAACATCTAAAGAGAGCATTTAGTGGTTGTGTGTGTCTGCTAGATCGATCTGAAAAATGGAGGAGAAGCAGATTGCATCGAAGCAAGGAGGCGAATCGAAATTAGGGCACGAGAAGCGAAGAGATCGTCCATCGATCGCTGAGGCTGAGGCTGCGGAGAGCGGGCGGGAGAGGCTGAAGAGGCACCGGAGGGAGGTGGCTGGGCGGGTGTGGATACCGGACATGTGGGGGCAGGAGGACTTACTCAAGGACTGGATCGATTCCACGGTGTTCGACGCCGCCGTCAGGAGTGGAGGGATTACGTCGGCGAGGGCGGCGCTGATGGATGAAGGGAGGAGAGCCGCCGCTAGGATACAGAACAGTTGTTGATTTTTTTGAGTGCTTTATATTTCCATTATTTGCCGCCACTCAAATTTTTCCATGTTAATATATGTAATGTACTCATATTCCATTCCACACATTTTTATGACAATTCATCAATAAACATTTTCTAATTAGCCCCATATGCAGATTACATGCATTTGTGATTTCAAAACCCTAATCATTTCATTAATACTGGTGCACCATGCATAACTAGCTAGCTAAGTATATGTACTACATTTTGTTTGTAAATTCATGAGATTAAATCTCCAATTTTGAATCTTATTGTTTTAAAATTGCAATATTGTTTAAATCTTTGGATAGGATGTAAATTTGATTCTTCTAATTTGGATTTGGACAATTGAAATTCAAAATTAACTTAGGGCTCCAAACCCTAGTCTGTCATTCGGGTTTATAAACTTCACATAGCTCGACATTCTTTTTTCATCCAAATTATCTACAAAAATCCTTCAACTTTTTTTTTTATATTCTATACAATGGACCTAAACTACTCCAATCCAAACATCACTTATGAAAGCATCCACAATGGGACGGATGTCCCGGCGCACATCCCCGATGGACTTCCCAAAAACACCTCATGTCACGTCATAAGGACATCCCACTGCACCGCCACGTCATAAGGACATCTCACTACACAATGACGGACATCCCCAAGGACATCCCGAGGGACATCCACAAAAAACAATAAAAAATCGGGACGTCCGTCGTGTCAACGCAATGGCGGACGTCCCGAAAAGCCGCGAAACTCTGGTGTCCGCAGCAGACGTCCGTATCCGTATGCATGCTGCCTAATGGCGGACGTCCCGCGCGGACGTTCGGCACGCTGGTCCGACATCCGCCATTGTGGATGCTCTTAGCTTAGTTCTCTTAGAGTCGATCTTACCACCCTAAACTTTGATCTTGAAAATCCACAAATAATATTATTTCCAATTTCTCCAACTTGTTCCAATGTTTCAAATGAATGGGCGTCACACTCCGCATCTCCCAGTCTTCGTTCAGCGTCTCCCCGAGGTCTCAGTGTATTCTAACTTTCCGACCAAGCGGAGATTCCCTTAGGCAGTGATGTACATGTGCATATTTAGCGGACAAAACCTGAATGGTCTTTGAATGCTATACCGACGTTTAAAGATCCATTCATTGCAAACTCCTAATTAAAAAGCTCGGTCTTAGTTGGTAGATACAACAAGGAACAGATCCTGAAGGCTCAATTGACTGCAAGGCTCATATGCTTCGAGCCAACTTTGATTGAGTCATCTAGATCCACAACTTTTGTGTCATTTACAACCACGTGGAAATCCAATGGAAGAACGACTCCAGTTAGACACTTATATCAGGATGACAACATGAAGCCTCGAGACCTTGGAGAAGGTGTGCTACTATGAGTCCATGAGAAGTGGTCTGATAGCGATCTGAAAGTTCGCCATGCACGACTGATACACCATATATAGGCAAAGGAACGGGTGGTCAAGCAACAATGCAGGCAAGAGCCCAAGTATAAATATGGGCCAAAAGATGGCTAAGTGTAAAGGGGAAGGGAATGCGCGCCGTCCACAAAAGATTAAGGAAATGAAGGCGCAAATTGAAAAATCGAATTACAAATGTTTAATGGCAGTGTATTACAAAACCCTGTGGTGGTTTATTCGTTTTGATTGAAAATAACTTGGTTGTTGTATGGTGTATAATTCAGTGTAACATATCCGTACAGTGACACAAAATATTGAAGACTTTTACGTCGGTTTAGGACAATTTCGACAGTTATTGCCTTACAATCAATCCATGTAATGCTTAAATATTTTGCTGACTATTTAGATGTATAAAATAGATTTGCTTAAAAAAACATATTTTGTATTTCTTTAACACAGAGATAAGAAATGCAAGGAAACTAAACAAATGGAGCAGCATCTCAACTCCTTATTGATTTTCAAGGACAAGGCTTCACTCACCGTACAGTATTTATTATGTAAGAAAATTGCTATGGTGTTTGGAATGAAGAAGCACTAATGAAGGGTACAAAATTGCCTAAAATGCATAAGACTACTCCTATACATGTATACGATGGGCATTAATCATTGCAGAACTGCAACTCAGCACAAAGAGAACTGACGAGACTTTCTCAGTTTCTGCTGTTTGTAAGACAAATGCATCATATTAATATATTGTATGAACAATCAATTTCACCTGACAACAAGGTGTCTTCTATATTCTAGCCCCGGGGGGGGGAGTGATAGTATGAGTTGTGTTTTTGACTTGTTTCTGTATACAACATGAAATCAGTATCAAAATAAATTTAGTTAGTCGTGCAAACCATTGACATCTCGGGAAATGTCTCCCTCCTCAGCTATGAGTCTGGAAACAGGCAGACATGAGATAGCTACTTCACCATGAAGGAGCTTTTACAGCTACAGCCACCCACTGCGCTCGGATTTGTAGATACCTGCATTTGAAACGGTAAGAGGGCTTTCTTAGAGTGATAGAATAAACAATCACATTATTGGATATTTGAAGAATAAGATGGTCATATAAGTTCAAAATTAATTAATCCATCAAAGTCTATGGTAGATTAGTTTGGATTCTATCTATAAACACCACTAGAGGGTTCATTGGTCATAGTGGAGGAACCAAAAATCAGTATTCAACTCATGTGTATTTGTCATCCTTTCTATACGAAAGAATTACAGCATTTTTATTATACGTTTTCACTCCAATGGACGGCAAAAATTATCATGAGGTATCACCGTATCAGTGTGGAAATATTATTCTTCATGAGAGTGAAAAAGAGAAATACAAAAGGTGAACTTTTTTATAGATAACTAACTCTGAGGGATTTAAAGAGAGAATTTTTCTTATCCCTTATTTTCCCTTGATAAATATACAACAAAAGAGAATCCAACATGGATAGAAATTTAATTTGTTGAGTACTAGTAATTTTTTATCCCTCCCACTACCTACCAATGAACCCTTAAGGGGTGTTTATAGACCACAATCAAGTCAATTTTATTGGAAATAAACAAAAAAGGCTTGTGAGACCCAACAACTATTGGCAGGCCTAGCCATGCTATGGTTATGCTACTAGATATAGACCAAATGTTGTGAATCAATGTTCTGTTCATTAGCAATTTCATTGACATGATGACGACACTATGTGTTCCAAGTTATCACAATCAAAACAACTACACTAAAGATCAGAAATCTCAGTCTAGCAAGGGGGTTGTAAGAAGAAAAGACCAAACACAATTGTATGCTAGACAAATTGGAGTTTCATATGGAAAATTTGCAGTTAGAAAGATGCAATTCTTTAAACCATAACAAGGTTATGGTTCTCAGGTATCCAAATTACTCTGCAGAAATCAAGCGTTGCTGAGCTGGTTATTCATAGCTGGCAATTAGCTAATTCTAATTGCGGTTGAAATCAAAATCAAAATCATAAATGCATAACCGGTGTTATAAGCAGGTGGCCTTCAAGATCAATATTCTAGCAAACAGCAAGGAAGTGTTAGGTTGCCATGAAAGAAGCTATTGTACACAAGTAATTTGTGAAACCAAAAAGCGGTGAAGAAAGAAACACCTCCAATAGATAATGAATCACCATGTATAAGGCTTCAAAATATCTAATAGAGCATTGTTGTGTTTACATTGGACCAAGGGGACAGAAATGGTAATATAAATTGTGAATTGACTGCCAAAAGGGTGACATGTTACAGATAGTTTGATGAAAAATTGACAATTATGAGCAGGGAGGGTATGTGACGGAGGAAAGAAACAATTGGAATGAGCTAAGTGTATATAAATAACAAAAAGAACTCTTTCAAAATTTAGGAGGGTTTTGAGTTTAAAAGGAAGTATGAAAATGGCATAGTTTCCATATCTTATGTAAAATAACATGAAAGTAGTACTCATATTTCACTTTGCAACTTTAGAAATTACGAAATTATTAAAGAAAAATACACAGTATTTAAACAGATAAGCGAATCTGACAACCTCACATACATGGATGTAAATGTTTGCAAAAATCTGGATCGATTGTAATATCTTAGAACTTCTATGACTTTGAAAAGGAACAGCACGTCAAATTAGACAATAGAACTGATGCATCAGTACAAATTCTTGCTCCAAAGTCAGAATACTTCCGCATTAAACAAATCCAAAAGGTGATGCAAGTCCTAAAACTATATAACTTGCTGACTAGTTCTTTGTTATGTTATGTCCAAAATGTATCATCTCAGATGAGCTGAATCTCAGAAAATACAGTGAACAGAATTTGTTAGCTATTCTATCCGTATACATGTAGGACTAGCATGATAAGATCCAGATTTTACTGGCAATGGATTGATAACAGCAGCGATTAAATAGAAATAAGCATCTACCACAAACGGACCTGAAAAGAAGAGCGGATAAGCTCGTCAACATAATCAACAGTGGCTCCCTTCACAAAGTCAAACGAAATATTATCAACCACCAAGTTAACTCCATCTTGCTCAAAGATCCTGGATCAACAAAGCCTCAAAATTTAGTATAGTTCATTTGCCCTAAAATGGGTGGAAACAGCCACAAGTAAAATCTTAAGTAAAAAATGAAATCCAATAACCTGTCATCATTATTGGCCTTATCGTCAAGTGAAAAGTTATATTGAAACCCAGAGCAACCGCCAGCTTCTATACTCAAGCGCAACAGCTTCATACTGGACTCTTCAGCTTGCAACTCTTTCATTCTCTACATGTCATCCCATATACATATAATAAGCTAATTACAGACAAACCCTAATTCTGTTTTTTCAATAGATGTTTCAAGGATGGAAGAAAAAAATTACCCTAACACAGTTGTTGGTCAAACGAACTGTGTCGGTCGAGGGAGATGGAGATTCTGAGGAAGAAAGCACAGATTCTCGGAGGGCGGAGGAGGAACTGAGAAGCCTGGAATTCCGGCGGATTTGGGCAGAAAAGTAGGGCACAAGGCGATGGATTAGCGAACCTGACGAAGTCATCATGCTTGCTTCAGTGCCGGCTGATTGGGCCTATCTGAAAAATCAGATAAAATGATAATCTATTATCTTTAAAATTTTATTTAATTTGTTTGCAAGAAGAGAAAAACAACTTGTGTTAGGAATATTTGTGTTTCTGCGCTCTGCAGTTTCCATGTGTGTATGGGTTTGGGTATTATAGTAGGAACAAATATACGAATCAAAATGTTTACTCCGATTTTTCTTGAACAGTTAAGAGAACACAAGCACTTCGAAAAAAACAGACAACTCTCAGATACTATGATTAGGAGTTCTAGACATCCTATTCTATTTTGGCTTGATTTGTCAGTCCAGATTCCAGAAGGCCAAACATTCATGGGCAAATGAGTCTCCTACCCGAACAACCCCAACCCCAGAAAAACATACAGAAATAGAATAAATATCAAAACACGAAATTAATGGAAACATATGGGAACAGAAATCGAAAGCAGAATTACAAAATTATAAACAAAATTGATTGTTAACTGAACAAACGCCAATTACAGCCAACAGAACAAGGCATATCATTTGCAAAAGAATTTTGCATAAACAGGAAACCTATGGCTATGGATGAGCTGATTGAGATACAAAACAATATGTTGGAGAATTCTTAGCTTACCTGATTAATTGCAAACGGAGGCGCCGGCTGATTGGCCTAAGCGACTGGGAAGGAGCCACGGCGAGTCTGTGATTACTACTGGAAGGGGGGTGACGAGGGTGAGGTTGGGGGGACGGCTAACAAGCTTGTTGTTTGGTGGAATTCGGTTGAACCGTATAGAAATCGTAGAAATTGATTTCTGTCTACAACTTTACCGTACCTATCTTCAGCTTCTATCGTGCAAATAACAGCTACCTGCAAGTTAATACCCAAAGTTAGATATGAACAAGACATTGGTTGGCCCTTTCAATGAAAGAGTAAATAAATAGAGGAGGGAGAAAAATCAGACATACCGCAGCCGATTAGGGCATCCAATCCATCGGTTTTCTCTGTTTTGTGGTGAAATACTGATACGAAAATGGATTGAAAATGGAGTTTGAACGATTCGGCTCAGAGAATGAATGGAATAAATAAATGGAGGGTCGATAACATAGAATTGTATCTGTAGTTTGGGGAAGAAAAGTCGAAATAAATTAAGAATAAAGATAAATTTAAAAAATTGTCTAAACAAAATACCCTTAAATTTTAAACTGGTTTTTATTTAAACCGATTTTCTTATCAATCATTATTTCTTTGCTATATTACCCCTTCTTTTATATTTATAAAGTCAAATCACTCTCAAATTAGATTAACTAGTATTACACCCGAGCTATGCACGGGACATAAGAGTTTCAAATAATGAATAATAAATATATAGAAAATAAGAATTGAAAGCAATATGGAGATTTAAAAAAACAGAAATGTATTTATCTTGCCTCACTCAAAAGGAAGAATTTACTACTCCTCAGTTAATGAAACATTTATGCAATTTTAATTTATAATCTAAGTGAAGTAAAAACAATAAAATTAATGACAAAATAAGATGTGTGACTAATGATCAAAGAGTATGAATTAATTAGAATAAGATATACAAATAAAGAAAATATGTGTGAGTAAAGATGTTTATTGAAAGTGCTATGCAAGTCATTAATCCAAATAAAAGGTAAAATAATATATAAATTTAATAGCTTAATTTATAAAAAATTAATTTGAAAAAAATATATGGAATATTAAGCATATCCACATTAAATATATGAATAATTTAAATCATATAAATTTAAAACTTCTTTGAGAAGTCAAGTTAGAAAATTTGTATTATCCAATAATCACATTTTAGTTGACTGTTTATTTCTTTCTTTTAATTTCAGACCATAGCATAACTTGATATACATTTCCAAAGACTAAATGAATTTTTTATATTGGAAAGAATAAATTTCTTACTTCCCGCCACATATACGTATAAAAAGTAAATTACTACTATCACTTAAAATAACGATAATATTTTATGCATCTTGTTTGTTTTGAATAATGTGAGAATTTACACTACTCTTTATATTAAGAAGTTATACTAAGTTAGATTTAATTTTAAATGTATATAATGTCATCTTATTCCTTAGTTTAATCTATAAACTTAGTATTATTGTTTAATTAGAGGCGAATTAAAATATAAGAACTAAAAACTTTAATTGAGTAAATATAGGATGAAAATTGTAAGCATTACATATATGTGTTATCGTTTAGCTTGTGAATTAATTAGGAGAAAAAGTATTGCAATAAATGATTAAATCTCAATTTTAACCTAAATAAATGGAAGGCAAACTAAACTCTCTAGCACAATTTCAATTTAACTCAAATATAAGGCTAATTAATATATAAATTTAATAACTTAATTATAAAAAAATTTAATGGTAGTGCACTATTTAAATGTATTTTAACACTTCTTCAAGAAGTTAGCATTTTATTGGGCTATTATTTGTCCAATTGTTTTTGCCTTAAAAAATTATTTTTGAGTAGAAGACACCCCATCTTTCCATTTTCCCTCTAAAAAGAGCATTAAGGACTTTTCATCAAACTTGCACTTTAGATTAGTATAGATTGTGAAGTATATGGTATGAAATTCTTGCACAATACAAACTGTTCCATTATTAATCCAAATTTCAAATTGTGTTTCTTAAACAAATCAATTTAATATTTAGCAAGTCCCAAAATTTAAAAATTATAAGATTTTTAAATATTTTAAACTTATTTCTTAAAGTGCTTGAATCCTCAAAAATTTGAGTAATATTCATGGCCAACAGTACCAATGATATTTTATACTTCTACCAATGGAAGATCCAGATATTTTAAATTGGGGGTACAAATTGTATGATAAATAAACGTACAACCTTTCAAAAAATAATACATTAAAATATAAAACAAGATAAAATAAATTATATACTACATATAAACTACAACAAAATAGTAAAAAAGAAAGAACGTAAAAAAAACTTACTATGTACTAATATAAGTTAACGGAACTAGTATAGAAAATAGAAACACAATAATAATAATTATATAAAAATAGGGCCACAGAATGATAAACATAAAAAAATAGGGACATAGACAAGTGAGACAAGGAGGAATCAAACTAGGATCTCTCCTTCAAGGAGAGAACACGCCAACCACTGCACCATCAATGATTTTTGTAATATCAATCTCAATACTATATTACATATGAACTGATTTGGGGGTACAATTGTACCCCTTGTTCTATGCTAGCTCCGCCAGTGACTACTACTAAGTGTACCACCATTTAATTTCATTTAGTTTTTGGTCTTTAGTTTCTTGTTTCAGTTATTATTGTAGGTTATAACAATACCGATACATACATTGAGGTTCGTTTCTTTTAGTTGTTCTGAGAATCTCAAATATATTTTTGGCAGGTGTATGGGTGTGTTGAGGAACTCAAGCATCTACACCTGTAGGGGCGCTGTTTATGGCCGATTAATCGTGACTCTATGTATACTTTGTTTAAATAGTTTACTATTTGCCTGCATATTAGCAGATTTAATTCTTTTATGTAATATTGGCTTTGTATTCAATTGATTCTGTGCGCATTTTGTACAACTTTAGTTTTAGTTCATCTCTAATTTGGACGTTAGCTATTTTAGCAAATCTGTTGTCAAATGGTATTAATAAGAGATTTTTCTTTTTTATGTAAGTTAGTTAATAAGAGATTTTTCAGTACGAGGGGGAAAGTTACTCTTAAAGATGGTAATCGAGAGAGGTGTATCAAGATTGGTAAGACATAATTTATGTAAAGAGTAGATAGGAAAAAGTTTGTATTTTCTTGTGTATTCCAAATGTTCATCACCCTAGAATTTATAGGGTGAATGAGAAAGTTCTAGTACACTAATAAATGTAATTGGTACTCTACACAACTTAGGAACTCTCCATAAAGAATGTGGGCGGCATATTAATGTCGTCTACTTTTCCAATACTCCCCCTCAAGTTGAGTAACGGTATCCCCATACTTAACTTGCCAAGGAATTCTTTGAATTTTGTAGGACTCAGCGCTTTGGTGAGAATGTCTGCCAGTTGTTCTTCGGATCGGACAAATGGGAACTCGATAATCCCGCTTTCAAGTTTCTCTTTGATAAAGTGACGATCGACCTCAACATGTTTAGTCCTGTCATGCTGTACGGGATTTTCTGAAATGCTGATTGCAGCTTTATTGTCACAGAAAAGCTGACTTCTCCGTGTCGGTGGGAATCCAATTTCTGTTAATAATCTTCGAAGCCAGAGTATCTCCATTAGACCGCTTCTGATCCCTCGGAATTCAGCTTCTGCACTTGACAAGGCAACCACTTTCTGCTTCTTGCTCCTCCAAGTGACTAAATTACCCCCAACAAAGGTAAAATATCCTCCAGTTGATTTTCTATCAACTGGATTGCTTGCCCAATCTGCATCGGTGTATCCATCAATTTCCAAATCTTTCTTCTTTTCTAAGAATACCCCATAACTGGCTGTTCCCTTTAAATATCTCACAATTCTCATGACAGCATCCATATGGTCTTCCTGAGGTTGATGCATGAATTGACTGACGACTCCAACTGCATATGTGATGTCGGGCCTGGTATGAGAAAGATAGATAAGTTTACCTACTAACCGTTGATATCTTTCACGGTTTGTAGGCTTAGCTCCATCCACTATCTTCAATCCATGGTTGGGTATCATTGGAGTTTCAGCAGGCTTGCAGTCTAGTAGTCCCGTTTCAGCTAGCATGTCAAGTACATACTTCTTTTGCCTTAGGAATATTCCGTGCTTGGATCTCAACACTTCAATTCCTAGGAAGTACTTTAAAGCTCCCAAGTCCTTCATTTCAAACTCTCTGAAAAGATTCTCCTTTAGATTTTGGATCTCTTCGGCATCATCTCCTGTTATGATCATGTCGTCAACATAGATTATTAGACATGCCATTTTGCCGTTCCTCTTCTTTAGGAATAGTGTGTGATCTGAATGGCTTTGTTTGAAGCCATGTTTGAACATTGCCTGGCAAAATCTTCCAAACCACACTCTGGGGGATTGCTTTAACCCATAAAGGGTCTTTCTCAGTCTGCACACCTGTCATTTTCCAAATTCTTCACAAAAACCTGGGGGGACCTCCATGTAGACTTCCTTGTCTTTCTCAAGTTCTCCATGAAGAAAAGCATTTGTAACATCAAACTGGTATAATGGCCATTCCTTACATGCAGCTACAGATAGAAGTGCTCTCACTGTATTTAGTTTGGCCACAGGGGAGAAAGTTTCTTCGTAGTCTACTCCATACACCTGAGTATATCCCTTAGCAGCCAATCTTGCCTTATATCTCTCGATTGAACCATCTGCACGTCTTTTTATGGTGAAGATCCAACGACATCCTACTGGTTTCTTTCCCTCAAGTAGAGTACACTTCTCCCACGTTTCATTTTTTACCAAGGCATCAATCTCCTTCTTCATTGCTTCCCTCCAGTGCTTGTGTTTCATTGCCTCTTCGAAGGACTGCGGAATCTCTTCTTCTTCATAAAGTGCAGCTTCGAATGCCCTAGCCATTTCGGTGAGGTGTCCCAGGGTAAGATTTGCAACACAGTATCTAGATTTCCGCCATTTCCAGTCTGGCGAATATCTCCGAGGAGGAATGCCCCTTGTACTTCTTTGAGGCAATCTGTCGTGCCCTGTTTCTTGTTCCGTCGGTGGCTCATTTGTATCACTTCTGTTTTCCCTGTCACTGTCAGTGGTTTCAAGTAGGGTACCAATACTGGGATCAGAAGCATTTACCTCAGGATTCAAGGACTGGTCAGATAGCTTGGCAGTGTCCTGAAGCGGCATGTTCTGTTCCTGTGGATTTGACTGCCCGGTGGTACTGCTAACTTCCTCTGTTGGACCGATTTCTATAACATGATTTTGGTCTGGTAGGGTAGTTTGGTTGTTTTCCCCCTGACTGTCCTTCCCCTGAATGGTTTCTCCCCACAGAGGTAGCCAATTTAGTGCGTCACTGTTTGGATTTTCCGTCTCACTCTCCCCCTGACCGCTAGATTGGCTATAGAAGTATTCACTCTCAACAAAGTCACAGTTCATAGTAACATACATTCGATCTGTGGACGGGTCATAACATCTATACCCTTTTTGATTTTTTTCATAACCCAAGAAGACACATTTGACTGCACAAGGTGAGAATTTGTCACGGTCATGTTTGGGGATGTGGACAAACACGGTACAACCAAAAATTTTGGGGTCGAGATAGAGGGACGATGGTACCGAGTTTTGGGAAGAGAATACCTCTAGAGGAGTTTTGAAGTTAAGGATCCCTGTGGGAAGACGATTTAAGAGATAGACGGAAGTTGCGATAGCTTCTGGCCAGAAGGATTTTGGGATGTTTGATTCAATGAGGAGGGCACGGGTGATTTCTAGGATATATCGATTTTTCCGCTCGGCTACCCCATTTTGTTCTGGTGCATAGGCACATGAAGTTTGGTGGACAAGGCCATTTTCAGTGAAGAAAGATGTCATCTTAGAGTTCACGTATTCCCTCCCATTATCCGTTCTAAGGATTTGAATTCTAGAGTTATATTGGGTTTGGACAAGACGATAGAACTCAGTAAATTTCTCGAAAACTTCTGATTTTGTTTTCAAAAAATAAATCCAAGTCATACGCGAAAAATCATCAACAAACGACAAAAAATATCGAAAACCTTGTCCTCCAGTAACTGGAGCAGGGCCCCACACATCAGAGTGAACCAAAGCAAAAAGGGATTTTTCTCTAGTTTTGTTTAATTTGAAGGAATGTCTATGACTCTTTGCTAAAACACAAGTTTCACAATTCAAAACATGCGTAGAAGAAACTAACTCAGGAAAGAGTAGACGAAGATAACCTATGGATGGATGCCCTAACCGGCGATGCAAGAGCCAAATCTGTCTGTCAGTTAGTCCGTGAGTCAGCATCGCAGTACTCTGTTGGGCTATCTCATCCACATAGTACAATCCATATCGCTCAGTGCCACGCCCAACTATCGTTCCCGTCTTGATATCCTGTAACGTACAAAAATGAGGCTGCATTAGCAATTTGCAGTTGAGATCTCTTGTTACATGACTAACAGAAAAAAGTTTGTGGGATAATGAAGGAACATAAAGACAGTTCGAGAGGCGAAGTGTTGGTGAGATAGTGACAGTTCCCGCCCCCTCTACTTGTGCTAACTCCCCACTAGCTGTTTGGACAAAATTTTTTGTGGATTGAGAAATATCGAGGAAGTCCGATGCATCAAAGGACATGGTATCGGTTGCCCCACAGTCAAAAATCCAATGGTAGTCTTTAGGACCTATGTTTGAGGAAGATGAGTACGCTAAAGCTTGGAATGTGTTTGTACAAGTAATGGAAGGCTGAAATTCAAAATGTTGGGGTGTATTTTCATTTTTGTCAAAAGTTCGGAGTGTATTTTCGGAAATTCGGACACAAGGGGGTTTTTTCTGCAATTTTTTGGTCAACTGGGGCGGATTTGGTAATATTAGAATTGACTTGGGGGGGTTTTGGTAGGGATTTTTTGGGTGGGGTTTATTTTGGGATTTTCTCAAACTTGAGGGTCTTATTTGCAAACTGTTTTTAGAAAACTCCAAAATCGGACACTCCATCCTAGCCGCCTCCCCTTCATTCTCCTTCACTTCTTCCCCCTTTCCCATCGCAAAGCCGCCGCCGCCGTTGATGCTCTTCCTCCTCAAAGCTGCCGAAGCTGCGGGCGCCGGCGGCGACTGCGCCACCGCAGCTGCTACACTAGCCTTCGGTACAGGTACGATTCGAGCAGCTTTCTCCACATCCTCCTTATGCTGCTTCGCCAATTTCTTCGCAAACGACGTCGCCACCACCTTCCTCGGTGCCGAAGCAGCTGTAATCGGAGCAGCAGGAGCCGGAGATTCAGCTATCAAAACAACAGGAGTCGACGGAGGAGGTTTAGCCGCCGACGCTCCTTTACCCTCTGAGAGTTCTAGCGTCGGCGCCGCCGGCTGCTGACTGAATACTCCGAGATGTCGATTGGAAGGAGGTAGAGGGTTTAGGGTGGTAGGATCGCCACTGCTGATCTTCTTCGGAGTAGTGGCAGATTCGCCGCTGCAATCGTCGATCTACTGCAGCAGCCGCTTCTCCCCCTGCTGCCAAGCGTGCCTGTGGCTGTCGAAAATCTCCACGACTCTGGCGTTGGCCTTGGAGTCTTTCCTCCTTGAGTGGAGCTGCTTCAGCTGCTCCTCCGCTTGCTTTAGCCTAAAGGTGAGAACTTTATTCTAGGTTTGGTAATTGGAGAGTAATTGGATTGAGTTCTTGGGCAAGAACCCCAGGAAGATTGTGAAGCTCAGGCCCAGATAGGTGGAAAGGAGATGGAAGCTTTCTTGGTGTTGGGTTTCTTGGATTTTTGGTTCTTCTTCTTGGGTGGATTTTTGGTTTTGATTTGTGTTGGCTTTGTACAAATCAATTAGATTTGAGATAGACTCGAACAATAGCTCGAGAGTGTGTATTTGACTGACCTCCATTTGAGGTTTTTTGTTGATTTCCTGCTCTGATACCATCTTAAAGATGGTAATCGAGAGAGGTGTATCAAGATTGGTAAGACATAATTTATGTAAAGAGTAGATGGGAAAAAGTTTGTATTTTCTTGTGTATTCCAAATGTTCATCACCCTAGAATTTATAGGGTGAATGAGAAAGTTCTAGTACACTAATAAATGTAATTGGTACTCTACACAACTTAGGAACTCTCCATAAAGAATGTGGGCGGCATAATGAATGTGGGCGGCATATTAATGTCGTCTACTTTTCCAACATTTACATTATAAATAAATGTAGAAGATACAAGTTGCGAAGCTGGGTTTTGCTTTTGTAAAGTTAAAAGGTTTCGTGTTCATATTATCCCGTCTTGATTCTTCAATTTATAACCACATTCATACCGACATTTTAATTTTATTAGCATCTTATTACAAAATTTGAATGTTGATGATCTTCTACGGCAACTGAAGTGGGAAAATTATAACCAATAATCATAGTACTACCTTAGGATTGGATTATGGAGGAAAATCAATCCCATTTTGTTAATGGTAGTATTAAAATATTAGTAGTGCCCACAGAAAAACATTATATTCCGTTTGAACATTATTTCACCATTCATCTATCAAGATTTATGGATCAAATTTATTTGATATTTCCTCTTCACCTTGGGTTTTATTTGCTGAGGATATATTATCACACTACAAAACATCGAAATCATATGAATGTTTCACTTTCTAAATATCGGCCTTATTCCAAAAAATAAACGTCAAAATTTGGAGTCATATTTGTATTTTATAGACACAAAATATAAGAGTTAGTTTTTGCTAAAAAAGAAACGTGAAGTACATTATTTACTTTGTCATGTTCCAAAATAAGTCTCAACAGAGTGCGCGAATTGAAATACATAGCATAAACTAACTACAAGCATTAATTGAAATTTAACTAAGCTAAGCTACGAGATTGAAAGAACTGAAAGCGAGTAAACCGAGTGATTCTCGGATTGAAACTAGAAACAACGTCTGGCAGAACCAAAGTTGCTGTCGCGTTGAATCTCTTACGCTTCACTAACTAGAATTCTAAACTAAGCTATACTAAGAACTGGACGAGAAATTAAAGTTAACTAAGCTAAGCTAAAACTAACTAAGGAGCAGTCTCTTTTTCATGTGGTGGCACATCCTCTATTTATAGGCTCGGCACGTCTTTCAGCTGGATAACGATTTATGGCAGAAAATATTTGCTCGTACCAAGAGTGAGCAACTCTTTGATTGCCACGTGCCCTTCTTCGACGCTTTTCATAACAGAATGGTGGCCCAACTTGTCCTTTGCGTCTCATGTATCAGCACGTGTCATCTTCTTAGAGTGTCGTCCTTGATAACAGAAAGATGCGCACCGTCAGCTTTACGTGTCCTTCCTCTGGAATTCAGTGGTTCCCTCCTTGACTGCTTGATCACCCGCTTTGATCAACTCCCCCGATTTATGGCATTTTTTGCCCCTTGTACTAACTTGATCAGTTTAGCCTTGATGCCTTAGTCAAGCTGCATTCCTGCACTTTTAACACTTGTTTTTGCGCAATAACAGATCAAGTAGCGTACTTTTTACCCTTAAAGCAATGCATGAAATAGGCCTTATCAAACTGCTCACACTTAAAACACACTTGTCCTCAAGTGTAAAAGAAAAGAAAAAAAAAGATAAGGAAAATTTCAGGCATGGTTTACTCATCTCAAGAAAATAAAAGAAAACAGAAAAGAAAAACAAAATACATATTTACATAGATGCATTAGACCGAAATAAACTTACAACAATCTTACCCGAGGTCGAGGTCAATCCATTTGCCAGCAACTTATGTTTTTCCCCTTTCGCGTATACTTGATCAAGTCGTCAGTTTGTCAAGATTGCTCAATTTAAAAACCAACTGTTGGATTCACTCAGTCACTCATTCCTCACCAAAGATGTTAGGACTGTTCACTCGGTATTGCCACAAGTTTAATACTTCGAACCGGACTGCACAAGATAGTTCCTTAAGGTCTTTGTTTCGGGTGTAACTGGGCTTAAGGGGGTTAATGTATTAGGGTAAGGTCCTAGGGGTTCTAAGCTAACTGTAAAAGAAAAACACATGAGTCAAGGGACAAAAAATCCAATCATATATGTTGGATCCGACCTAACGATTTATTTTGCCATTGGGTATTTCACTTGGTCAAGAGGCGATTTCCCGCCTCACCTACTGGCTTATTTCCTTACATGGTCAGGTTACAACTTTTTCCTGCCCCTTTTTTTTTCTCAAACTTTTCTCAACTACCCCTTTTTTTTCTCGAGGATTTTTTTTAATTCCGACTTGATCAACCTGATTGACTAACTTGCTCAACCTGGCCACCCCTTTATTTTGACCTTCTATCATGGTCTTCCTCCCCTTCTTGAAAATGATTCATTTCTCTGACCCCTTTTTCTCACGTATTTGTAACGGAAAAGTATATGGAGGTAGGTCTTGATTTTAGAAGAACGAGTATGAGTGTATATGGCTCAATAAGGGTTTACTAGGGGGTTGCCTTAGTTGATGAGGCGGGTTTGTGGATCGAAAGAAATATGGCTCAATTGGTTAAGTCCTACTGCCTTTAGTCCTTACTACTTGTACAATTTTTCATCTCAATATTAAAAGTCAGCCTCTCGTAAAATTTCTTTTGTAAAAATAGTAGAAAGTGTTCTACTTTGGCTTTATAACTCAAATATAGAGAGACTTTACAGTTGGTTTGTTTCCATCATACTTGCGTCATTCAAACTGATCAAGTGTTTGCAATCAAGTTTCTACATGTAAGCATGCTGAATCCTTTCTCTAATTCTTCCCCAAAGTAATCAAGTCTTTCATTTATCCAATTTCAAGCATCCTGCCTATTATTACTAACTAATATTTTGAATTTTTCAATATTTTGACATGTATGATTTCTGGGACTAACCCTCCCCCCTCCCACTATATATGAACTCGTCCTCGAGGGACTTGATGTAGTGGAAAAATGGGTAGGCACAGGCAACGACAACAAATAAGGAAAACTTCTCACACTTAGACCAGACACTGGGCTAAGTGTGAGATAGTGCCATTAATCAAAACATGCCAACAAACAAAAAAACAAAAAAAACAAAACGCAGATTGGCAGGCAGACAAATATTACAAAAACGAAAAGGAACATGCATAACTTCTCACACTTAGACCCATCACAGGTCTAAGTATGAGGTGGAGCAGAATATCAGTTATACATACCAAAAATAAAATGAAATTGTTTCAACGGAAATGAGTAGAGATCGGGGGGGGTACTTCAACTGTTTTTCCGGTCCCTCAGGGACCTGAATTCCTTGGTAATGCCTTCGTGCGCTTGGAAAGTGGGAGTGGGGGATCATCAGACATGGTCTTCTGTGCAGTTTCGGTAGGGGAGTGCTGCATGCTGCTGCTTGGAGGGGCCGCAAGGGAAGGAAAGACTGACTGAGTTCCCTGGGCAGTTGCTCCGGGGATCTCTGTAGGAGTGCTCAACTGGGTTTGAAACGTTTGCTGCTGGACGAACTTTACCATATTCATCATCAGCAGCAGAGCCTCAGCCATCGTTTCGGCATTGATTCCTAGTGGTTCCTTAAAGCTGTGGATTGCAAATGTAGGGATGCGATACCTGTTTGAATCTCCTGGATGTTGCTCTTTAAAGCGGCCATTTCCTCTGCAATGTCGTCGCTTATGGTCGCCAGTTCCTCCGTCACATTGGTCCCCATGGTCACCGTCTTCTCTGTTATGGTGCTCCTTATGGTTGTCATTTCGTCCTTCAAGGCGCTCCCTAGTGCTGCCATGTCTTCATTCCACTCTGGCGTTGCCATTTCCGTCGGGACTCTCCCCTCCGTGTCCAAGTGTGCCTCAGCCCTGCTATCTCTATCAGTTTCTGCTGTCGCTTCTGGGCTGCCCTGCTCTGCAGCTTCTATACTTGCTTCGGCCCTGCTCCTTCTTCCAGTTCTGACGGTTGCCTCAGTCCTTTCATCCTCTACATCGTAGAAGTGGACGGCATCGTCCTTCATGTACAAGAGTCCCTTGTTGAAAAAGAAAATCAAGTTGAATAGCTCTGGGGGATTGCACATTAGAAGTGTAGGGGCGGGCTTAGGTATTTTCATGGTTATATTCCTCTATAGATAGGCACCCAGCAGATGGCAGAGATAGAGATGGTGGGATGTATGGGTAGTCAGCGAATGGCAGGCTTGGGCCAGCCAGTACCCCAAGTGGACCTTCACCCCCTTGAACATGCACCAGCCGAAATAGAGTTCAGCTGTGGTGAGGGTGGCAGTTACCTGCCCCAGTAAGTTGTAGGCGATGAAGGTTTGGGCAAAACGAAGGAGTCGGTCGGCGATGTGGATTCCCTTCGAGACGATGGGTTTGAAATATCCGCCATGCCCCTCAGTAAGCAAGTCCCAAGCCACTTGCGGGGTGAATCCCGGCATGTCTCCGGGGGGCCCAATCTGTCTTTTGTTCCGAAGGCCGTGGATATCCTCATCCATTGTGAATAGCCCCATCCTCATAGACCATTCTCGAATGCTCATTGATACCTCCTCGTTGAATAACTGGAAAGAGATAGACTCAGCAGATACATTTGTCGTTTGTTCGAACGTGAAAGAAGTGAAAAACTCTTTCGCCAGGGCAACCGGTACCTTCGCTGTACTGTGATTGAGCAACCAGTTGAACCCGATTGTGCGTATGTAGGATAGGAAATCGTCCTCTGATTCTATCTCCTGAAGAGATTCCGGGTGATAGCGCTTTCCTGACTTAGTCTGTTTCCCTTTTGCCCCGCGTTCCGCATAAATCTTTGTCTTCTGCGGGTCAGGAAAACGGGCCATTTCTTTCAAGAGTTTTTCCATGACCAACACCTCCGTCTTCTCGTAGGCAGGTTCTCCTGACCTGTCAACCTCTGCTTCTTCTCCACCGTCTTCTCCAGCTACCTCTTCTCCTTCGGTGAACGGTACACGAATAGGTTCCCTGATCTCCGCAGCTGTCCTTGGTTTTTTTGTAGGAGTTTTGGCCACCTGCTTTCCCTTTCTTCTGCGCTTAGAATGATAGCGCAAGTCCTGCGCCTCTTCTGATTCACTATTTTCCACCGGTGTGTATACCGGAATACTGCGGCGGGCTGTTCTCCTCAGCGTTCTCCCGTCTTGTCTGGTTGAAGAAGAGTCCATTTGAAAGACGTTTGAGGTAGTTGGTAGGTGAATGGTGATTTGAGAAAGGGTTTGACAAATAGGTGGGAGCAAACAAATGAGTACTGTAGGTAGTTGGGCAAAAGTAAGGTACGGATCATAAAGCGTCCTTTTATACTGATATCGCGGCTGTTGGGATCCCCGCGACTGTTCAAATCTCTGCGACTCTTTGCGTACAGGCGCATCTTTTCAGAACGCCAGCCGGCTTAGCTTCTCCTACACGCTTCTCTTGAGGACATCTTTTCACTATGACAGTTGGCGCTATCTGACACCTCTCCAATGGCTGCACACGCCCTTTCCTTTACTTCCGACTCTTAATTAAAACTTAATAAATAAAAAATAAAATAAACTATTTACACTAACTACAAGGCTTTGAACGAATCCCCCTAGGATGTCACTTGATCAGATAAAGAAGTTGTTTGATCAAACAGACTACCCATGAGTACTCGATCACTCCCTTTACCTGCTTACTGGTGATAGTTAGGTATGAGTGGTGGAATATCTTCCACCATGCCCACCCTGGTTTTATCTCGATAAGGTTTCACCCCCATGTTTATTCATTAATAAGGGTGGCGAATCATGATCACCCCCCTTGAGTCTGTGGAGGGACTAGGAAAGAGATCGAAAACATGAATAGAATGCGTATCAAGTTATATGGAGTGATAACCGAACCGATTGGATCAGTTAGCAAATGTCGTTGCCACTTAATTAATGCACTCTAGCTCTCGCCCTTTCCGCCTTGCCAAAGTAATTTATAACTCCCAATTTTGCACAACTTTAACAGTAAAGCGGCAAGTTCGGGGTCGATCCCACAGGGAAGTTGGTGTGTCGAGTGTGTGAGTAGTGAACAGGGGGGGTTGGCTGCTGCCACGCTTTAATTTGAGAGTTTTAACTACTGTTTTAATGTAGACAGAATTTAAACTAGCTAGCTTGATCCACGCTAGGCTCGCCCGACTCGAGACCCGAATGGTTGAGCATGAGCACAGGGTAGCAGCAACGCTCCCTCCGTTGCAACCCGAACCTGATCCACTCGATGCTTTGCAATGGCAGCAACCACAACGACCGGAGATACACGATTGGCGGTGGCAACAACATCAACCCCACACGCAGCAGGTCCAGACACGACGTCCAACAAGCCTGGACCCACCCAGCTACTGCTGCCCGCAGACCTTCCACGCCGGTTATCAACAATGGCAGCTGAATTACCATCCGCCGGAAGTGCTGCACATGCAGCCAACGTACCAGCCACCGCAGTTCAACCGATCGCTGAGCCCCTGCACGACGTCGCTGCCTGCCATTACCCAGCCACAATCCGGTTCAACGCACCTGCCTCAACAGTCCCGGGAGTTTATTGATTCGGGGCAGCCGCGATATCTTAACAATATAACCAACCTCTTGGTTCGATCGCCCTCTCCTACCCAACTTGCTGCCGTAAATGATTACAACGAGAACATTGATGATAAAAATATAGCAGCGAAGAACATTGATAATACTCCCACGATGGTATTAAGTGAGGATATTCCCGAAGACATTAACGATGTTTCTAACAATGCTAGTCGCAATGATGGTGTTTCTCTTGATGTTCTAGACGACGAGCCCTATAAAGAGATTCTTGTGAACGAAAATATGATGCCTCAAGTGCTCGTTGAGGCATATGATGACAAGATTGGTGATGGAATTATTGTTCCAACACATAGTGAATTGGAGATAAAATATGATATAGAGACTTTGCTTGAGGAGAATGTCGTCGGCTATGCGGATATCTGTATTCACGTTAAGGGCCTATCTAATAGAATTATTGGAGCAACAAATATTAAGAGCTCAAGATCCCATATATATATTATGTTCACCAACATAATTGAATCATGGTGTCAGTCTAGCAAGCAAAGTTTGTTCCATTATCGGCACCAACCGTGCACGTTTGATCCAGGAGGGAATAGGTCGCCAAAGCTTTTGTTCGTGAAGCTCTTCATTGTGTCGTGGTTCCCACCTTGAGGACAAGGTGGATTTTAACAGGGGGGAGTTGATACGTAGAATATCTCTACGAATATCCCCAAATCTCTCTTATTTAGTTTAGTATTGATTTAGCATATATTTCACATATATTCTTAGGATCTTTATTTTCTTGCTCATTAAGTTAGGCTAGTCTTATAAATAGGAGTATTTGTATCCATTATCAGGCAATCAAGAAATAACATATTTTATCGTTTTCTTTAATTTTCCGCAAACACTAGTTTTGGAGCTGATCCCGGGGAAAGCCCGTGACGTCCACTTTTATCCCTCCGTCGCCGACCACTCGTCGTCGTCGGAATCTTGTTAAGGGAGTGCTCCCTTAACAGTTGTACTGTTGATTTCCCCGTAGGTGTGGTGGAATGTACATGACCATCTGGTTGTTCGGTTGCCTTCCCTGGTTGGTAAACTGAGGGCCTGGCTGCTTGTATCCCCAATTTCCCTCCGGTTGTCTGCTTGACCAGTTGGGCTGTCCTCCACTGGCCCAGTTTCCTTGAGGTACGTTATGTATCCTGTTTCTTCCAACTGAAGTGGTTGGATTGCCCTTCAGAGGGTTGTACTTGCTGGGTTAATAACTGAAGTGGTTGGTTTTGATCAGTCCGTCGAAGATTGGGGTGGTCCCTCCATGGAGCTTCTCTCTGTTTCCCCTGGATCTAGTTGCCATTTGAGTTCCAGTGGCCTACGGCATTTACTTGAGCCTGCGGTTCTTCCTCTGGAGAAAACTCGCAATAGTAGTAGTGATGTTCTTCTGGTGGAAACGATTGCGGCACATACTGTGTCTACTTAGGTGCAGGTTGTGGCGGTGGTCTGGTTTTTTCTACTGCTTCCAGCAGTTTCTTCTACATCCGCTCGAATCGAGCCTCCAGCTTTTCATCGTTGCGCGCCTCTGCTGCGTGCACTGCTCCTCTCCTGTACTGCCCTCAAGAGGTTTCATACGACCGCTTAGCCTCAATCAGCCTCTCCAAAATATTCTTAGCTTGGCTAAAAAGGGTTTTTGAGAAATCCCCTTGTGCTGCGAGGTTGAGGTCGTTTTTGCTATCCACCGTGAGCCCGCCATAAAAAATCGAGTAGATTTCATTCTCTCCCAATTTGTGGTTAGGGCATGCTTGAAGCAGCCCTTGGAACATATCCCAGTACTGGACGAGGGGCTCGTCGTATTCCTGTCTGGCTTCTGTAATTTTCCTTTTAGGGAACTTGTTTTTGATGTTGGAAAGAAACGATCAAGGAATATCATGCGAAACTCAGCCCACGTTCTGATGGATCCTTCCGGCAGCCTTGGCAGCCAGACACCCGCGTCCCCCTTCAAGACAAAAGGAATAGCTTTGAGTCTGTAATCTTCGGATGTGGACCCAGCTGGCACGGGCTGAATATCACAGTACCGGCAGAATTCGTCCAGAAAAGCATACGGACATTCCTTCGAAAGGCCATAGAAGTGGGACAAGACGGCCAGTACTTCTGATTTGATGGCAATGGTCCGCATCCCAGGAGTAGCAGTGATAGCATGCGTGGGCTCTCTCTCATCATGAGCATGTAGAGAACTGATCCCTGAGTCGTCGATGACAAGGGCCATCTCTGCTTCCGTTCGTTCTAGTGGTGGTGGTTGTGTTTTCTGCTCGGTGGCTGCTGCTGCTTCTAATGCGGCTCTACGATGAGTGATGACAACGTCGGCTTCCTAGACTCTCCACTGAGTGTTAGTTTTTCTGTATATCAAGGGATGGTTCCAGTAATCGCCTTGGTGGTACCTTCTCATCAACAGCAAAAACAAAAAATGAGAAACAAAATTATATACACCTACGCACTACGCACAAACATAAAGTAACACCATGCTTCCCCGGGAACGACGCCATTTTGGAGGGACTAGGAAAGAGATCGAAAACACGAATAGAATGCAGATCAAGTTATATGGAGTGATAACCGAACCGATTGAATCAATTAGCAAATGTCGTTGCCACTTAATCAATGCACTCTAGCTCTCGCCCTTTCCACCTTGCCAAAGTAATTTATAACTCCCAATTTTGCACAACTTTAACAGTAAAGCGGCAAGTTCGGGGTCGATCCCACAGTGAAGTTGGTGTGTCGAGTGTGTGAGTAGTGAACGGGGGGGGGGGGGGGGGGGTTGGCTGCTGCCACGCTTTAATTTGGGAGTTTTAACTACTGTTTTAATCTAGACAGAATTTAAACTAGCTAGCTTGATCAACGAAATTCTAACTACTGGGTCAAGTGATTTTCAAGAAACAACAGAAAAGAAAATGCGCGGATTTAAAGCGAAAATAACTTGATTAAACTAAAAACTGATTACAGCATGAAATTAAACTAAGCTAATACTTGGAGTCTAAGAAAGCGGTAAACTGAGAAGAATCTCAGCGGGTAACTTAAGCCACGCTAACAGAAATGAGTATTCTGCAGCGCTCCCTTTGGTCGCCCTTCTAACTAAGCTATCTAACTAAGCTACAAAATTAAACTAAACTAAGCTAGAGAGCTGGACTACGCTAGATAACTATGCTAAACTAAACTAGGAGGAAAGTAAAGTGTCTCCCCTTTTCTTGTGGTGACACACCCTCTATTTATAAGCTCGATTCGGCCTCCAGCTGGATAACGATCTTGTCAGGGAATATTCACTGATTCTTAGAATGAGCGACTCATTGATTGCTACGTGCTGTTCTTCTAGAATGTCGATGCTTTTTGGTAACAAATTCGTGACTCAGCTTCGTCCTTGTGTCTCATATTCCAGCACGTGTCCCCTTCTAGAACGTTATCCTTGATAACAGAATGGTGCGCTGTATCCAGCTCATTTCCTCACGTGCTCTTCTTCCAGAAGCCCGTGGTCCCCTCCTAACTGCTTGATCGCTCCTCTTGATCAACTCCCCCGATTCTGAGCCTTTTTTCGCCTTTGTACTTGCTTGATCAGGTCGGCCTTGAAGCCTTGGTCAAGTGGTAATTCTGCACATTTAACACTTGTTTTGCGCGATAAACCGATCAAGTAGCATGTATTTCACCCATAAACCGATGCATGAAATAGGCCCTATCAGTCTGATTTCTTCATTTGATCCGGCGGTGGTTCGAGGGTCTACACATTTTGATCAGCTTGGGTTGATACTGGAGAAGTAACTCCTTCTGCCCCACCGTGAGCTCTCCGTTTCTCATAGTGGGGTCGAGTCTGCACTGCTGATCACAGTGGGGCGTCACTTCTTCTTTAGACATGGTGGAACACAAGTAAGGACCTGGGTCGATCCCAATCAAGTCTGATATTTTTCCTTCAATTGCCTTTTGATTCAGCCCCAGCTCCTCCAGCAATTTTCTCTTCTGTCCTTGCAGGTCTGGGTGGTTTGGTTCTTTTTGCCTCTAGGTGGACAGGTTCGTGAGGGTACCCGGTAATGCTGGTAATGACAGTAATTGTCCTGCAGGTGCAGGGATCTCCTTCAGCATTCTCCCCACTAGGGTGCCTTGATCAGGTGGTTTTTCGACCCCCACTGGTTTAGCTGTCCAGTTCGGCTCAACTGACTGTGGTGGCTTACAGAAATCCATGATTTCTTTTTCAATGGCTTCATCATTCATTCCTTCAGTTATCCTTTGATCGAACCATTCATCCACCTCCTTTTTAAGCTGTCCCTTTGGGCTAGTGGATGCCCCTTTGTTAAATCCCGGGAATTCCTCTCCCAAATTCTTCTGCACCCTAGGCTTGGCTGTATCCACCGACTACATGCTCTCACCGTTTTGTGGCTTTCTTACATTTTCATTGATGCCGAATGCAAGTCGTTCTCCATTAAAATCTAGGTGCATCGTCCCATTGCCGACGTCGATGACTGTGCTGGCTGTAGATAGAAAGGGCCTTCCCAAAAGGACTCCAGGGGACTCCTCCGCTGTTGGGTCTGTCATCTTGATGATGAAGAAGTCGGCGGGGCACACAAATTTGTTCACCTTGACGATTTCATTTTCCAGAATTCCTCTGGGTAGATAGAAGACACAAATTAGATCAGTATGGACAAGCTTGGCGTCCCCCAGCTTTTCGTATAGAATACGGCATAATATTTATAGAAGCTCCTAGGTCGCACAGTGCGTGCCCCACTTGAACGTTTCTGGCAGAAATCGGGAGGTGAACACCCCTTGGTCGGCCTTCTTTGATGGGAGATTATTCCTCTGGATTTCTTCGTGTACTTTTTCTGTCTTAACCATCTTCTCCTCTTCAGCGATTTGTCCAAGGGTACTGGATTCTCCTCCCTTTGAGACTCGACCAAGGGACCTGAATTCATTGCTTATTTCTTGGGTCGGTCCGTCTGTGGGTGCCGGAGAACTCGCAGATGAGCTCCGATAGACTTCTTCCGATCTCACAGAGACTGCGTTGACATTTTCTCGCCCATTAGGCTGCTGCGCTGTAGCTGGAATCTTCCCTTCATTACCCCTCAGTTCACCCAGTGACATGGTGACTTGAGATAACTGCTTAGTCAGCATTTCTAGTGCAACCCTCTGCTCTCTCTGGGCTTCTTGCATCTCGCGCACCGCATCATGGGGCTGATGTGGGATCATCATATCTCCAGGACTCTCACCTTGCTGCATGTTGAATTGCGGATTATACCGTCCGCCTCCATGGTTTTGTTGATGATAACCGGAAAACTCATACTACTCTTGCTGGTTGTCTTTCTGGTATGTCGGGGCATAATTTATCACTTGATTATTTGGTCCCCTGGTTGCTTGACTGAGGGCCCTGATACTGGTACCCCCAATTTCCGTCTTGTTGACGACTTGACCAATTGGGTTGGCCTCCGCCTGACCAGTTGCCTTGTTGTCCCCTGGGCCAACTCCCTTGAGTGTTACTTGACCAACCATTTCCTCCGTTGTTTGGTCTCTCTTGAATGCGTGCATGCCAACTTGGCTGTCCTTCAGAAGGCTGTGTCTGCTGTGTTGATGACTGAGGTGGCTGGCCTTGGCTCTGGTCACTCCACCTAAAGTTAGGATGGTCCCTCCATGGAGCGTCTCTTTGTTTTCCCTGGATCCAGTTACCATTCGCGCTCCAGTGGCCGACGGCATTCACCTGAGCTTGTGGTTCGACTTCGGGAGGGAACTCGTAATAGTAGTAGTGGTGCTCCGGTGGTGGCACATATTGCTTCTCCTGAGGATCCTGCGGTGGAGGTGTTCTGGCCTTCGCGACTACCTCCAGCAACTTCTTCTCCATTTGTTCAAATCTAGCCTCCAGCTTCTCCTCACTGCGCTCCTCTACTGCGTGGGCTGCACCTCTTCTGACGTACTGGCCGCGGGATGTTTCGTACGACCTCTTGGCTTCGATCAGCTTTTCTAAAATATTCTTAGCTTGACGGGAGTGGTTTTCAGAAATCCCCTTGAGCAGCTAGATTGAGGTCATTCTTACTATCCACTGTAAGTCCGCCGTAAAAGTTGGAGTAGACCTCCTTCTCTCCCATTTTGTGGTTTGGGCACTCTTGAAGTAACCCTTGAAACCTGTCCCAGTAATGGCCCAGTGGTTCATCGTATTCTTGTCTGGCTTCTGTAATTTCCCGCTTCAAGGCACTTGTTTTTTATGTCGGAAAGAAACGATCGAGGAAAATCTTACGAAACTCCGCCCATGTTCTGATTGAGCTCTCTAGGAGCCTTGATAACCATAATCCAGCATCTTCTTTCAAGACGAAGGGGATCGCCTTCAGCCTATACTCCTCTGATGTAGATCCAGCCGGGACTGGCTGGATATCGCAATATCTGCAAAATTCTTCCAGGAATGCGTAGGGGCATTCCTTCGATAGGCCGTAAAACTGCGACAGAACTGCCAGCACTCCAGATTTGACTGTAATTCCCCGCATTCCTGGGGTAACGGCTATGGCGTGCGTAGGCTCCTTCTCATCGTGAGCATGTAGGGAACCAATCCCCGAATCATTGTCTGTCCCTTACATTTTCTTCCCTGCTTTTTCGATTAGTGGTGGTGGTGGTGTGTGGAAATACCTTTTTCCTCACTGAATAAGTTGTCATCGATTGATGACGACGCGACTGCTGCTAAGGCGGCTTTGTAACGGGTTGTTCATAAACGGAAGGAAAAACAAATTTAAAAGAAACGAACAAAACTATTTACACTTATGCGCTAAACACATCTGTGAAACAACACCATTTTTCCCCGGCAACGGCGCCATTTTGGTGAGCTCGAGATCGACAGATTGGAATTGGATCAAGTTATATGGAAGATAACCGAACCGGTCGGATCAGTTAGCAAATTGTCTTTGCCACTTAATCAAATCAATCCTCAAACCGACTCACGTGAGAAAATATTTATAACTCCCGATTTAACACTACTTTAACGGTAAAGCGGCAAGTCAGGGTCGATCCCACAGAGAAAAATGTGTTGGGAGTGTGTGTTTAGTGAACATGGGGGGTTGGCTGCGGCCACGCTTTAACTTGGGAGTTTTTAAACTACTGGATTATACTAGGCAGAAAAGTAAGTTGACTAACTACTTGATCAAGCTCCGGAACATTATAACTAAATACTTGAAAATTAAAGCTGCGGAAATTAAAATGAAACAGTTAACAAAAATTCCGAAAATAAAAAGAACTTTGATTCCAAAATAAGACTCAACAGAGTGTGCGAATTGAAATACAAAGCATAAACTAACTACAAGCATTAACTGAAATTTAACTAAGCTAAGCTACGAGATTGAAAGAACTGAAAGCGAGTAAACCGAGTGATTCTCGGATTGAAACTGGAAACAACGTCTGGCAGAACCAAAGTTGCTGTCGTGTTGAATCTCTTACGCTTCACTAACTAGAATTCTAAACTAAGCTATGCTAAGATGGACGAGAAATTAAAGTTAACTAAGCTAAGCTAAAACTAACTAAGGAGCGGTCTCTTTTTCATGTGGTGGCACTTCCTCTATTTATAGGCTCGGCACGTCCTTCAGTTGGATAACGATTTTTGGCAGGAAATATTCACTCGTACCGAGAGTGAGCAACTCTCTGATTGCCACGTGCCCTTCTTCGACGCTTTTCATAACAGAATGGTGGCCCAACTTGTCATTTGCGTCTCATGTATCAGCACATGTCCTCTTCTTAGAGTGTCGTCCTTGATAACAGAAAGATGCGCACCGTCAGCTTTACGTGTCCTTCCTCTGGAAATTAGTGGTCCCCTCCTTGACTGCTTGATCACCCTCTTTGATCAACTCCTCCGATTTATGGCCTTTTTCGCCCTTTGTACTAACTTGATCAGTTTAGCCTTGATGCCTTAGTCAAGTTGCATTCCTGCACTTTTAACACTTGTTTTTGCGCAATAATAGATCAAGTAGAGTACGTTTTACCCTTAAACCAATGCATGAAATAGGCCTTATCACCCCCGAAGGGCGATACGGGTGGACACCGGAGCCTATGCCGACCGCCCCCTCCCACACTCCGACTCCTCCTACTCGCTGTGTCCGCACACCGTACACCCGGCGGAGATGGATAAATTGTTCAAAGCGTACTTGGAAATCTCCGAAGATCCGGTGGTTGGCACGAACCAATCCGGCGATCACTTTTGGTGGCGCATCGCTCGCCGGTACAATGAAAACCGGCTGTCGGGAACAGTTGAGCGCAACTAGAGTATGGTGCGCAACGCCATCTTCCGAGCCAACGATGAAATTGGCAAGTTCAATGGCTATTTCCTCCAGGAAGAGCGGAATGCGGGGAGCGGCCGGAACGAGGTCGACTTCATCACTGCCGCGATGAGCACCTACCAATCCATGAACTACAAGCCGTTCAAGTACCTCAACGTTTGGCAGGAGACGCGGACGCACCCGAAGTATATGGGAGGCGTAACATCCTCCTCTAGCGGCTCCTCCAAACGGTCAAGGTCGGTATCCCTATCCGACGTCGGCTCCGAAGAAGTGGCTAGCCAACTCGCCGGAGCTAACTTGAGTAGCCCTGACGCCGTTTCCAACGCCAACCGCAAGGAAGGAAGAAGGCGGCGGCCAACCGCCGCCGAGCCGCCGATGCTCCAGTTCCCGCTCCCGTTCCATATGAGCCACCTCCACCCCCCACCAACTCGTTGTTGCAGCTTTTGGCCCAACTCAATATGGCCAATAGGTCCACTATGACCCCCTCGCAACTTCGATCGCACGAGGCCATGATATTGGGCCTCCAAAGACAATTGGGGGTAGTGCCGCCGGATGAGTAGTCGTCCACGGGGGTATTTTTAGCTTTTAATTATGTAATTTTTAGGAGTTTAATTATGTCTTTTTTATTTTATTTGTAATTTGTAATATTTATTGTGGTTTTTAATGAATTTTAATATTATGGAAATGTTTTTGTTTAATTGAATTTCAAATTGAATTGTGCTCGTCCTTGCGGAGGAGCATAGCTGTGGGTGTTGTGCTCTTGCCAGAGAGCAGGCAGGAATAGTGGTGCCGGGCCCACAACCGTGGTCGCTGGCAAGAGCACGGTTGTGGATGCTCTAACGTTTATATTTTTTGTAATAAGATGGTCACTTTTGTGTTGGAGGAATAAAAAAGAGGATGAGTAAAATGTGCATTAATATGATTTGGATATTTTATTTCGTAGTTATATTTGAATTTTAAACGTAATTGTGAAAGCCTAAATAAGATGGGAAGGAAATATAAAAAGAAAAATGATAAAGAAAAAGAAAATAAAAAGCAAAAGGAAAAGGAAATAACATAAAATTGAAATTGTGGAAGTAAAGATTACTACCACAACTCAACCGGAAAAAACTAACGTGGAAAAACCAATGTGGAAAAACCAGAAAGCTCTGTAATTGTGACACTCCGCTTCCTGAAATTCTCAAAGATCAACAAAATGAATCTACTCATCCCTTCTTCGATCCCCGCCTTTCAAAACCCAATTCTCAAAACTATGAATTCATATTCACGTCCAATAAATTCGATGGCGAAAACTAACGACACTACACGAAGGGCAGCCACGTCGCCTCTTGAAGCCCGCGTCTCCCTCGTCCTTGCTCTCGCAGCTCAGACTTCTTCACTCTCTCAGCGCTGTAATGAGTTGTTAAATTTGGTGTTAGTTTTTGCAGTTTTCTCGTGAAGACATTTTTGAATTCTGATGTTTGTTGGTGTTTTATTGGTTTCTCGATTGCTCTTAGTGTTGATGGATTTGGCTACGGAGACGGCAAGATACGTGTTCCCGAGTAGGAGGTTCGAGAGCAGGAATTTAGAGGAAGAATTGATGTCTGGTACTCTTTAATTTAGTTGCTGTAACTTTCCAAATTTCATGTTGATCAACACATTTATTGGTTGTTTGTAAATACTACTAGCATGTTTTATTTATTGTATTTCTTGGTTGACTCAAGTGCCGGATATGCTAAGATCGTCGACTGCAACATTAGTTTGATATTGTCCTCTTTGGGTCAAGCCCGCACGGATTTGTTTTTGGGTCACTCCCAAAAGGCCTCAAGCTAATTGGGGTTGGACAGGAATTATATACACCTTCCAACTTCCCTCACTCATCCGATGTGGGATGGGTTTGTAACCCAACAAACCTCCACTCAAACCAAGACCACATCGGGAACGCAGTCGACACGAACATGGGTCGTTCCAGCCCTGGCCCCTAGGTCATCCTGGGCCCGACTCTAACCCGAGTCCTTCAGGGCCCGACCCTAACCGGGGCTCATCCAGGCACAACCCATAGCCACCTGGGCTTTGATACCACTTGTTAGGATCGTCGACTGCAACATTAGTTTGATATTGTCCGCTTTGGGTCAAGCCCGCACGGATTTGTTTTTGGGTCACTTCCAAAAGGCCTCAAGCTAATTGGGGTTGGACAGGAATTATATACACCTTCCAACTTCCTTCACTCATCCGATGTGGGATGGGTTTGTAACCCAACAGGATATTGAGACCGTGGAATTTAAGGTTTTGAAGCGCAATGACCAGTACGAAATAAGGGAAGTTGAGGTATGCATTCTTTCCTCTCTAATTTAGTCTGTACTGATATTGTTTTGTGGTGGGATAAGTTCTTTAGTACTCCTATATATTGTTTTATTGATATGTTAAAACTTATTTCTAATGTTGAGCATATTATTCAAAGTTTGTTATCTTCAAGAGGGAGTTTGAGCATCTTGTATGTTTTACTATAAAATGTAGGGCTGGGTATTCGGTTTGTCGGTTCCCGGTTAACCGAAAACCGAACCGAAAATATCGGTTTTCGGTTAACCGAGAACCGACAATGTCGGTCACGGTTCGGGTCCCGGTTAGGAGACCCGGTTTGAGGTCGGTTATCGGTTTAAACCGACTACCGAACCGAAAACCGGTTAAGCCCAAAGGCCACAAGCCACTTATATTTTGGACTCATATTTATATGGGCCACTAGCCACATATATTTAAGCCCAAAAGCCATGATTAATTTCACTAAGGAAGAGGCTTATCTTTTTAACAATGTTTTGTATTTTTGTTATGTTGTAAAAGTCGATGTGGGATAATCTTAAGATACATAAGTGATTTTGTGGGTTTATGCCATTTTCTTAAATTATGTTTTTAGTAAGGAGGGCCACAAAGAAGTATACCACCTAACGTATTCCAACCAACATTAGGCAACATATATTTCCACTTCCTCAACCGGATTGCTGCACTGCACAGATGATATATTCTTCACATCTGAGATCAATTGTTTACATGCAACATATATATTTTTTTAGATAAAATTGTGTGATAAGAAATCAAAGTATGCCGGAGGCAGGCTTGACTGCAGCCTTGTTGGTTATCCTTATACCTGGAATCAACTCTTATACACAACTCTTAACAGAGTTTATGGCTTTCCTTTCTGATGATTTGAGATCCCTCAGCTTGTTTAGTAAAGCAACAACAATTCTATGTGATATATAATCATGACAATAATGATAATATAGACTGACAAAACATACAAAAATACATAATCATGCAAATGTTTAACAAAAGAGCTTCATAACAATTCTGATTGTGCTTAAATGCCTTGGGAAAATGGTTGCGAGGGTGCTCCCAGACTCATGAGAGCTGAAGTGAAGGATAGAAAAAATGTTGTCTCTAAGCGATTTCCTCAAAGAAATGTAAACACCTACGTCTGCTTTGTTATCCTCTTGTCCCTTACAGGCAATTCCTTGGGTTGTTGAGCTTCATGAGGGTGGTCTGGACCAGTGTAAATTGATTCAAAGATATAACCTAGTTTGTCCCACATCGTTAGTAACAACAAAGAAAGGAGAGATTATGCCATTATAAAATGAAGAAAAATGGAACAAGGTTTTAAATTAATAATCATCCATTGATGCAATGTGATTGGCTGTATCTGAATTTAATTCTCATGAACAGCAAAGTAATTTCGGTTCCATCGGTTAACGGTTAACCGTTCGGTTCTAACCGAAATAACCGACTCTTTGTCGGTGCCGGTTTCGGTTTTTGTTTTGGAACCGAGACATGGTCGGTTAACCGACTTGTCGGTTCGGTTACTAACCGAACCGACCGAATACCCAGCTCTAATAAAATGTGTTCTTTGTTTGCTTTTTGTGATCATCCCCTCTCTCTGTCTCTGCATTTTGTTCCACCCGGGCCGAATCAGTCTTATTTTATAGCTGAAACAACGATGCCTGGGAAGTACGGGTTTGATTTTGCTGGTGCATCTCGATCTTTCAACGTGTTGGCTGAGTACTTGTTTGGTAAGGTAGTCCAAGAAGTGATTCTTACCGGCTTAACATGACTACCGTTGCTAGTGCTGTCATTTCATGCTTGTTCTCCGTGTTGAATTCAGAACACTAAAGAGAAGTCAATGGAGATGACTACGCCAGTTTTTACTCGTCAGGTTAGATCTGAAGCAGAAGGAGAGAAAATGGATATGACTACCCCAGTGATAACCAGAAGAGTAAGTAAGACCTTCTTTACGGAGTAGTACATTTTTCTCCTGGATCATTTATCGGTTTTCTGTTTGAGATACAAAATTAATGTCAAACTTCTTGATGAATTTATCTTGAATAACTTAGTTATGATCGGATTCTGTTTAGGTGGAAGATGTCATTCGTCATGCCCTCAAAGTATGGCTCCGACTTACCATTGCCGAAGGATTCATCTGTGAGTATCAAAGAGGTGCCAAAACGGATCGTTGCAGTTGTTGCGTTTTCAGGTTAGCCTTCCAACTTTGTTTGGAGAATTTGGTTCACACAGAGGTATAGATGATTCAAGAAATAAGGATTCCATTTTGATATGAGCCAGGATTTGTAACTGATGATGAAGTTGCACGTCGCGAATCAAGGCTGTGGGAGCTACTGAAGAAAGACCATGAATAGAGAGTGAAAGATGGCGCCTCTGTAGAAGTAGCACAGGTAATTTTGTAGTTGAAGCAGGCAAATAAATCCATGTTACTAATCATACTAGTACTCCCTCCGTCCCGCACTACTCGCACGTATTTCCTTTTTGGGCGTCCCAAGTTACTTGCACTCTTTCCATTTTTAGTAAAAAATTTCACCTACAGCCGTCATTTTTGACTTTACTATACACTCATTCCTTAATCTCCGAGCCGAAAAGGAAATGAGCGAGTAGCCCGGGACGGAGGGAGTATATCTTTGTGGTGTGCAGTACAACCCGCCTTTCGCACTCCCATTCAATCGCCGTAATGAAATTGCTCTTGAAGTTGAGAAGCAAGCTTAGCTTCAGTTTTCACAAAGCCTACTGCTCATTTTTGCATCAATGTACGGCTACTACAAATAAATGGAGTATATTGATATCATGATTACATACCTTTAATGAGCTTGTGCTATGCAAATCTTGATAAGTTAAGTCACTCAAAAAACCTTCCATTCTAATGCAGCAACTGCTTCTTTTCTTAACTGATAACGTCTTTTTATCATGCTTTTCTAACAATCAATACTAAATGAGCAAAAACACATAATCAAATTCCTAAACCCTAAAACGGTGCTGCTGCGTTGAGTTTCGACGAAAAGCTTCAAGGCTAATGGCACGGTGAAATAAAGATGAGACAATAGAAACAAACTGAAGCAAAGCTGGAATAGAGAATAGAAACAATTTACTTAAGCTTCAAGACTAATGTATTGTGAAAATCAAATGAAATAATTAGAAATCTGCAATTCCCGATTTAAACGTTTTTATATTCATATACAAAAACAGCTAGAATAACTTAGCTTAGCTTAGATAAAGTAATGTTTAGTTAGAAAAGGGCGATTGAAGAAGCGCTGCAGAATACTTGTTATCTGTCGGCAAAGTCTTAAGTTTCCCGCCGAGGCTCTTCTCGGTTTTACTTGCTTTCGTAATTTCCAGAGTGTTAGCTTAGTTTAAAATTCGCGTTGTACTGTTCTAGTTTAATCGAAGTTGTTTTCGTTTTCATCCTCTCATTTACTGCTTTAGTTTCAGTTTCGTTATGATGCACTTGATCCAGTAGTTAAATTTATCTTGTTCAAATTAGCCAGTTTAATTCTGTCTAGAGTAAAATCAGTAGTTAAAAACTCTCAAGTTAAAGCGTGGCAGCAGCCAACCCCCTGTTCACTATTCACACACATGATACACCAACTTCTCTGTAGGATCGACCCTGAACTTGTCGTTTTACTGTTAAAGTAGTGTAAAATTGGGAGTTATAAATTACTTTGGTGGGTAAACGAGCGAAAGCGAGATCGACTTGATCAAGTGGCAACGACATTTGCTAACTGATCCAACCGGTTCAGTTATCTTTCCATATAACTTGGTCCAAATTCGCGCTTGTCGTTCGCCCTAACCCTAGCCATTGTACTTATCTCAAGAACCCTACATCAATATTGTACTTAGTCGCTTTAGCATGCAAGATGCCAAGAAAGGTTTCTTACCTTTTAGACATGGCATCCATCTATCTCAAGAGATGTGCCCCAAAACGCCATCTGAGATAGAAGAGATGAGAAGGATTCCATATGCTTCGGCAGTTAGAAGTCTCATGTATGCTATGCTTTGTATAAAGCCTGATATTTGCTTTGTTGTTGGCATGGTAGCAAGATATAAGTCGAATCCGGGCCAAGGACATTGGACTGCCGTAAAGAACATACTCAAGTACCTTAAACGGACTAAGGACTATGCTCTAGTTTACAATGCAGTCGAGCTCTGTCCTTTGGGATATACTGACTCAGATTTCCAATTTGATCAGGACTCGAGAAAATCTACTTCTGGATATGTGTTCACCTTAGGAGGTGGAGCCGTAAATTGGAAGAGTGTGAAGCAGAAATGCATCGCGGACTCGACCATGAAAGCCGAGTATGTGGCCGCTTTCAGAGGCTGCAAAAGAGGCTGTATGGTTCAAGAACTTCCTTTTGGATTTAGGTGTGGTTACGAATCTGCCCAAGAGCATCACCATCTATTGTGACAATTCTGGTGCGGTGACAAACTCGAAATAACCAAGAGCTCACAAAGCGAGCAAACACATAGAGAGGAAGTATCATATCATTAGAGATATAGTGCAGAGAGGTGACATACTAGTGGTCAAGATTGCGTCAGAGAACAACCTGGCAGATCCTTTTACAAAGGCATTGGCGGTGAAACCGTTCGATCTCCATGTCGAAGGGATGAGAGTTTGACTCATTCAAGACCTCAACTCGCTTTCAGTATAAGTAGGAGAATTAAACGTGTTGCACATACACTTTGTATACTCGAAACCTGTTTTGAGTATAAGTGGGAGATTGTTAGAGTTTTGAAAGTGCTCGGAAACCGTGTGTGCTTTTATGCTAGGTCAAGCTTCTCAAACCCAGAGAATCCACTAGATCACGAGGTCTAGGAACTCGGAGGATCTCAGCCGTCTCGATCGTCGGACACACAAATTCCGCGTTCAAAAACCCTCAACCCGCTAAACTATGAATTAGTACAGGGAAGCAAGGATCGATCCCACGAAGATGGACGTGTAAGAAGGCATATAGGTGATTCTGGAAAAGTGATTTGGTTGCTGCCACGCAATTTTGGGTTGAGGAAAGCTATTACTAGACTTAGGAATGAAATCTAACACTAGACCTAGGAAACAAAGAACAGCATGCAAACATCGAACATCCTCGTAACTTCAATATCTCAAACGAACTTCCTTGACCTAGAAAATGATTTCCTAATCTAACTAAACAAAAAGTAACATGCAGTGGGGACCATCTTCCAAAAACAACAAAGTACGGATGAAAAGCTGCAAATAACAAACTATGAATTTAACTAACAACAACCTGTATCTCGTTACCTGATTTAAACGCGAACATGGATAAAACAGAGTAATAATCCAGATTCAAACAGAACATACAGATTCGGACGTCAGAAACTGACTATTAATCGGAAACCAACAGATCTACTTCTACTAGACGAAGTAAATAGAACACGGAAATGAAACATCAAATTCATGCACAATCAACCAACTCTGCTTCAGATCCATATGTCGGAAACTTAATCCACTCCGGATCCAAGCAATCCGAGCCTAACTACGACTAAAATCAACCCCGTAAACTCTGATTCAACAAATCTGCTCTGATCAACGACATTTCAACCACGATTCTATCTCAACTCAACAAATCAAGTGCGAAAAGCATCCATTCAAGCAAATAACTATAAACTCAGAAACAAACAACATCCATACTCGAATTTAACATCGTCATAACAGAAAATAGAAATTGCATAGAACGATTCAACGATCAACAGTCAACAAAGCCGAGCTTCGAACAGCGAAGCTCGGTGAAATTCGCAGCAACAAACGAAATGAAAACAGTAGATTGTTTCTTCGCCCTACGTGAGGATGGTGTTACGCAACTGCCAACTGAAAGTAAAACCGAACCACCTCACAAATTTCCGGAAACCCCAAATGTGTAGAAGTGTGTGTGAGTGAGCTGAGAGCCAGAAAAACGAAAAGAAGATCCTCTTCCGAATTGCATGCTCTCTTCCTTATATAGATGCGGAGGTGATCTTCTAGAAGCCTTCGCAGGAAATCTCTATTCTACCCTTCAGCTTAACGATCTCCTCCGTCTGGTCATTTTTTCTTCATAATACTCACTTTATCGCCGTATTTCCTTCGCCTTGCAATTGTTTTCCTTTCTTCCTTGGCCTGGCGATATCTTCTACACACATGGCTTTAAAAAATGTGTTAGACCCCGTAAATGCATGAAATTAAGCCCCTAACCAATGCATGAAATTAGCCTTATCAAACTGCTCACACTTAAACCATACTTGTCCTCAACTATAAAGACAAGAAAAAGAAATAAGGTGAATTTCAATGCATGGTTATCCAATGACCGACCCTACAGACAAGACACAAACTCCTAGATCTAGACATATTATACAGACTCACAAAAAGAAAATAAACACTTAAAGAAAAACACAAAGGCATGAACTAGTTTCAACTTTTGGGCATCCGTCCCCACAAGCTTAAGGTCTATCCGATTCGTCTACAGTCTACAAATCCTCCCATTTCCTTCTTCTACCTAATCGGTCTGTCAGTTCGTCAAGATAGCCTATTGACTTCCCAATTGTTGGATTCACTCGATCTCTCATTCCTCACCAGGGATGTTAGGATCTATTTACTCTTAAGTCAATGCCACACCACTGATGCTTTGGGTTATGAGAGTTTCTCCTTCCTACAGTTAGGGCTGGCAAATCGTGCGGATTGGGTCGTTATCGGGTCAACCTGATAATGACCCAACCCAATAAGGCCTAACCTGAACCCGACCTGTTAAGGAAACTGTAAATCCGAACACGAACCCGACCTGCTACCTTCAAATCCGAACACGACCGCACCCGACACGAACCCGTTATCGAAACAATATAATATGGGTTGACACGATACGATAACAACCCGAACCTGATATTACACGATTAAAACCTAATATTACACGATTAAACCTTAATTTTTAACCTAATTTACACAATTAAAATTCGTTTTATACTCCCTCAGTCCCAAGCTACTCGCACTTATTTCCTTTTTGGGCGTCCCAAGTTACTTGCACTCTTTCCATTTTTAGTAAAAATTTTCACCTACAGCCGTCATTTTTTACTTTCCTATACACTCATTCCTTAATCTCCGTGCCGAAAAGGAAAGGAGCGAGTAGCCCGGGACGGAGGGAGTACTATTTAAACCTAATTTATAAGAAATTAAAAAATTAAAGTAATATATATATTTTTAAATAATAATAAAAATAATAATATTATTTCTTAATGGGTTACCCGTATCTGACCCGCATCCGACCCGAACCCAACCCGAAATTATCGGGTTCTTAATGGGTCAACCCGATAAGGACATGGATCCAATAAGACTTGACCCCAACCCAATAATTTCGTGCGGATTCGTGTCAGATTATCGTGTCGTGTCGAAAATTGCCAGCCCTACCTACAGTCCCTTTTTTTTTTAGTTCCTGGGTCAGGTTACTATTGCTTCCTACACTTATATTTCTTTTTCTTCTCTTCCCCCGTCTATACATTTTTATATCCCCTGAACTTCGTCCATCTTATATCTCCGAATTTTATTTTATTTCTCCCCTGGACTTCGTCCAGCTTATACCTCCAGAAACCCTTTTTTTCAGACTCATCTCCCTAAGCACTCAGTGGCGGCCCCCCTTTTTTTACATGTTAGCTCAAAGTGTTTAGGCTAATAACTGACTCTTATGGGGCTTCACAACGAGGTCATCTAGAGCATCCTCTATCGTTCTTACTTCATTCAAACCGATGTCAGTTTAATAAGGAAAAAGGCCTCAAAGTTAACATGCATCCTATCTTCAATTGCTCTTACTAAGGGAATCTTGCCCTATTGTATTCACTAGCTCATGCGACACACAAAAACTTAGACCTAAAGACTCCTATTCACATTGACACAAACTCCACTAACTCCCTCCCCCTCCCACTTCACTTAAGCTTGTCCCCAAGCTATCCCAGTGAAGGGGGGAAACAGGAAAGTATTAACAGAACGAAACAAACACAAAAGCACAACACAAAACAACAAACATGCACAAGCAAAACAAACTTCTCACACTTAGACCGAGCAGCGGGCTAAGTGGGAGAAATTACAACAGAACAACAGCCAAAACATGCCTAAAAGAAACACAAACTTTTCACACTTAGACCAAAGATTGGGCTAAGTTGGAGAAGACACATATAAACGCAGACACATATATACATCACGAGGCATGCTGGAAAAAACAAACACAAAATCACAAACTCAAAACAGAAAACATATAAACATAAAAAAACGGAAAGAAAACGAAAATAAAAACTGAAAGGTAGAAGTTACTTGGTCATTGGGGGGTCTCAATTCGGGGTCTGGCCCCCGCGGGAGCCAAACTGGGGTGGAACATAGGGGCTTGTCACCTTCACTTTCTTCCTAGCCGGCGACGCCGGCTTCTCCTCTTCTTCTCACTTTGTTTCGACACATTTTTCTTCACAGACAGGGGCTTAGATGCAGACGGGGCTAACAGGGGCTTAGACGCTGATGGGGGTTGCTGAAGAGAAGAACTTCCCGGCCCTGGCTGCTGGGACACGCTGATGGGTCCAGAGGGCAGCTTCTTCTGGGGCTGGGGAAACTTCTTCTCCAGCCAATTGGTCACCATCATCATTAGCTTAACAGCTTCCGCCATGCGGTCATTCTGCGCGGATGACCTTCCCACCATGTAAGTGGTGCTTCCCCTGAGGGCCTCCATCTCCTCCCGAACTTCGCCGAGCTCCTTCCGCATCATGCCCATCTCCTTCTTCATCTCTTCATAATCCACGCTGGCTATTGTTTCGACACCATCCTGCTCCGTCTTCACCTGGGGTTCTATCCTTCCCACCTCATAGAAACACACATCTTTCCCGTGCATGTAGAGTAGGCCCTTTTTCTAGAAATAATCAATGCTGAATATCTCCGGGGGCTCGCACATGACTACCTCGGGTGCGGATTTGGCTATCTTCGTGATTGTGTTGCGTTGGAGGTATGTACCAAGAAGATGACATGTATACATGTGGCGGGAGGGATTGGCGGCCATCTGATGACAAGCCTGAGCCAGCCAATAGCCCAGGTGTACCTTTACATCTTTCGCCATGCACCATGTGAAGTAGAGGTCAGCAGTGGTCAAGGCAGAATTGGAAGTCCCCATCAAGTTGTAGCTTATAAATGTCTGGGTGAATCGTAGGATGTGGTTCTCAATATGGAAACTCTTTGAATAGCTGGTCTTGAATTGCCCCAACTTAGGATGGGTGACAAACTCCCATGCAGACTGTGGCTTAAACCTGGGGGTGAACTTCGGAGCTCCTACCATGCGTTCGTTCCAAATGCCCTCATCATCCTCGGCACGAGTGAACAATCCCATCCGTAGGGACCACTCCCTGATACTCATCTCGTGCTCCTCAGTAAACAGCCAGAAGGTGATCGAGTCCGCGTCAAGATCGGTGGTGGGTTTCAGCTTGAATGTCGAGCAAAACTCCCGTGCTAACGCCGTTGGCACCTCCGCAGTGCTATATTTCAAGAGCCAATCGAACCCAATGGCACCAATATATTGACGGAACTCTTCACCAATATATTGACGGAACTCCCGCAACTCTTCTGGATCGTACTGTTTCCCAGACTTCGCCAGCTTACCACTACCGCTTCGCTCCTTGTATGTTGCTGCCGTTTTTTTAATCATCAAACTTCCCCATTGCTTCAAGCAACCCTTTTGTCAACCAGACCTCCGCCGGCTCGAAATTTAGCACTTCCTATGACTCACTAGCCGGGTTAGGGCCGACCTGTTCCTTAGCGTAAGGAACTTTTGTTAGGGCAGGAAGTGGAGTTTCAACAGCTTTGTCCGTTGCGGTCTTTCTGGACTTCTTGGTCTTGGAGGTAGCCGCATGCTTTCCTTTCCTTTTGCATTCCGCAGCTAGGCGGCGTTCTTCTGCCTCATCCGTCTCCCTACTCGACCCAGGAGCTTCCTCCTCTTGTTCGCCCTCTGTCTCTGGGGCAAGTGATTCCTCTGCTGCAGGTTGGGCGAGATCATCAATCTCATCCCTCAAACTTCTTCTGGCCCTACGCCTGGCCTCCCTTTTATCCACCGGCGAGTCTGTGTCCGCCGGATTCTCTTCCAGATCTACCACCAATTTTAGCCCACTTTCCTCGGGCACCAAAATTTCATCAAGAACGGGGGCCTCCCCCCCAGACAAACTAGGGGTTCCCCCTCAACATAAACAGGGGTTTCCCCCTCAGCAACCATTCTATCAACTACAAGGGTTCCCCCCTCCAAATCACCAACGACATTAGGGTTTTTCCCCTCGATTTCTACTCCTTCAGTATCAGGGGTTTCCCCCTCAACAGCCACGTTATCAAAAACAGGGTTTCCCCCTCAACAATACCCTTTGCAGAAACAGGGGTTTCCCCTTCAACAGCCTGTGCCGTCCTCTGGTCACCAACTGCCATGCGCTCGAGTTCCATGGCCAGAGCGCCCTCGTCCTCCTGTTCCTCGCCTACCGCTGCGTCTCTCTTCGGCGCGCTGGTAGTCGGATCGGCTTCTGCATGTAGAATTGCGGGTTGGGCCGTCGAATCTTTTGGAATCGTCGGCGGTGGTGGCGCTGCGGTTGTTGCTGCGAAAGGTTTGGCATGTTCCATCATCGTCGAGAAGAGGGCGAATGCCTTCTTCGCCTCCTATGCACTACCAAACTTGCTTGTTAAATCCGGCAAAACGCTGCTGCATCAGAACCTGCGGTGGTGGTGGGGTTCCCTGTTTCCGATGTGTTCTCCATGATCTGAATCTGCAAATTTCACAAGAACTTAGGGGAAATTTTCGATTAGGGTTAGATAGAATGTGGGTATTGCGAGGGAAAAGATTTGGGGAAGATTTTAGAGTTAGAGAAAGAGTGTTCGGTTTTTAGAGATTGGAAAATAAAAAGAATAAGGAGGAAAAGTTGGTATTTTAGGTAAGGATAAGGAACGGTTGCAGGACGGTTGCAGGCGTGATGTTAGAAACCGTACGCCTTCCCATAAAGATGAAATTCGAATTTTGAAACTTATACCACTTCTCTCCCAAATTTCTGGTCCGAAAATCTCTCCACCCCCATGTAAATGCTATTCTCCGCGATACCACACTTATGAAAAACAACCAAATGAAACGCCAGACTCCCAGGTCAAGGATTCATTATGAGACAAAATAATTTCCCTAAGAAGTCTGGTGTTTCGAAAATATTTTTGGAAAATTAGATTTTTTTCTTTGTTCGGTAATTTTTTTACTTTTTAAAAAGAAATTAAACTATTTACACTTTCAATTGAGTACTCTCGAGATCCCCTGGCTCAGTGTATAGATTAAAAATGCATTCTCATTTACCTGATCTAGGAATTCGTCGAGGGCACTTACTTACTAGACCGATTAGGCGATAATAGAGAGTGCGCGTAGTGGCACTTCCTCCACCACACACAACTCTGAATTATCCTTAAAAACTTTCACTCGAAGACCATTAACAAGGAAAGGAGTAGAGTTTGAGGCACTTCCCTGGATTTCCACAGCTCCATTCGCTCGAAGGCCAACAATAGTGTATGGCCCAATCCACTTAGACTTCAGCTTCCCAGGCATCAGCTTGAGCCTGGATTGGAAAAGGAGGACCTTCTGACCCACTTGTAGTTCCTTGACCCGGAGGTTTTTGTCATGCCAAAGCTTCGTCTTCTCCTTATACCACATCGCAGACTCATACAACTCAAGCCTCAACTCCTCCAGCTCCTGAAGTTGCAGTTTTCTCTCTTCCTCACAAGCCTGGGGTCTCATATTAATCTCCTTCACCGCCCAATATGCTTTGTGCTCCACTCCCAAGGGCAGATGGCACATCTTGCCAAACACCAGCCTGTAGGGCGACATTCCAATAGGCATTTTGTATGTCGTCCTGTAAGCCCACAATGCATCACCGAGCCTCTTGCTCCAATCCTTCCTTGACGGATTCACCGTCTTCTTCAATATTGCCTTGATCTCCCGATTTGAGATCTCTGGATGTCCATTAGACTGAGGATGATACGAGGTAGAAAGCCTGTGGTGGACTCCATATTTCCTCATCAGAGCTTCTATGGTTCGGTTACGGAAATGCGTCCCTTGGTCATATATAATAGCTCGGGGCACACCGTACCTGTTGAAAATGTTAGCTCTAAGAAACTTAGCCACCTCTTTGGCTTCACAAGAAGTGGTTGCTTTGGCTTCTATCCACTTTGAAACATAATCCACGGCCACAAGGATATACGTATTCCCGTACGAAGATGGGAATGGACCCATGAAATCCATCCCCCAGACGTCAATGATTTCGCAGACGATTACTGGGACTTGCGGCATCTCATCTCTCCTTGAAATTCCTCCACTTTGCTGGCATCTCTCACAGTTTTGACAGAATTCAAAAGAGTCCTTGTGTAATGTAGGCCAATAAAATCCACTGTCTAGGACTTTCCTCGCAGTCTTCCTTGGCCCAAAATGACCTCCACACGCCAACGCATGGCAATGATTAAGCACATCCCTCTGCTCACATTCGGGGATACATCTCCTGATTACCTAGTCAGCTCCCATCCTCCATAAGTAAGGATCGTCCCAGAAATAATACTTAGCCTCGCTTTTAAGCTTCATCTTCTAGGCCCGGGAAATTTCTTGTGAACTGGGAACCTCTCATGTGACCAAGTAATTTGCCAGGTCTGCGAACCATGGTTCAGCGTTCAGCTGACACTTCCCTTTCTCAGTATCTCCTGGACCTGTTATCGCCATTATCATTTCCCAACTGATAGGTCTAGGAAATTTTCCTATGTAGTACAGATGTTCCTCCGGGAATGCGTCGGATATAGCTTCCTCCGTTTCTCCCTAGAAAATTCGACTCAGATGGTCAGCCACTTTATTCTTTGTCCCCTTCTTGTCTCTCACTTCCCAATCAAATTCTTACAAAAGTAACACCCAACGGATTAGCCTTGGCTTGGATTCTTTCTTCGCCAGCAAGTACTTGATAGCCGCGTGGTCTGTAAAAACTATCACTCTCGACCCCAGTAAGTATGGGCAAAATTTCTCAAATGAATACACGACTGCCAGCATTTTCTTTTCCGTGGTGTCGTAGTTTTTCTAGGCCTGGTTGAGTGTCTTCGAGGCATAGAAGATTACATAACTTTTTCCATCAATCTTTTGACCTAGTACCGCCCCCACTGCGAAATCGCTTGCATCACACATTATTTTAAACGGCTGACTCCAGTCGGGTGCCCTGATAATAGGGGCAGACACTAGCTTATCTTTCAATAATTGAAAAGCCTTCTTACACTCTTCGTCGAAGACGAAATCAACATCATTGTGCAACAAGTGGGTGAGCGACTGCAATCTTCGCGAAGTCCTTTATGAATCTCCTATAAAAACCTGCATGCCCTAGGAATCCCCTGACTTCTTTTTGATTCGTAGGGTAAGGCAATTTCGAAATCACATCGACCTTTGCTTGGTCCACCTGTATGCCCTTTTCCGAGACTACATGCCCCAAGACGATTCCCTCGGGTACCATGAAGTGACATTTTTTAAAGTTAAGAACCAAATTCTTTTCCTGGCATCTCCTCAATACTACGTTCAGACTAGCTAAACAGGAATCGAAAGAGTTCCCATATACGGTGAAGTCATCCATGAAAATCTCGATACAATCCTCTAGTAGATCTGAAAAGATACTCATCATGCAGCGTTGAAAAGTGCCTGGTGCATTGCACAGTCCAAACGACATTTTTCTATAAGCATACGTGCCAAAGGGGCACATAAACGTAGTCTTCTCTTGGTCTTCGGGATCTACATAGATCTGAAAGTACCCACTGTATCCGTCAAGGAAACAAAAATATTGCTTTCCAGCCAGCCTCTCTAGCATCTGATCAATGAAGGGTAATGGGAAATTATCCTTCCTGGTTGCTTCATTCAGTTTCCTGTAATCGATGCACATCCTCCACCCAGTGACAAGTCGAGTGGGCACCAATTCATTCTTGTCATTCTTAACTACCTGAATTCCTGACTTTTTAGGTACCATGTGAACCGGACTGACCCATTCACTATCTGGGATGAAGTAGATGATACCCAGGGAAAGCAGCTTCAACACTTCCTTCAGAACTTCCTCCCTCATGTTTGGATTCAGCTTACGTTGCGGGTCCCTACAGGCCTTCGCACCTTCCTCCAACCTGACGTGGTGCATGCAAAGATCAGGAATGATTCCTACTAGGTCTGAGAGAGTCCATCCTATTGCCTTCTTGTTCCTTCTGATTACCTCCAGTAACTCCCTTTCCTGTTCCTCGGTCAAGTTGCTGTTGATGATTACTGGAAACGTCTCATTTTCTTCCAGATAGGCATACTTGAGCCCTGGCGGTAGCGTTTTCAATTCCTTCTTGGGGGTACTTGTTTACTGGGGTAAGGGATTTTTTTCTTTCACATCAGTTATCATTCCCTTTCCAGACCCTGAAGAATTTTCCATACTAGCCACATGGGTTAATCCCCTTAACCTGGCTGACTCTGGATTCGTACAGAATTCTAAAATAGTTTCTGCTAGCTCTTCATCCGATAATTCCCTTGTGTGCATTGCCTCACACCAATCAGCTACCTCTCTGTCAATAGAGTGACTTAACTCTGAATTTTCAATCTGCTCTTGTATCAACTCGGTCTCAAGATATTCCTGGACCAGTGGGTTAATAATATCGATAGCATGCAAATTCTCTGCATCTAACGTTTTCTTCATTGCTTCATCTATGCTAAATGTATATTTTTCCCCATTATAGTCCAAGCATATTGTTCCATCAAAGACATCGATAATGGTTTTGGCGGTACGCAGAAAAGGTCATCCTAAAAGCACCCCGCTAGACTCAGCATATTCATGATCACTCATTTTAATAACATGGAAATCGACAGGATATAGAAAATCATGCACTTTGACTATAACATTTTCCAAGACTCCCTCTGGACAAATGCACGACCTATCCGCCAATTGGATCACCACTTTTGTATCCGTCATTCCTACTCCTACCAACTTTTTGTATATGGAATGCGGTAAAACATTTATTGACGCCCCTAAGTCACACATAGCATGCTCAATTCTGACATCACCAATGGAAATGGGTAAAGTGAACATACCTGGGTCAGTGCGTTTCGAAGGCATCCTTCATTTCTGAATCACTGCTGACATGTTCTCGCCAATCAGGATCTTCCCACTAGGTCTGGTCTTTCCAGCTATGAATTCCTTGATGAATTTGCTGAAGACCAGCAATTTCAAAGCCTGCAAGAATGGTAAGTTGATCTCCAACTTTCCAAAGATGTCCTTAAAATCCACCGGTTCATCTTTCTTCTTCTTAACCTCTCCTCGGTGCGGAAATGGTTTCAATTGTTTCCCTGCTCTTGTAGAACCTCCAGCTGAAAACTTACCCGTTTCTTTCCTCACTACTTCATCCTCTACTTCTAGCTCTGGGTCAAGGAAAAATGGTTCATCCACACTTGGTAGTGGTCTCCCAGATCACTTTCCCGAAGGTCATCTCCTTTTATGGTACTCCCTACTTTCGAATTTTCAGATTCAGGAACTGAGTTCTTCTCTTCCTTTCCTTCTGTTGGAAGTGTCTCTTCATTCATCCTCATCACTGGACCGTCATAACCTCGCCCAGATCTTAAAGTTATTTGATTGATGTTAGCTCTATCTGGTGGCCTTACTGAGGCAGGAATCTTTCCTTCGTTCCCTTGCATCTCGCTCAAGGAAGTCGCGATCTGGGACAATTATTTGGCCAACATGTCCATTGCTTCCTTCTGCTCCAACTGAGCGTCTTGAAGCTTGTGCACCACGTCATTGTTAGATTGCAAGTTGTTCTGCATATGTTGTTGCGAACTGACTAGATTGTGCACCATATCATCAAGATTCTTTGGTGGTTTAGAATTGGGTTGGCCGGGATTCAGTCCTGAACCTAGGTTTGGTCCACTCCCTTGGTTCTGACGAAAATTTCCCTGACCTCCTGAACTGTTGTGGTACTGATTTCCTGGCCCTTGGTTCCCCTGATAAGTGATTTGGGAATTCTGATAATTTCCAGGGTAGTTCCTTTAGTGTGGTGGTACATAAGAGTTCCCCTGGTGGTTTTGATTCCTGTTTCCCCAATTCGAATGATCTCCCTAGTTCCGGTTGCTCTAGTTGTTCTGCCCCTCCTGATTTCTCCCAGACCAGTTAGTCTGCCTTTCGGGTGGATGTGTCAACTAGGCGTTCTGTTGTGGAGGTGGCTGGTTCGGATCGTTGTCTGACCATCTAAAATTGGGATGGTTTCTCCATGGTGTATCCCTCTGTCTCCCTTGATTCCAACTCCCATCTGGATTCCAACTCCCCATCAAATTAACCTGGGCATGGTAATCTCCCTCTTGAGGGCCATAGTATTTCTGGGGTTGAGCTTCTCCTAGACCCGGAGGCTTTTCTTTTTCTTGTGAGGCTGGCGGATTAGTCTTTTCGATTGCATTTGCTGAGCCTCTCCTCATAATATTCCTCGGGTTGTCGTACGCCTTTTTGGCCTCTATCAACTTTCCCTAGATCTCTCGCGCTTCACTTCACTTTTTCTTCGTAAAATTTCATCCACTCGAGGAATTCATCAGATCTTTGGACTCATGGTTTGCTCCTTCATAAAACAGGTAGTAAATCTCTGCCTCGATCATTCTATGATTCGGGCAAGCATCTAAAAATCCTTTAAACCGCGACCAATATTGACTCAGAGACTCATTGTACTCCTGCTTACATTCCACGATTTCCTTCTTAAGAGCATTTGTCTTGTTTGAAGGGAAAAAGTAATCCAGAAACTTCAACTTGAAATCTCTCCATGTACGGACGGAATCCGGAGGTAGCCTTAGTAGCCATGTGTTAGCCTCTCCCTTCAGGGCAAATGGAATTGCACGTAGGCGATAATCTTCCTCTGTTGTGGCGTTGGGCCTTTTCTGAATACTACACAGCTTGCTAAACTCATTTAGAAACTTGTATGGACACTCGTTCCTAAGCCCTGAGAACGTCGATAGAATGCCTAGCATATTTATTTTAATATCGATGGCCCTCTGACGTGGATTCATAACTATAGCCTGGGCTGGCTCACCATCTAGATGGGCAGTGAGCGAACCGATCTCCGGATCTGGATCGACTCGTGTGCCATGTCTCTGATCTCTATCTCCTCTGTTTCTGTTTCTGAAGACGACTTGGGATCCTCCATTCCTGACGAAATCCAATCCTCGTCACTTTCTGAACCAAACAGAAATGGATCTCCCGTAGATAATCCCGACCTGGTGGTGACCGTAGATGCTGTCTCTCTTACCTGCCAAGTAAACCGATCATTCCTCCACCCAGATGAGTTACCCCAGTGCTCGGAAACCGTGTGTGCTTTTGTGCTAGGTCAAGCTTCTCAAACCCAGAGAATCCACTAGATCACGAGGTCTAGGAACTCGGAGGATCTCAGAAGTCTTGGTCGTCGGACACACAAATTCCGCGTTCAAAAATCTAACACTAGACCGAGGAAACAAAGAACAGCATGCAAACATCGAACATCCTCGTAACTTCAATATCTCAAACGAACTTCCTTGACCTAGAAAACGATTTCCTAATCTAACTAAACAGAAAGTAACAAGCAGTGGGGACCATCTTCCAAAAATAGCAAAGTACGGATAAAAAGCTGCAAATAACAAACTATGAATTTAACTATCAACAACATGCATCTCGTTACTTGATTTAAACGCGAACATGGATAAAACAGAGTAATCATCCAGATTCAAACAGAACATACAGATTCGGACGTCGGAAACTGACTATTAATCGGAAACCAACAGATCTACTTCTACTAGACGAAGTAAACAGAACACAGAAATGAAACATCAAATTCATGCACAATCAACCAACTCTGCTTCAGATCCACACGTCGGACGCTTAATCCACTCCGGATCCAAGCAATCCGAGCCCAACTATGACTAAAATCAACCCCGTAAACTCTGAGTCAACAAATCTACTCCGATCAACGACATTCCAACCACGATTCTATCACAACTCAACAAATCAAGTGCGAAAAGCATCCATTCTAGCAAATAACTATAAACTCAGAAACAAACATCATCCATACTCGAATTCAACATCGTCATAACAAAAAATAGAAATCGCATAGAACGATTCAACGATGATTCGACAGTCAACAAAGCCGAGCTTCGAACAGCGAAGCTCGGTGAAATTCGCATCAACTAACGAAATGAAAATCGTAGATTGTTTCTTCTCCCTACGTGAGGACGGTGTTACGCAACTACCAACTGAAAGTAAAACCGAAACCCCTCGCAAATTTCCGAAAACCCCAAATGTGTATAAGTGTGTGTGAGTGAGCTGAGAGCCAGAAAAACGAAAAGAAGATCCTCTTCCGAATTGCATGCTCTCTCCCTTATATAGATGAGGAGGTGATCTTCTAGAAGCCTTCGCAGGAAATCTCTATTCTGCCCTTCAGCTTAACGATCTCCTCCGTCTGGTCATTTTTTCTTCATAATACTCACTTTATCGCCGTATTTCCTTCGCCTTGCAATTGTTTTCCTTTCTTCCTTGGCCTAGCGATATCTTCTACACACCTGGCTTAAAAAAATGTGTTAGACCCCATAAACGCATGAAATTAAGCCCTAACCAATGCATGAAATTAGCCTAATCAAACTGCTCATACTTAAACCATACTTGTCCTCAAGTATAAAGACAAGAAAAAGAAATAAGGTTAATTTCAATGCTTGTTATCTGTCGGCAAAGTCTTAAGTTTCCCGCCGAGGCTCTTCTCGGTTTTACTTGCTTTCGTAATTTTCAGAGTGTTAGCTTAGTTTAAAATTCGCGCTGTACTGTTCTAGTTTAATCGAAGTTGTTTTCGTTTTCATCCTCGCATTTACTGGTTTAGTTTCAGTTTCGTTATGATGCACTTGATCCAGTAGTTAAATTTACCTTGTTCAAATTACCCAGTTTAATTCTGTCTAGAGTAAAATCAGTAGTTAAAGCGTGGCAGCAACCAACCTCCTGTTCACTATTCACACACCTGATAATCCAACTTCTCTGTGGGATCGACCCCGAACTTGCTGTTTTACTGTTAAAGTAGTGCAAAATTGGGAGTTATAAATTACTTTGGTGGGTAAACGAGCGAAAGCGAGATCGACTTGATCAAGTGGCAACGACATTTGCTAACTGATCCAACCGGTTCAGTTATCTTTCCATATAACTTTGTCTGAATTTGCGCTTGTCGTTCGCCCTAACCCTCGCCATTGTGCTTATCTCAAGAACCCTACATCAATACTGTACTTAGTCGCTTTAGCATGCAAGATGCCAAGAAAGGTTTCTTACCTTTTAGACATGACATCCATCTATCTCAAGAGATGTGCCCCAAAACACCATCTGAGATAGAAGAGATGAGAAGGATTCCATATGCTTCGGCAGCTAGAAGTCTCATGTATGCTATGCTTTGTATAAGGCCTGATATTTGCTTTGCTGTTGGCATGGTGGCAAGATATCAGTCGAATCCGGGCCAAGGACATTGGACTGCCGTAAAGAACATACTCAAGTACCTTAAACAGACTAAGGACTATGCTCTAGTTTACAATGTAGCCGAGCTCTGTCCTTTGGGATATACTGACTCAGATTTCCAATCTGATCAGGACTCGAGAAAATCTACTTTTGGATATGTGTTCACCTCAGGAGGTGGAGCCGTAATTTGGAAGAGTGTGAAGCAGAAATGCACCGCGGACTCGACCATGGAAGCCGAGTATGTGGCCGCTTCGGAGGCTGCAAAAGAGGTTGTATGGTTCAAGAACTTCCTTATGGATTTAGGTGTGGTTACGAATCTGCCCAAGAGCATCACCATCTATTGTGACAAATCTGGTGCTGTAGCAAACTCGAAAGAACCAAGAGCTCACAAAGCGAGCAAACACATACAGAGGAAGTATCATATCATTAGAGATATAGTGCAGAGAGGTGACATACTAGTGGTCAAGATTGCGTCATAGAACAACCTGGCAGATCCTTTTACAATGGCATTGGCGGTGAAACCGTTCGATCGCCATGTCGAAGGGTCAAGATCTCAACTCGCTTTCAATATAAGTAGGAGAATTAGACATGTTGCACATACACTTTGTATACTCGAAGCCTGTTTTAAGTATAAGTGGGAGATTGTTAGAGTTTGTATACTAGAAATCACATTTCGAGTGATTGAATACTGTAAAATTCTATATGATATTTTTCAAAGGAATGAAACAGATTATTTTTGTCATAATGTTATTATATTTTACATTTAATGGATGTTTATTGCATATTTAAATGTATAAGCAACATAACAAAGTCTAGGTCTTTGTTTTAGTAGACCGGATGTGGGCGTCGTCCACTTTAAGGTAACACGGTCAGTTCTGAACAAAGAAAAATAAGAATTTCACAACCTAGATAGGCCTAAACTACCTATCGTGAAAGGTTACAATGTCAGTCCGCATATTTCTAAGTATTACTGAAATAAGATGACATTGGTGTGGTTTAGCACTGAATTGGATCTAACAGCAAGACGGGTCTTTATGTTATCTACTGAAAGACGAGGTCTTGATAATTAATTTCTTAATCAATGTACGTTAGCATTGAACATACGGTATTGATTATGCACTACTTTGACTTACCAAATGGTGCGGGTTTTTCGCAACCCAAGAATCCTGGTATATTGGGTAGTGGTGATTGATATCTAACGGTGCTAGGATTGCTATTATATTGAATCGTGCGCGATGTGAGTCTCGTTTGATAACGTCCACAAGAGGAGCTCGAAACAAGGTTTTATTATGCGGAACCTAGCTAGTTAGAGTTTGATTACTCTATGAATAATAAATAAGCGTTTCTTGCTAAGTCCACTCTTGGAGTTAATAATATGTTAATTAATTAAGTCCATAGCAGACATAAATTAATTAATGGACGTTTCTATCTTAAGAAAGGGAAATTGATGACAAACAAATGGAAACCCGGAATACTTGTAATTTCAGATTTGGATGGGCAATGCAATATTACTTCTGTAGAGGCTGCTCGTAATATTCCAATATAAGCTTTTATTGAATTGTGTGTTCAATTTAATTAGTAAAAACCTAATTGGGGGAGGCCATATCCAAATTCTTCCATAGATCCTTGACTGGGCCCAATATGTGACTTATTATAAATAGGAGAATAAATGAGACAAAATATACATTATTTTCCACCAAAATTTTCATCCAGCACCTATCCATCATAGGGTACGATTTTTGCTCTCTCCGTTGGCAGTTTCCGTCTTCTTTATTTGATTCCTAAGTATTCTGGTGAGATCAGCCCACACTGGTATCAGATTACAGTCCGGGAACCAGTCAGAAGATCCATGGTTTACTACTCAAGATCTTCACGAGGAGAAGGCGCTAGCTATCTTCGATTCTTTGGAGAATCAACGAGGTAAATTGGCTAACTCCGCAGCAAGCATGTTTTAGGGATTATTTGTGCTAAAGCATGTTTAAATTCAAGTTATGAGCATGATACATGTGGGAATTACGTGAATAGATTTTGTCTAAATAATCTACTAAATAGATCAGAATTATGTGATTCGTAAGAACACACGCTTCCGCTGCCAACCCCAACAATTGGTATCAGAGCAAGTCTTTGGCTCTGACTATTTGGATTTAAATTTCGCAAAATTCATGTATGCATGTGTTATTTGATTGCGAAGCATGTTCTTGGTGTTTTTGTTTAAATTTTATGCATGATGAACTCAAGAACTATCGAATGAATGAACTTGGATTTCTTGATCGTACGAGACGTGCGATTCGTCGGCGCTCCCGGCGAGACGGATCGCACCACGCGCGATCGAGGTAGGGTTGTCGAACCAATGGGAGCCGAGGGCTCGTGCGCGCCAGCGGCCGAGACCGCACGCCCAGGCGGAACCCGTGACCAAGGTCGACACAAGGCGGCGGCTGGCGCGGCGTGGCGGTTCGTCCGAGAACCTCCTAGACACCACGAGCCGCCAGGCCGAGAACCCAAGGCGGAAGACCGAGATGGAGCTCAAGCTCCTGGCTGAGACAGGCGTTTCGCGAGGCGCAACGTGTGCCGGAGTAGTGGGAGTGGAAGGCCGAGACAAGTCCGAGACGGGTGGTCGGAGCTGGCCGAGAGCAGGTGCCCCACCACACGCTGCTGGCCGAGAGCTCGCGCCACCGGGCATGCCCCTGGCAGAGAGCAGCCGCGCCACCCGACGAGCCGCTGGCCGAGGACCGCGACTCCCAACGAGCCACTGGCCGAGACACGTGCGCGCGTCCTGTGCGCTGCCGGCCGAGACTCCATGTGCGTTGGGTAGCGACGACGAACTCGTCGGATCTTCGACGTTCATCATTCGTGCAAACCTCATGTTATGAGATATCGATGATGGATTGTTTTAATGATTATTTAATTCATTGATTAAAAAATATCATTAAAATATCATTATTTAATGGAAATAAAATATTTTGGGAAGATTTCCCTAGATTTTAGGAATATTAGAATTATTGACTATATCTATGGAAATAAATAATATTATTTTGATTCCTAGATGATATGGACAAGAATACTTTAATAGTTTCCTAATATTTATATATCTAGAATCCTAACAAGGATAGATATATAGGAATACATTAAATAACACAATAATATAATTTCTCTTCCTTATCTTTAACATGGAAATAATATGAATTTAATTTTTCATGTCTAATTAAGATTTAAATAATTCCATTATTTTAGAATATCTTATAGAAGACATGAATAAGAATTTAATTCTAGAACAATTATTTTCCTAAAGTAAGATTCTAAAAATATAACGAAAGATTTAATTATCCAGTCAATTAAATGCCAACATAATTTAATTAAGCCTTTATCTGCCTCAAGGCTAAGGATAATTAAAGAAAAACCATAACCCAAATATCTAAGCTATAATTACGAACTTAATGTTTGTATATGGTCTCCATCGATGGGTCCGCAATTTGTAAAGCTAATTTCTAATATTATCGCCACCCATTATGTGGGGATAATAATCCTAAGAAATATTAAGTTCATGAGAGCGGACTTCTCAAAAATAAATAGTGTGAACTGGAATGTGGTTTCCAATATTATCGCCACCCATTATGTGGGGACAATAATCTTAAGAAACTACGAGATTCAGGAGTTCACACAGAATTTATGAGATAGCTTGATTTTATTAGCAGCACATGAACATTGTTATGGGAGTGTGTTGTAGAAATAAGATACTGTAATGCTAAATCTGGTGGTCTTGCTTAGGCAACATTAGGCGGCCATGCCATTATGTGGTCTCTGGACTATTCATCGTTATTTTGAAAAGTTTTATGGTTAATCTACTCAAACTTCTTACGTAAGTTTATGACAAATAGTAAATATGCTGTTCTGCAGTGCAAACTAAATCGTCAAGATGTCATTCAATCATATTTCTGCAATTCTTAAAGAAAACAAACTCGAGGGCCAAAATTACATAGAATGGAAACAAAACTTGGACATCGTTCTCACAGCAGAAGAGTACAGCTTTGTGCTCACAACCCCACAACCTCCAGTGCCGGCGGCTAACGCCGCAACAGGAGTTAGAGATGCGCATAGACGGTGGCATAAGGCGAATGAGATGGCTAAGTGCTACATGTTGGCTTCTATGTCTTCAGTACTCAAGCATCAGCATTCTGCCATGGCGACTGCCACCGAGATTATTCAAAATCTCACAAATCTTTTTGGTACTCAGAATCGAACTGCTAAGTCTCAAGCCTTTCGTTCTTGCTGTCTACTGTGAGTCCGCCATAAAAGATCGAATAGATCTCCCGCTCCCCTAGCTTGTGGTTGGGGCATGCCTGAAATAGCCCTTGGAATCTGTCCCAGTACTGGCCGAGGGGCTCATCGTACTCCTGTTTGGTTCTGTAATCTCCCTTTTCAGGGCATTCGTTTTTTACGCGGGAAAGAAACGATCTAGGAATACCATGCGGAACTCTGCCCATGTTCTGATGGATCCTTCTGGCAGCCTTGATAGCCAGACACCCGCATCTCCATTCAGAACGAAGGGAATAGCCTTTAGCCTGTAATCTTCGAATGTGGATCCAGCCGGTACGGGCTGAATGTCACAGTATCGGTAGAACTCTTCCAGAAAAGTATACGGGCATTCTTTTGAAAGGCTGTAGAAATGGGATAAAACGGCCAATACTCCTGACTTGATAGCTATGGTCCGCATCCCAGGAGTAGCGGCAATGGCATGTGTGGGCTCCTTCTCATCATGAGCGTGCAGAGAGCCGATTCCGGAGTCGTCAGCAACAAGGGCCATCTCTGCTTGTTCAGGTGATGGTTGTTTAGGCTGTTCAGTGGCTGCTGTTGCTTCTAATGCTGCTCTGTAACGAGTGGTGACACCGCCGGCTTCCTGGACTCTCCAATGAGCGTTAGTCTCTCTATATAGAAAGGGGTGATTCCAGTGTCCACCGCGTTGGTACCTTCTCATCAACAGTAAAAAAAATGAGAAAACAAAGAAAATAAGATTATATACACCTACGCACTACGCACAAATATAAAATAACACCATGCTTCCCTGGCAACGGCGCCATTTTGGCGAGCAGGTTTCGAACGACAAGCGAATTCGGACCAAGTTATATTGAAAATAACCGAACCGATTGGATCAGTTAGCAAATGTCGTTGCCACTTGATCGATGCAAACTCGCTCTCACTCGTTTACCCACCAAAGTAATTTATAACTCCCAATTTTGCACTACTTTAACAGTAAAGCGGCAAGTTCAGGGTCGATCCCACAGAGAAGTTGGTGTATCAAGTGTGTGAATAGTTAACAGGGGGTTGACTGCTGCCACGCTTTAACTTGGGAGTTTTTAACTACTGATTTTACTCTAGGCAGAATTAAACTTGCTAGCTTGATTAAGGTAACTTTAACTACTGGGTCAATTGCTCTAAGATGAAATTAAAACAATAAATGCGAGGATGAAAACGGAAGTAACTTTGATTAAAACTAAACTCATTACAACGCAAAATTTAAACTAAGCTAATACTTGGGCAACTACGAAAGCAATTAAAACCGAGAAGAGCCTCGGCGGGAAACTTAAGACTACGCCGACAGATAACAAGTATTCTGCAGCGCTTCTTCAATCCCCCTTTCTAACTAAGCATTACTTTATCTAAGCTAAACTAAGCTATTCTAGAGAACTGGACTAAACACTAGAACTAAGCTAAACTAGACGGAAAGTAAAGTACCGGCTCTCCTTTTGTGTGGTGGCACATCCTCTATTTATAGGCTCGGCACGACCTCCAGCTGGATAACGATCTTGGCAGGGAATATTCGCTTACGCTGAGAGTGAGCGACTCATTGATTGCTACGTGCTCTTCTTTTAGAATGACGACGCTTTTCAGCAACGGAATCGTGACTCAGCTCCGTCCTTGCGTCTCATATTCCAGCACGTGTCCCCTTCTAGAACGTCGTCCTTGATAACAGAATGTTGTGCACCATCCAGCTCACAGCCTCGCGTGTCCTTCTTCTGACATCCAGTGGTCCCCTCCTTAACTTCTTGATTATTGCCCTTGATCAACTTCCCCCTGAAATCTGGCCTTTTTCGCCTATTGTACTTGCTTGATCAGTCTGACCTAGTTGCCTTGGTCAAGTAGCATTTCTGCACATTTAACACTTGTTTTGCGCGATAAAACTGATCAAGTAGCGTATATTTTACCCCTAAACCGATGCATGAAATGAGTCTTATCAAACTGCTCACACTTAAAACATACTTGTCCCCAAGTATAAAGAAAAAGAAAAAAAATAGATAAGGCAAATTTCAGGCATGGTTTATTTATTTCAAAAAAATAAAAGAAAACGAAAAAGAAAACAAGACTCGAAACAAAAAACACATATTCACATGTATGCATTAGATCGAATAAATTTCCAACAATCATACCCGAGGTCGAGGTCAATCCATTTGCCAGTAGCTTATGTTTCTTCTCTTTCGCGTTTGCTTAATCAAGGTGTCAGTGTGTCAAGATTGTTCAATTTAAACCATTGTTGGACTCGCTCAGTCACTCATTTCTCACCAGAGATGTTAGGACTGTTCACTCAGTATTACCACAATTTCAATACCTCGAATCGGACTGCACAAGATAGTTCCTTAAGGTCTTTGTTTCGGGTTGTAATGGGGCTTAAGGGTAGTAGTGTATTGAGGTAGGGTCATAGGGGTTCTAAGTTTAAAATATATAAACTGAGTAAAGAAAACACATGAGTCAAGAGACCAGAGATTTGAACTATTTATTTCGCCACTAGATATCTTACGTGGTTAAGTGGCGACTTCTAGCCTTGAATTTTAGGCTTTATTTTCTAACTTCCGACTTGTTGGGTCAGGTTACAATTTTTTTTTCTGCCCTCTTTTTCTCAACTTTTTTCGACAACAATATTTTTTTTTGATGACTTGATCAACCTGATTGACTAGCTTGCTCAACCCGGTTACCCTTTTATTTTGACTTTCTATACCCCTTCTTCCTTTGAAATCGACTCATCTCTCTGACCACTCTTCCTCACGTGTTTATAAGAAGTATATGGACGTGGTCTCAGTTTACAAAGAAAGGGTAAAAGTGTATGGGCTCAACTTGGCTAACTAGGGGGTGCCCTTCTTAACAAGGCGGGTTCGTGGAGTGAAAGAAGAAAAGGCTCAAAGGGTTAAGTCCTAATGCATTTAGTCCTTACTACTTGTGCAATTTTCATCTAAATATTAAAATGTATCCTCTCGTAATTTTTTTTTCATTGTAAAAATAGTAGAAAGTGTTCTACTTTTGGCTTATAACTCGCATATAGAGAGGCTTCATAGTCCGTTAAAAATTGAGCGTTTCCATCATACTTACGTCGTTCAAACTGATCAAGTTTTTTTGCAATCAAGTTTTTACATGTAAGCACACTGAATCCTTTTTCTTACTCTTCCACAAAGTAATCAAGTCTTCCACTTATCAAATTTCATACATACTGCCTATTTATTACTATCTGAAATTTTGAATTTTTTTTAAAAAATTTTGACAATTTTTGACATGTATGATATTTTTCTGAAACTACCCCTCCCCCCTTCCACTGCATATGAACTCGTCCTCGAGGGACTGGATGCAGTGGAAAAAGGGTCAGGTACAGGGAAAGGCACAACCACAAACCAGGGAAACTTCTCACACTTAGACCAGACACTGGGCTAAGTGTGAGACAGTGCCAACAACCATGCATGCCAACAAAACAGAAAAAACAACAAAACAGGAGACAAAGACAGATAGGCAGACAAAACAGATAGCAAAAACAGGCATGCGTACTTCTCACACTTAGACCCAACACAGGTCTAAGTGTGATGTGGAGTAGAATATCAGTTATACATACCAAAGAACGAATTAAAACTAAAAATTGTTTTGAAACTGAAATGAGATGAGATCGGGGGAGTTATACTCAATGTTTCCTGGGGGTTGACTGGGAGATGCTGAGGTTGGCCTGGAGGACGAGGTTTCCGAGTCGGAGGAGAGCTTGTAGAGGAAGGTGGTGGTTGTCTGGCTGGGGCTTGGTTGTGGGTGGTTCCCAACAACCTGGCCAGCAGAACCAGTTGAGTATTTGAATTCTCCGCCAGCTGCATCAGCGTCTGCTCCATTCGGAGCTTCCACTCGTCGTCCGCACTTGCAGCCTCCTCTCGCTCCATCCTTGGAGTGGGCGCCTGATGTGTATCCTCCTTTTCTCCTTCGGCAAGGGTCTCTGAGGTCTCTTCTGGCCTTGTTCTCCTTTTGGGCTGGCTTCTTTGTTGTTCCCGTCTACCTGCTGCGTAAAACTGGAAATTCCCTCCTTGTGTCTTCTCCAGGACCTGAATTCTAACAAAGAAATCAAGGTCAAACAATTCAAGACTACGGCAAAGGATAGGGCGTCCGACATTCTTCACGGTCCAGTTTCTCCTCAGATAAGCCCCGAGGAGGTGGCAGATGTTTAAATGGTGGGCAGCACGGGTAGCAATTTGGTTCATGGAATAGGCCAGCCAGAACCCAAGGTGGATTTTCCTCTAATCCCTCATGGTCCACATAAAGTATAGCTCGGCCAGAGTGAGGATCGCCAACATATTGGTTTGTCCGAGGAGATTACAGGCCAGGTAGACCTGGGCTAGGCGGAGGGCAGGATCAACAATAAGATGTCCTCTGGATTCAGAAGCTCTGAAAGTTTGGGCGCGTCCACCGCATATGGCCTTCCAGACGGCCTGCTGTTCGAATTCGGGTTTCCTCTGAGGGAGACCGATATCGCGACTGTTGGAATCACTGACGGTTGAGATCCCTGCGACTGTTCAGTACTCGGCGACTCTTTATGTATAGGTGCGCCTTTTCAGAGTGCCAGCTGGCCTAGCTTCCATGATACGCTTCCTCCTTTTCCTGGAACGTCCCTTCGTTGCGACAGTTGGCGCCGCCTGACACCTCTCCAATGACTACGTGTGTCCTTTCATCACCTGCCCCTGATCAACTCAATCATTGTACTACCCATTAAATTCAAATTGCACTGATCAAGTGGACAAGTAATTTTGGATAAAAACCCAAATAGTTCCACTTGATCAGTTTCCTTCCTTCCGTCTAACTTTTAATTATCTAAGAAAATAAAACTATCACACGAAAAACTATTTACACTAACTACTAAGGACTTGACCGGGTTCCCCTAGGATGTCACTTTATCAGTTTAATGGATTAAGAATTTGTTGTTTTGATCAAGCAGACTACCTACGAGTACTTGATCATTCCTTTTACCTGTTCACTGGATAGGATTAAGCAGGATCAGTGGAATTTCTTCCACTGTGCCCGCTTCGGTCTTGTCTTTGTAGGGCTCAACCCGATGACTCTTTTCCATGAAGGAGAACGAATTGGGGGGGTCTCCTACGAGTAAATTTGCCTCTTGTGCGTGTACTACCATCATGGTATGAAGGTCTGCCCGTTTCGAATTTCACCTCCTGGATATCAGTTTCAGTTAACACTGGAAGAGTAGCTCCTTCTGCCCCACTATGAACTCTTCCTTCCTCAGAGCGAGGTCGAGTCTGCGTTGTCTATCAAGGTGGGGTGCCACTCCTTCGTCTAACATGGCGGAATGCATGCACGGATCTGGGTCAAACTCTGCTATTTTCCACTTGACCACCTCTTGACCCGCCCTCAGTTCTTCCTTCAATTGTCCTTCCTGTTCTTGCAGATTTGGTTTGACCGGTTTGTAATACTTTTGGCTGGACAGGTTCTTGAGGGTAACTGGCGACACCGGCAGAAGCAATAGCTGCCTTGCAGGCGAGGGTTTCTCCTTCAGCATTCTTCTCAATGGGGTGGCTTGGTCGGGTGGTTTTTCGACCCTTTCCGGTTGAGTGATCTCTTTTGACTTAGCTGGCTTACAGAAATCCATAATTGCCCTTTCGATGGCTTGATCATCCATTTCTTCAGTCATTGTTGCATCAAACCATTCAGCTGCTTCCCTCTAAAGCTTTTCATCTTCAGTGGGAACAAAGGATGGTTCTTTGAAGGGTTCCTTTTCTAGATACTTTTGTTCCCGAGGACTGACAGCGTCTACTGATTGAATGCTCTCGCTAACCTGTGGCTTCCTCACAGCTTTATCAATTTCGAATGTAAATTGTTCTCCATTAAAACCCTGTTTCATCTTCCCATGGCGGACGTCGATGATTGTGCTGGCTGTGGATAGGAATGGCCTTCCCAAAAGGACACAACAGACTCTTCCGCTCCGGCTCTGTCGTCTTTATAACGAAGAAGTCGGCGGGGTACATGAACTTGTTCACCTTGATGATTTCATCTTCCAGAACTCCCTCGGGGTAAATGCAAGACCCATCTGCTAGTTGTATCACCATATCGATTTTAACAAGCTTAGCATCTTCCAACTTCTCGTATATAGAATACGGCATAATATTGATGGAAGCCCCTAGGTCGCACATTGCGTGCTCCATTTGGACGTCTCTGATGGAAATTGGGAGTGTGAACAACCCTGGGTCAGTCTTCTTGGGTGGAAGATCACTAGGTTGGATCACCATGGCTACGTTTTCTGCTCCGACCATCCTTCCTTTCTCAGTGACGTGTTCAAGGGTACTGGACTAGAGACCTTCTTCATGATTAGGTTCGTCTGTGAATGTTGGAGAACTCGCGGATGGGCTTTGATAAACTCCTTCTGATTTTAGAGATACTGCATTGACATTCTCTCGCTCAGGTGGTGGCTGCACTGTAGCCGGAATCCTTCCTTCATTTCCTCTCAGCTCGCCCAGTGACATGGCGACCTGAGATAGCTGCTTTGTAAGCATATCTAGTGTAGCCCTCTGTTCCCTCTGGGCCTCTTGTATTTCTCGCATTGCATCTTGGGGCTGATGCGGGATCATCACATCCCCTGGTCCTTCATTTTGTCATCTGTTATACCTCTGATTAAAACGACCTCCTCCATGGCTTTGCTGGTAATAGCCGGAAGGTCCATACTGCTCTGGTTGGTTCTGGGGAAAGTGATTCTGTTGGTTTCCTCTTTGGTACTGCGGGACATAACTCACCATTTGATTATTTGGTTGTCCTCCCTGGTTGCTAGACTGATGGACTTGGTGTTGGTACCCCTATTCTCCTTCCTGTTGTCGGCTTGACCAGTTAGACTGTCCTCCACTTGACCAGTTCCCTTGAGGTCCACTTGACCACCCTGCCTGACCTCCATGCATTCTGTTCCCTCCAGTGTTTGGCCTATCCAGGATTCGAGCAGGCCAGTTGGGCTGCCCGGCAGAGGGTTGTATCTGCTGTATCGAGAGTGGTTGGCTTTGATTCTGATCGGTCTACCTAAAGTTTGGGTGGTCTCTCCATGCACCATCTCTCTGTTTACCCTGGATCCAGTTGTCATTCGCATTCCAGTGGCCAACAGCATTCACTTGGGCTTGCGGCTCCGTCTCAGGGGGAAACTCACAATAGTAATAATGATGCTCTTTAGGCGGGGGTGGTTGCGGCACATACTGTGTCTCCTTCGGTGCAGGTGGTGGTGGCGGTCTGGCTTTCTCCACTGCCTCAAGCAGCTTCTTCTCCATTTGCTCGAATCGAGCCTCCAATTTTTCATCGTTGCGCGTCTCTGCTGCGTGCACAGCTCCTCTCCTATACTGCCCTCGAGATGTCTCATACGACCGCTTAGCCTGGATCAGCCTTTCCAATGTATTTTTGGCTTGGCTAAATGGGGTTTTCGAGAAATCCCCTTGAGCTGCAAGGTTGAGGTCGTTCTTGCTGTCTACTGTGAGTCCGCCATAAAAGATCGAATAGATCTCCCACTCTCCTAGCTTGTGGTTGAGGCATGCCTGAAACAGCCCTTGGAATCTGTCCCAGTACTGGCCGAGGGGCTCATCGTACTCCTGTTCGATCTAGGAATACCATGCGGAACTCTGTCCATGTTCTGATGGATCCTTCTGGCAGCCTTGACAGCCAGACACCCGCATCTCCCTTCAGAACGAAGGGAATAGCCTTTAGCCTGTAATCTTCGGATGTGGATCCAACCGGTACGGGCTGAATGTCACAGTATCGGTAGAACTCCTCCAGAAAAGCGTACGGGCATTCTTTTGAAAGGCCGTAGAAATGGGATAAAACGGCCAATACTCCTGACTTGATAGCTATGGTCCGCATCCCAAGAGTAGCGGCAATGGCATGTGTGGGCTCATTCTCATCACAAGCGTGTAGAGAGCTGATTCCGGAGTCGTCAGCAACAAGGGCCATCTCTGCTTGTTCAGGTGGTGGTTGTTTAGGCTGTTCAGTGGATGCTGCTGCTTCTAATGCTGCTCTGTAACGAGTGGTGACAACGCCGACTTCCTGGACTCTCCAATGAACGTTAGTCTCTCTGTATAGAAAGGGGTGATTCCAGTGTCCACCGCGTTGGTACCTTCTCATCAACAGTAAAAAAATGAAAAAACAAAGAAAATAAGATTATATACACCTACGCACTACGCACAAACATAAAATAACACCATGCTTCCCCGGCAACGGCGCCATTTTGGCGAGCAGGTTTCGAACGACAAGCAAATTCGGACCAAGTTATATTGAAGATAACCGAACCGATTGGATAAGTTAGCAAATGTCGTTGCCACTTGATCGATGTAAACTCGCTCTCACTCGTTTACCCACCAAAGTAATTTATAACTCCCAATTTTGCACTACTTTAACAGTAAAGCGGCAAGTTCGGGTGGATCCCACAGAGAAGTTGGTGTATCAAGTGTGTGAATAGTGAACAGGGGGTTGACTGCTGCCACGCTTTAACTTGGGAGTTTTTAACTACTGATTTTACCCTAGGCAGAATTAAACTTGCTAGCTTGATCAAGGTAACTTTAACTACTGGGTCAAGTGCTCGAAGATGAAATTAAAGCAGTAAATGCGAGGATGAAAACGGAAGTAACTTTGATTAAAACTAAACTCATTACAACGTGAAATTTAAACTAAGCTAATACTTGGGCAACTACGAAAGCAATTAAAACCGAGAAGAGCCTCGGCGGGAAACTTAAGACCACGCCGACAGATAACAAGTATTCTGCCGCGCTTCTTCAATCCCCCTTTCTAACTAAGCATTATTTTATCTAAGTTAAACTAAGCTATTCTAGAGAACTGAACTAAATACTAGAACTAAGCTAAACTAGACGGAAAGTAAAGGATCGGCTCTCCTTTTGTGTGGTGGCACATCCTCTATTTATAGGCTCGGCACGACCTCCAGCTGGATAACGATCTTGGCAGGGAATATTCGCTCATGCTGAGAGTGAGCGACTCATTGATTGCTACGTGCTCTTCTTCTAGAATGACGACGCTTTTCAGCAACGGAATCGTGACTCAGCTCCGTCCTTGCGTCTCATATTCCAGCACGTGTCCCCTTCTCGAACGTCGTCCTTGATAACAGAATGTTGTGCACCATCCAGCTCACAGCCTCGCGTGTCCTTCTTCTGACATCCAGTGGTCCCCTCCTTAACTTCTTGATTATTGCCCTTGATCAACTTCCCCCTGAAATCTGGCCTTTTTCGCCTATTGTACTTGCTTGATCAGTCTGACCTAGTTGCCTTGGTCAAGTAGCATTTCTGCACATTTAACACTTGTTTTGCGCGATAAAACTGATCAAGTAGCGTATATTTTACCCCTAAACCGATGCATGAAATGAGCCTTATCAGCAAGTCATATTTTAGACAACTTACCGTCAAAATCCATACCTACTACTCCTTATGAGTTGTAGACTGTGCGCATGCCTAATCTAGCACATCTCAAGATTTGGGGTTGCCCGGCTCGTGTTCGTGTCGTGTTGGTGTCGGGTTCATTTTATCCGTTAAGAAATAATATTATAATATTATTAATTCTTATTATTTTCATTTTTGTTAAATTTTGTTGGATTTTTGTTGGATTTTGTTGGATTTTTGTTGGATTTTGTTGGATTTTTGTTGGATTTTGTTACTAAGAAATTATTGATGTTTTAATGTTTAGATCAGATTTTTTAATTAGCAATTGGATGTTTTTAATAGGTTTAACCGTTATCACGTCGTGTTGTTATCGAGTCGTTATCGTGTCATCTCATGTACGTGTTGTTATCGTGTCGTGTTGACCCGAAGTGGTTCATGTCGTTAATGGGTTCGTGTCGTGTTCGTGTCGTGTTCGTGTCTAAGGGTAGCGGGTCGTGTTCGTGTTCGTGTTTGAGGTTTTCTTAACGAGTTGTGTTCATGTTTGTTGTTATCGTGTTCATGTCGTTATTGTGTCGACACGATAATGACCCGACACGCATGATTTGCCACCCCTACATTGGGAGCAAGTGGATATACAAATGTAAACGTGGACCCGATGGCCGAGTTAAAGTCTTTAAGGCAAGACTAGTGGTCAAGGGGTATATCCAAAGGGAAGGTGTCGATTACGACGAGACCTTATCCCCGGTGGCCATGCTCAAATTGATCCGGATACTGTTGTCTATTGCAGCTTACATGGATTGGGATGTATGGTAGATGGACGTTAGGACTGCGTTTTTGAACGGGAGTCTTGAGGAGACCATCTACATGATACAACCCGAAGGATATGCCATAAAGGGCAAGGAACACATGGTTTGGAAGCTTAAGAATGCTTATGGCCTCAAGTAAGCATCTAGATCATGGAACCAGTGTTTCGATCAAACTTTTCATAAGTTTGGATTCGAGAAATGCCCAAGTGAAAGTTGCGTTTATAAGAAGGTTGAAAAGGGGAATATTGTGTTCTTAGTTTTATATGTAGATGGCATTCTTCTAATTGGAAACAATAAAAAGATGTTGTCTTCTTAGGAATCGTGAAAAGATAATGTTGTGCTTATCTCAAGAACCCTACATCAATACTGTACTTAGTCGTTTTAGCATGCAAGATGCCAAGAAAGGTTTCTCACCTTTTAGACATGACATCCATCTATCTCAAGAGATGTGCCCCAAAACGCCATTTGAGATAGAAGAGATGAGAAGGATTCCATATGCTTCAGCAGTTGGAAGTCTCATGTATGACATGCTTTGTAAAATGCCTGATATTTGCTTTGCTGTTGGCATGGTGGCAAAATATCATTCGAATTCGGACCAAGGACATTGGACTGCCGTAAAGAACATACTCAAGTACCTTAAACGGACTAAGTAATATGCTCTAGTTTACAATGCAGCCGAGCTCTGTCCTTTGGGATATACTGACTCAGATTTCCAATTTGATCAGGACTCGAGAAAATCTACTTCTGGATATGTGTTCACCTTAGGAAGTGGAGTCGTAATTTGGAAGAGTGTGAAGGAAAATGATCGTTGATCGACCATGGAAGCCGAGTATGTGGCCGCTTTGGAGGCTGCAAAAGAGGCTTATGGTTCAAGAACTTCCTTATGGATTTAGATGTGGTTACGAATCTGCCCAAGAGCATCACCATCTATTGTGACAATTCTGGTGCTGTGGCAAACTCGGAAGAACCAAGAGCTCACAAAGCGAGCAAACACATAGAGAGGAAGTATCATATCATTAGAGATATAGTGCAGAGAGGTGACATACTAGTGGTCAAGATTGTGTCAGAGAACAACCTGGCAGATCCTTTTACAAAGGCATTGGCGGTGAAACCGTTCGATCGCCATGTCGAAGGGATGAGAGTTCGACTCATTCAAGACCTCAACTCGCGTTCAGTATAAGTGGGAGAATTAGACGTGTTGCACATATACTTTGTATACTCGAAAGTTGTTTTGAGTATAAGTGGGAGATTGTTAGAGTAGTGATGCCCACGGTTCGAAAACCGCCGGTTCCGGTTTGTAGGAAGACGGAACCGAAACCGGACCATGAGGCTATTTCACAGTTCCTATTTCGGTTCGAAAACTGGCGGTTCCGGTTCCTGTTCTGAACCGTCGGTTTTCGGATGGTCGGTTCTGGTTCGAAAACCGATGGTTTCGCAGTTCGGTTTTTTTTTTTTTTGCTATGTAATTTGAAATTTGGACTTATACAATAAATTGGAACAAGACAATGGATAATTTAAATTGAAATAAGACGAATAAGGTGAAAATCATATCAATTTTATTGAATTTGAGTTGTAAGTTTGTTACGGACAACGATACATCACAATTTACAATACATATACAACATACAACAATGTAATATAACTTACAAGTGTCGTCGGAACGTAAATAAAAAAAACATGAAATGGGGGGGAAAAGGAAAAAAATTGAAAAGTGTTTGAGCTCAACTTAAACTTTCAAAGTTAAACTTTTCAAATTTAAGTTGAGTTGCCTACGTATCCATAATTTTATTAAGGAATCAAAGCCCACGTAGTTCTCTTACCTTGCTTACCTTTTAGGTCGGTCGTGCTCGCCATTCACCGCCCCCCCCCGTCATTGATATTGTTGAGCGCCCTCGCTTCCGACCTCGTCATCGCCATCGGTGGAAAAGTCTTCACCATCACTCTCTACACGGAAGTCGAAATCCGGCTCTTGTGCTCTCATGTCTGCCTTTTCCCAATCATCAAGTAACATAGTGGCTTCCATGTTTTTGGCGGAGAGATTGCTCCTTTTGTCGTCTAGGACATAACCGCCGACACTAAAAGCTTGCTCAACGGCGACGGTGGAAGCGGGAACGGCGAAAATCTCCTTAGCAATTATCGAGAGTATCGGAAACTCTTTGTCATGTGTTCCCCACCAATTAAGGACGTCAATTTGTTGAGTAGGAGGACCTGCATCTTGAAAAATAGAGCGCGATTCCAAATATATATCTAACTCACTAGTAGCTCTAGTCCTATTGGTTGTAGCACCAAATAGATCTTGCAATTGTGATACTACGTCTGGATCAATCATTAAATTGCTATAGTTCCTACCACCAAAATCAAATATAGAAGGACTAGGAGGAGCACGTACCTGGTGAGCGGTGTTATACCGCATTTCATATTCCGAGTAGAGAGCACGAAGTGCACTATCTAACCTTAGTTTGATTTCATCAACATTCGGAAAACTTAAGCATTCTCCTCTTGTCAAGCCTATTTCGCAAAGTTGAGAAAAATCCAAATCGTGGAAACAACCATAGTACATGTCTAAAATTTTATAAACACCATGCAACTTCCACTTTGGAACCAAGCATTTTGCAATCAAAAACACATTTGGAATACGCGCAAAATATTTTAACCATTTTTCAACCATATAAAACAAAATAGCCTTCAACTCTATGAATTGAGTATTTTTCACACATGTCTTAAAACCAATTTCCACATACATGCAATGCTCCAAAACGCGCACAAAAGTAGGATAATAAACACCAGATAACTCAACAATGACATTTTTGAAAGCTTGGAATAATCGAAACAAATCAATGTTGTGGTCCCAACAAGAGGGTATCAAAAGCAAATCAGAAGGAACATGCGGGCAAGTTCTAAAAAAATCACATAAATATTCAATGTGGTTCAAGGTCAACTCCAACATATCTTACGTCGAGTTCCAACGAGTTGAAACATCCAAACAAAAATTGGTGTACCTGCTCTGCTTGATATGACAATATTTCTTCCAAGCTCTACCAATAGGAGCTTTGTTATAAATCAACTTAACAACAGTTCTAATAGGATCAACATACTTTTGCCACAAATCGATCGCATCTTGAACTCACAAGTTCAAAATATGGGCAATACATCCCACATGAAAATATTTACCATCAATAACAGGAGAACATGCACTGATGAGTTCATCTATACTGGCAATGTTAGCGCTTTCATTATCAAAACCAACGGAAAAATTTTTATTGATCAATTGAAATTCATTCAAAACTTGTATGATCAATTGAGCAATTGCTTGTGCAGTGTGTGGTGCGGGAAATTCCCAAAATGCAATCAAACGTTTGTTTAAAGTCCAACTATAATTCATAATTAAAAATATTAGTAGATAATAATTATTAACAAGTCACGCATCCATGTTCCTTTGAGAAATCTCATCAATAACGGATCTTCGACTTGGCCTCTTGGACTTTCCCTTTCCCTTATCAACACGACCTTCTCGGGATGAAGACATCTTGATAGTAACAAATTATATAGTAGAAAACTAGAAATATGGAATAATATATATATTTTTTTTATTTTAGCAATTGAGAAAGACAACTTATAGAACTACGGGTACAGGTATAAGTGTATAACAATGTGTAATAAGAGTAGCACTTGAAAAATTCAAATGTAAGCACAATAGCACAAATGAGAAATGGGAGACAAAGAGAGAGAATTGGGAGATTGAAGAAAGAAACTCTTGTTAACACAAGAATGGGGTGAATGTAAGTGAGGATAGAAGGAGGTATTTATAGATAAAAAATGGGGGGGAAATGAAGGAATTTGAATTCAAAATCAGAATTAAAAAATAAAAATAAAAAATTTGAATTTCGGCCGAAACCGGCGGTTTTGGTGTAAAACCGCCGGAACCGGCGGTTATCAGAATTAAAAATAAAAAATAAAAAATTTGAATTTCGGCTGAAACCTGCGGTTTTGGTGTAAAACCGACAGAACCGCTGGTTAACCGCCGGTTTTACCGCCAAAACCGTCGGTTTGGTCAACAAACCGCCTGCAAAACCGCTGCCAACCTGCAACGTGTTAGCCTCGTATTTCGCACCGGCACCAAAAACCTCCCGGTTTCACGGTTAACCGCCAGTTTCCGGTCAAAAAACCACCGATTTCGGAAGACAGAACCGCCTAAAAAAGCTGCGCAACGCTGACGCCTCGGTGACCACGCCGGAACCGTGAAACCACCGGTTAACCGGCGGTTCGGTGACGGTTCCAGTTCGAAAAATCTTGAACCGGACCGCGATTCCAAATGCGACTGTTCCAGTTTGAAAAAATCACCACGGTTCCTGTTCGGCGGTTAACCGTCGGAACCGAAAACCGTGGGTATGTCTATGTTAGAGTTTGTATACTATAAATCACCTTTCGAGTGATTGAATGCTGTAAAATTCTATATGATATTTTTCAAAGGAATGAAACAGATTATTTTTGTCATAATGTTATTATATTTTACATTTATTGGATGTTTATTGCATATTTAAATGTATAAGCAACATAACAAAGTCTAGGTCTTTGTTTTAGTAGACCGGTTGTGGACGTCGTCTACTTTAAGGTAACACGGTCAGTTCTGAACAAAGAAAAATAAGAATTTCACAACCTAGATAGACCTAAACTACCTATCGTGAAATGTTGCAATGTCAGTCCGCATATTTCTAAGCATTACTGAAATAAGATGACATTGGTGTGGTATAGCACTAAATTGGATCTAACAGCAAGACGAGTCTTTATGCTATCTACTGAAAGACGAGGTCTTGATAATTAATTTCTTAATCAATGTACGTTAGTATTGAACATACGGTATTGATTATGCACTACTTTGACTTACCAAATGGTGCGGGTTTTTCGCAACCCAAGAATCCTGGTATATTGGGTAGTGGTGATTGATATCTAACGGTGCTAGGATTGCTATTATATTGAATCGTGCGCGAGGTGAGTCTCGTTTGATAACGTCCACAAGAGGAGCTCGAAACAAGGTTTTATTATTCGGAACCTAGCTAGTTGGAGTTTGATTACTCTATGAATAATAAATAAGCGTTTCTTGCTAAGTCCACTCTTGGAGTTAATAATATGTTAATTAATTAAGTCCATAGCAGACATTAATTAATTAATGGACGTTTCTATCTTAAGCGCGGGAAATTGATGACAAACAAATAGAAACTCGGAATGCATGTAATTTCGGATTTGGATGGGCATTGCAATATTACTTCTGTAGTGGCTGCTCGTAATATTCCAATATAAGCTTATATTAAATTGTGGGTTCAATTTAATTAGTAAAAAGCTAATAGGGGGAGGTCATATCCAAATTCTTCCATAGATCCCTGACTGAGCCCAATATGTGACTTATTATAAATTGGAGAATAAAGGAGACAGAAAATATACATTATTTTCCACCAAAATTTTCGTCCAGCTCATATCCATCACAGGGGACGATTTTTGCTCTCTCCGTGAGCAGTTTCCGTCTTCTTTATTTGATTCCTAAGTATTCTGGTGAGATCAGCCCACACTGATATCAGATTACAGTTCGGGAACAAGTCAGAAGATCTGTGGTTTAGTACTAAAGATCTTCACGAGGAGAAGGCGCTAGCTATCTTCGATTCTTTGGAGAATCGAAGAGCTAAATTGGCTAACTCCGCAACAAGCATGTTTTAGTGATTATTTGTGCTAAAGCATGTTTAAATTCAAGTTATGAACATGATACATGTGAGAATTACGCGAATAGATTTTGTCTAAATAATCTGCTAAATAGATCATAATTATGTGATCCGTAAGAACGCATGCTTCCGCTGCCAACCCCAACATTTGAGTGAGAGTGTGACGCCCCCGGAATTTTATTATTTTCTTTCGAGATAAATCGGATTTAGTAGCGTAATTTAATTTCTTTTAGGAGACGTGTAATCGTGTAATCTCGACTTTGGAGTAACCTAAGTATTTTCATTGGAAAAAAAATAAAGTGCAAAAAATTACTATTGCAAGGAAAAATGAGGGAAATACTTTTATTAAGAAATGTGGGATATACATGTGTGTATTAAGATACAATACATACTATACAAGTTGGAATATGTGAGTGAAAGTGGACAACTCACCCTAATTATACTTAGAGCATCCACAGCGGAGAGCACTGCTGTCCGTCCGTGCCAGCGGCACGGCACCGCTGTCCGCCGCTGCGCTCTTGCCGCTGGCACAACGCTGCTCTTAGCTAAGAGCACGTTCGTGCCAGCGAGCAGAGCGACGTGGCGCGTTTCTATTGGCCATTGGCACTTTCTTTTTTTTCCTCTTTTTTTGTAAAAAATCAAAAATAATACCAAAAATTAAAAAATATATATTTTTAGATTCCCAAAAATATACAAATTTTATTTCTATTTTTTTGAAATTTTTTTGAAAAAATTTAATCCCAATATCATCTATAAATATACACATTCATCATCCATATGGGCAAAATTCAGCCATGAGTAATGAATTTTTTTAATTTTATGAATTTAATTATGTAATTTTTAATTTTTAGAATTTAAATTATGTAATTTTTAATTTTTAAGACTTTAATGAAAAAAATTTTAATTTTTAATATTTTAATTATGTAATTTTTTTTTGTGATTTGTAATATTATTCCAATTATTTTAAATGCATTTTAATATTGTGGAAAATGTTTTTATGTAAATTGAATAATAGAATAGTGAGACCCTTGAGCATGTCCTTGCAGAAGAACACGAATGTGGGTGTTGTGCTATTGCCTAAGAGCAGGGAGTAAAAGTGGATCCGGACCCACATCTGTGCTCGTTGGCAATAGCACAGATGTGGATGCTCTTACAACTATGCACGTTTACAAGCAATTCCCCACAAGAAACAAGAATCAAGGTGATGAAAGTTGCTACTTTAGGAAGTAGGCATGGAGGATGATGTGAGCAAGATTCCACCCTCACTTCTCTCTCGACTTCCACCTCCACAATACTCCAAATATGCAGCCATAGTACCTACAAAATTAACACCAAATAGGGGTATCAAAATATGACTCACAAGTAAAGGGAAAGGAGGCACAAGCCCAAATAAGAAAGGAGATTAGTAGGCGAAATAGGGCAACCCAGGGGCTGTAGTGTAGGGCCTGAGATAAGCCCTTTTGCACCTTCCCAAGTTTCACCAAATAAGGAAAACAAACAAATGGTCACAATGAGACAAGCTCACTAGGTAAGCTCCAAATGGACAAACCAAATCCTTTTTTCCCCATCGTCCAAGGCTGAGGAAACAACCAAGAGAGATCAGCCCAAACATTCACCAAATTGGTATAAAGAGCACAATCACCAAACTCAAAAGGAGGCCAAGTATGTAGCCTCAAAATAGAAGCACAATCCCCCAAAATTCAGGCACAAAATGCCAAATAGTTGAGCTATATAAGAGACCACAGCCTTCGTTCCCCTCCCCACTTTTCGGACACCCAAGTTTCACATTATATCATAGGAAGAGAGCAGCAAGGGGGGGGAAGCGGGGAGAGGAGTTAGCAGCAAGAAAACAGCAAAGAATTTCCAACCGAGAGGTAATTACCTCAACACCTCAACACAATATTTTGCATCATGTAGACAACCTCATTAGGTAGTCAAGAACATAGGAAATCAGGGGAATAACCTTGACAGTTAAAGACATGATCTGTATGAACAAATGACTATCCCAGCCACAACAATCAGTAGAACACAGTAGCATAGATATCCAAAGGCTCATTTCAGGAAATAGAATCACCATAGTAGAATATGAACACAGAATCTTGAAGCAACACCATCACACACAAGGCCAAGTAATCTCAGATTTCCAGCAAACTAAACCCCCTTTTTTCGGCGGCGGAGAGATTACGCGCAACGCTAGGAGTCCCCGACATTTGTTCGGCGGCGGCGCTGCGATCTCCAGAGGAAGAGTCTCGGCGGGGAAAAACAGAGAAGGAGACGGAGCCGAGAGATGGCAGGCGCCACTCCGGGCGTGAATTCACCGGAGGAGGGTGTGAACGGCGGTCTTCGCCGAAGAAAGGGACGAAGTGGAATGGGAGGCACCGCTGTTTTCCCTCGAGTAGGATTTTATTGTGGAGGAAGAGAGGCCACTCCGGCGTGGACTCGCCGGAGAGGAGCGAACGGAGGCGGCGACGAGACGAGGTGAATTCGCCGGAGGCGGCGACGAGACGAGGTGGAAGGAGGAACTGCCACTGCTTCTTCTCAATCTATGAATCCCTAATTTGGAAAAGTGAGAGAGTGAATTGGGGATTTTGAGGAAAAAGAGAGAGATGATTGAGTGGAGGAGTATAGGCTTTATTCCTTTTCCATTTAATTAGTTGGACCACTAAATTAATTAAAGTTTGGGCCACTTTAGTTGTTTGGTTTGGGCCTTAGTAAATTAAATAAGTGTAGTGGGCTGCCTTAATATTTAATTGATGGGCCAAGTGAATTCAAAGGGGATTTGGACTAAGTCCTATTTAATTAATCAAGGGAAGTGGGCTGCCTCGTTTTAATTGTTGGGCCGAGATTTAATTATGAGAAGTTGGAATTCATTTAAGAATCGAGTTGGAACTTGATTAATTAATTCTCAGATAAAATGTTAAATTTCCGAAGATGGAAAATGTTGAAGTGGGAGACGCGAAGGCCTGACTGGCGTCGCCCCGCGACGCCATGGGCGGCCATAAGAAAATTCGAAGAAAAGAATTAGAAGGGATTTTTTTTCAAGAATCCATATTTTATTAAATAAGAGCACAAATAATTGTGTTAGAGAAAATAGAATTTTCCGGAATAAGTAAAGAGAATAATTAAACTCTGCAGAGCAGTGAAGCCCGAGGTAGGATTAAGAAAAATCCTATAAGCCGAGACTAAGATATAGGTGCTATCATTTAGGATGCATGCATTCTTTTCTCAGGAAAAATAGTTCAAGTACTAATTAGCGTGCTATGCTATTTATTTTCAAAGGATAAATTATTCAATAGCAAGTGAGGTCAGACTAGAGTTGTTATTTGGAGATAAGCGTATCAGGTGAGCTTTCTTTTAATATCCAGCACTATAGTGTGGATATAAAGCAAATACTTGTGAAAATTATGAAAAATCATCTTTTTCTCAAAATGGAGCAGTGATTATTTTTCAAGTTGTTGTCATGCCATAAAAGGTTTGTTTTGAGGCCTATCTGTTAGGGGCTAGATGCCTGCGGGTTTTTGCGATGCCAAACCTAGTTTAACGAATTCGGTTCCCAATAGAACCGCAAATCCTGTTTGGAATTCTGTGCACAAGGGCCGTGAGCCATCCAAGAGGGTTGGCTGGCTATGGTGTTCGTGAAGGTGGCCACCTTCTCGGTACACAAGTTACAGATATGGTATGAGTATTGAAGAACTTAGACTGATCAATCGGACTTTTGAGATTACAAAATAATTTAGTAAGCTCGGGCCTTTTTATGAAAACACCCGTGTGTTGTTGTTGATGGATGACAACTATATAATGTATGTTTTGCTTTTCGGCACATGTCCACTGAGTACTCCTGTACTCAGCCCTGCAGGTATTTCTAAAGATGAAGGAGTATTGATCGGAGTCGATGTTATTAATTAATCAAGTGGATTTTTTTACGATTCGTGTCTTCATACACGAAGTCGTTTAGTAAGGACTTATTCCGTTGTATTTTTATTAAGTGAGAACTTCAAAGTCTCACCATCTAACTCTGATTTAGTTGATGAAATGATTATTCTATTTCGGAGACCATGTAATTGAATACTTGGCTTCTAATTTATGGTATAATCGATTTGGTCTTTTCGGCAAGTTCCTTGAGTTCTACCCCTTTTCTTTCCCCATTTCTTTAATCCCTCTTATTAGTCGCGGATTACCCGCTTTCGCTATCCTTAGCAAAATGCGGTCGTGACAGAGAGAGTGAAATGAAATTGTTGAGGTGTCCTCCCATTCAAATAAAACATAAGAAAAAAATATGTTATTGTTCATAAGATCAAATCATCAGAAAATTCGCTCCTAAGGACATTCAAAACGCTGTCACTATACCGCCCCTTAACCGTCCCTTAAAACACTATTTGCGGGTCCCACTGTACTTTTTTACTCCATCCCTTAACTAAGGGACGGAACCCGCAACCCTCCGTCCCTTAAATTACTATTCATTCAATTTTATTTTTTTATTATTTTTTCCAACAAATTCAATTAATAAAAAACACACTTCATTAACAATAAAATAACATCACCATCGTAAATTATAGGTTCACCAAAATTACCATATAATCCTTAACCTTTTTAAAAAAAACATTACAACATAAAATTCATAAAAAATTAAAAAAACATAAATAAAAATCCTAACAAAATTAAAACTACATAATTTAATTTCCTCTACCAAAGTTTTCCCAAATGTGCTCAATTAGATCCTTTTGGAGTTGGGCGTGGGTGCTAGAGTCGCGTGTCCTTGTCCGAATAGACAACCGTTCTTGTATAGACGGATGCACTCCACTTCGCGGCGGACTACTTGGGGTTGAGCTTCCGGGGGATTCAGGGTCAAACCAATTTCCCGCCTCGGGTCCTTCGTCTTGGACAATCATGTTGTGCAAGATTATGCACGTATACATGATGTCGACCATGCTCTCCATTAACCACGTACGAGTCGGGGCTTTGATGATGTTGAAGCGCACTTGGAGAACCCCGAACGCCCTCTCCACATCTTTGCGAGCAGCCTCCTGCTTCTGCGCAAAAAGAGACTGCTTTGGGTTCATAGGCCTGCTGCACGTCTTCACGAAGGTTGGCCACTTCGGGTAGATGCCGTCGGCGAAATAGTACCCCATTTTGTAAAGGCGGTTGTTGGCGACGAAGTTGATGGCCGGCGCTTTACAAACCAAAACTTCAGTGAAGAGGTCGGATTGGTGGAGCACGTTTATGTCGTTGTTCGACCCCGGGACCTCGAAGTACACGTTCCAGATCCATAGCCGGTAGTCGGCAACGGCCTCGAGTATAACGGTTGGGTGGGTGCCTTTGTGGCCGCTCGTGTAGGACCCCCTCCACACCACCAGGCAATTCTTCCATTGTCAGTGCATGCAATCGACGCTGCCAAGCATCCCGGGGAGCCCGTGCACTTGTTCGTGCAGGTCGAGTAGGAACTGGCAATCTGTCGTGCTTGCCTTCCGGAGAATTTCATCGGTGAAGGCCGCCCGGACGCCTTTGCAGAATTGGAGCAAGCACATTCGCCCAGTGCTGTCTCCAATGTGGAGGTATTCGTCAAACATGTCGGTCGTCTGTCCAGTCGCAAGCTGACGGATTGCTGCAGTACATTTCTGCAGCGTCGTGTGGCTGGGACGGTCGACCGCGTCGAACCCTTCCCGGAAGAACTCTCCCGAGCTGCCAAAGTATTCGCGATGTGGAGAAATAGCGGTTTCCTCATGCGGAAACGGCGACGAAAGTAGGTATCTCCCCAAACCGGGTTATCGCAAAAGTAGTCGCGTACTAACCTTGCGGCGGCTTCCTCCCGGTTACGATGAATGTACGTCCGGGAGCGTTGTTGGGGCGGCGCGGCTTCCTCCGCCTCCCGACGTCGATCTTCTTCAAGTGATTGTTCTATTATTTGATGCATTTGCTCAAAAGGATCCATTAGTTTGATTAAATTTGGGAGAAGAAAAACAGAGTTGGTTTGAGATGAAAATTGGAGTGGAAATAGAGAGGATTTGAGAGAAATAGATGTGTGTTTGTGTGTGAAATGAGTATGAAATATGAGTATTTATAAAGTAAAAAAATATAAAAATAAACAAATAAAAATTGAAAAACGGCTATAAAACGGTAACATTACCGTTTGGATTAAATTTTTTTTATTTTTATATTTAAATTCGATTTTTAAAAAAAATGAATTATTGCGTCAACGTGACGAATCCCACTCGCGGGCCAGCGAGTGGACGTCACTCATGGCCTGGGAGCTCGCCACGTCACCTCGGCCAGTGGCGAGACGTCGCGTTACGCGTCTCGGAGGGACGGAACGCGGGACAGGATGACGACGGGCTGGAGACGGGACGGAGCGCTGCAACGCGTCTAGCCGCCGTCCCGTTCCTCCGTGACGGAATGCGGGACACCCGCGTGACGCGTTGCGGGTGCCCAACACTCTACATATGTGCATAAGATCAAATCATCAGAAATTCGCTCCTGAAACCCTGCATAACTGCAAAAATCAGAAATTTTGATTTCCAAAATTACCCCCACCGGCCTAATTTGTCCTTACGAGGTAATTTGGGATGAAATTTATGCTAGGTACTGAAATTGTGATTAGTAGGTACCATAAACGATCAGGTATTGTTTATATGCGAAAGTGAAAGATCAGGTAATATTTATGTAGTTCACTCTTTAGAAAATTTACGGTAAAAAAAAAAAAAAAATAGGGTGTTTAATTATTGAAAAGTTTTTATATTAGCTCTATAAGTTTTAGACAAACACTATATTTTAAAAAGGAAAAAAAAGTTTATATCATGAAAGCGTTGTGATAAGGATGCGACTTTAGTTAAATCAATAATTCCGTTCATATATCCGTATCGTAGTGGGAGACCTCCTTACAAATCCCCAAATTTCCCGAGGTTTGAATTAGGGTTTAGCTCCAGCCGAGAATGTTGCCGCAGCCAGGAGGTATGGCGCCACCACCTATGGGGATGGATCAGCAGCAGCGGATGACGATGCCGCAGCAGCCGCCTCACTTCTGGCCTCAGCACCAGCAGCAGCAACAGCAGCAACACTATGGTGCGCCGCCAACCAACTCCGCTGCCGGTGGCGCCGCCGATGAGGTTCGATCTCTATGGATTGGTGACCTTCAGTACTGGATGGACGAGGCCTATCTCTCATCGTGCTTCTACAGCACTGGCGAGGTAAACCTTAACTTCTTTTCAGATTCTATCGATTTGTGGTTGCTAGGATTTTATCGATAGATGCTTTTTTTTCTAGCAAAAGGTAGATGGAGTACTCCTTTTGCGTTTTTGCTTCCCCTTTTTGTTTTTTGTGTCTGTATATGGTTGGGGGATGCACTTAATTTTCTTGCGAATCAAAGGCTATCATGTTTTTCAGGCATGACTGATTTTTAAATCCTTGTAATCTCATCTAATTGCCTGTTGTTTGCAGCTAGTATCCGCTAAGGTAATTCGCAACAAGCAAACAGGCCAGTCTGAGGGGTATGGCTTCCTGGAGTTTAGGACTCATGCTGCTGCTGAAACTATCTTGCAAGGATATAACGGTGCACTGATGCCTAATTCTGAACAGAGCTTCCGACTGAACTGGGCTAGTCTTGGTGCGGGAGATAAGCGTACAGATGACTCCCCCGAGTACACAATTTTTGTGGGAGATCTGGCTGGTGAAGTCACGGATTATGTCCTGCAGGAAACATTTAAGGCTGTCTACCAATCTGTTAAGGGTGCCAAAGTTGTTATAGATAGGGTCACTGGGCGCTCGAAGGGTTATGGGTTTGTTAAGTTTGGGGATGAGAGAGAGCAACAGCGTGCTATGAGTGAAATGAATGGTGTTCTCTGTTCAACTAGGCCCATGAGGATTGGTCCTACTGCTAACAAAAAGCCTATGAATGCGCCAACTCAAAACGGTATGCAGATAATTTATTCCCATCATCAATTGTTATTTTTTGTCAAAATTGGCTTAACAATATTTGCTATATCTCCTATATATGTATGCAATTATACAGGTTGTTTTGTGAACTATAGATAATTCAATTTGCCTGTTTGTTCTTGTGGAGTTCTATTATGGAGTTTTAGATTTGAACGGTCTTGTAGTTATAAAATCAAAGATTCGCTAGCATTTCCTTCCAGTACTTTACTAGCCTTGGAATAATATAATTATATAAAACACAAAAAGACTTATAAAACTCATGTTGTCTCGAAGCAGGGAAAAGAGAGGCTCTCATTTACGGGGGCCTGGGACTGGTTTCAGCTGAAATGATTCCCGTATAATGCATGGCCTCTGTTTAGGTCAGTTGAATTTGTTTATGTCATAAGCTTCCTTCATTCCATTGTGGCATTTCGCTTGCTACAGATTTCTTTACTTTCAAAAGTTTTCCCTTTAAGTAGCAGTCAATTGGGCACCATTTCTCGCACATAGCTTACCGTCTAATACAGTCCCTCTTTTTAGTCAACTATGTCCATGCCTTCCTTCCTTCCTTTTAATTTTTTAGTATACCAATTTTTGCTGCTAGTTTATTAACTCAGGCTCAGTCCAAGCTCCTTTTGTAGCTTAAGTTTAATGAGAAATAAAGATGTCGATGTATATACACAAGACCATATTTATGGACTATTTACTCCTACGCCTATTGTGAATAGATGCAGTGCTGGTTAAGTCAAATAATAAGATTGTGTTCTGTTAACATACTATCAGAAGCAAGCTGTTTGTTCAACTGCTATATAGCTGTTAGATGACTTGGAGACTATGATGTATTTGGAGCTGTAATTTGGACACTCCTACTTCATCTTTTTCTGACCTGGCTTCAACCGTAATTGCAGTCACAGAGCACTATGTTGCATTTAAACTTATTTGTGCCTTTGTTTTGATTTCTATAGTTTTACTTGTTATCCCTTGTTTATATGTATTCATAACTCTAGCTTAAGGAATGCTTTGAGGTTTGACTCTTGAAATTATGGAAACTTTGTAATGCTTTGATTTCCTGTACATTTGTATAATGACTTTCAAGTTGGTCATAACACATTTGATATTATATTTATACCTTTCGGTTTCAGTGGACTTGGAAGCCTAGTATAGTAATGAGTGTTGGAGGAAACTAAATCCTGATGTGCTTTTCATGTTGGTAAATTTGTAGGTGGTATGGACTATCGTGGAGTTATGAAAATTATGTATATTAGGGAGCTAACCTTTGACTCAGAACCTAGATGTATCATTTTTAATAAAAACTCAAGATACCTTATATGCATGCCTTCATGGTCTAAATTTTACCTTACAGTAAGTTGGACTTAGCAGTGATTCGAACCTGATTGGTTTATTTACATTTCTGGTGGAAAAATCGCATAAACAGAACTATGGGATACAAATTATATTAATTCTCATAATATAAGTTGGGTTTTGTCTAGTTTGTTTCTGTTAAGTGGCAATATTTGAAGCTTTATGTAAGATGCTTGGAGCAGAAAGGAGCTAAGCGTTATTATTGTGGTATCAGAATTTGCTTAGAAAGTAAGCGATGGAAGGATCTATTCAGAAATAATCTTCAAAAGGATCAATCAATGTGTGCCATTATTTTGTGCTTTGATTGATTTGTCTCTTATTATTGACAGTGATTATTTTATATTGCATTTTATGGCTCCAATATTTACAATTGTTTATCCTTGCAGCTTCTTATCAAAATCCTCAAGGAACCCAGGGCGAAAGTGATCCCAATAATACAACAGTGTGTAAACCCCCCCCCCCCCTTTACATGATGTTGTCTTACGATCTTCAACTCACTTGTCACCTTGAAAATGTAGATATTTGTTGGTGGTCTAGATCCCAACGTGACCGATGACCATTTGAGACAAGTATTCTCCCAGTATGGTGACGTGGTACATGTAAAAATACCAGTTGGAAAGCGTTGTGGATTTGTTCAGTTTTCTGATAGGTATCATGATACTTCCTGCAGTTATCTATCATGGTCCAACTTCCTACTGATCTGCTTCTTGTAAATGTTTTGTGTCAGGTCATCTGCTGAGCTAGCTTTATCAAACTTAAATGGTACTCTACTAGGAGGGCAGAATATCCGTCTTTCATGGGGACGCAGTCCTTCAAACAAGCAGGTCAAGCATCTAAAAATGTTGACTTTACTGCTTCTTTATTTGAATTGTGTTCTGATTTTGTTGTTAATTTTTTTCAGACTCAACAAGATCAAAACCAGTGGGGTGGGGGAGCTTACTATGGATATACACAGGGGCATGAGGTGCAAGGTGGATTTGCGCCACCACAAGACCCAAACATGTATTATGGAGGCTATCCTGGATATGCAAACTATCAACAGCCACAGCAGGTATTGATTCCCTATGTGTTGTGAAGCTACTATCAGATTTGCCTACTTGCAATATCAACTTTATATGGCTGACTTATTTGCTTGTCATATTTTCCTCAAGTCCTGGGCTGGGAAAATGTTCTTTTTTCTGAATTGAATTGTTAATTGGCTGTTGTGGAAACTGATCAACTTGGAGCCTTTATGCTTCACTAACAATTCTTGTATGGTGTATGGAGATGTCTTTCTTTTGACTGAAGAACTTTCTTCCTACTTCCCAACCCATATTTGAATCTCTTTCTAGTTACTTGAGTTCTATTAAAACACGTATAACTTGAGTATTTGCTGGTTTGCTTCATTTTAATGCCAGCAAAACTGATCATGAATTGTTGACAACCAGCTCTATAGATTTTTGATTGTGTAATATTTGATGTTTGCATTTTTCATTGTTGCAGTGATTGCCGGAGAATAGTTTGAGCTTTTGCCTTGCTGAGTGTGTCTTATTATATGATATTGCCAAGTCGAATCGGTCTTATATCTAATAATATATGGTGCTACTGTATTTCAGTTTTGTTTTACCCCCTTTTCCCCATTACTGATTTGGAGATTTTCTTAGTAAACTAAATGTATAATTGTATTTCTTTGCTTATGTTGGAATGAATTGGTTGCATATGGATTGCTGCCTTAGTTTTGAGATGTGATATTGTGATGTTTCTGCTAAATTGCTGACATGAACATGGTGCGGCAAATTCTTGTAATGTTATTCGTCAAACTAACATTTTGGGTGATTTATTATTCAGTTATTGAGCCCTGCTAAATTGCTGACATGAACATGCTGCGGCAAATTCTTGTAATGTTATTCGTCAAACTAACATTTTGGGTGATTTATTATTCAGTTATTGAGCCCTGACTTTGTCTGCATATCATGAACTAATTGCCATTAGAGCATCCAAAATGGGGCGCCCTATGCTCCGCCATATCAGCATTTTATCCTCATACTCATTCACCTGCAGTGGGATGCCCTATAGGTTCCCCTATAGTCTGTCCTAAGCATTTTATTTATTTGAATATATAAAACATTACAAAATTTGAAAAAAAAAACTGCATTTCATTGAAAGTTTAAAGAGTACAGTACGAAATAAAAAAAACTACAAATTTTCAATGGTGGTTACGTTCCCAAATTTCTTCAATGATGTAGGTCATGAGCCGAACATGGTTTTGTTGGTTGCGCATTGAGGCTTTTCTAGATAGAACCTAATTGTAGCCCATCGGTAATCCTCGAATGTGGGGCGGGGTCGTCGTGCTGGAGCTAGATCTAGCTTCATCATCGCTCCAATCGGTGACTGTTCCACCTTCGTGTTCGACTATCATGTTATGCAAGATGATGCACGAGTACATGACATCGGTGATGATTTCCTTGTACCAGAAACGCGTCGGATCTTTCACTATTGCCCATCGCGCTTGGAGTACACCAAATGCCCGCTTCACATCTTTCTGCGCAGCATCCTGCTTTTGCGCAAATAAAACTCTCTTCAAACCCATTGGGCTGCTGATCGTCTTAAAAAAAACAGGTCACCCTGGGTATATGCCATCGGCCAAGTAGTACCCCATATGATGTTGGCGTCCGTTGACAGTGAACTCGATGTCCGAGCCGTTGCCATTGCATTGCTCGGTGAAGAGATAGGATAAGTTAAGGACGTTGATGTCGTTGTTCGATTCCGCCACACCGAAGTAAGCATGCCAGATCCAGAGCCGATGGTCAGCGATGGCTTCGAGGATCATCGTCGGGTGGCTGGCCTTTTATCCACTAGTAAATTGGCCTCTCCACACCGTCGGGCAATTCTTCCACTCCCAATGCATACAATCTATGCTCCCTAGCATTTCAGGAAAGCCGTGCACCGTCTCGTGCATCTTCATCAGGGCCCGACAATCCTCAGCAGTCGACCTTCGCAAATATGTGTTGCTGTAAGCCTCCACAACTCCCCTACAAAATTTCTTCAGGCACTCGCGGCCAGTTGTCTCCCCGACGTGAAGGTACTCGTCGAACATTTCCGCCGTGGTGCCGTAGGCCAACTTCCGGAGCGCAACCTTGCACTTCTGCAACGGCGTAAGTCTGGGTCTGCCGATCCTATCTTCCCGATACTGGAAGTAAGGATCACGCGTCTCCAACGTTTGGACAATGCTGAGAAGAAAATCTCGCTGCATTCTAAACCGGCGGTGAAAAACCGTCGGGCCCCACCGTGGTTCCTCGGCAAAATAGTCTGCGAATAAACGTTGGTGAGTTAAGTCGTGCTCGCGGTGGACAAAGGTCCGACGTCGAATTAGCCTTTGGATCTGCTCCGCCGCTTCACGCTCGCGTTCCATTTCGGAAAAGCATTCCGCCGCAGCCTCATGAACGCAATCGAATAAGGCTCGAGTCAAGGCCCGAGTAATGCCCTCCGAGGTAGTCCAGTCGGGCCCAAGTAATGCCCTCCGAGGTAGTCCAGTCGTCGCCGGGTTTCATTTTTAGAGTTACAAACAAGATTGGTGTGTGGGGAAAAGAGAATTGAGGAGAGATGGGAGAGAAAAGTGTGGAAAATGGAATGAGAAATGTGAGGTATATATAGATAAGAAATTTAAAAAAATAAAAAAAAAGGAAAACGCGTTGCATCGTTTGCGTGATCCGCAACATACATGATCAAGAAAGGAAGGTGAAGAAGTGAGCTGTCAACTAGCCGTTAGGATTAGTTGTCATTGCTGTTGTAACCGACTTTGTGTAGATCTCATACACTTAGTTGCTAGAGTTTAAATTGTAGATATGAGCTCATTTGTAGAGAGTTGAATTAGAGTGATATAACCATGTAGTTTCATTCATTGAGTAATATGAGTTCATTCATTTTCTTCCTCAAACCTCTCATCTCTCAAACCCTCATACACACACTGCAAGATTAGATCGAGTTCTTGATCTAGTTTCAACAATTGGCGCCGTCCGGTGGGAAGCTCCGATTGAATAAATGTTTGCGATAATGGTGGCACGGCTTGGGGCTGAAAAATTCACGGGGAAGAACGATTACGGTCTTTGGAAGATAAAGATGCGTGCAATTCTTGTGTAGCAGGGTCTTGCTGCGGTGTTGGCCCCGGCCGATCCAGAGGGCAAAGGTGAATCGCAGGCTCTGGATGAGAAAGCGCAGGCAAAATTCGATGAAATGCAGTTGAAAGCTCATAGTGTTGTGATTCTGTGCCTTGGGGATAAAGTGCTCCTGGAGGTGCAAGCTGAAACAACCGCAGTTGGGATCTTGAAGAAACTTGATGAAGTCTATATGGCAAAGTCTTTGGCCAATCGACTTTACATGAAAAGAAGGCTTTATTCATATAGTTTTGTTGAAGATAGGTCGATTTCTGAGCAGCTTGAAGATTTTAGCAAGTCAATAGATGATCTAGAGGCTGTTGATGTCAAAATTAGTGATGATGACAAGGCTATTCTTGTTCTTAATGCCCTCCATGCCTCCTATGATTAGATGAGGGATGTTATATTGTATGGGAGGGACAAAATGATCACACTTGCAAAAGTTCATGCTGCTTTGATGGCTAAAGAGTTGCAGAGAGGTGCTATTAAGAGGGCAGATCCCCAACCGGAGTCCCTCAATATCAAGAAATTCAGCAAGAAGAAGTTTAAGAAAAAGAATGAGGAAGTGAAATCAAAGAGTTCTAGGGCAAAGGAGACCAGATCTTGCCATTGGTGCAAGAAGTCTGGACATTTAAAGTGTGACTGCTATACTTGGAAGAAGAAACAAGCTAGTGAGAATTAGTCCCACACCAATATAGTGAATGAGGATGAAGGGGAAGTTCATGATGTAATGAATGTGATGGAGAAAAGTGAGAAAGGGTCCTGGATTATGGATTCTGGCTGCTCGTTTCACATGTTGCCCCATAGAGATTGGCTTCAGGAGTTCTCTGATGTTGATGGAACTGTGCTTTTGGGTAACAATCAGACTTGCAAGATCAGAGGAGTTGGAAGTGTCTTGCTGAGAGTAGATGATGGATCAGTAAAGATGCTGCTAGATGTGAGATATATTCCACAAGTAAAGAGAAACTTGATCTCTTTAGGCACTCTTGAGAAGAAAGGCTACACATTCACACCAGAAAATGGTTAGATGAGAGTATCAAAGGATTCTCAAATCAAGATGACTGCAAGGAGGGAAGGTAGCTTGCATTATCTGAAGGCAACAATCATTCTTGGAGAATCACATTATGTGATTAGAGCATATCTGAAGTCTTGGCATTCAAGATTGGGGCTCCAGCTGAAGGAAGCCTAAAGGCCTTGATCAAGCTGGGCATAATTGATGTTGCATTGGATGAAAAATTGGAACCTTGTGAAGATTGCCTGTTGGGGAAATCAAAGAAACTCAGTTTCCTAACAGGTAAACACACTTCCACTTCACCACTAGACTATGTGCACTCTGATTTATGCAGTCCTTCATCAGTAAAGAGTTTAGGTGGAAGGAAGTACTATATGTCCATAATTGATGATTGGTCCAGGAAGGTCTGGGTATATATTCTAAAGGAGAAGTCTGATGCTTTTAATACTTTCAAAACTTGGTGCAAAGAGATGGAAAGTCAGAAAGGAAATTCACCAAAAGTGCTCAGAACTAACAATGGGCTTGAGTCCAAGGAGTTTGATCAGTTTTGTATGGAGAAGGGTATTAAAAGGCACAAGACAATCCCAGGTAATCCACAACAAAATGGGATTGCTGATAGAATGAATCGAACCTTACTGGAAAGAGTAAGATGTTTGCTGACTTCTTCTGGTATGGGGAAGCATTTCTGGGCTGAGGCAGTTTCTACAGCGGCCTATCTTATTAACAAGTGCCCAGCTTCTGGCATTGGTGGAGCTGTACCAGATGAAAGATGGTATGGTGGGAAGGCTGATTATTCAAGGTTAAAGCCTTTTGGCTGTAAAGCCTTTGCACACCAGAAGCAAGGCAAGCTAAATTCTAGAGCCCTCAAATGTTGCATGTTGGGGTATCAGAAAGGAGTCAAAAGGTATAGGCTGTGGTGTTTGGAACTAGGAAACAATAAAATAATAATCAGTAGAGATGTTGTCTTTATTGAGAATCAGATGCCTTTTCTGGAAAAGGCTACAGCTGCAAATCAGCCTGGCTCTGAAATGCAGGTCAGTGATACTCACTTTGAGGTGGAGGATGTACTGACACATAATGAAGATGGTTTTCAAAGTGAAATCACTGATCTAACTGAAGATGTTGAGGCTCAAGATCAGAGCCAAGATCTTTCAGATTATCAGCTTGCAAGGGACAGAACAAGGAGGATGAATGTAAGGCCTCCAGCCAGATACAGAGACACTGAAATGCTCTTTTATACATTGCATGTAGTTGAGCACATTGAGTTTTCTGAGCCAAGCTCATATGCTGAAGCAGTTAAAGGCCCTGAGTCTAAACAATGGATTCAAGCTATGAAGGAAGAGATTGATTCATTAATCAAGAACAAGACTTGGATCTTGGTAGATAAAACTGAGTTTAGAAAGGTGATTGGTTGTAAATGGGTGTTCAAGAAGAAAGTGGAAGTAGCTCAGTCACAAAAAATAAGATATAAGGAAAGGCTTGTGGCTAAAGGCTTCAACCAGGAAGAGGGGATTGACTTCAATGAGATTTTTTCTCCTATAGTCAAGCATAATTGCATTAGAATTCTGATGGCTGTGGCAACAAGGAAGGATTGGGAGTTAGAACAGCTTCATGGATTTGAGATACCAGGCTCAGAGCAAAAGGTGTGCTTGCTAAAGAAAAGCTTATACGGTCTTAAACAAAGCAGTAGGCAATGGTATCTGAAGTTTGGTGAGAGTTTGTCAAAGTTGGGCTTCTGCAGATCATTATATGATAGCTGTGTTATTGTTAAGAAGCAGCAAAACAAGGAGCCAATCTACATGTTGTTATATGTAGATGATATGCTGATTTCAGGTCCAGATGTTGATGAAATTAGTAGAGTAAAGTCTCAGCTAAAGGCAGAGTTTGAAATGAAGGACCTTGGAGCTTCTAAAAGGGTCCTTGGTATGAATATAGTCAGAAACAGAAGAGAAGGCAAGCTATGGTTGTTTCAAACTGATTACATCCTAAAAACTCTGAAGAAGTTCAAGAGTGAGAACATGAATAGTGCAGCAACTCCTATGGCTGTGCATTTCAAGCTGTTAAAAGATCAGTTGGCTAAAAGTAAAGAGGATAAGAGGGAAATTGAGTTGATCCCTTACTCCAATATTGTAGGAAGCTTGATGTATATGATGATCTGCACAAGGCCAGACATTGCTCAAGCCATAAGTTCTACAAGCAGATACGTGTCTGGTTTTGGCAGAACTCACTGGAGTGCTCTCAGATGGACTATGAGGTATCTTAAAGGGGCTGACAAGCTTGGGATTCTATTCACTAAAGAAGGTGGAGCAGAGAATGAGCCCTTAATTGGGTTTTGTGATTCTGATTATGCTTCCAGCCTTGACACCAGAAGATGACAAACAGGTTATGTGTTTACTTTGTTTGGATCTGCTGTCTGCTGGAGGTCAAGTCTGCAAAATGCAGTTGCTCTATCAACTACAGAAGCTGAATATATGACACTTACCTCAGCTATGAAAGAGAGCAAGTGGTTAAGGGGTTTGATTTCTGAGTTTGGGATAAAGCAAGAAGGTGTTACAGTCCACTGTGATAACAGTGGAGCCATTTGCTTAGCTCGCCATCAAATGTTTCACGAAAGAAGTAAACATATTGATGTGAGACTCCATTTTATCAGAGATGAGGTGGAGAGTGGAAGAGTGAGGGTGGTGAAGATAGACATTGCTCACAATCCAGCTGACATGCTCACTAAACCATTGAGCAAAGAAAATTTGAGTATTGTTGTAGGCTGGTGAACTTACTCAAGGCAAACTTCTGATGTTATGATGACCAAGGTGGAGATTGTTAGGAGTTGTGGTCGTGCACAGCAGCCGAGTGTGCATGGAGCTTAAGGTGAAGCTGCAACTTACATGATCAAGAAAGGAGGGTGAAGAAGTGAGCTGTCAACTAGCCGTTAGGATTAGTTGTCATTGCTGTTGTTGTTGGAATGAGGAAATTAATTGATTGGAGAACAAGAAGACAATGGATGAAATTATGGCAAGAATATTGAAGGAAATCAATTAAAGATTATGGAAAATCAAATAAAAGGATATTAGTATAATTAGAATATATTTTCCATGTATAGCTAGAATTAGAGCCTATAAAAGATGTGTAACCATTGAGAGAATTAATAAGTCATTCACAATGTAATCTTTAAAGTTATCCCCGTCTTTTACTTTCCGCAATAATATTTTATTTTCCGCATTATATTTTCTAACATGGTATCAGAGCAGCTAACGATCCTTCGTTAGTTTGTTCAAAACCAAAAAAAAATACAAAAAAAATTATCATTGGTATTCATCCTTGAACCCCAAAATCTCCAAAAAGGTTGCACCAATTATCATCACGCTATTCTGCTGGTGAAGAAATCAATTTTACACTACCACATACTCTATTTTTCACATTCAAAGCCGAGAGCAAGAGAGTAAGGAGAGAATGAAAGGAGCTGCTTTGCAAAAAATCAAGTTAAGAAGCCTCAATCAAACTTTCATCAAGGAGAGAGGGCTTAGCTTCGTTTCCTCAGAAAGCAGCGCTGGAGACCAAGCAGCAGGTACAGACGACGGCAGACCGCAAGCAGTGGAGACCCTGAGAAACTGCGATATGGCCACCTGTTCTGTTTGAGCGGCAATGGAGCCTAGAGAACTTGCTTCGAACAGGGCCGCCGGTGGGGAGCGCCAATCAGGAGGAGGCAGCAAGCAAGAGATGATGGCTCCAAAGATGGAGTTAGTCAATTATCCAGCCGAGGGGAGAGAAAGCACACAGCCGAAGGATTCCTCTTCGAACTGAGGAAAGAACCATCTATGGAAGAACAACCACAGTCAAGAGTCGCTGGTGGTCACTAATGGAGCAGCGTCGCATAGCCGAAAAATAGAGGAGTCATTGGTTTGTTAGGCAGAGACCGAACAATCCCTCTCCAAATTTATGTTGGAGAAGAAGGCCAAAGCTACAACAGTGAAGCCGTCTCGTCACATCTAGAGAAGGCCAACTGAAACTCTGCTCGCGAGGCGATGTGTGTGCGGTGTGCATTCTAATGTTCTAGGTCGAGCTACTAACTCCAATGAATCCACTAGATCACTAGGTCTAGGAACTCAAGGGAATATAGAAGACTCAGTCGTTGGACACACAAAGCTCGTGTTTCAAAGATCCCTCAACCCGTTATACTATAGACTAGTATAGAGAAGCAGGGGTCGATCCCACGAAGATGGACACGTAAGAAAGCATCTAAAGACTTTGGTTTAGAAAGTGGCTGCTGCCACGCAAATTGGGTTGAGGTTAACTACTATTAGACCTAGGCACACACATCAAACACTAGACCTAGGAACTGTAAACATCACGCTGGCAACGAACATTAAAATAACCAACTAACTTCCTATACTGAGCAAACAACTTCCTGATATAACCAAACAGAAAGCGAGTAACAGTGGGGACCAAATTCCAGAAATAACAAGTACGGAAGAAAAAGCTGCAACTAACTAACTAAAGTTTTAACTAACAACAACATGCACCTCATCAGCTGAATTAAACACGAACATGAAGAAAACAGATCACGAAGCCAGATTCAAACAGAATGTAAAAATTCGGACGTCGGAAACTTGCGACTAGCTGAAAATAAATAGATCTACATAAACTAGACGGAATGAAACGATAACACGAAAGCTAGGCATCAACTCCGATCACCCTGTTTCAGATCCAACCGCCGGATGCTTAATCCACTCCGGATCCAAGCATTCCGAACCCAACAACAAACAAAATCAACTCCATAACTTCTGATTCGAACGATCTGCTCCGATCAACACAAAAATCAAACATCCAATTCCGCAGCATCATCAAACTCAAAATAAATGGCATCCATGATCGACATTAATCAACAACTCAAATACGGAAAACAGAAATTTCATAAACAATGGAAATTTAATAGAAAACAGGGCCGAGTTTCGAACGGCGAAGCTTGGTGAAATTCACGACAGTAAAGTAAAATGAAAGCGATTAAATTGTTTCTTCGCCCTCTGTAAGGACAGTGTTACCCAACTACTAACTAGCAAAATAAACCCGAGAATACCCCACAATTTCCCGATGAAACCCAAAAGTATGTAGAAGTGAGTGAGCTAGAGCTACAATCTGGTCATAAGGCCTCCACCGAGAAGGTCCCCTCTGATTGCATGTTTTCTTCATAAGCCTTCGTAGAAATCTCCATTCTACCCTTCAGCTCCTTGATTTCCTCCGTCTTGTAATTTTTCTTCAAATTGCTCACTTATTCGCCAGTTTCCTTGGACCATGCAATTGCCCTTTTCTTTTCCTGGATATGGCGAAAATCTTCCACACACCTGGCTTAAAACATGTGTTAGACCCCGCAAATACAAGAATTTTACCCTATAACCTATGCATGAAATTAGCCTTATCACCAACCGAAGCCGCTTCGGCAGGCAGCAACAAACGCAAGAGGTCGACGATGGAGAAATGAGCAGAAGCCGGCCGAAAGAGGAGAAGCTACTGCCGAAGAGGTGGCAGCCGTGAGAGGCTGGGAACTCATGATATAATGGATGAAGCGTTTGGCCGAGGGGGAGATATCAGCCACTGTCAAACGATTCAATCTCTGAATCAGGGAGATAATTGCCGAGGACGGAGGCGGAGCAGCCAACGTCTGCGCAGCGAGGGGGAGAGAGCTAATGTCGCCGCCACACAACCGCTGTGAAGAGTTGGTGGGAATGGGATGTCTTCGAGAGGACGTTGAGAACCCATTACCAAAAGATGATGTTGAAGGAACAACCACGGAAAAATCCAACGCTGATCCTCGAGAAAGAGTGAGGAATCATCCAGCCGAGGGCGAGAGAACTGCCACTGCTGGATGATTCCAACCAAGAAGAAGACTGCACGTCGTCGATAGAAGAAAAACATGGGAACAATAATTTGCTCAATTCTGGGGTGTTGAGGTGAAGCCCGGAAAGCCTGTTATTCATTCTTGTGAAAAGGCCATAGGAAGGCTGCGGATATCCAGGCAATTCTGGGGATTAGTGATGCTACCAAGAAAAGTATAGTGCAATGTAATGTGGGTAAGAATAGTCCAGTTGCCCAACCAGACAGAGTCATGCCATTTAGATTTGGAGTTTGAGGAGGCAGATGATGTTGTGTTTTCTGTTATTGGCCCTCAGAGTGTCTACCTCACTGGTTATTACATTCGTCAAAATCAGCAGTCCGGTCATCAAAGTGATTCAGAATCATATGGGGTGGATATTCAAAATAGCCAGACAGACGAATCTAGTTATCAAACAGATGACGACGACAAGAGAAGGCCAGTAAAGATGAAAGTAATGAGGGTTATAATGTTCACAAAAAGATGAAATGGAGGGAGTTGAAGCCTCTAAAAATCTAGATATTGAAGATCATCAATTGGCTCCAGAACTGGCCTCTGACAAATGTAGGAAATCAAAGAGAAGAAGGAAACAACTTCAGTCTGAAGTGGCATGTAAAGAAGAGGTTGATGTTAAATCAGAAAATGGTGAGAAGATGAAAGGCCAGTGGCCAACCCCGAGCAACCACGCCCGGAGAAGAAGGATGACTCTAGCCGAAGAATGGACCGAGAATGGTCTGAATTAGCTCCTCGACAAGAGTCAGAACTGTCTGAATTAGCTCCTCGACATGAGTCAAAACTGTCTGATGGCTCATAGATACGAGCAAAAACTGCCTAGATTAGCTCTTCAACATGAGTCAAAATTGTCTGATGGCTCCTACATATGAGCAAAAACTGTCTAGATTAGCTCCTCGATAAGAATCAAAACTGTCTGAATTAGCTCCTCGACACGAGTCAAAACTGTCCGAATTAGCTCCTTGACACGAGTCAAAACTGTCGAATGAGCTCCTTGACACGAGTTAAAACCGTCAACAAAAATTGAAGAGCTCATTGATAAGAGGCTAAACTTTCAATGAAGAAAAATTGAAGAACTCCTTGAAATGAGTCTAAACTTTCAATGAAGAAAAATGAAGAAACTCCTTGAAACGAGTCTAAACTTTCAATGAAGAAAAAATAACTCCATGATATGAGTATAAATTATCAATGATGAATTGAAGAAGCTCTGTGATACGAGCATAAACTATCAATAGAAATTGAAGAATTCTTAAATACGAGTATAAACTATTTATCAAACTAAATATCGTGCAAGTTAAGTGTCGAAAAACTCGATACTGAACTTGAGGGGAGTGTTGGAATGAGGAAATTAATTGATTGGAGAACAAGAAGGCAAGTGATCAAATTATGGCAAGAATATTGAAGTAAATCAATTAAAGATTATGGAAAATCAAATAAAAGGATATTAGTATAATTAGAATATATTTTCCATGTATAGCTAGAATTAGAGCCTATAAAGGTGTGTAACCATTGAGAGAATTAATAAGTCATTCACAATATAGTCTTTAAGGTTATCCCCGTCTTTTACTTTCCGCAATAATCTTTTATTTTCCGCATTATATTTTCTAACAATTGTAACCGACATTGTGTAGATCTCATACACTTAGGGCTCGTTTGATTGCCCTGATAGGGTCAGATAAGCCCTCTTATCTAGGGCGTGCATAGTCTTTGATTTCCCTGATAGGCTTACCCAAATACTCGGTATACAACCACCAACCCGGTTGTAATTAAGATACCACCCACGTTTCTGTGTATATGGCTGTCTAGGTTTTCACCTCCGATACGGTTGTATGCCATTGAAGGAAAGTATTTTTTTTTTTTATGTGGGTGTTCGTGTTGTGAACATACGATGTGTTATGCTAGGTCGAGATACCAGGTCCTATGAATCCACTAGATCACTTGGTCTAGGAACTCAATGGAACACGGAATACTCTGTCGTTGTACACACAAAACTCCCCTTCAAAGATCCCTCAACCCGAATACTATAGATTAGTATAGAGAAGCAGGGGTCGATCCCACGAAGATGGACACGTAAGAAAGCGTTTAGAGACTCTTGACAAAGGCGGCTGCTGCCACGCAAACTGGGTTGAGGTATAACTACTACTAGACCTAGGCAAGAAATGTAAACACTAGACCTAGGAAACTGTAAACATGCTGAGATCAAACATCATATAGACTATGGGATATTAAATTCCCTTCCTCGACCGTGTAACGGCTACCTAATAGAACCAGACATGAGGCGTATAACAGTGGGGACCATAATTCCAGAATTAGCAAGTACGACAGAAAAGCTGCAAATAACAAACTGAAACTCTAACTAACAACGACGTACATTTATTTTAACTGAATCACAAACGAAAATGAAGAAAATAGAGCACGTACCTAGATTCGAACAGAATATAAAAGTTGGGTCATCGGAAACTTGCAACAAACCGGAAATAACAATGATCTACATATACCAGACGGAATGAAATGAAAACACGAAGGCTAGGCATAAATTTAAACCAACTCTGCTCGGATTCACGCCGGATGCTTAATCCACTCCGGATCTAAGCGATCCGAACCAAACAACAACCTCAATCAGCTCCATAACTTCCGATCTAACAGATCTAAACCGATCAACTCCGAATTTAAATGATTCCACTCAACTCAGCTACAACACCAAATTCAAACCTCCGATTCAACCAACAACAAACTCTGATCAACCCGATCCAGCCATTACTCTGCACAGATTCAGTGAACAATTGCGAAACGCATCCAACACAAGTAAACTAACTCAAACTTCAGATAATCACATAAATGAAATCAGAAATCAACATCAACGACATGACAGGAAATTAAACTTGCATTAAACATAGGAATATTCAGTAAAAACAGAGGGCCGAGCTCCGAACAACGAAGCTCGGTGAAATCCACAAAATAAGAGAAAATAAAATGGAACTTGTTTCTTCGCCGTCGAAAGGACGGTGTTACAACCCAACTGAAATGCGAGAAAGCGAAAAGTGAAAGCAAACCCCCAGAATTTCCCTCTAAAGAACCCAAGTGTGTAAAAGAAAAAGTGAGCTTCGAGCCACAGACTGTTAATGAGGCCTCCACCGAGAAGGTCCCTCCAGAATGCATGCTTCCTCCTTTATATAGGCACGGACTTAATCTTCTAGAACATTCATAGAAATCTCCATTCTACCCTTCGGCTCCGAGATTTCCTCCGTCTTGCAATTTCCCTCCATAATGCTCACTTCTTCGTCAGTTTCCTCGGACATGTGATTGTCCTCTTCTTTTCCTGGGCTTGTCGAAATTCTTCTACACACCTGGCTTAAACGTGTGTTAGACCCAGTAAATCCTCGAATTTATCCCCTAGACCTATGCATGAAATTAGCCTTATCAAACTGCTCACACTTAAACCATGCTTGTCCTCAAGCATAAAAGACAAGAAAAAGAAATAAGGCAAATTTCAATGCACGGTTCCCAAGAACGACTCCACAATCAAAACATAAACAGAGCACCGACTCCTAGATTTAGACAACTACAGGCTCACAAAAGAAAACAACACATAAAGAAAAAAAACACAACAGATAAGCATGAACTAGTTTCAACTTTTAGGCGACCGTCCCCACAAGCTTAAGTTCTATTCGATCGTCTACAGTCTTCAAATCCTCCCCATTCCCTCTATTACCTAAACGGTCTGTCAGTTCGTCAAGATAGCCTATTGATTCCCCGACAGATAGGTTCGCTCGATCACTCATTCCTCAACAGGGATGTTAGGATCGAAACGCTCCAAAGTTAAAGTTACACCACTGATGTGTCGGGTTATGAGAGTTTCTCCTTCCTACTACTCCTTCTCCTTATTGATTTTCTGGGTCAGGTTGCGATTGATTCCTGCTCTTATTTTTTATATATTATATTTTTTTTCTTTATTTTTTCTTTTTCTATATATATCCCTTTTTCCCATGGACTTCGTCCAGCTTATGTCTCCTTTTCCTATTCTATTTTTTCCCCCTGGACTTCGTCCAGCTTATACCTCCTTTTCCTGGACTTCGTCCAACTTATACCTCCATAACCCATTTTTTCTCCTTTATACTCTACTCCTTAAGCATCAAGTGACAACCCCTTTTTACATGTTAGCTCAAAGTGTATAGGCTTATAACTCACATTTATATAGTGGGGCTTCACAACTAGGTCAGCTAAGGCGTCCTCTATCGTCCTTACTTCATTCAGACCGCTTTTAGTTCATTAAGGAAAAAGGCATCAAAGCTGACATGTATCCTATCTTCAATCGCCCTCACTAAGGGAATCTTGCCTTATTATCTTACTAGCTCATGCAACACACAAAAACGCTAGACCTAGAGACTCTAAGACTCCTATTTACAAAAACTAATACTGCACTTACTCCCCCCCTCCCACTACACTCAAGCTTGTCCCCAAGCTGTCCTAGTGAAGTGGGGAAATAAGGAAGTATGAACAGCACAAAACAGACGTGCATAAAATAAAACAAACTTCTCACACTTAGACCGTACAACGGGCTAAGTGGGAGAAGGCGCAACAAACAAAACAAAGCATGCAAAAACATAACAACCTCTTCTCACACTTAGACCAAGGATTGGGCTAAGTGTGGGAAGGTGCAACACATATATACAAAATAGAGCATGCTGGTCACACACAAACATAAACAGAAAAGGAAGAAGAAAAGAAAAACAACAGAAATTGAAAAGTTACTTGGTTTAGGGGGAATCAATTTGGGGTCTGGCCCCCCGCTGGAGCTAGACTTGGGCGGGGCGGATGGTTGGGTCACTCTAGCTTTCTTCTTCGCTGGTGAGTCCGGCACCTCTTTCTTTGTCTCACTCAGTCTGGGGATTATTTTCTTCACAGCCAAGGGTTTAGTCGCGGACGGGGCAGTCAGATGCTTCGTCGGCTGGGAAGGCTTCTGGAGAGATAGACTTCCTTGCTCTGGCGATTTAGAAGCACTGCCAGGGCCAGGAAGCAACTTCGGTGCCTCGGGAAACCTCTCTTTAAACCACTTAGCCATCATCCTCTCAGTGTGCTTAGACGACGTTGCCACAAGATTAGTAATACGTCCCTTAAGGGCCACGATCTCCTTTCTGACTTTCCCAACTTCCATTCTTACCTCGGTTACCTCATTCCTCACTCCTGCGACTCCCTTCTTTATTCCTGCAACATCTTTCTGTACGTCCTCTACATCGACACTGTCATTTTCATTACCCCGTAGGGCCACAATCTCTTCTCTAACCATCTTGATTTCTGATCTCATCCATCCCACCTCCTTTCTCATCTCTTCAACTTCAACCTTGGCTCCTGCCTCCACACTTTCTGGGTCCTGCTTCACCTGGACTTCCGACCTGCCGACCTCATAAAAACAAACCTCCTTCCCATGCATATATAAAATCCCCTTGTTAAAAAAGTAATCGACATTAAAAACTTTCGGGGGAAAGCACATCTCCACATCACGGCAAGATTTGGCTATCTTTAGTATCACGTTGCGTTGCAGATAGGCCCCTAGGAGATGGCATGTATACATGTGTCTGGAAGGGTTGGCGACCATCTGATGGCAAGCCTGGGCTAGCCAGTAGCCCAGGTGTACACGGACTACCTTGGCCATACACCAAGTAAAGTAGAGATCAGCCGTGGTCAGAGCGGCGTTTGCATTACCCATCAGATTATAACTTATGAAGGTCTGAGCGAATCGCAGGATCCGGTTCTCTATGTGCGAGGCTTTCGAACAACTCATTTTAAACTGACCCACCTTGGGGTAGGTTATAAACTCCCAAGCGCTTTGTGGTTTGAAACCCGGGGTAAACTTAGGCGGACCCACCATCCTATCATTCCACAAGCCCTCATCATCCTGTGTGCGCGATAACAACCCCATGCAGAGCGACCTCTCTCGGATGCTCATTTCTTGCTCCTCGTTAAAAAGGCGAAAGGTAATAGAGTCGGCATCCAGATCAGTTGTAGACTTCAAACGAAAAGTCGAGAAGAACTCACGCGCTAATGCTGTTGGGACTTCAAATGAGATGTGTTTCAGCAACCAGTCGAAACCGATCGCGTCGATGTACTCCCGAAATTCAACGTCGGAAGCAATCTCCTTCAGCTCTGCGGGGTCATATCTCTTTCCGGACTTCACATACTTGCCCTGGGCGCTCTTCACTTTAAACGTTGCTGCACGCTTGGGATCAGTGAACTTCCTCATTGCATCCAGTAAATCCTTGGTCAACTAGACTTCTGTAGGCTCGAAGTTGAGCTCTTCTTCAAGTTCGTCTTCGGAGTCTCTAGATCCAGCAGGGCTATCAGATTCGGCAGCATATGGGACCTTTGCGGGTGGAGGAAAAGAGGTTTCAACAAATTTTCCTTCCGATCTCTAGGTCAAGGAAGGAGCGGCCTGCTTTCCCTTTCATTTCCTTTCAGCCGCCTAGCGGCGTTCTTCCTCATCACTCTCCCCACCACTGGGTCTAGGAGAGTTATCCTGCTCACGGGCTGCGGTCTCTGGACCCAGCGCTTCTCGTTCCGTCTGCTGGACGGAGTCATCAATTTCATCAATCAAGCTCCGACGAGCTTGTCTCCGAGCTTCCCTTGCATTTACCGGAGAAATCATCCCCTCCGGGACATCAGTCAAATCTACGACTAGATCAACCCTGTCGTCGACGAGTTCCTGTACGTCTTCGGTAACGAGGGCTTCTCCCTCCTTAGACAGCAAAGGGGTTGCCCCTGTGATATAAATAGGGCTTTCCACCCCAACTAAATCTTGTTCATTGTGGGTCTCAGTCCCCACAACTTTTTCAGGGGTCCTCGCCTCATCATCGTTTTCAACAGAGATTTGGGCCTCATCGCCCCCAACTTTTTCTAGGGTTTCCCCCTCTGAGACTTTCCCACAAATACCACGGGTTTCCCCCTCTCCTAACTTCTTGACAACAGGGGTTTCCCCCTCAGATACACCAACAGTTCCAGACACGACACGAGTTTCTCTCTCAACGACATCAATAGCAGCAATAACAGGGGCTACCCCCTCAGAGACACCAACAGTATTAATGGCAGAGGTTTCTCCCTCATAAACATGGCCTAACTTTGTTCACCGACCCTCAGAAGCTCCAAACCCGCAGCCAGATCCACCTCCTCTTCAGGTACGGTTGCGGCGGTTGTTCTTGCTACACTGGTGGCTGGTTCGGTCATCGAATGTACGACCTCCAGTTGGGGTTTCACAGTCTCTGAAACCTGTGGTGATGGTGATGCAGTGGTCGTTGTGGCCGGTGTAGTCTTTCCCATCATAGTGGTGGACATGGCGAACGCCTTCATCGCCTCTTCTGGCCCCCCAATTTTCTGCAATAGATCGGCCATGAACGATGTTTCGTTAGATTTGGCGGATCAAGAGGTGCTTCCTGAGTTTAGTGTGTTCTCCATGGCGGAATCTGTAGAATTCGCAAAAACTTGGAAGAAAAAATTTGTTGATTAGGGTTAGAGAGAGAGAATTTGATAGAGGAAATTTGGGGATTTTTTTGTGGAGAGAGTGAATGTGATATGGAAAATAAAAGAGAAGCATGGTTATAGCCTGTAGGTATGGGAGGACGGTTTTGCAGGCGGTTGCAGGCGTGACGCGAGCGACCGTACGCCTCCCCATAAAGTTACCTTTTGAAATTCGAACCGGTGCCAACTCCCTCCAAAATTTTACTCCTCAACTCCCTGCCCCATGTGAATACTCTGCAATATTACACTTAGAAAAACATTAAACTAAAAAAAACGCCAGACTCCCAGGTCAAGGACATGACAGTATGAAGAAAAATTCCTTAAGGAGTCCGGGATTTTGAAAATATTTTTGGAAGATTTTTTTTTGGGTTTTCTTGATTTAGGGAAAGCAATTAAATATTTACACTTTCTTTCAAGTATTCTTGAGATCTCCTAGGTCAGGGCTTGGAAAAAAAAACTTCTCAATTTACTTGACCCAGGATTTTTCAAGAACACTTCTTTCTTAGACTGGTTAGGCGACATCAGGGAGTGCGCGTAGAGGCACTTCGTCCACAACACACAGCTCCGAGTTATCCCAAAATACCTCACACGTTGACCATTGATGAGGAAAGGCACAGAATTCGAGGCGCCTCCTTGGATCTCTACTGCTCCATTTGCGCGAAGGCCAATGATAGTATATGGTCCGACCCACTTGGATTTTAGCTTTCCAGGCATTAGCTTAAGCCTGGACTGGAACAGGAGAACTTTCTGCCCAACTTGTAGTTCCTTGGTCCGGAGATTCTTATCATGCCAGAGCTTGGTCTATTCCTTGTACCACATCTCATGGTGGACTCCATATTTTTTCATCAAAGCTTCAATCGTTCGGTTTCGGAAGTGAGTTCCTTGATCCGAAATAACAGCCATAGGCACTCCATACCTACCAAAAATATTAGACTTAAGAAATTTGGCCACCTCACCGGCTTCACAAGAGGTAGTAGTTTTGGCCTCTATCCATTTCGAAACATAATCCACCGCCACAAGTATGTATGCCTTCCCATATGAAGATGGAAATGGACCGATGAAGTCCATTCCCCAGACGTCGAAAATCTCACAAACGATCACAGGGACTTGCGGTATTTCATCTCTTTTGGAGATTCCCCCAGTCTGTTGACACCTTTCACAATTCTGACAGAATTCGAACGCATCCTTATGCAATGTAGGCCAGTAAAACCCGCTGTCTAACACCTTCCTTGCGGTCTTCCTTGGTCCAAAGTGACCTCCACACGCTAGAGCGTGGCAATGGTTCAGCACATCCCTTTGTTCCCACTCTGGAATACATCTCCTAATTACTTGGTCAGCTCCCATCCTCCATAAATACGAGTCGTCCCAAAAATAGTACTTGGCTTCGCTTTTCAGTTTCATCTTCTGGGCCCGAGAAATTTCTTGGGAATTGGGCACTTCTCTGGTGACCAAGTAATTTGCGAGGTCTGCGAACCACGGCTCAGCGTTTATCTGACATTTTCCTTTTTCAGCATCTCCTGGACCCGTCACTGCCATTATCTGTTCCCAACTGATAGGTCTAGGCGAACCTTCCAGATAATAAAAATGTTCCTCGGGGAATGCATCTGGTATTGCTTCCTCGGTCTCCCCTTGGAAAATTCGACTCAAGTGGTCAGCCACCTTGTTCTCTGTTCCCTTCTTGTCTTTGACCTCCCAATCAAATTCTTGTAACAGTAACACCCAACGGATTAATCTGGGTTTGGACTCCTTCTTCGCCAGTTGGTACTTAATAGTTGCGTGGTCCGTGAAAACTATCACCTTCGACCCCAGTAAATACGGGCGAAACTTCTCAAATGAGTATACTACCGCCAGCATTTCCTTTTCAGTGGTGTCGTAGTTCTTCTGGGCTTGATTGAGCGTTTTCGAAGCATAAAAGATCACATAGCTTTTCCCATCTACTCTTTGACCTAGCACTGCCCCTACTGCATAATCACTCGCGTCGCACATTATTTCAAAGGGTAGATTCCAGTCAGGCGCTCTAATAATGGGAGCAGATACTAGTCTATCCTTCAACAGCTGATAGCCTTTTTGCATTCCTCATCGAAAACAAAATCAATATCGTTATGCAACAAGTGAGTGAGTGGCTGAGCAATCTTTGCGAAATCCTTTATGAACCTCCTATAGAATCCAGCATGCCCTAGGAATCATCTTACTTCTTTCTGATTCGTCGGGTATGGCAATTTTGAGATTACATCAACCTTTGCTCGATCTACTTGTATTCCTCTTTCTGATACCACATGCCCTAGGACAATTCCTTCTGGGACCATAAAGTGACATTTCTCGAAATTCAAAACCAGGTGCTTTTCCTGGCACCTCTTCAACACTACATCCAAACTTGCCAAACATGAGACAAATGAATTCCCGTACACAGTGAAGTCGTCCATAAAAATCTCGATGCAATCCTCTAGGAGATCCGAGAAAATACTCATCATACACCGCTGAAAAGTGTCTGGCGCATTGCACAGACCAAACGACATCCTTCTGTAAGCATACGTTCCGAAGGGACACGTGAAAGTAGTCTTCTCCTGGTCTTCGGGATCCACATAGATCTGAAAGTATCCTCTGTACCCGTCAAGGAAACAAAAGTATTGCTTGCCCACCAACCTCTCCAGCATCTGGTCAATGAAAGGCAGAGGGAAATGGTCTTTCTTGGTCACTTCATTTAACTTCCTATAGTCAATGCACATCCTGCAACCAGGAACTAGTCGGGTGGGCACCAACTCATTCTTGTCGTTCTTGACCACCTGTATTCCTGACTTCTTTGGTACCATATGCACTGGACTCACCCATTCACTGTGTGGTATGAAATAAATGATTCCTAGGGAGAGTAGCTTCAATACTTCCTTCAACACCTCCTCCCTCATGTTAGGATTCAATTTGCGTTGAGGATTTCTGCAGGCTTTTGCTCCCTCTTCTAGCCGAATGTGATGCATGCACAGATCTGGACTGATTCCTACCAAGTCAGAGAGTGTCCACCCAATAGCCTTTTTGTTTCTCCGAATTACCTTCAGTAGTTCCTCTTCTTGTCCCTTGGTCAAGCTGCTGTTAATAATCACAGGGAAAATTTCATTCTCTTCTAGATACGCATACTTGAGACCTGGTGGAAGTGTTTTCAGTTCTCTCTTGGGGACATCTTTTTCATGGGGTAAGGGATTTTTCTCTGTCGGCTCAGTTGTTATTCCCTTCGTAGTCTTAGTAGAACTTTCCATGCTCGCCACATAAGGTGTCTTTCTTGATCTAGCTAGCTCCGGGTTCGTGCAGAATTCCAGAATTGCTTCGGCTAGCTCCTCATCTGATAACTCACTCGTGTTCATAGCTTGACACCACCCAGCTACTTCTCTATCAATAGCATGACTCATCTCAGAATTCACAATCTGCTCCTGCATTAATTCGGTCTCAAGATATTCCTGGACCAAGGGGTTAATAACATCTATAGCATGCAAATTTTCAACGTCAAGAGGTTTCTTCCTTTCCTCATCTATGCTGAATGTATATTTCTCCCCATTGTAATCAAGGCAAATAGTGCCATCAAAAACATCAATGATAGTCTTAGCGGTACGTAGGAAAGGTCTCCCTAAAAGTACTCCGCCAGACTCTGCAGACTCATTATCGCTCATCTTTATCACATGAAAATCAGCTGGGTACAAGAAATCATGTACTCTGACTATCACATTCTCAAGCACACCTTCAGAGCAGATACACGACCTATCCGCTAGCTGGATCACTACTTTCGTATCTACCATACTTACTCCTACCAGTTTCTTGTAAATGGAAAGCGGTAAAATATTTATCGAAGCCCCTAAATCACACATAGCATGCTCAATTTTACATCACCAATAGAGATGGGTAAAGTAAACATACCTGGATCATTGCATTTCGAAGGCATCCTCCGCTTCTGAATTACCGCGGAAACATTCTCTCCTATCAGAATTTTTCCACTAGGTCTCGCCTTACCAGCTATAAATTCCTTGATGAACTTGCTAAACACAGGAAATTTCAGAGCCTGTAAAAATGGTAGATTGATTTCCAACTTCCCAAAAATATCCATGAATCTACCGGCTCTTCCTTTTTTTTCTTGGTCTCCCCCCGGCTTGGGAAGGGTTTAAGTCGCTTCCCCGCTCCTGTGGAACTTTCAGCTGAGAACTCTCTGACTTCTTTCTTCTCCTCCTCCCTTACCTCTGGTCCTGGATCGAGGAAAAATGGTTCAGTTTCTCTAGGCAATGGTTTCTCCAAATCTCCTGCCCTGAGTTCATCTCTAATCATGGGATTGTTTGCAGCCAAGTTCATTGGTCTAGAGGTTATACCCCCTGTCTCCTTGGCCTCGGTGGGATCTTTGACTTCCTTCGGTCTCATTGCTGGGCCTTCGTACCCCTTCCCAGACCTCAAGGTAATTTGGATAATATTGGCCCTGTCAGGCGGTTTTACTGAGGCAGGAATTTTACCCTCACTACCTCGCATGTCACTCAAGGAAGTAGCATTCTATGACAGCTGTCTTGCTAACTTATCCATTGACGCCTTTTGTTCTTACTGAGCATCCTGAAGCTTGTGGACTACGTCATTGTTCGACTGTAAGTTGTTCTGCATGTGCTGCTAAGAACTGATGAGTTCGTGCACCATTTCATCAAGATTCCTTGGTGGCTTAGAACTCGGTTGATTGGGGCCGGGTCCTGCATTTTGGTTTGCTCCACTTCCTTGGGTCGGGCGAATATTTGCTTGACCTGGGTAGGTGGTTTGGAAATTCCTTTGGTGCGGTGGCACATAAGAGTTTCCCTGATGGTTTTGATTCATGTTTCCCCAGTTCAAGTGATCTCCCTGGTTCTGATTGTTCTAGTTGCCCTGCCCTTCTTGGTTTTTTCCTAACCAGTTACCTTGTCTCTCGGGCTGAGGTGCAAACTGCAAATTTTGTTGTGGTGCTGACTGATTCTGTTCGTTGTCAGTCCATCTGAAATTGGGATGGTTCCTCCAGGGTGCATCTCACTGTCTCCCTGGGTTCCAGCTCCCATCGGGATTCCAACTTCCCATTGCATTGACTTGGGCCTGATAATCTCCTTCCTGAGTCCCGTAATATTGCTGAACTTGATTATCTCCTGGACCAGGAGATTTCTCCTTTCCTTGTGAAGCTAGTGGATTTGTCTTTTCAATAGCGTTCAAAAGAGCTCTCTCGAGCCTATCGATCATTGCTTCTACTTTATCATCTTCTTGCTCTCTAATAGCATTTACCGATCCTCTCCTTACTGTATTTCTGGGGTTATCATATGCCTTCTTAGCGTCGATCAACTTCCCCAGAATCTCTCTTGCTTCACTTCCTTTTTTCCTGGTAAAATTCCCCCCACTCGAGGAATTCATTAAGTCCTTAGACTCAGGGGTCGCCCCTTCGTAAAACAGAGAGTAGGTCTCTGCCTCTATCTTTCGGTGATTCGGGCATGCATCCAACAGTCCCTTGAATCTCGACCAATACTGACTCAAAGATTCGTCGTAATCCTGCTTACACTCTAATATTTCTTTTTTCAGCGCATTCGTCTTGTTGGACGGGAAGAAATAATCTAAGAATTCCAACTTGAAGTCCCTCCATGTGCGGATAGAATCCGGGGGCAACCTCAATAACCATGTGTTGGCTTCCCCCTTCAAGGCAAACAGAGTCGCACGCATGCGATAATCCTCCTCAGTCGCCTCATTCGGCCTTTTCTGTATGCCACACAATTTACTGAATTCATTCAAAAACTCATACGGACACTCATTCCTTCGCCCAGAGAATGTGGGTAGGATGCCGAGCACGTTTGTCTTTATTTCAATGGACCTCTGTCGCGGATTCAGCACTATAGCTTGAGCTGGCTCTCCATCTAGATGAGCAGTAAGCGAGCCGATCTCTGGATCTGGATCGATTATGTTCGCCATGTCCCCTGTTTCTTCCTCCTCTGTACTTGTTTCCGAAGATGATTTAGGATCCTCCCTTCCTGACGAGTTCCAATCCTCTTCACTTTCCGAATCAAACGGAAATGGATCTCCCGTAGATAATCCCGATCTGGTGGTGAGCGTAGATGTTGTGTTCTTGACTTGCCCAATAAACTGATCGTTCCTCCACTCAGATGAGTTACCACAGTATCCCAGCCGTGAGCCCCTGCTCATAAACTAGAAATAAAAGAAAAAGAAAAATTTAAGAACTATGTACGCCAAAATCCTCTAAACACAATCACAAATTACGCCATCCATCCCCGGCAACGGCGCCATTTGAAGGTAAGTATTTTTTTTTTTGTTTTTTTATGTGGGTGTTCGTGTTGTGAACATGCGATGTGTTATGCTAGGTCGAGATACCAGGTCCTATGAATCCACTAGATCACTTGGTCTAGGAACTCAATGGAACACGGAATACTCCGTCGTTGTACACACAAAACTCTCCTTCAAAGATCCCTCAACCCGAATACTATAGATTAGTATAGAGAAGCAGGGTTCGATCCCACGAAGATGGACACGTAAGAAAACGTTTAGAGACTCTTGACAAAGGCGGTTGCTGCCACGCAAACTGGGTTGAGGTATAACTACTACTAGACCTAGGCAAGAAATGTAAACACTAGACCTAGGAAACTGTAAACATGCTGAGATCAAACATCATATAGACTATGGGATATTAAATTCCCTTCCTCGACAGTGTAACGGCTACCTAATAGAACCAGACATGAGGCATATAACAGCGGGGACCATAATTCCAGAATTAGCAAGTACGGCAGAAAGGCTGCAAATAACAAACTGAAACTCTAACTAACAACGACGTACATTTTTTTAACTGAATCACAAACGAAAATGAAGAAAATAGAGCACGTACCTAGATTCGAACAGAATATAAAAGTTGGGTCGTCGGAAACTTGCAACAAACCGGAAATAACAATGATCTACATATACTAGACAGAATGAAATGAAAACACGAAGGCTAGCATAAATTTAAACCAACTCTGCTCGGATTCACGTCGGATGCTTAATTCACTCTGGGTCTAAGCGATCCGAACCAAACAACAACCTCAATCAACTCCATAACTTCCGATCTAACAGATCTAAACCGATCAACTCCGAATTTAAACGATTCCACTCAACTCAGCTACAACACCAAATTCAAACCTCCGATTCAACCAGCAACAAACTCTGATCAACCCGATCCAGCCATTACTCTGCACAGATTCAGTGAACAATTGCGAAACGCATCCAACACAAGTAAACTAACTCAAACTTCAGATAATCACAGAAATGAAATCAGAAATCAACATCAGCGACATGACAGAAAAATAAACTTGCATTAAACACAGGAATATTCAGTAAAAACAGAGGGCCGAGCTCCGAACAGTGAAGCTCGGTGAAATCCACAAAATACGAGAAAATAAAATGGAACTTGTTTCTTCGCCCTCGACAGGACGGTGTTACAACCCAACTGAAATGCGAGAAAGCGAAAAGTGAAAGCAAACCCCCAGAATTTCCCTATAAAAAACCCAAGTTTGTAAAAGAAAAAGTGACCTTCGAGCCACAGACTGTTAATGAGGCCTCCACCGAGAAGGTCCCTCCAGAATGCATGATTCCTCCTTTATATAGGCGCGGACTTAATCTTCTAGAACCTCCGTAAAATCTCCATTCTACCCTTTGGCTCCGAGATTTCCTCCGTCTTGCAATTTTCCTCCATAATGCTCATTTCTTCGCCAGTTTCCTCGGACATGTGATTGTCCTCTTCTTTTCCTGGGCCTGGCGAAATTCTTCTACACACCTGGCTTAAAATGTGTGTTAGACCCAGTAAATCCTCGAATTTATCCCCTAGACCAATGCATGAAATTAGCCTTATCTGCCATGGATCCCGATTGTGAAAATTTGAATGAGAGTTGTGTGATTGCCAAAAAGACCCTTTATTTCGAAAACAGAATTTGGGGCTAAATCTGCTTCGGCTTAAATGAGGAACTTGTAAGCCGACAATTTTATTTCGATTGGTCACCTACGCCTTCATTCGCCTTCAGTTTTCAGATGTAAGCACTTTATTTCAATTAATTCTTCGATGAATTGCATAATTTTGCTCTCAATTGTTTGTTTGGGTTGATGGTATTTTAAAGATTGAATTGTCGCAGTGGCTTCATATCTGGGCAATATAAATTTGGGCATCTGCGATCGGCGTCGGTTTTCAATGTGTAACTGATAAGGCTAATTTCATGCATAGGTCTAGGGGAAAAATTCGTGAATTTACAGGGTCTGTCACGACCGCCCATACCAGGGGTATCACAAACGCGGCGATCGTGACCGACATGCATGGACAACAGTTTAAAAGAACAACTTAAGACTTAAAGAAGAAAAACAACTTAGTTTAAAGAAGTTTAAGGTCATTTTTTTTAAAAGACGTAAAGAAACATACTTTTATAAAGGGCACCGGAAAAATTTGACTTAAGAAATACAACTATATATATTAAAAAAACTAAGGTAAAACGAACATTTAACTTAAATCTCGGAAAACACCATTTTCAGAAAGACAACGTAAACACTCGTTTAAACCTAACACCGCCATACATGTTCAAACACAACACGAAAAGATTAAGGTCTTAAGACATAATTTAAAACATAGCAGCGGATAAATAAGGTTCAGGGAGAGTCAAGGATCACGCCTATGTATGACGACACAACGTATCCTAGGGTCTTTAGCCAGCTCAACATCCACCGCAACATCCCGCTCAACCTGCACATAAGAAAAAGAATATGCAGGGTTGAGTACTTGTTGTACTCAATGGGCTCATGCCGGAAACATTTTAATAAGTTATGTCATCCATACCAGTGATCTCGAGTTTTATATAGTAAGAAATATCATGAGAACACAAAAAATCCAAGTCTGGCCAGACAATTTATCTCCTCATTTTCCATATCAATCAATCAATCACATCCTCTTACCATAGTGCGACGAAAGTGTGGCCACACTATTCGCCCACGAGACCGGCCGACTAGCAAGGACGGCTCACGATCCCCTCTGTGTACACAGCCTGATAGGGTTTGCGGCCCTACTCAGACCCGAATTCGTTTATCATAGCCCTATAGCCTAATGGAGCGAACTCACAAACTAGGCATCAAGCACAATCTCAACATAGCCCTATAGCCTAACGGAGCAAGCTCAAACGAACTAGGCATCAAACAAAAATCTCAACATCAAAACAATCGCGGCATGACATAACACTTTAAACCACCCTTATAACACCACATCATATTTTCGGAAAAATAAAGAGGTTTGAAAAGAAAGCCCACCTCGATCGCTTAGCAAATTCACAACCCAACTTATAGCAACTCATGATCCTCGAGTTCACGAGTACACAACACCCTTGTCAATGACAACACAAGTCAACCTTCCACATCAACATTTTACTATGCATGTCCTATCGTTTTCTCTCTCATCGTTTTTCTCACATTCCCCAACCCAACATACGTCAAAAGGGTGTAAAGACACACGTAACACATTCCAACTTATCACAAGTGATTTCAACATTTAAACATGTTCCTTGGACATACATGCATCATATAATACTTTGAAACTTGAAACTAGGTGTCATTTTAACAAGGCAGAAAACTGGCAGAACTGCGCGACCGTTTTGTAAAAATCACTATGAATTCACCCGACCTCATATGAAGCTAAATTTTGGTCACAATACAGAGGGCACATTCAAGTTCATCCATGAAGATTTTCACACCGAAATCACGTCATTTAGTCAGTCATATCACATATTAAACTCTCTGGTCGGAACATACAATTTCTGACAGCACTGCGCAGTTCATTTGAAAAATTTACCATAAATTCATCCAATTCCCAAAACGGCTGAAAGTTTAACACGACTCAGAAGACACTTCAAATTTTCATCTAGTTCAAGAATCACATCAATGGGAGATCATTTGATCAGTCAAACAGAAAACGAAACATTCTTGGCGAGAACACGAGTTTCTGGCAGATTTGCGCAGTCAACTTCAAAAATTTATTAAAAATTCATTTTTTGAGAAAAAGGGCTGAAATTCACACGAGACACAGGTAACACCTTGAAGTTTACTCAGTAAAATTTTCATATCAACATTCGGCTGTTTGATAGGTCAATTACTCATCAGAAGCTACTGGTCGAACATCACAGATAACAAATATACAATTTCTAAATTAGGGTTTCCTTCTCAATCATCCAAACACCAATTCTCATGCTTATAACACACAATCATGCTTGATAAGACTCTCTTAATCATGTTTGCACATAAACTTACATCATTCACCAAAGATTCCAATCAAACTTCACACAATTCAATTGAAACGCATATTTATCAAGGTTTTCAAGCAAACTCACTTTCCCTCCCCAATTAAACTTGCGATCTACGATTCCTACACCCACTACATGCATGTAGGATTCAAGAACATGGTTCAAATGAAAAGAATGAGGAGAAGTGAAGCCAATATACCTTCTTTGACAAAACGAATCGGTAGAACCAAGAAACGAGGTGATTCGTCGGAGATTCTTAAAAATAAACTTCAATGGATGCAAGAAACAATGGTGGAAGAAGTTTTTTTTGGAGAGAATGTGGAGAGGGAGGAGGGAGGCACGAAAATTGAGGGAGAATGGGGGCTAGGGTTTAGTTTAGGTGTTTTTATAGGATTAGGGTTAGGTTTAAAATCAATTAATTAATTAATTGTGGGGAAAAATACAATTAAATAAATCCCACAATTAAAAGAATAAAATAAGCATGTGGGAAGGGGAGGAAATTTTTGAAAATTCCATGTAGGAATAGCAAGGAATTTATTTGGTATTTACTTGGAGAGAATATATTCACAACTTAGGAAATAAAAGTGAATATTTCATAAACAAGGGAACAAAATAAATTAAATCTCCAAGTATGAAAATAATGGTGGGGGCCGAAAATTTCCATAAGGAATTTGCACTAGGAAATTATTTAAATCCCCAATTAAAAGAATAGGATTTAAATTAGGCAATTTATTTATAGGAAAAAGGCTCCCATAAAATAGGCAACAATTAATTAAATTCCCACAAGGAAAATATTGCATAGGGGGCGTGTGATATGGGAGAAAAGTAGGAGAAAAAATATTCACATCCCCAATTAATTAGACATAGGAATTTATTTGAATAAGAAGGGATTCCACAAATTAGGAAACAAATAAAATATCCTCCAAAATTTAGTGGAGGGGCCGAAAATTGCTAACCAATGAATGTCCCAACTCTCTATTTATTTTAGGTGAATAAATAAATTATAACATGATTTAATTGGATTAAATTCAAAGGAAGAGAGTCAATAAATCACCAATTAAATCAAATGAAAATAATTCTTTCTCCTATAGGAGATTTTTGAAAACTCCCAAGGAAAATAAAAAATGGAGTTCGAATTCCATGTAGTACCATTTAGGGTCATTTTGTTTGGATTTAATTTGGATAAGTATCTCAAGACAATTAATTAAATCCAAGAAATGAAATACTATTTCAATAATTAGGAAGGGCCGAAAATTCCAATGAATTGGCTCGAAAAAAATAAATGCATGATCCTATTAATTATTTCCCCACATTGAAAAATATAAAACATCAAACTCATCATTCCACATTAACCACGAAAATTTATTTCACGCAAAACACTTAATCACATAGAAACGAAAGTTTGATAATTCCAAGAATCCAAAATTCGAATAACATATAAGAAGAGTCACAAAAATTTGGAATGTTACAGGGTCTAACACTTGTTTTAAGTAAGGTGTGTAGAAGGAATCCGCCAGGTCCAGGAAGGGAAGGAGGTAATAACACGCTCGAGGAAACTGGAGGATAAGTGAACAATGTGTGAAAAATTGCTTGACGGAGGAAACCTCGGAGTTGAAGGGTAGAATAGAGATTTCTACGAAGACTCTAGAAGGTTATGTCCGCATCTATAAAAGGGAGAAGCATGCACGCTGGAGGGATCTTCTCGGTTGGAGACCTCGCTAACAGCCTGTAGCTTAGTTCACTTTGCACACACTTGGGTTCTTTTCGTGGGGAGATTCAGGGTGACGCACTTTGGGTTCACATCTAGCTTTTTCACGTTTTCGATTGGGTTGTAACACCGTCCTTCTGTGGGGTGAAGAAACAATTTAATTTCTGCTTTCGATCTTTGCTAATTTCGCCGAGCTTCGCTGTTCGAAGCTCGGACCTCTGGTTGTTTTTTACCATTTATTCTGTATTTTATGCGAGTTTTATTTTCAGTTATGTCGATGATGTTGATTTCTGGTTTTGCTGCTATGATCTTCTGGAATTTGAGTTGGTTTACTTATTTTGGATGCGTTTCGCAATGGTTTTCTGAATTTATGCAGGTTGTGGTTGGATCTGGGAGTTCGGAGTCTGTTTGTTGATGAATCAGAGAGTTGAGTTCGCTGGTGTTGTGGAGATGTTTGTGATTGTTTGAATTCGGAGTTGATCGGAACAGATCTGTGAAAACCGGAGTGATAGAGTCGATTTTGTCTGTTGTTGGGTTCGGATCGCTTGGATCCGGAGTGGATTAAGCATCCGACGTGAATCTGAGCAAGATTGATTAAATTTCATGCCTAGTTTACGTGTTTTCATTTCATTTCGTCTAGTTTACGCAGATCTGATGTATTTCCGGTTCATGGTAAGTTTCCAGCATCCAAATCTTTATATTCTGTTCGAATCCAGATATATGCTCTTCTTTCTCCATTTGCGTGCTTGAATCGGTTAGGAAATTTCATGTCGTTGTTAGTGGGAGCATAAGTTTGTTATTTGCAGCTTTGGCCGTACTTACTATATTTGGAGTCATGGTCCCCGCCGTTTTATTCTCTCTGTCTAGTCTTAATTAGTTAGGCGTTTACTCAATCTAGGAAGTAAAATGTGTCTCTCAGTGTTGAAGTCTGATACTATTTTCCTTTCCGTGTCCTAGGTCTAGCATTTACATTTCGTGCCTAGGTCTAGAGGTAGTTAAAATTCTCAACCCTTTTGCGTGGCAGCAGCCGCTTGTTTCCAGAGTCTCTAAGCACTACTTCACGAATCCATCTTCGTGGGATCGACCCCGCTTCTCTATACTAATTTATAGTATTCGGGTTGAGGGATTTATTTTTGAAGGGGAGTCGAGTGTGTCCAACGACAAAAACACTGTTGTTCTCTTGAGTTCCCGGACTTGATGATCCGGTGGATTTAAGGAGCGTGGTGTCTTGACCGAGCACTTGCTTTAGTTTTCTTTGTGCACACTTGACTTACTTACTATCACTGCTTACAGAGTCAGAGAAATCCAACCTTCAAATGGCGCCGTTGCCGGGGATGGATGGCGTGCTTTGTGTTAGTGTTCAGAGCCTGTGGTGTAAATAGTTTTGATTTGTTTTCTCTCTCTTTTATTTGTAGTTTATGAGCAGAGGCTCAAGATCTACCTACTGGAACAACTCATCTGGGTGGAAGCACGACCAGTTTAACTGGCGGGTTAAGGATACAGTCTCTACTGTGACCACCAGATCAGGGTTCACCACGGGAGATCCGTTTCTGAGTGAATTTACTAGCGACGAATCTTGGACGTCGTCAGGACGCCAAGATCCAGAGTCACCACCCGAATCAGAAACAGAGTCAGAAACAGGGGAAGCAGAGGAAGTAGTCTTGGCGCAAGTAGTAGATCCAGATCCAGAGATCGGTTCGCTCACTGCCCATTTAGATGGAGAATCAGCTCAAGCAATAGTGATTAATCCACGCCAGAGGACTATTGAGATCAAGACAAACGTACTCGGCATCTTACCAACGTTCTCTGGGCGTAGGAATGAGTGTTCGTATGAGTTCCTAAATGAATTCAGTAAGTTGTGTGGTATTCAGAAGAGGCCGAATGATGCAATAGAGGAGGATTATCGCCTACGTGCAATTCCATTTACCTTGAAGGGGGAAGCTAATACGTGGTTATTGAGGTTGCCCCCAGATTCTATCCGCACATGGAGGGACTTCAAGTTGGAATTCTTAGATTATTTCTTTCCATCCAACAAGACGAATGCACTGAAAAAAGAAATACTAGAGTGTAAGCAAGATTACGATGAATCGCTGAGTCAGTATTGGTCGAGATTCAAGGGGTTGTTGGATGCATGCCCGAACCACCGAATGATAGAGGCAGAGACCTACTCTCTGTTTTACGAAGGGGCAACTCCGGAGTCAAATGACTTAATGAATTCCTCGAGTGGAGGGAATTTCACAAGAAAAAGAGGAAGTGAGGCAAGAGAAATCCTGGGAAAGTTGATCGACGCTAAAAAAGCATACGATAACCCTAGGAATGCAGTGAGAAGAGGATCGGTGCATGCTGTAAAAGAGCAAGAAGATGACAAAGTAGAAGCAAGAATTGATAGGCTCGAGAGAGCTCTTTTGAACGCGATTGAAAAGAGAATTCCACTTGCTTCACAAGGGAAGGAGAAATCTTCTGGTCCAGGAGATAATCAAATTCAGCAATATTACGGGACCCCGGAAGGAGATTATCGGGCCCAGGTCAATGCAATGGGAAGTTGGAATCCCGATAGGAGCTGGAATCCAGGGTGACAGAGAGATGCGCCCTGGAGAAACCATCCAAATTTCAGATAGACTGACAATGAGCAGAATCAGCCGGCACCACAACAAAGTCAGCAATTTGCACCTCAGCCCGAAAAGACAAGGTAACTGGTCAGGAAGGAATCAAGAGGGGCAGGGCAGCTGGATCAATCGGAACCAAGGAGACCACTCGAGCTGGGGAAACAGAAATCAGAACAGTCAAGGGAACTCTTATGTACCACCGCACCAAAGGAACTTTCAGAACAATTACCAGGGTCAAGGAAATCAATACAACAACTCTTCAGGAGGTCAAGGAAACACTCGTCAGGGTCAAGTGAGTGGACCGACTCTGAGCATAGGGCCAGGGCCCAGTCAGCCATCGAAATCACCAAAGAGTATCGATGATATGGTGCACGATCTTGTCAGTTCTTAGCAGCATATGCAAAATAACCTGCAATCGAACAATGACATAGTGCACAAGCTTCAAGGTGCTCAACAGGAGCAAAAGACAGCAATGGATATGCTGGCCAAGCAGTTATCCCAGATAGCCACTTCTTTGAGTGATATGAGGGGAAATGAAGGGAAGATTCCCGCCTCCGTAAGGCCACCGGATAGAGCGAATATAAGTCAGATTACCTTGAGATCCGGGAAAGGATATGATGGGCCAGTGGTAAGAATGAAAGAAGCGACAAGCCTCAAGGATGACCTTAAGACAGGGGATTTGGAGAAACCCTTGCCTAGGTCAGCTCAGCCTTTTTTCCTCGATCCAGAGCCGGAGTTGGAGAACGAGGCAGTAAGGGAGGAAACTGGAGAATTCTTAGCTGAAAGCTCTACAGGAGCAGGGAAGCGACTGAAGCCTTTCCCAAGCCGGGGGGATGCCAAGAAGAAGAAGGAATAACCGGTGGACTTCATGAATATTTTCGGGAAATTGGAGATTAATCTACCATTCTTACAGGCCTTGAAATTGCCGGTGTTTAGCAAGTTCATCAAGGAATTTATAGCTAGGAAGGCTAGACCCAGTGGGAAAATTTTGATATGCGAGAACGTCTCTGCAGTGATTCAAAAGCGGAGGATGCCTTCGAAATGCAATGATCCAGGTATGTTTACCTTACCCATCTCTATTGGTGATGTAAAAATCGAGCATGCTATGTGCGATTTAGGTGCATCCATAAATGTGTTACCACTGTCTATATACAAGAAGTTAGTAGGGGTAGGCATGGTGGACACGAAAGTTCTGATCCAATTGGCAGACAGGTCATGCATTTGTCCTGAACGAAACCTTGAGAATGTAATAGTAAAGGTACATGACTTCTTGTACCCAGCTGATTTCCATGTGATTAGAATGAGTGATAATGAATCTGCAGAGTCTGGCGGAGTACTTTTAGGGAGACCCTTCCTGCGTACCGCCAAGACTATCATTGATGTTTTTGATGGTACCATCTGCCTTGATTATAATGGGGAGAAATATACATTCAGCATAGATGAGGCAATGAAAAAACCTCTTGAAGTCGAAAATTTGCATGCTATAGATGTTATTAACCCCTTGGTCCAGGAATACCTTGAGACAGAATTAATGCGGGAACAGATCGAGAATTCCGAGATGAGTCATGCCATTGATAGAGAAGTAGCTAGTTGGTGTCAAGCAATGAACACGAGTGAGTTATCAGATGATGAGCTAGCTGAAGCGATTCTGGAATTCTGTGCGAACCCGAAGCTAGCTAGATCAAGGAAGGCACCTTATGTGGCGAGCATGGATAGTTCTACTGAGTCTAAGAAGGGAATCGCAATAGAGTCGACAGAGAAAAATCCCTTGCCCCAGGAAAAAGATGTCCCCAAGAAAGAATTGAAAACGCTTCCACCTGGGCTCAAGTATGCGTATCTGGAGGAGAATGAAAATTTTCCGGTAATTATTAACAGCAGCTTGACCGAGGGACAAGAAGAGAAATTGCTGAATGTGATCCGGGGACACAAGAAGGCTATTGGGTGGACATTCTCTGACTAGGTTGGAATCAGTCCAGATATGTGCATGCATCACATTCGTCTAGAAGAAGGAGCAAAAGCCTTCAGGGACCCGCAACGCAAGTTGAATCCGAACATGAGGGAAGAAGTGCTGAAGGAAGTATTGAAGCTGCTATCCCTAGGAATCATATATTCCATACCAGACAGTGAATGGGTTAGTCTAGTACATATGGTACCAAAGAAGTCAGGAATACAAGTGGTTAAGAATGATAAAAATGAGTTGGTCCCAACTCGACTTGTTACTGGGTGGAGGATGTGTATTGACTATCGGAAGCTGAACGAGACTACTAAGAAGGATCATTTCCCGTTACCTTTCACTGACCAGATTTTGGAGAGGTTGGCGGGCAAGCAATATTTCTGCTTCCTGGATGGATATAGTGGGTATTTTCAAATCTATGTGGATCCCAAGGACCAGGAGAAGACAACTTTCACGTGTCCCTTTGGAACGTATGCTTATAGACGAATGCCGTTTGGTCTGTGCAATGCGTCAGACACCTTTCAGCAGTGTATGATGAGTATCTTCTCGGATCTCCTGGAGGATTGCATCGAGATTTTTATGGATGATTTCACTGTGTACGGGAATTCATTTGACTCGTGTTTGGCAAGTTTGGATGTAGTGCTGAGGAGGTGTCAGGAAAAGCACTTGGTTTTGAATTTCGAGAAATGCCACTTTATGGTCCCCGAGGGAATTGTCCTAGGGCATGTGGTATCGGAAAGAGGCATACATGTAGATCAAGCAAAAATCGGTGTTATCTCAAAACTGCCTTACTCGACGAATCAGAAAGAGGTGAGAGGATTCCTAGGGCATGCAGGATTTTATAGGAGGTTTATAAAGGATTTTGCGAGAATTGCTCAACCACTCACTCACTTATTGCATAACGATGTGGAGTTTGTTTTCAATGAGGAGTGCAAAAAAGCTTTTCAGTTGTTGAAGGATAGGTTAGTTTCTGCTCCCATTATTAGAGCGCCCGACTGGAATCTACCCTTTGAGATCATGTGCGACGCAAGCGACTACGCCGTGGGAGCGGTGCTAGGTCAAAGAGTTGATGGGAAAAGCTAGGTGATTTTTTATGCATCCAAGACACTGAATCAAGCTCAGAAGAATTATGACACCACTGAAAAGGAGATGCTGGCTGTTGTATACTCATTCGAGAAGTTTCGCCCGTACTTGCTGGGGTCGAAGGTGATCGTTTTCACAGACCACGCGGCTATTAAGTACCTGCTGACGAAGAAGAAGTCCAAACCAAGATTAATCCGTTGGGTGTTACTTTTACAAGAATTTGATTGGGAGGTCAAGGATAAGAAAGGAACTGAGAACAAGGTGGTTGACCACTTGAGTCGTATTTTTCAAGGGGAGACCGAGGAAGCAATTCCAGATGCATTCCCCGAGGAACATCTGTACTATTTAGGAGAACTTCCTAGACCCGTCAATTGGGAAAAGATCATGGCGTTAACAGATCCAGGAGATTCTGAGAGAGAAAAATGTCGTCTAAACGATGAGCCATGGTTCGCAGACTTGGCAAACTACTTGGTCACTGGAGAGGTGCCCAGTTCGCAGGAAATTTCCCGGGCCCAGAGGATGAAGCTCAAAAGCGAGGCCAAGTATTATTTCTGGGACGACCCGTATTTGTGGAAAATGGGAGCTGACCAAGTGATTAGAAGATGCATACCAGAATGGGAACAAAGGGATGTACTGAACCATTGCCATGCCCTAGCTTGTGGAGGTCACTTTGGACCTAGGAAGACTGCAAGGAAGGTGTTAGATAGTGGTTTTTACTGGCCTACATTGCATAAGGATGCTTTCGAGTTTTGTCAGAGCTGTGAGAGGTGTCAACAGACAGGGGGAATCTCCAGGAGGGACGAAATGCTACAAGTTCCAGTGATTGTGTGTGAGATCTTCGATGTCTGGGGAATGGATTTCATGGGTCCATTTCCGTCTTCATACGGGAACGCATACATACTTGTGGCAGTTGATTATGTTTCAAAGTGGATAGAGGCCAAGGCGACCACATCGTGTGAAGCCAAAGAGGTAGCGAAATTTCTTAGAGCTAACATCTTTAACAGGTACGGAGTACCCAGAGCTATAATATCTGATAATGGGACGCATTTCCGTAACCGGACTATTGAAGCTCTAATGAGAAAGTACGGAGTTCACCATCGCCTTTCCACACCATATCGTCCTCAATCAAATGGGCAAGCTGAAATATCAAACAGGGAAATCAAAGCGATTCTGGAAAAGATGGTTAATCCGTCAACGAAGGACTGGAGTATGAGACTTGATGACGCACTATGGGCATACAGAACAGCATATAAAACGCCCATTGGAAGGTCTCCTTACAGGTTAATATTCGGCAAGATGTGTCACTTGCCGGTGGGAATTGAGCATAGGGCGTACTGGGCAGTCAAGGAGATTAATATGAATCCTCAAGCCTGTGAGGGAGAGAGGAAACTGCAGCTCCAGGAGTTGGAAGAATTGAGGCTTGAGTCTTACGAATCAGCGATGTGGTACAAAGAAAAGACCAAGCTTTGGCATGATAAGAATCTCCGGACCAAGGAACTGCAAGTTGGGCAGAAAGTTCTTCTGTTCCAATCCCGGCTCAAGTTAATGCCTGGTAAGCTGAAGTCCAAATGGACTGGACCATACACTATTGTGAGTCTTCGTGCAAATGGAGCAGTAGAGATCCAGGGAAGTGCTTCAAACTCAACTCCTTTTCTTGTCAACGGTCATCGTGTGAAGGTATTTAGGGATAACTCGGAGCTGTGTGTAGTGGACGAAATGCCACTACGCGCACTCCCTGATATCGCCTGATCGGTCTAGGAAGTGAGTGTTCTTAAGGATTTCCTAGGTCCAGTATCCAAGAAGTTTTACCATGACCTGACCTAGGAATCATGAGAACACTTGAACACAATTTGTAAATATTTAATTGTTTTCCTTAAATCAAGAAAACCCAAACAAATCAGAAAAAAATAATCTTCCAAAAAATATTTTCGAAATACCAGACTCCTTGGGAATGTTTTTGATATTGTCATATCCTAGACCTGGGGGGTCTGGCGTTTCATTTTTTTAGCTTGATTCTTTTTTTTATGTGTAGTTCTGCAGAGAGTATCTACTGGGGCAGGGAGTTGAGGAGCAAAACATTGGAGGGAATTGGCATCGGTTCGGATTTCAAAAAAAAAACTAAAGGGGCACCTTTACGAGGAGACGTACCGTCGCTAGTGTCATGCCTGCAAAACCTTCCTCGTCCATACCCATCAGCTAATAACCGTGTGCTGCTTTTTATTTTTCATTACTCACTCTCTCTCTACATTCGAAAATCCCCAAAAATTTCTCTTTAGGTTTTCTTTCTCTAACCCTAATCGAGAAAATTCCGTCCGAGTTTCTGTGAAAATTTTACAGCATTCTTCATGGACAACAAACAGGGTGCAGGAAGTACTTCAGGACCCGCCGATTCTAATACGGTGGCGTTCATGGCTGACCTCCTACAAAAATTTAGGGGGCCAGTAAAGGCGATGGAGGCATTTGCTATGTTCGCGGCTGTGATGGGGAAATCTGTACCGGCCGTTTCAACATCTGCCGAACCACCCCCACCGGAAACTTCAGGGGTTTCAACATCCCAACCAGAAGCCGTCGCAGAACCTGACACTGCCGTCCCGGAGACAGCCGCCGCAGAAAAGCACGAAGAAGAAGCAGATCTGGCGGCAGGGCTTGGATTATTGGCTGTAAGTGAACCCAGGTTAGATTCTGTCGCTGAGAGGGAATCCCCTATTTTAAATGATGAAGTAGTTGGAGTTTCTGAGGGGGTGAACCCTGTGTTTGCCGCCGTGGATTTTGTGGAGAAAGAAGTTCTACCAGAATCTGTGGGTGTGGATCTTTCTGTTGTTGTTGATAGTCGTACAGAGGTGGAATCCCCTGTTTTGCAAAAGTTTGGAGGGGGAGAAACCCCAGTTGTTGGTAGTGATGTTCCAGAGGGCGACGAAGCCTTAAATTCTGATAGAAAATTAGCGGGGGAAACCCCAGAAGTAGTTGAGGGCGCCGAAGCCCTAACTGTTGAGGAAGATGTCAAAGAGGGGGAAACCCCTGAGAGGTCCGTGGGTATTGAAGCCCACGTTGAATAAGAGTTGGTTGGGGTAGAGTCCCCTGTTTATCTCAAGGGGGCGACCCCTTTTATGTCTGACAAGGGAGAAGCCCTCATTACTGATGCTGAACAAGAACCCGGCGGCGACGGGATGACTTTGATGGTAGATCTGACTGATGTCCCCGATGGGACTGATTCACTAGTTAACGCACGGGAGGTAAGGAGGCAAGCTCGTCGAGGTTTACGTGATGAAATAGAGGAACACGTCCCGCGGACAAAAGCAGGGTCGCTGGATCTAGAGCCTGCAGCTCCTGACCAGGTAAACTCTCCTAGACCTACTGATGGGGAGAGCGGCAAGGAGGAGCGCCGACACGCGGCCGAGAGAAAGAGGAAAGGAAAACAGATTGCTCCTTCCTCGACCAAGAAAGCAAAAGGGAAGTCTGTTGAACCCTCTCTCCCTCCACCGGCTAAGGTACCGTACGCTGCTGAGTCCGGAAGCCCTGATGGGTCTAGTGACTCCGAAGAAGAACAAGAGGTGGAGCTCAACTTTGAGCCGAAAGAAATCTGGATTACTAAAGAGCTGCTGAACGAGATGAGGAAGTTCGCGGACCCAAAACGCACAGCAATATACACGGAGAAGAGTGGTTTAGGAAAGGTTGCTAAGTCCGGGAAGATGTATGACTCGGCGGAACTAAAGGAGATCTCGTGCAACGATGAATTTCGGGGGTATATAGAGGCAATCGGCTTTGACTGGTTGCTAAAGCATAGCACCCTTGAGGTTCCGATAGACTTAGCCTGGGAATTTTTCTCAACTTTTCGGTTTAAATCTACCACCGACTTGGATGCCGATTCCATTAACTTCCGGCTCTTCACCGAAGAACATGTGATGAGCATCCGTGAGTGGACCTTACGGATGGGTCTGCTGACGCGTACAGAAGATGACGAAGGATTATGGAACGAGAGAATGGTCGGTCCACCAAAGTTCACGCCAGGTTTCAAAGCGCAGAGCGCATGGGAGTTCTTGACCCACCCGAGGGTGGGTCAATTTAAAACTAGTTTTTCGAAGGCCCACCATATCCAGAACAGGATCTTGAGGTTCGCCCAAACCTTCATTAGCTATAATCTTATGGGCACAGCTAACAACGCATTGACGACTCCCGACTTATACTTTACCTGGTGCATGGCCACGGGTGTACGTGTCCACTTGGGCTACTGGTTAGCCCAAGCCTGCCACCAAGTAACTGTCAACCCTTCCCGGCATCTATACACATGCCATCTTCTCGAGGCTTATCTACAGCGGAATGTGATCATGAAGATCCACAAGTCCTGCCGAGAAGTGAAGATGTGTCTATCCCCAGAGGTTTTCAACATGGATTACTTCTTCAACAAGGGGCTGCTACTCACGTACGGGAGGGATGTCTGTTTTTATGAAGTTGGTAAGTCGGAAGCCCAGATCAAACAGGAGCAAGAGGTGGCGGGGGTGACGGAAATTGCTGATGTGGATGCAGCCAGAGAGTCAGTCGTGGAAGTGGAAGTGATGAGGAAGGAAGTCGGATGGATGAGATCCGAAATTCGAAAGGTGAGGGAAGAGATCGTGGCCGTACGGGGTAAAGGGAAGGACAGTGTTGAGGCTGAGGGAGTCCGAAAAGAAGTTGTCGGAGTAAGAACGGAGATCGACGAAATGAAAACGGAAGTTAGGAAGGTTAGGGAGGAAATGGTGGCCCTCAAGGGGCGCATTTCTGATCTGGTGGAGACATCATCCAGATGTACTGAGAGGATAACGGAAGGTGTCACATTAATAATGACGATGATGAAGTGGTTGCGCGAGAAATTTCCGGACGCACCAAAGTCACTTCCTGGATCCAGTGGCGGAACCACGACGCCAAGTCCAGGAAGTTTATCTATCCAGAAGCCGCCGCAAGTCACCAAGCCTCTGACCATCCTGTCTTCTGCTAGACCCGTGACTTGAAAGAAGACCGTACCCAGACAGACAGAAGAGAGGACAGAGAAGTCAGAATCGCCGTCAAGAAAGAAGGCTAAAGTGACCCAACAGACCGTGCCGCCCAAGTCTGGCTCCCAAGGGGGCCAGACCCCGAATTAATTCACCCCCAACCCAAGTAACTTTTACTTTTCATCTTTTATTGCATTCTGTTTTTGGTTTTCTGTGCCAGTATGCTTGTTCTGTACTTATGTGTTGCAATTTCCCACACTTAGCCCATTCTTTGGTCTAAGTGTGAGAAGGGGTTGTGCCGTTTTTGCATGTTTGGTTTTAGTTGTTGAACTTTCTCCCACTTAGCCCGGTGTACGGTCTAGGTGTGAGAAGTTTGTTTTGTTTTTAGCATGTTGTTTGTTCGTTTTGTGGTCTGTTTTGTGTTGATTCATACTTCCATGTTTCCCCCCTTCACTAGGATAGCTTGGGGACAAGCTTGAGTGAAGTGGAAGGGGGAGGGATTAGGTGCAGTATGTAAATAAGAGTCTTAGAGTCTTCAGTTTTTGTTATTTTATTTTTGCGTGTTGCATGAGCTAGTGGATACAATAAGGCAAAAATTCCCTTAGTAAGAGCAATTGAAGAAAGGATACACGTCAACTTTGATGCCCTTTTCCTTAATAAACCAAAAGCGGTTTGGATGAAGTGAGGACGATAGAGGATACTTTAGATAACCTAGTTGTGCAGCCCTACTATAAAAGTGAGTTATAAGCCTAAACACTTTGAGCTAACATGTAAAAAATGGGCAGCCACTTGATGCTTAGGGAGTAGAGTACAAAGGAGGAAAAATGGGTTATGGAGGAATAAGCTGGACGAAGTCCAGAGCTGTTGGTATAAGCTGGAGGAAGTCCAGGGGAGGAGAAAATTTAAAAAAAGGGGGAGGTATAAGCTGGACGAAGTCCAGGGAAAAAAAGAATAAATATTACCTGACCTAGAAAAAAAAAGATGATAGAAAGGAGAAACTCTCGTAACCCAACGCATCAGTGGTGTAACTTTAACTTCAGAGCGTTTTGGTCCTAACATCCCTGGTGAGGAATGAGCGATCGAGCGAACCTAACCGCTAGGAAATCCATAGGCTTCTTGACAAACTGACGGACCGTTTAGGTCGACGAAGGAAGAGGGAGGATTTGAAGACTGTATACAGTCAGAGAAAACTTAAGCTTGTGGGGACCATTGCCTAAAAGTTGAAACTAGTGCATGCTTATTTGTTGTGTTTTGTGTTCTTTGTGTGTTATTTTTTCTTTTCTGAATCTGTAGTTGTCTAGGTCTAGGAGTCTGTTTTTGTGTAAGTGTCTTGTTTATAGAGTCGTTCTTGGGAACCATGCATTGAAATTCGCCTTATTTCTTTTTTTTCTCTTGTCTTTCATACTTGAGGACAAGCATGGTTTAAATGTGAGCAGTTTGATAAGGCTAATTTCATGCATAGGTCTAGGGGAAAAATTCGTGAATTTACAGGGTCTAACACTTGTTTTAAGCCAGGTGTGTAGAAGGAATCCGCCAGGTCCAGGAAGGGAAGGCGGTAATCACACACCCGAGGAAACTGGCGGATAAGTGAACAATGTGCGAAAAATTGCTTGACGGAGGAAACCTCGGAGTTGAAGGGTAGAATAGAGATTTCTACGAAGACTCTAGAAGGTTATGTCCGCATCTATAAAAGGGAGAAGCATGCACGCTGGAGGGATCTTCTTGGTTGGAGACCTCGCTAACAGCCTGTAGCTTAGTTCACTTTTCACACACTTGGGTTCTTTTCGTGGGGAGATTCAGGGTGACGCACTTTGGGTTCACATCTAGCTTTTTCACATTTTCGATTGGGTTGTAACACCGTCCTTCTGTGGGGCGAAGAAACAATTTAATTTCCGCTTTCGATCTTTGCTGATTTCGCCGAGCTTCGCTGTTCGAAGCTCGGACCTCTGGTTGTTTTTTACCATTCTATTTTCCTTTCCGTGTCCTAGGTCTAGCATTTACATTTCGTGCCTAGGTCTAGAGGTAGTTAAAATTCTCAACCCTTTTGCGTGGCAGCAGCCGCTTGTTTCCAGAATCTCTAAGCACTACTTCACGAATCCATCTTCGTGGGATCGACCCCGCTTCTCTATACTAATTTATAGTATTCGGGTTGAGGGATTTATTTTTGAAGGGGAGTCGAGTGTGTCCAACGACAAAAACACTGTTGTTCTCTTGAGTTCCTGGACCTGGTGATCCGGTGGATTTAAGGAGCGTGGTGTCTTGACCGAGCACTTGCTTTAGTTTTCTCTGTGCACACTTGACTTACTTACTATCACTGCTTACAGAGTCAGAGAAATCCAACCTTCAAATGGCGCCGTTGCCGGGGATGGATGGCGTGCTTTGTGTTAGTGTTCAGAGCCTGTGGTGTAAATAGTTTTGATTTATTTTCTCTCTCTTTTATTTGTAGTTTATGAGCAGAGGCTCAAGATCTACCTACTGGAGCAACTCATCTGGGTGGAAGCACGGCCAGTTTAACTGGCGGGTTAAGGATACAGTCTCTACTGTGACCACCAGATCAGGGTTCACCACGGGAGATCCGTTTCTGAGTGAATTTACTAGCGACGAATCTTGGACATCGTCAGGACGCGAAAATCCAGAGTCACCACCCGAATCAGAAACAGAGTCAGAAACAGGGGAAGCAGAGGAAGTAGTCATAGCGCAAGTAGTAGATCCAGATCCAGAGATCGGTTCGCTCACTGCCCATTTAGATGGAGAACCAGCTCAAGCAATAGTGATGAATCCACGCCAGATGACTATTGAGATCAAGACAAACGTACTCGGCATCTTGCCAACGTTCTCTAGGCGTAGGAATGAGTGTCCGTATGAGTGCCTAAATGAATTCAGTAAGTTGTGTGGTATTCAGAAGAGGCCGAATAATGCAACAGAGGAGGACAATTCCATTTACCTTGAAGGGGGAAGCTAATACGTGGTTATTGAGGTTGCCCCCAGATTCTATCCGCACATGGAGGGACTTCAAGTTGGAATTCTTAGATTATTTCTTTCCATCCCCCAAGACGAATTCACTGAAAAAAGAAATACTAGAGTGTAAGCAGGATTACGATGAATCGCTGAGTCAGTATTGGTCGAGATTCAAGGGGTTGTTGGATGCAAGCCCGAACCACCGAATGATAGAGGGAGAGACCTACTCTCTCTTTTACGAAGGGGCAACTCCGAAGTCAAAGGACTTAATGAATTCCTCGAGTGGAGGGAATTTCACAAGAAAAAGAGGAAGTGAGGCAAGAAAAATCCTGGGGAAGTTGATCGACGCTAAAAAAGCATACGATAACCCTAGGAATGTAGTGAGGAGAGGATCGGTGCATGCTGTAAAAGAGCAAGAAGATGACAAAGTATAAGCAAGAATTGATAGGCTCGAGAGAGCTCTTTTGAACGCGATTGAAAAGAGGATTCCACTGGCTTCACAAGGGAAGGAGAAATCTCCTGGTCCAGGAGATAATCAAATTCAGCAATATTACGGGACCCAGGAAGGAGATTATCAGGCCCAGGTCAATGCAATGGGAAGTTGGAATCCCGATGGGAGCTGGAATCCAGGGAGACAGAGAGATGCGCCCTAGAGAAACATCCAAATTTCAAATGGACTGACAATGAGCAGAATCAGCCGGCACCACAACAAAGTCAGCAATTTGCACCTCAGCTCGAAAAGACAAGGTAACTGGTCAGGAAGGAATCAAGAGGGGCAGGGCAGCTGGATCAATCGGAACCAAGGAGACCACTCGAGCTGGGGAAACAGAAATCAGAACAGTCAAGGGAACTCTTATGTACCACCGCACCAAAGGAACTTTCAGAACAATTACCAGGGTCAAGGAAATCAATACAACAACTCTTCAGGAGGTCAAGGAAACGCTCGTCAGGGTCAAGTGAGTGGACCGACTCTGAGCATAGGGCTAGGGCCCAGTCAGCCATCGAAATCACCAAAGAGTATCGATGATATGGTGCACGATCTTGTCAGTTCTCAGCAGCGTACGCAAAACAACCCGCAATCGAACAATGACGTAGTGCACAAGCTTCAAGATGCTCAACACGAGCAAAAGGCAGCAATGGATATGCTGGCCAAGCAGTTATCCCAGATAGCCACTTCTTTGAGTGATATGAGGGGAAATGAAGTGAAGATTCCCGCCTCCGTAAGGCCACCAGATAGAGCGAATATAAGTCAGATTACCTTGAGATCCGGGAAAGGATATGATGGGCCAGTGGTAAGAACGAAAGAAGCGACAAGCCTCAAGGATGACCTTAAGACAGGGGATTTGGAGAAACCCTTGCCTAGGTCAGCTGAGCCTTTTTTCCTCGATCCAGAGCCGGAGTTGGAGAACGAGGCAGTAAGGGAGGAAACTGGAGAATTCTTAGCTGAAAGCTCTACAGGAGCAGGGAAGCGACTGAAGCCTCACCCAAGCCGGGGGGATGCCAAGAAGAAGAAGGAATAACCGGTGGACTTCATGGATATTTTTGGGAAATTGGAGATTAATCTACCATTCTTACAGGCCTTGAAATTGTCGGTGTTTAGCTAGTTCATCAAGGAATTTATAGCTGGGAAGGCTAGACCCAGTGGGAAAATTTTGATAGGCGAGAACGTCTCTGCAGTGATTCAAAAGCGGAGGATGCCTTCGAAATGCAATGATCCAGGTATGTTTACCTTACCCATCTCTATTGGTGATGTAAAAATCGAGCATGCTATGTGCGATTTAGGTGCATCCATAAATGTGTTACCACTGTCTATATACAAGAAGTTAGTAGGGGTAGGCATGGTGGACACGAAAGTTCTGATCCAATTGGCAGACAGGTCATGCATTTGTCCTGAAGGAGTGCTTGAGAATGTAATAGTAAAGGTACATGACTTCTTGTACCCAGCTGATTTCCATGTGATTAGAATGAGTGATAATGAATCTGCAGAGTCTGGCGGAGTACTTTTAGGGAGACCCTTCCTGCGTACCGCCAAGACTATCATTGATGTTTTTTATGGTACCATCTGCCTTGATTATAATGGGGAGAAATATACATTCAGCATAGATGAGGCAATGAAAAAACCTCTTGACGTCGAAAATTTGCATGCTATAGATGTTATTAACCCCTTGGTCCAAGAATACCTTGAGACAGAATTAATGCGGGAACAGATCGAGAATTCCGAGATGAGTCATGCCATTGATAGAGAAGTAGCTAGTTGGTGTCAAGCAATGAACACGAGTGAGTTATCAGATGATGAGCTAGCTGAAGCGATTCTGGAATTCTGTGCGAACCCGAAGCTAGCTAACTTCAGAGCGTTTTGGTCCTAACATCCCTGGTGAGGAATGAGCGATCGAGCGAACCTAACCGCTAGGAAATCCATAGGCTTCTTGACAAACTGACGGACCGTTTAGGTCGACGAAGGAAGAGGGAGGATTTGAAGACTATAGACAGTCAGAGAAAACTTAAGCTTGTGGGGACCATTGCCTAAAAGTTGAAACTAGTGCATGCTTATTTGTTGTGTTTTGTGTTCTTTGTGTGTTATTTTTTCTTTTCTGAATCTGTAGTTGTCTAGGTCTAGGAGTCTGTTTTTGTGTTAGTGTCTTGTTTATAGAGTCGTTCTTGGGAACCATGCATTGAAATTTGCCTTATTTCTTTTTTTTCTCTTGTCTTTCATACTTGAGGACAAACATGGTTTAAGTGTGAGCAATTTGATAAGGCTAATTTCATGCATAGGTCTAGGGGAAAAATTCGTGAATTTACAGGGTCTAACACTTGTTTTAAGCCAGGTGTGTAGAAGGAATCCGCCAGGTCCAGGAAGGGAAGGCGGTAATCACACGCCCGAGGAAACTGGCGGATAAGTGAACAATGTGCGAAAAATTGCTTGACGGAGGAAACCTCGGAGTTGAAGGGAAGAATAGAGATTTCTACGAAGACTCTAGAAGGTTATGTCCGCATCTATAAAAGGGAGAAGCATGCACGCTGGAGGGATCTTCTCGGTTGGAGACCTCGCTAACAGCTTGTAGCTTAGTTCACTTTTCACACACTTGGGTTCTTTTCGTGGGGAGATTCAGGGTGACGCACTTTGGGTTCACATCTAGCTTTTGCACATTTTCGATTGGGTTGTAACACCGTCCTTCTGTGGGGCGAAGAAACAATTTAATTTCCGCTTTCGATCTTTGCTGATTTCGCCGAGCTTCGCTGTTCGAAGCTCGGACCTCTGGTTGTTTTTTACCATTTATTCCGTATTTTATGCGAGTTTTATTTTCAGTTATGTCGATGATGTTGATTTCTGGTTTTGCTACTATGATCTTCTGGAATTTGAGTTGGTTTACTTGTTTTGGATGCGTTTCGTAATTGTTTTTTGAATTTATGCAGGTTGTGGTTGGATCTGGGAGTTCAGAGTCTGTTTGTTGATGAATCGGAGAGTTGAGTTCGCTGGTGTTGTGGTGATGTTTGTGATTGTTTGAATTCGGAGTTGATCGGAATAGATCTGTGAAAACCGGAGTGATAGAGTAGATTTTGTCTGTTGTTGGGTTCGGATCGCTTGGATCCAGAGTGGATTAAGCATCCGACGTGAATCTGAGCAAGATTGATTAAATTTCATGCCTAGTTTACGTGTTTTCATTTCATTTCGTCTAGTTTACGCAGATCTGATGTATTTCCGGTTCATGGTAAGTTTTCAGCATCCAAATCTTTATATTCTGTTCGAATCCAGATATATGCTCTTCTTTCTCCATTTGCGTGCTTGAATCGGTTAGGAAATTTCATGTCGTTGTTAGTGGGAGCATAAGTTTGTTATTTGCAGCTTTGGCCGTACTTACTATATTTGGAGTCATGGTCCCCGCCGTTTTATTCTCTCTGTCTAGTCTTAATTAGTTAGGCGTTTACTCAATCTAGGAAGTAAAATGTGTCTCTCAGTGTTGAAGTCTGATTCTATTTTCCTTTCCGTGTCCTAGGTCTAGCATTTACATTTCGTGCCTAGGTCTAGAGGTAGTTAAAATTCTCAACCCTTTTGCGTGGCAGCAGCCGCTTGTTTCCAGAGTCTCTAAGCACTACTTCACGAATCCATCTTCGTGGGATCGACCCCGCTTCTCTATACTAATTTATAGTATTCGGGTTGAGGGATTTATTTTTGAAGGGGAGTCGAGTGTGTCCAACGACAAAAACACTGTTGTTCTCTTGAGTTCCTGGACCTGGTGATCCGGTGGATTTAAGGAGCGTGGTGTCTTGACCGAGCACTTGCTTTAGTTTTCTCTGTGCACACTTGACTTACTTACTATCACTGCTTACAGAGTCAGAGAAATCCAACCTTCAGTAACGCAGAGGATTCCCGAAAGGTATGAAATTTTTTACTGGGACCAAATGTCAATCGATTTGAATGTTTAAATTTAACATAAGCATTGCACAATTGCATTTAGCGATTTAAGTTGTTGTGTATTGGGTTCGTTTGGAATATGTTGTGTTTATTCTCCAATTTATGTTGGGCTGAACTTTGAGCGCTACACAATTTATTCTCCCCTTTACATTGTACTAGTTTTCGCTGCATCAATCTTGGGGCTTTCTTTGAAGTCATTGTATTGTTTTTTTTATATTCATTTTAAATTTACTTGGCCTGTAATACTAGTGGTGAACAGCACCTTCGTTGTTGGTTTCTAGTTGAAGTCTCTTTTTGTGTTTTATCATTTGGACAAGATTTTGTTTCCCTCCCAATCATTCAATTGTGCAATTGTTTGCATGTCCACAGACTGACCTGACCACCATGCTGATTCTGATAGAAGAGATTATACGGAACCACCAAATTAACATGCTTCTCATCTCTTTGATGATCACATTAATTTTCCCGCAAAATTGCAAGCGTAAACGGTGGGATCGGCTAGGTCAGTCCGTGGTTCTAGATTCTATCCCGGATCATGTGCGTCATCTAGATAGACTTGTGCGTGTGACAGATAGAGCTTGTGTGGATAATTTAAGAATGGATAGGAATACCTTTGGGCGTCTTTTTCGTATTCTCCATGATCGGGTAGGCCTAATAGACCAGAAACAAGTGACTGTTGAAGAACAAGTGGCTATGTTCCTGTGTGTGCTAGCTCATCACAAAAAATCCCGCATAGTTGGTCACAATTTCATGCGATCATCTCAAATCGTCTCCAAATATATACACACTGTACTCTATGGAGTTCTCACGCTGCACAACCTTTTTTTGGTGAAGCCCATCCCAATAGATGAGGCTTGCACTGATCGTAGATGGAAATGGTTCAAGGTACATTAACATTGAAATGCTTACATAAATCTTGGATATCCGGCTAATGAATGTGGTTTGTATTGTGCTTGCAGGGTTGCTTACTTGCTTTAGATGGTACTTACATCAATGTTCGTGTCCCAATTGGTGACGTTCCCCGGTACGGTAATCGAAAAGGTCACATCACCACCAATACACTAGCTGTTTGTGACCCCCAGCTCAGATTCACTTACCTTCTTCCTGGCTGGGAAGGCTCGGCAGCCGATTCAAGGATTTTAAGGGATGCTATCAGCAGACCCTTAGGTCTGAAAGTACCCAAAGGTGTTGTTTACGCACTTTTATAATAAATTCATCATAGTTCCAACTTGTTACACCCCTTTACTTACTGCATCTACATTTGTTGCATTTTTCAGGATGCTACTATCTCTGTGATAGTGCATACCCAAATGCTGAAGGTTTCTTGACACCGTACAAAGGTGTCCGCTACCATCTTAAGGAATGGGGGGTCGGAAGGAAAGCACCCCAAACACCGGAAGAGCTCTTCAACCTTAGACACTCCAAGGCGAGGAATGTCATCGAAAGATCATTCGCAGTGCTGAAGATGCGATGGGGAATCCTCAGGTCAGCAAGTTTTTATCCGATAGATGTTCAAACTGGGCTCATAATCGCATGCTTTCTTCTACACAATTATATACGAAGTCAAATGGTAGTTGATCCCGTCGAGGCTGAGCTGGTTAATGAGGCTGATATTGATGATGAAACTGCCAACGATCCTTTGTTATGTGGTGATAATATCAGTAGCGTGGAACCATCGGCATTATGGACACAAAAAAGGGATGATCTTGCAAGGGAAATGTGGGGCGCCAGAAATAATGTCCAAGTTCGAGTGCCTATGTTAAGCTTTGTGATATTTATTAATATCGACACATTATTCTTTTCAGTGTTGGTTCTGTTGTGTTAATTCAAGCTACTTTTTTGTATTTTTTATTATTCAGGACTTATTTTCACCTTATTCAAGCTATATGACATTATACTCCAGAATGCAGAGACTTCATTTTTTTATATTTCACTTTCTGATGGAGTTTGTTGTATAGTTAAATTGGTTGGAGGCTGTGATTTCTTATTGGGATGTATAAAGGAAAACCGTTTAATTTGAGTAATTTGTCATGTTTTGTGAGCTTCAAACCAGCTCATAAATAACCACCAGGCTATTGATTTCAGTGAATTCATGTTTAGGATTGTTTGCATAATGTGGATCAAATGGAGCTAACTTCATTTGTGTAATATGAAAATTGGGATTCAAAACAACAAGCCGATTACGAAAATTGAGTGAACTATAATCACCCACACTACACGCTGCATCATACATAACACAACACATAATCAAATTAGATAGGTGCTTCAATTCCTAGGCAATCAAAGGAACCTCTCAAGGCAGATCAAACCACACATAAAATTGAACCTCATTTCGATCAATGAGTTTGAAGTGGCAGCACACACCAACCACCAGATTGTTACGTTCCTTGAAACGTCTCCAGCCGTGTTTCACCCAGATCTTGGTTTCGTTGTGGTCGAGAATGATGTACCAACTGTCTCCGTTTACATTGAAGTAGACCGGGTCTTGAAGGGAAATCATTCGAATGTGGCGGTGCCAAAAAGCCATTGGAATCTCCAGCGTGCGGTTGATGTTCGATGCATCAAGAGTAACGGTGAAGGTCGGGCAGCCATCGTCATCTAACACCCCTGCGTCCGAAGCATAGTCGTCACCGTCCGATGAGAAGGAACCCTCTGATTGCGTTGGCACATAGTCGTCTGATGTATCCACATCCGGGGCATCACTGTGGTCGGAGTCTCCATATCCAGTGGCTTCGCATAATTTAAATGAGAAAAAAATGGAAAGTCAGAGGCAACGACGACCTAGTAACTAACTTTAAACGGTTCTATAACGCACCTTGTAGATCACCGAGAGGAGGGCATCCAGTTCTTGGGTTAAAGCGCTTCACAAGAAATACCCCCGCGTCGACCATAGTGAAAGTAAGCACATCATCATGAACAATTTCGTTGGTGACCCGAAAGTCGGACCATCCAGCTTGTAAATGGCAACCACTCGCAATATTCAACACACGAACTGAGAAACTCCTCCTTCCTAGCAGCGTGATTAGGCGGCAGTCGAAAGGGAGATTAGCACCATGAAGAGCCACAAATTCTGGTGGAATGCGCTACAAATATAATGAACAAGCACTTATGTTAGGCTCAAACCAGTCGAGGCATAAAGCACAAAATAGAACACCACCAAAAACATTACCAACTCATTCAAACTAGTAGTTTCGGAAAACTTCTTCATGATTGAAGGCAGTCGTAAGTACTCCATGGCTCCGTTGTTGGCCATCAATGAAAGCACTATGAATAGAAGATGTGGTGATGTTTCTATTTGCTAAGGCCTATTTAACACCTCTCTACCACACTCGTTACTGTGTATCTGATAAGATTTGATTAGCCATAACACTGCAACAAGGCTACCATCATCTTTAACAAGACAAAGGGGTTAGATATCGGTCTTATTAATGCAGAGGATGAGTTGGTGAACACCATACGCCATAGTCTGCTGAAATTTAGCCATTTCAGAGAATCATTCAATGAGATTGAAGCGGTTGGTTTTGGCAGTATATGCGTTGTATTTAAGTTGATTTTAATTCCAAAAAAACAGCATTTATTCTTAAATCTTTGACCGATTCATAATGCACCACTAACGTCGATTAAATCTTCCTAATCAGTTCCCTAAATAATCGATATTACCATCAAACTTATTTAAATTAGAGAACACTATAAAAAATGGTAAAAAGCATTTTAAGTATTACCATAGAAACCATGTAAATATAGAGGTATGTTGTTAAGAATAGATTTAGTAGAACTGTAAATTCATCGCCAACTGGTTTCAAAATAACATCACTACATAGTTCTCTCATTTCAAACAGAATGAGGTAGTAATTAGCAAAATGAAACTTTTCATAAAAGACCACAAACCACATCGGCATACCGTTAATGCTTACAGCTTTTCGTCGGCTTCCAAGAGATCAAACACAAAGGCTGCACGAGCAGTTTCTGGCAAGCCCCGAAACAGATCAAGGAGTTCGGGTTCTTTAACAAGTTTCTTTGAACTATAGAACTGTAGCTTGAGAGATAAGCATGGAATACCTTTCAGTTGATCAAAGACCTCAAACCTCTTGTTGCTCAGATCGAACTCATAACCAATCCTATTCGAAATCTCTTTCAAACGTTCATTTGTGTCTGTGTGAATCTGACCCATGAGAGCTATAACTCCATCCATCTTGTCTTCTACTTTTTGCTTCTTGAGCACCTTCTTGGAAACATTTTTTCCTCCCATAGAACCTGATCCAGAAGCAACCCCTATCGTGGTTCCTGCCCCCCCTACTGCCTCTCCTCCTGCACCCACACCAACATCAACAGTAGATCCAGGCCCTCCTCCTTCGGTGGCGGATTGGCTCTCATCAATCATCTCAGGCAGGACCCCTTCCGGGAAGACCATGTCAGGAAATAGATCTTGTAAACTCATGTGGGTGGATGTCTCATCCGCGGCTGGAGCTTCATCTTTGTTCCCGTAAATGGTCCCCGCAGCAGCACCAACGTCTATACGCTTCTCACCATCAGCATGGTCGTTTCCAAAAACCTCCTTCCAGTCTTCGTATTGAGGCCACGATTTGTTCAGCATATACTTGGCATGTCTGTCTTTCTGGACGCAAACAATCACACAACAAATATTAACTATTAGACACGCTTATATAAATGGAACTAACTCAGTGATGGTTATAAATAAAGTCATGTTGTAACTTATATCATCAACTAGTAAAGTGCATCTCGCAAAATTTCAGTTTGCAACATGGTTTCGAATAACATAATACATACCTTACAAAATAGCGCCCATTGCTCGTCATCACATTCAATTCGGTAGGTACAATCCGAATTGAAGCCAATGCCGCTGTAGTTAAGCATCATCTTAAGTGATCCGTAGTTCCTCTTCCAAGTAGTTATTTTTGAGTAGATATGCGGGTGTGTCAGTATATCGGTCTTTGGAAATTCACTCTTTATCGCCTCCCGCGCCCAAACAAGGTAACCATTGCGAAACCCATTGTCGGACTTGCATCCGTTAGCTGCCAACTCCTTTAAAGTTTCCATTAGGATATCTTCCTCACGAGCCGACCAAATGCGTCTCGACCTGTCAGATTTCGAGTTCCTGTTTGGGGCCAAATCCTTGCTACCTAACATCGGAAAACACACAATATAACTGAATGCCGGATATAATTCTGATTTCCAATAGAATAGCAACTATGAAAACCTAACATACTATTACCCTCTGGGCTTCCATCGTCGTCGCTACCTTCGATGTGTTGTGAGGCCATATCAATCAAGCTATACATGAACTCGGCATTGATAATTCATTAGAAACCCTATCAACCCAGGCAATTACAGTACAATAGGCTAATCATGTAAAAGGTTGATTCCCAAACGGACTAGTTATGTCGCGCAGAACATAGAGCAATAAACCTCAAAAACGAAATTTTAATTGTGAGAGCAATAAACCTAAAAAATGATGATTCCGTTTTAGTTGAGTTTTGGGTCTGAGGTATAGGAGATTTATGTTGAATCTATCAGCAAATCAATCCACAAACACAAAGCAATCACCGACAACAAACATCGAATAACATGGCTTGTCACAGTGGTGTTGTAAATAGCTACATACCCGGCGGCGGAGCAGGCACGTTTGGGAATGGAGTTCGTCGAGCTGGCCTTGTTTTATAGCAACTAGCTTTTCCGCTTCGGGAGTGAAATGGAATTGAATGGCGCGCGAATATAATTTAGGCGGCCTCTTCTGATTTTGGTAGGGATGATGAATTAGGGCTTGGAGGACCAAGTTGGAAATATGAAATTGTATTGAGGGCAAAGATGACAATCAGACTCCTTATCAATAGTTTCCATATAGCAAAACAAAAACAGTATAAGCTATCTTATACATTATCTCAGGGCAACCAAACGCCAGAATGAGAAAAGCTATCTTATGAACTATCAGCCATATCTTACAAAATCCGATATACTGCCCTTTCCGGGCAATTAAACGCGCCCTTAGTTGCTAGAGTTTAAATAGTAGATATGAGCTCATTTGTATAGAGTTGAATTAGAGTGATATAACCGTGTAGTGTCATTCATTGAGTAATAAGAGTTCATTCATTTTCATCCTCAAACCTCTCCTCTCTCAAACCCTCACACACACTGCAAGATTAGATCGAGTTCTTGATCTAGTTTCAACATACATGATATTTATTCTTTTTTTGAAGTGTTAATGTTATAATTGGCCGAAATGGGAATATAATGTTAATGAGTAGAATATGTTTAACATATAAGTGGCTACATATATGAATTTAATCATATAAAAGCACATGGCTTTTCCAGCTGCAGAATGACTAGAAATGCTTGTGTGTGTGAGTTGTTCACTGTAGAGAGGTTAATGGTGAGGTTATTTATTTTTTCTTTTTTCCTTTTATTTTACTAATAATTTTACATTAAAAATTGTACCGTTTTGAATGTTCCTATTTTCAGAAAATGGAATTATTATCCATTTTTTCTTTGATTTACTTAATATAGAAATAAATATACCTCTTCAAAATTGATTCTATAATTTGTACTGGACAGGATCATATTTCCAACAAAACTTTCTGATACCACAAGTGACCATTATTCTTTAATTGGAAAATAATTTTGTTTCTCTAATATTCGTAGAAAAAACACGAGAGGTGACAAAACGGGAGTATTCAGTAGGATTTGCCAAAAAGCGGTCAAGGTATGGATCGGAAACCACTATAATCGATAAATGAACAAAAAGAAAAACGTAAATGCGAAGATACCATCATTAACAAATTACAAGGAAATATCAACGAGATTGGTAGACTTACGTATAATATGCCCCTCACTTTGATGAGTGACAATCTATTCCTTAAACAGCGCCACAAGTCAAAACAAATACTAGCACACATAGTCAAACAAATAGTATAAACAATCAAATTTTCTTCACAAAACCCTCTTTGTAGATGATCACAATTCACAGATTCACAAGCACAAGGATAATTCAATCATGGATTTGAATGTAGTTTTGTTGATTACGCTACTATCTTGCGCCGCCACCGCCGATTATGTAAGGCCTCCGCCGCGCGCAACTCTCTCATTTCCATGGACCAAAAAGCGCTCTTCCGAGCCTCAGCAGGTTCATTTCTCTACTCCTTCACCTCAATTCTCTTCTTGGTATTTTGATGCTGTATTTGATTTTATATTCCAAGATGTTTGGGCAAAAAACGAGTTTCTGGATAATTAATGTTACAAATAAGGAAACTTTCTTTTGCTTTTTTTTTTGGATTAAGAGATTGGGTTCTTTACTGCTATTGGTCTATTTACACACACTGCCTTTTCCCTGGTTGAGTATCAGAATTCACTGTCAAGATTGCATTTTTCTTGCTCTGCTCTTAACGGATTGAGTAGATTTTGTATTAAAATGCAGAGTGTTTAATTAGGGCTAAATGGATTAGGCCATGTTTCCTGCAATGTAGTATTAGTGAGAAATCCCTGTTTTTGGCAATGCATTAGGAGCCGATTTCCGTGCGTTTTCTTGCTTTCGTATCGGAACACTTGTATTGATGTTTCCTGAGTGGCTCTTGTAGGTTCATATCTCCTTAGCCGGGGAGAAGCATATGCGTGTTTCGTGGACCACTAACTCTAAGCATTCTCCTCCGGTGGTTGAGTATGGAACATCTTCGAAAAACTATAGCTTCACCTCTGAAGGTGAGAGCACTAGCTATAGTTATTTTCTCTATAGCTCGGGAAAGATACACCACACGGTCATTGGTCCGCTGGAACCCAACAGTCTTTATTACTACCGATGTGGAGGGGAAGGTTCTGAGTTTCAGCTCAAAACTCCGCCATCCTGGTTCCCGGTCACTTTTGCTGTGGCGGGTGATTTAGGTCAGACCGAGTGGACTAAGTCGACGCTGGATCACATAAAGCAGTGCAACTACGACGTGCATATGATTCCTGGAGACCTTTCGTACGCGGATTATATGCAGCACAGGTGGGACACATTTGGGGAACTGGTGCAGCCGCTTGCTAGTGCAAGACCGTGGATGGTGACTCAGGGAAACCACGAGAAGGAGTACATACCGATGTTGGAGGATAGTTTCAAATCGTACAACTCGAGATGGAAAATGCCCTATCAAGAGAGTGGATCTGCTTCAAACCTATTTTATTCATTTGAAGTGGCTGGAGTTCATGTCATCATGCTTGGCTCGTATACAGACTATGACAAGTACTCTGATCAATATTCTTGGCTGAAGGTTAGTTCGAGAGGCTTGTTTTAATGTATGTAGTACATGCAATCAGTTTTCGACTGTTGAGTCTTGATCGGGTCTGGTAGTATGAAAAGAAGCTGTCTGTCTCGTTAATGAAACTGTGTTTACCTCATAAATGGTTATGCAATTGAAGGGTGAAGTAAATGCAAATAAGGTGCTAATGAGACGTGGATTATTGTTTCTGCAGGGTGACCTTTCGAAGGTAGACCGGAAAAGAACACCGTGGCTTCTTGTGCTTTTTCATGTCCCGTGGTACAACAGTAATGAGGCTCATCAGGGTGAGGGCGATGACATGAAGGCAGCCATGGAACCGTTGCTTCGTGCTGCTGGTGTCGATCTGGTGTTGGCTGGCCACGTACATGCCTATGAGCGCACGGTGAGATTTCATTGTAAACCTTGTTTCCTTGCCGTTACTTACTGAGCTCTCCAATATTGCTTTGGCTATTGCAACAGAACCGTGTGTACAACGGAAGATCAGATCCCTGCGGTGCTGTCCACATAACAATTGGTGATGGTGGAAACAGGGAAGGTTTAGCAAACAAGTAAGTTTCCCCCTAACTAAATCTGAGACACTTATAAAACGGCACGAGTTTTAATGCAAAATTGGAAAAGTAAGAGAGATAAAAAAAGAAAAGTACGATAGTGGAAAATGGGTCCCACCTCGTTAGAGAGAAAGAAATTCCCTTAAATAGAATGTTTCTATTTTTAGGGACAGAGAGAGGATTGTTCTTAAACTTAAATACAGGCTACATATTGTGGTTTAGTCCGAAGCTAGTTCTATATGTACGGTTGCTTTTTTTGGTTTCGACCACATCTTCTTCCCCAGCATTGTGCAGCCTTCTCAAATGTGAAATGATGCACAAAAGGGATCATCACAATAGTGATTTTCCTGCTAATTCTTGTGTAACGTCTTGCGTTGCGATGCGTAGTAGCTGAACATGGATGGATACAAAACATAAGAAGTCGCCTGATGGTAATGCGCAGGTACATGGATCCCCAACCGGAGTGGTCAATTTTCCGTGAAGCAAGCTTTGGTCATGGTGAGCTGAGGATAGTGAACTCGAGTCATGCGTATTGGAGCTGGCACAGGAATGATGATGATGAAGCAGTGAGATCGGATCAGGTGTGGCTAACTTCGCAATTTGGGTCGGGGTGTCTCAGCGAGAATGCTGATCACGAGCTGAGGAAAATGCTGTTGGAGCCATAGGAGTGAGCCTGTCATTGTAAATACTTGAGGCATTGTATAAGATGTGGAGCCTAATTATCATATATATATATACCACTATTAGTGTATCTGTATGATCTCCTTTATGCGAAATTTAGGAATTTGTGCTTCTGGAACATATTTGATTATAAGTACTACCCTGTCCGCGAAATGTTGTCCTTATTTGACTCGGTATGGATTTTAAGAAATGTAAACAAAAGTGAGTAGTAAAAGTTAGTGGAATGTGAGTTCCACTTATAATAGAATGTGAGAGTAATGAGATAGTGGAAAGTGGGTTTTATTTATCAAAAATGGAAAAAAAAAAAACGTAAACAACATTTCATGGATGGATCGAAATGGAAAAAGTGGATAACATTTCACGGACAGATGGAGTATTTCTTATTTTCTATAGTCCAGTTGGATGGTTCGATTGGTTATACCAATTGAACCATGAATCAATAGTTTTGGCTAGAGGTGACCACGGTTCCGGAATCGGCGGTTACGGTTCGGAACCGCAGGTTCCGGTTTCGGAAATTGTCGAACGGAACCGAACCGTGAGGGTGTTTAACGGTTCCGGTTCCGGTTCCAAAACCGACGGTTACGGTTTCGGTTCGGAACCGTCGGTTTTTTACGGTTTTTCACGGTTCCGCACTGCCGGTTTCCGACATTTTTTTCACAGTTCCGGTTTGAAACCGTCCGGAACCGGCGGTTCCGACACGGTTTTGATTCGTAAAATTTGGAACCGAAACCAGCCCGCAGTTCAAAATATGGCGGTTCTTGTTCAAGAAAAAATGCCGGTTCCGGTTTGGAACCGGAACCCGAACTGGAACCGGCGGTTACGGTTCCGCGGTTAACCGCCGGAACTGAAAACCTTGAGCATCTCTAGCTTTGGCGATTCATTCACCGATCTGTTTTAAAACATTAACGAGCATTGTGGTTTAATGATATTCCTCTCAATTTTAAGAAGGAATTATCATATTATAGTGCTCGCTCTGTCCACCATTTAAAAAGTCATTTTGCTATTTTGAGTTGTTCGGGATTTAATGAATCATTTACTTTTTTTCTATATCTAGTATGCGGACATCATATTCCATTAACTTTTTACACTAACATTTCATTATAATAAGTACTAAGACTGATTCTCATATTCCATCGGCTTTGTCATTACTTTTCTTCAAATTTCTTAAAATTCGTAAATGAGTTTTAAGTACAAATTCCAAGAGTCTAATTCAAAACCTATGCTAACAAATCCCTCTAGAAAACGCATCATAAATTCGTGGCAAAGCAACAATCATTTGTGGCATGACTGTTACTGATATTTGATATTTTAGTCTCCTAGATGTAGGGGTGTGTATTCGGGTTTCGATTTGATTTTTAGCTAAAATCGAATCAAAACTGAAAAACCGAATTTAGTTCAAAAGTCAAACCGAACCGAAATTTTTATATTTTCAAAACCGAACCGAATTTCAAAATATCGGTTTAGTTCAGTTCGGATATTCGGTTTCTATTTTTTTCTCACCCCTATCCTACCTAGATGATGAGTGTAATTTTTAAGATCATTATTAAAATTCATGAGAAATACTCCCTCCGTCCCGAGCTACTCGCTCATTTCCTTTTCGGCACGGAGATTAAGGAATGAGTGTATAGAAAAGTCAAAAATGACGGCTGTAGGTGAAAATTTTTACTAAAAATGGAAAAAGTGCAAGTAACTTGGGACGCCCAAAAAGGAAATACGTGCGAGTAGTGCGGGACGGAGGGAGTATAAAAATTCACCCAATATTAATGATTGCTATGACTAGCATCTCCATAATTATTTAATTCATCCATCTTCAAGCACGACATTGCAGTAGACGTCACCACGGTTCAGGAACCGGCGGTTCACGGTTCGGAACCGCCGGTTCCGGTTCAAAAAATAAGTGAACCTGAACCGCATGGCCAAGGTTCGGCGGTTCCGGTTCCTGAACCGTGAACCGTCGGAACCGCCGTTGCATGTCCGGTTCCGGGCCGGTTCGTCCGGTTCGGCGGTTCAATTTATTTTTTTTAATACATTGTGAATTTGTAATTCAAGTAAAAAATGTAAATATATTTGTATAAATAAAATTAGAATAAAGCAATGTACAAATACAATTTTATTGATACAAATTACAACTTTAAAATTGCAAATTACAACTTAAAAATTACAAATTACAACTAAAAATTTACAAATTACAACTTTAAAACTACAAATTACAACTTAAAATTTACAAATTACAACTTAAAAATTATAAATTACAAAAGACTTAAAGTCTTGATTACAATTTACAAATTACATATTCGAAACAAAGGGGGAAAAAATAAAGGAAAAGGACTTGAGTTCAACTTAAATTTAAAATTTAAGTTGAGATGCCTACGTATCCTCAATGCTCAATTGCATTTTGGAATCAAAGTCCACGTAGTTCTCTTACCTTGCTTACATATTTGGCTTGATCGTAGGAATTGGCGGCGCGCCTACTCTTCTTCGTCGGGGAAGTAGTCTCGGTCGGGTTGTACTACTTGATTGTTCCAATCCGGTTCTTGGTCTCTAATTTCGGCGGAGCACCAATAATCAAGTAACATGGTGGCTTCCATGTTTTGCCCGGTGAGTCTACTTCTTCTGTCGTCCAAGACGTTGCCTCCAACACTAAAGGCGGACTCGACGGCGACAGTGGAAGCCGGAACCGAAAAGATCTCCTTGGCCATTGATGCAAGGATGGGAAAATCTTTCTCGTGTGATCCCCACCAATCTAGGACGTCGATTTGTTGGGGAACGGGACCTCCTTCTTCCTCATTGAATGAAAAGTGTGAGTCAAAATATAAGTCTAACTCACTTGTCGAATTTGCCGTCCTTCCTCCGCTGCTAAAGCCGTATAGGTCCGCCAATTGGGATTGGGCGTCGGGGTCATCAACTTGGAAGAAGCCAAAGTTATGTGTTTGACGGGTGGGTCTAGGTCTCACTTGGTGGGTACGGTTGTACTTGGCTTCGTAATCGTGAAAGAGAGCACGCAAGTCGAACTCAAAACTTCTTTAGAGGCTTGGGAGGTGGGGGAGGTTTATTTGGAATGTTTGGGCTAGGTTTATGTAGTTGTCGTCCTCGTCAGTTTGCAAAGCTCGGAGTGATTCAAGATCAATAGAAGCCAAATTGTTGTAATAAAATTCAAAAATTTTGAAAGTACCAACTAGTTTCCACTTTGGATCCAAAACTTTGGCAAGCAAAAAAACCGTGGGGATCTCGTTGAAATACTTGAGCCATTTTTCAACCATGTAATATAAAACACACATTAACTCAAGATTGTTTGTGGAATTTTTCATTGCAGTTTTAAAACCAAGTGATATGATCATGCAATGTTCTAAAACACGAACGGATGTGCAATAATACACACCCGATAACTCAATAGTGGCATTTCGAAAACCTTTGAATAACTTAAACAAGCTCATGCATTGATCCCAATAAGAAGATGTTAGATATAAATCATCAACAGTGTAAGTTCTATAAAAATCAACTAAATATTCTATATGCTCCAATGTAGAATGCAACATATCATATGTAGAGTTCCATCTAGTAGACACGTCTAAAGTAAAAGTTGTGTACCTTATTTTCTTCGTGTGGCAATACTTCTTCCACGCCTTGCCAATTTGAGGCTTCCAGTGGATCAAGGATACAGCTGTAGTAACAGGTTGAATATGTCTTTTCCATAAAGACAAAGCATCTTGTACACATAAGTTTAAAATATGGCAAATACATCGTTGGTGAAAATACTTACCACTTATCGCCGGGGAGCAAGCCGCAATTAAATCGGATATACTTGCGGTGTTAGCGGTTGCGTTATCAAAACCAACCGAAAATATCTTGTTGCATAACTCATACTCATTCAAAACTTGAATAATTAAAGATGCAATTGCTTGTGCGGTGTGTGGGGAAGGAAATTGTCTAAAACCAATTAAACGTTTATTTAAAGACCAACTATTGTCTATAAAATGACATGAAATTCCCATGTAAGAATTTCGTTGGAAAGAATCCGTCAACACATCGGAGCAAATATTAACTTTGTGCCCTAAGGTGGATAGAAATTTTTCAACCTCTCTTTTTTTGCAAAAAACTGAAGGTTGTTAGATCTTTGAGCAGTAGAGGGGGGAATTCTCTTTGTAGCAACATTAAAAGCGGTTTGCATAGTAACTTCATATTTTTTGTCATTAAAAAAATTGAACGGCAAATGTTTCATTGCCGCCCATCTTACCATAGCATCGGTAACATTTTTCGGATCATATTTAAATAGCGGCATACCTGTTTGAGACGATGAGCCGGCGGGGAAGTTTATTTGGCTTTGGGACTTAGAATGCCCATATTCCACGGGGTGTTTTGCCTTCAAATGGCGATGGAGAGTACCATATCCCCCACCGATAACAAATGGATAGACTTTATCGCAATAGTTGCAATATGTTTTGAACTCACTTGTCTCAATGGTAGTGGTCGGATCATTAGGATTTGAAATTACCACCGGGACCTTCTTGAAATGTTTGGTGAAAATCTCAGATTTCAACTTGGGAGGCATATTTTTCTTTTGTCGTCCTGCGGGAGGAGGAGCATCGGTCTCCTCCTCATCATTGTCGCCAACTTGGCCGGTGCTAGAAGGGGGGAATTGATGCGATCCATCATCGCCTTCGTCCGACGATAGATTCACATCTTACTCGAAACGCGAAGCCGAATGTGAATGCCCCCCTTGTTGGTCGTCGTCGGCGAGGGCAAGTAACAAGGCCGCATTTCGATCTTCTTCCTCCTACGAAAATTATACAACTAAGTAAAAATACTAACACAAAAATAAAAACACATAGACACATAGATGTTGAAAAATGAAATTATGAATTTAATAAAAATGAATTAACAAAAAATTAAAACATATTATAACTTACTTGAGCTCGAAGAGCGGCTAGCCTTCCCACCTCCTCCGCAACTTGTGCTCTAGAAGGGGCACGTCGACGACGAGTATCACTTTGATCTTGGGCAATTCCCTTGCCCCGATCACCACCACGACGAGATGAAGACATGATATAAATATTTATGGAAATTGAAAGTGGAGAATAGAGAGTAGTGTGATTGTGTGAAGATGATAACGTGAACAACGTGAGTAAATTATGAGCGCAAATAACGTAAACAACTTGAGAGAATGAGGATGGAGAATAGAGAAATTGAGATTGAGAGAGAAATTCTTATTAACACAAGAATGAGGTGAGTAGAAATGAAGAGGAGGGGGTATTTATAGGGGAAAATTGTGAGAAAAAAAAAAATATTTTTTGAAAATAAGAACCGCCGGTTTTCGGTGGAAACCGGCGGTTTTTCGTCAATTTCAAATTTCAAATTTTTAAAAACCACGGCGGAACCGGCGGTTTCCGTCAACGGTTTCTGCCCAAACAGGCGGCCGTGGGAGCGGTTTCTGAAAAGGCTAGGAAGTAGGCCTGAAAAGGTGTCGGGAGTTGTCGGGAACCGCCGAACCGGCGGTTCGGAACCGGCGGTTCCAGCGAGACCTGTGGTTCGGAACCGCCGGTTACGGTTCTTCAAACTTCGCAAACCTGAACCGGCCCGTGGAACCGGCGGTTCCGGTCCCGGTTTGAACTGCCGCCGACGGTTCCGGTTCCGGTTCCGGTTCGGAACCACCGGTGATGGTTCTGGGCCGGTTCGTCCGGTTCAGTTCGGTTTGGAGACCTCTACATTGCAGGTTATTCCATTGCTTCGAATTCACCTCAACAATCCCTGATCGGAAAAAGGCAACTAATTCAACGACAACACAACATACCCACTCTGTTCAAAATAGAAATAAAAAATGATTATACACAGTCAACGGAGTTGGTAGTTCTCACCTGATCCATTCCTCTTTATCATTTCCCCGTCTAAATTCTCCACAGAAAACCCCTCAATTCTTCAGCGCTGAATTGTTTCCTTGATTTCCCAGAATAAAAGCCGAGGATCCACCTCTAAAAATGCACGATTTCTGCTTCACGATCCCATATGGGCTCCTCTTGGTGTGCGGCGGCGCGATCGGCTTCATCAAGAAAGGCAGCGTCGCCTCCCTTGGCGGCGGCGTCGGCACTGGATTGCTGCTCGTCCTCGCCGGTTATCTCAGCCTCCAAGCTTTTCACAAGCGCAAAAATTCTTACCTTGCTTTGATTCTTGAAACGGGTGCTTTTTGCTGCCATTAATTTGATGGATTGTTGGTTAAGAATTTAATTCATTTGTTGATCTCTTAATTTGGATCTGTGTTTAAGAGTTCAATGTGGTGATTTTTTAGAGATAGGATGGGCAAGCTAGAGACTTTATGAATTGATTGTGTATGATTTTTCTGGATTAGATCAAATTCATGACTGGATTAAAGAAATTCTAAGTGGATTAATTGTAATTGGAATGAATTTACAAGAAAGAATGTAGACTCAAACATAAATAAAGCTTTAGGTGAATCACTTTGCGTGAATTGATCAAGAGATGATTTTGCTCCACAAGACTTGGACTTTTTTTTATGTTTGTGCATTGCTATGGTCTATGGATGTAATATGCAACTGTTTATGGAGTATCTCGTATGAACGAATCTAGGAAGTCGGAACGCGTGTTCATGATGGTATCCAATGTAGTTCTTGTATACAAATCTATTCAGAAGATGCTAATTCTTCACAATGATATCCTCATTGGTTATGTTAGTATGCTGTAATTTGGACTCATCGAATTCTGTCATCCTTTTCTGATCACCATTATCTCCTATGAATGACGGATTAATTGGCTTGCTGTTGTCCCTAACAGCAATTGCTGCTACACTATCGTACGTCATGGGCCAACGTTACATGCAAACGCAAAAAATCATGCCAGCTGGTATCGTAGCTGGGATCAGGTAAGAATCAGTTGAGACATTCCAAGCCGTGGTAATTTGTGATAGTTGCATCGGTTGTGAGTTTGCTGAAACTACATGTATTTATGGGAGGCCAACTCCTTATGATTGTTGTATCTTGCTTAAATCTTTAATTAAGATATTCGTTGGCTGTATATTTGATGTTGTAGGTCACTTGCTTATATCTGTGGCATTCTGTCTTCCTTACTGTAGGCATTAAAAAAACGTCGAAACAGAAAGCTATTCTACATTGAAATTCTTGTTAAACTGAACTCGATAACCATCATAAGTTTTCTTTACCCCCTCGAGTTAAAAAGTTAAAAAGTGAGCTTATTGATTTACTAATAGCTTTCTTCCCCTACTAATCTCGATGGAGAAGGTTTGTTTTTGTCGTTCATATAGAGTGAGGAGTGTTATGTGAGCGTTGGATTTTGTGGTTTCTGTCATTTATATGTCATGGACGCTTTGTGCGATATGTGCAGTGTCGTGATGGCTGTATTCTACCTGTACAAGATTGCGACTGGAGGAAATCATATTCCACCAAAGACCGAGTAATGGAGACGAGAAAACACCTTGCTGCCTGGCCGATCAGAGTTACAATGCAGAAAGGTTAACAAATTTATGTTACTACATCTCAAAGATTAGCCGACATGTCATGTTACTTCATTTTCTTGTTTAGTATGTCAAATGTATTGTATGTGTGATTGATTAATAATTTTATCAGAATAAGTATGTTTTTGTTAACTTTTATATAAATATAAAGAGTTCTAAATGCTAAGTAACTCTTGTCACCATTCAGTATACATTTCCAAGAATTGCAATATAAACTCAAGTATTTCTCAATAACACTTGTATATTTCATGTATGTACATGCATACATACATACATACAGAATGTGGTTATGCATTAGGACACAGGAAGTAGTGATTAGTGAGAGTAACCCGAAAACGGGACGACTCCTCAGCAACCCAACGTTCTGTAATAGTTAGGGGGCAACGATGGACACCTTTCGTTCATGTGTGGATACGGATCCATGGTGTTGTAGCCAGGTAGTTCCATCCGATATTTCCCTCTAATCTGGCAGAAGGGAAGTTTCACAGAGTCCCCATTGTTGCACCACGTTGGTAAACGGCTTGAATCGCTTTCGAAGATCTTGAGGGAGTAGGCATCCTTTATCTGAAATATTTCACACCAGTTGATTCTCAGAGTTCCATTCATACAGATAATTGCTATTTAAATCACGAACTTTCGACATGACTTGGCGTACTCACCGTGAACTCAGTGGCCTGCGTAGAGCTTGCATGTTTGCCAAACACCCCTGCTTCCTTGTACATCTCAAACACAAAGGCAACACATGATGTCGACCTCCCATCCGCGTAGACCCAGTTATCTTGCTCAGGGATGGCCAGCAGTTCAGCGAACGACGACTTGCGCTTCTCCACTTCAACAAGAATTTCACTAAGAGTGAAGTTCTGCAGGATTGAAACTAATTACATCACTTTTCTAAACATCATATTGTTTGTGCTTCTTCAGTTCAAATATCAACAACCACATGTTTATAAGAAATCCGGTTAAGTAATAGGTCGATGAGACAGTAAACGAAACCTGAGTTCCTAGTCGTTTGTTCAATGCTTCGTTCCACATTTTAGCAGCATAAGCTGGCTGCATTTGGTTCCAAACAGTCATAACAGAAGCCACCTGTAAACACAGCCCACAAACTTATACAGAAGAACACGAAATCGAAAGACATTGTGGCCATGCGTGCTTCATGCTTGCAACGAACATGGCAGACCGATAACAGGAGAAAGAAAAAGAAGAAAAAGTGAAGTACCAGATGAGCATCGAGAGGTGTTGGATAGTTATCGCTAGTAGTGTCGATCCAGCTAAATATCAGGTTATGGTAACCATACGGTCTCCCCGACATGCTCTTAGCATACTTCCACGCAGCATCTCCGTCAAACTTGGCCCGGACTTCATGATGCAGAGGGAGCAATGCTATGTGCGGATTGGACTCATCCTTTGTTAACTCAAACTCCCACCATTCATCCCACGGCAAAATAGCTATGACATCTTCTCCCTACAAAAACTGCCCCAAATCAAAACGGTACTCATCCGATCCACAATAATTGCAACTCCCGTAACGAACATGTTAACGCGTTATAGTATTTCTGAATTGACTGTGACTAAATGTACAGAAAAGAGTGAAATCACCTTTTCATTTTCATGACCTGATTCTGAAACCCATAGCTTCCCTTCGGAGTCTCTTAAGCAGACAGCCGAGTGTCCAGCATAAGCTCCGGTCACCCACTTCTCTAAAGTCTCAAAACCACCCCATCGCCCTCGGATTTTGGATATTGCAAGGAAATCTCCGGATTGTATCTCATCAACAGTGATGTTGGTGACCCACGGCTGGGGACGTTCCACAAAGGAAGCACCCATGTGCTTCTTAAGAAACGCTATGTTAGAGTTTTCGCCCCATTCGGTGTTCGTGAACAAAGGGAACACCTCCCAGAGAGCCTGGAAAGTCCCTAGCATCCCTGCTTGCATCAGAAAAATCGAAACCCCCCTGGTTTTAACCTGATTGTCACACAAATTCAGTTACACAGTTGTGAAATGGAGAAATATCAGCTGCAAAATATTTAAAGAGATTCAAATTTCAACTCACATATTCATATTCAGCTTCGGATTCCCACTCTTTGAACTCAAGAGTATGCTCGCGGGCCAACATGTAGTAGTCCCACGTTACACGAAAGGGCGTTGCAAACACGTAGAGATCCATACATGTCAAGCTATGCGGATTGTTCAGCTGAAAATTGATCCAGATAAGCACGGTAAACTACAGATAGAGCATCACTCTCCTATTCAAATTATCCAACTGATACGAGCATATCTCAATATCTCTCGTATCTCTATTATTTAGTCAGATACATTGTATTCTTCTCAATGAATCCACAAATACAATTATCCTTATTTTATTTTCGTGCATTTATTTCAAGCTCGCGCGACGGCCTTTTATCTCTCCGCCGATCGCAATCGCGAGGCCAGATCTTGCTAAGGGAACACACTCATGTTTCAAACACAACAAGACATAAACACTCTTCAACCAATAGCCAATTTATTGAAACTCAATAGTACTCCCTCTGTCTACATTAGGAGTCATTTCTTGATGCCACGTGTTTTAAGAAATGTTAACAAAAGTGGATGAAAAAAAGTTAGTGGATGAAAAAAAGTTAGTGAGATATGAGTCTCACTTGTATATATTAGTTTTAAATGAAATGTGAGTAGAATGAGTTAGTGGAATGTGAGGCTTGGACTTCTATTCCCGGACAAACTAAAATGAAAAAATGAGACATTCATCGATTTTACTATCATTTTTAAAACAAAAAATGATCAAATTAGGGGAGAAGAGAAGAGAATGACCTTGAGGCGAAGAGTGCCGCCCCCAAATCGGGTGTTGTTACGGTTGTGGAACTCCAGCCGAGCGGCGGAGTCATAGAAGCAAGCTCCTTTCCACTGCAAATCGGAGGCGTTGCCGGAGACGGCGGCTCCGACGAAAGACGGCATCAGGTCGGCGGCGCTGTTGAGCGCGTTGAGAATAGGCTTCGCGACCTGGCGAGGAAGCAACGGCAACACGTCGGCGGGGCGAAACGGCGCTTGCAACGCTTCAACTGTGAAAATCGCGGAGAGAATCAGAATTGCGGCGATTTTGCTCATGGCTTGGGGGATGGTTGGTAGAATCGTGTTTGATAAATACGAATTTCTTGTTTGCGGGATTTCGATTAAATAGCGGTGGGGAGAAGGGAGGTTGATGATGTGTGAAGAAACCTCTGAAAATGCAAATTGTCTGTTATACACAACTGTCGAATTCGATTTCATAAATTACATTCTCATTTTTGCAATTAAAATTTAAGAAAAAGGCATATTTATTCCTCATGCAAATTTACAAGTTACGGATTGGAGAAGGTATTTTAGTCAATTTGCAATAATCATCCTTTAATTCTCTCTGATTCTTTTTCCTTTTCTCCCACTAAAATGGGCACTAATCCGCTGATGAAAATTGAATCTTTCATCTGATCCCTTCTTATTTCTCATTTGTCATCACATAACGTTAGATATGAGGCCTATTTATGCAATTGTTGGTTTAATTCGTATATTTATTTAGATAAATTTTGCGATTTTTTTATATCAACATAGTGTATTATAAATATCAACATAATCATCGTCGGACACACATGTCATTAAGGAGGGGCTTAAGCCCTTCTCTAATTAAATTTTTTTACTATTTTAGTTGTACTATATTATAATTTTGTTAGTATTTTGTGTAAAATGATGTGCAAAAGCCCATATTAAAACAACAAATTACAAGAAACTTGTCATCTCCATCAAAATTTTAGAATATATAGCCCCTACTGTAACAATTTTCTGCGTCCGCCTCTGAACACAATGACATGAGTATTTCAACACAAGTACACGAAAATATCAACACAGTTTTATTGAGATTTTATATGCATTATATTGAGATTTTACATGCATTATATTGAGATTTTACATGTATTTATTGATAAAAACAAATCTACTTATCAACATATACGAAAACTGAAATAAAAAATCATCAAATTTCATCATTCGAACGTCGTCAGAACATATGCAGTTGAAATCTCGTTAGAATCCTTATAAAATTACCTTTAATTTGATATTTTTTTTGCGAAAAAGTAATTTAAATCGAGAGAGTTACGTAAATTTAAAGTTTTAGGATAATTTTAATAACAGAGAATTGACATTAATACCCTTTTAATTTTATTTAATAATTATTTAAATTTAAAATATAATCCACTTAACTTTATATCAACCACTAGATCTTCTAATCTAATATTTAAAAATTGATCTTAATTTTAGATTGCTAATTAGTTAGAAATTGATCACATCCCCCTATATATAAATTTCAAAACAATAGATATTTTATTGCAAGTATAATTTAATTTTTAAAGTAAATTTTTTATAATCTCGCGTTTTATAAAATAAAGAGAGAAACAAATACTTTAAAGGGGTTATTCAGTTTGCAAGATTGTATCCCGGGATTAAATATGTAATGTGTTTGGTTCATGAGATAACTCAATCCTAAATGGATAGGGGTGTGCATTCGGGTTTCGGTTCGGTTTTTTGTCAAAACCGAACCAAAACCGAAAAACCGAAATTAGGTCAAAATCCAAACCGAACCGAACCCGAAAAACAGAAAAACTGAAACCGAAAAACCGAAAACCGAACTTAAAAAACCGAAAAAACCGAACAATACCGAAAAAACCGAAAAACCCGAAAAAATAAATATAATATTAATATATATGTGTGTGTAATTTATTTTATTTTATATATACTAATAGAATATTTATATATAATATAAAATTAATAATACATATAATATATATAATATAGTAGAATTTATTAAAAGAATATAATATATATTATATATAACATAATATATTAAATTAATAGAATATATATATATATAATAATAAGATAATTAGTCATAGCTAACCTCATATGACTAAAATAATCTTACAACTCAATCCTAGATTATATGATATTATTATATCTAGGAAACCGAACATCACCTAAATACCCTTTAATGTAAAAAATTTAAGAAATAGTAAAAATGTCAAAAAATAATAAAAAATATCTCAAATGAATATTATTCAGATACCTCATAGGCAATTTAATTTCACGAATTACCTCAAATATACATCCGATATATACCATTTTTGTATTTTACCCATTATTTAAAATAAATAGATGATTTCTTTGTTCAGAAACTATTAATCACACCGTTCACACGCATATATGATATATCCATTTAATCATTCTCTATAGTTATCGAAGGCGGAGAATTTTTGTGTTGAAGCCAACACGTCTTAATGATGATGCATGTATATTTTACTTTAAGCAATTAGAATGAAATCAAGAATCAATTATATACTATATGAAGAAGAAATGATTGAGAAAATTATACAACACGTCACTACAAGCCCTTTTCCCAAGGACAATTCTTTATAAAGGCATGTTTACTTGTTTATATCATTTTCATAATACCATCGTTTTGTAAATAAAGATGGACCGGAGGAGTTTGATTCTTTATTTACTTTGCTAGTTGTATTGGGCTATTAATTGGTGGACTATTATTGGGCTTGGAAAATTATTGGCCCAGGTGACATTGGGCTTGTGACTTGCCCTAGCCCAAATCCCGGATGGTATATAACCCTTCCTCCTCTCTCACCGTCTCATTATTCACTTCTCACTCTCTCTCTTGCTCTCTGTGTGTGGCATTTCTGATTCCCTCTTCTCTCTTCATCTTTGTGATGATCTCCGGTTGTTTCCACTGTGATCTTTAATGGTTTTAGAGTGTTAGATCTTGTGTGAGTGGTGGTGAAGGCAACTGCTTCGTTTGCCTGAGTTCTGGAGAAACTTGAGTTTCTGTTTTGAGGGTTTTCTGTGAGATTTGTTCGGTGAGAAGTGTAGATCCGGTGTAGAGGAGTGGTTTGAGGTTGGTTTCTGGGTGGTGAGGTGATTCACTGGTGAAACCTCATGTGCTCCCTTGGATCTTGGTTCTGGATGAATAGATATGTCCTATTGGCGGGTGGCTGAGCCATATTTGTGATCTATTGTGTTTTCCAGCTTCTTCTTCTTCTCTATTTCTTTGATGTTACTGCACTAGATCCGTGTGGATCTCTCTTGTGTTACTGACTATTGATTTGAGTGTGCAGGTTACTCGGAGGTCCAGAGACGCATCCGGTCAAGGAGTGCGTGGTCCGAGTTAGATAGCTATAAACTGTTGTAATAGCTAGTTCATTTGTAAAATTAATCGCGAGGTTGATAGTTTGACTGAGCTATCTTGTACAAAAAAAAAGAGGTCTCGGTAAATAATGAGGTGGAGGGTCTGAGGTACAAGTCCAGATTAGTGGCGAAAGGTTTTACTCAACAAGAGGGGGTAGATTACACTGAAATATTTGCTCTTGTTGTTAGATTTACTACTGTGAGATTAATGCTTTCTCTATGTGCTCATTTTGATTGGGAATTAAAACAAATAGATGTTAAAACTGCCTTCTTGCATGGTGATTTGGATAAGCCAATATACATGAAACAGCTGAAGGTTTTGTGGATCCTAAGTTTCCTAATCATGTTTGCTTGTTGAAAAAAGCTTTATATGGTTTAAAACAGTCTCCTAGACAGTGGAACATTAAGTTCAATACTTGTATGCATAAGTTGGGCTTTGTTAGAAGCACTTTTGATGCATGTTTGTATGTTAAGAACCTTGGTTCAGTTCCTGTCTTCTTGCTCCGGTATGTTGATGACATGCTGATCATGGGTCCTTGTTTGAAAACCATAAGTGTTGTGCAAACTGCTTTGAGTGAGAATTTTGATATGAAAGACTTAGGGGATGCTTAGAAAATATTAGGAATCAATATTTTCAGAAATAGGAAAGAGTGTGTACTTATTTTGCATCAAGAACCCTATGTGCACAAAATTCTGAAAAAAAAGTAACATGTATAATGCTAAGCCTGCTTCAGTGCCCTTAGCTGCTCATTTTATGTTGAGTAAAGACCAGTGCCCTCAATCTGAAAATGATATCTATGCTATGAAGAAAGTTCCCTATGCAAATGCTATTGGATCTGTGATGTACGTGATGGTTAGCACTAGGCCTGATATTGCCTATGTTGTGTCTTGTTTGAGTAGATATATGTCTAATCCCGGTCCTGTTCATTAGGAAGCTTTAAAATGGTTGATGAGATATCTTAAGCATACTGCAAAGTATGGTTTGTGCTATTCTAAATGTGAAGAAGGTGTAAAACTTGCTGGTTATGTTGATTCTAACTATGCTAATGATAGAGATAAGAGGAAGTCCACCACCTCCTATATCTTTACTAAGTGCAGAGCATGTATTAGTTGGAAGTCACAATTGCAGCACAAGTGGCTTTATCCACTACTGAGTCAGAATACATTGCTATAACTGAAGCTATGAAAGAAGCTGTGTGGGTGACGGGAGTACTTTCTGAACTTAATTTTGTGAAAAATCCTCATGTTGTGTTCTCTGATTCTCAATCTGCAATTCAGTTATGTAAAAATCCTGTTTTCCATGATAGAACTAAGCACATTGATGTAAGATTTCATTACATTAGAGATATTGTAGAAAAAGGTGAAGTTTCTCTGTTAAAGGTGCACACTGATAGGAACCCAGCTGACATGGGTACTAAATGCTTACCACTTGAAAAACTTCTTTTCTACATTAAGTTTTTGCATTTTAACCTAGGATAGGTGCATGTCCCGGGGGTAAAAAGACCTCAGTCACTGTGTATGCTGTGGTAAGGGTGATTAGTGGTTGGAGGCATTAAGTCCTATAGACTATTGGTGTCAGCCCCTCTGGAGTCTATTAGGCAGACCTGGTGGTTTCCTTAAGCTTGTGAACTTTGTTCTTTGGTGCTATGGGGACTACCTTGTAGCCTGTGATGATTTAAACCTTAGCCAATAGTGCAATTGGTTTCCCAGTATAATGTCCAAGGTGGAGTATGTTGGTTGTATTGGGCTATTAATTGGTAGACTATTATTGGGCCTGGGAAATTATTGGCCCATGTGACATTGGGCTTGTGACTTGCCCTAGCCCAAATCCCGGATGGTATATAACCCTTCCTCCTCTCTCACTGCCTCATTATTCACTTCTCACTCTCTCTCTTGCTCTTTGTGTGTGGCGTTTCTGATTCCCTCTTCTCTGTTCATCTTTGTAATGATCTCCGGTTGTTTCCACTGTGATCTTTCATGGTTTTAGAGTGTTAGATCTTGTGTGAGTGGTGGTGAAGGCAACTGCTTCGTTTGCCTGAGTTCTGGAGAAACTAGGGTTTCTGTTTTGAGGGTTTTCTGTGAGATTTGTTCGGTGAGAAGTGTAGATCCGGTGTAGAGGAGTGGTTTAGGGTTGGTTTCTGGGTGGTGAGGTGATTCACAGGTGAAACCTCATGTGCTCCCTTGGATCTTGGTTCTGGATGAATAGATATGTCCTATTGGCGGGTGGCTGAGCCATATTTGTGATCTATTGTTTTTTCCAGCTTCTTCTTCTCTATTTCTTTGATGTTACTGCACTAGATCTGTGTGGATCTCTCTTGTGTTACTGACTATTGATTTGAGTGTGCAGGTTACTCGGAGGTCCAGAGACGCATCCGGTCAAGGAGTGCGTGGTCCGAGTTAGATAGCTATAAACTGTTGTATTAGCTAGTTCATTTGTAAAATCAGTCGCGAGGTTGATAGTTTGACTGAGCTATCTTGTACAAGAAAAAAGAGGTCTCGGTAAATAGTGAATCCGGAATAAGTCTGATCCCTACATACGTGTTTATATCTGTTTAAGTGATATTCGAATAAAACTAAAAATCATTTTAAGAATTACGAGTTCACTTGATTAAACTTGTTTTTAGTACTGTAAATATTAGTATTAAATTTAAGAATTCGGCTGATATGGAACATTAAGTCCGTAACAATCGACCCCCTTTAAGCGCCAACGTCCTTGTTGGTCACGACTGGTTCTTTGGTCATGGTCACATTAGTCACAGCGAGTTCTATGCTCAGCCACCACTTCATGGGCCACCACTATAAAAAGATATATAGACCTTCTTAAAAAGTGGTAAATTCAAGGGGGAAGCTAAACTGGAAAGGGTATATGAAAATGTACTATTGGTCCCTAAAATTAAAAACTTTGGTCAAGTTCTGGTATTTTCACGAATTTTAATATTGTTCTAAAATATCACATATTTAAATTGTGTTTGTTATTTTCCACGGCAGGTTAATCACCATAGCTGACGTATATTACTCTTTTTCCTACTCGACACTACTAAATCAAAGTGGCTATCTACTTGACATTTTATCCTACATGCTACGAAATTAAAAAGTGGTCTAAAATATCATAAACGTTTTAGGGTTACCCACAAAGCAGAAAATATCTTATTTGGGTCGGGTTGGGAATAACAAACAAAATGTAAAGTTTGTGATATTTTGGACCAATTTTAATGTTTGTGGAAACAACCAGAATTTGGCCAAAGTTTGTGGTTTTAAGGACCAATATCCCTACAAACATAACTACAATATTTACCTTTTGCAGAGAAGATGTAAATATTTATTTTAAATCTCGTTTTATTTTGTTCACTTTAGAGCATCCCTAGGGGAACGTGTAAATAGAGAGATAAAGAGAAATAATTATCATATTCACCTTCATAAAATTTTATGATCCAATGAAAAGGGTATTTGAGGAGGTATTGTACCTAGGGGTGGGTAGGTACGGTATACCGAACTTTAGTATACCTTATTTTCAGTAAAGCAAATTTCCATAAGGATACCGTACCTCATTTTCAGTATACCGTATAGAAATTCGGTACACCGTACTTCTACAGTATACCTGACTTTTAATATCTATAAAAATAGAATATTTGAGTTTTTAGAATATTATTTATATTTTATAATTTAATAAATATATTATATATATTATATATAAAATTATATTTATATTCACAATAGATTTTATAATTTAAAAATATACACGTATAATATATTTTATATATAATTATATTTTATTGTATATACCTCAATTTACAGTATATATCGAATTTAGATATGCCGCGGTATATGAAAATTCATAACATTAGCTTACTGAAAGATTTCGGTAAGGTATCATACCGTACCGAAATGGTACATTGAAAATTCACTATTTTCATATTTTTTCGGTACGATAAGGCCGGTATTTCAGTATATATAATTATAATTATAGTTAATTTTATTTACCTTTTTAATTTACCTTCTTTTCTTGAAATCCATTACTTTTTAAGAAGATATAATTACCTTTTTGAGATGCTCAATTTACCTTCTCAATTTATCTTTCCCTCTTGGAGATGCTCTTATAATATCTCCAAAAAAAGAGGTAAAAATATAATACTCGCTCCGTCCCACCAAAATATGCACTCTTTCGTTTTTAGTCTGTCCCACAAAAATATGCACTTTCTAATTCTGGAAACTCTTTTCTGTTTAATAAGGTGAGATCCATTCTCCACTTAATTATTTTTTCTCTCTACCTCTCTTTTACTTTACTAATTTTATATTAAAACTTGTACCGAACTCTAAATGCGTATTCTTTTAGGATGGATGGAGTATATACATATCTTATTTACCTTTATAAAAAGGTAACTATACATTCCTAAAAAATAGTAAATCTACCATATTTATCTTTAATGTAGAGAAGAGGTAAATATTTGTTTTAAGTCGCGTTTTGTTTTGATCAACTTTGAGCTTCTCCAAGGAAATAGATAAATGTAAAGTAGTCATCTGCATTATTTTCTCTCCTATTTTATTTTCTCTCTACTTAACTATTTATTACTCTTTATGTCCTATAATATTTTATGTCCTATAATAGATGTTACACTTTTTTTTAGTTTGAAATGTCATATTTTCTATTTTGAAAAAAGTTCTCTCACACATTTATATAAATATATTTCAATTAACACATAAAACAACATCTCCTAATATTTCGTGCCAATATCCAAGTATGTCATCTATTATGGGACGGAGAGAGTATTATTTTCACATAACACGTAGTATAAAAAAATGTGTCACGAAACGGATGAAGTGTAAAAAACTGATGACTTAAAATATAACTATAGCGTCCGTACCAAATCACAAAATTAAAATTTTCAAACAGTTCAATGTTTGTTACGTTTTTTCTTTTAAAAAAAATATAGCTTCACACAATTTATTCAAGTATTATAAGCCAGATTCATTACAAACTTTTTTTTATAATTATAAACTATTATAAATTGATAGTTTCAATGTAAAAAAGGATCAATATAAAATGTAACTTGTATTTTAAACTAAGGATCATGGGTTTTCATTTGAAAAAGTGACGAATTTACGATCGATATATATTTAGCATCAAGAACTATTTTATACGTATTTCATACTCCCTCCGTCCCAAGTTACTTGAGTCGTACTCCATTTTGGGTTGCCCCAAGTTACTTGAGTCATTTCTCTTTTTGACTAAAAACAAAACATCTAATCACACTTACTTTATTCTTTCTTTTACTTTACTCTCTCCCATCTCTCTTCCTTTATTCTCTCTTCTACTTTATTTAATTCAATAAACACAACCTTCTTAAATCCCGTGCAAAAAGAAACGCCTCAAGTAACGTGGGACGAATGGAGTATTTAGAGCGTCCACTATAACGTGGACGCGGCTATAGCCGCGTTTGGGGCGGAAGCGGGGCGACTATAGTGGGGAAGGTGGGCGGACAACACGCCGCGGCGGTGGGGGTGGCGGACGCGGGATAGCCGCATTCGGGGCGAGCCCGCGGCTGGGGTGAATGGAGGAAGAATGGGTGGGGCGTGGCCGCGGCGCCCTATAGTGTGGAAACGGGGCGGATGCGGGCGCCGCGGCGGTGGGGCGGCTGTGCGAGAAGGGGGGGCGGCGCGGCGGTCGGGCGTCCGTGCCATAGTGGACGCTCTTAATATTCCCTTCGTCCCACTCAAGATGGCCACATTCTTGCGTGACACGGAATTTTAGGTGGAATTAGTTGTTTGTGATAAAGTAGATTAGAAAAATTAATTGAATATTTTAATAAAGAGAGAGGAGATAGAGATTTTATTCCAAATATAGAAAGTTGATATCTTGAATGAGACAAACTAAAAAGGAAAAATGAATATCTTGAATGAAACGGAAGGAGTAGTTTATTTGATCCAATCCTGCATAATTTGTTTTAAAGATGTGTTGATAAGAGCATCTCCAACCATTTACACTAAAATCAAACTCATTTTAGTGTAAATGTCACGTCAAATATGATTTTACTCCAACCATTTACATTAAACTCAAACTTAAAAGAATATTCTCTATATTATGTCTTTTTTACTCACAAAATTTGAAAAACTTTTAGGTTTTGATTTAATGTAAACCTAATAATAGATATTTTTTTCTCAAAAACTAAAAATAAGATTAATTTTTTAATATTGAAACTAATTATCTATCTTATTTTAGGTTTTAGTGTACTGAGTTCGGCTATATTCCTCAATTCAAAGAAAGAGATAACCTGTCAGTGTGTGTACCCTACGCGTCGTCCAAAATTTAACACAAATTTTGTATTTTATCATCCTTTATATACAATATGAGATATACACTACAATTCAAAATGGAGATGTCTGCTAATTTAGGATACACGTTGCTTCTAAGATAGTTATGTAATAATATGATAAAAAGAAGTGCATTTTTCAAGAAAATACAAAGATTGGTGTATGTGTTGGCGAAGATGCGAGGTGGCGGAAATAGTCCCAAAGATTGGATTTTGTTAGTTTGTTACGTCAATTTGTAGCACAGACAAATCTCAATTGCTCCAATTAATATGTTATGTGTTGCAATTGATATTAATTGGCAATTGATATGGGTTGTGTTGCCAAACTTATGTGTTTTGTTCAATCGATAAGTTCTACTTATTCTAATTTTAAGATATAATTGTACCACTCCCAACCACAATACCATTTAAATCAAACTTAAATTAAGATATATAGTATTAAATATATTATAATTATATAAACATACTTATTTAGTTGTTGTAATTTAACTACTAGTATTTGTTTTCTATTTTTATATTACATATTTGTATTGTGTCTTTTATTTTTATGATTTCTACAGTATGCAATTATTTTATGTTAGTTTAACTATAATTTTTAATTTCATAGTATATTAAGCAAAGCGATGATTTAATTAAATTATATAATTAACTAAACCCAAAAAATAAAACAACATTAGATGAATTTTAAAATACTTTTCGTTTTATGTTAATGTGGTCATTTTCTATTTTGGAAAGTTCCAAGATAATTGAGTTAATTCTATTTTTAACAAAAAGTAACTTCTCTTTTACTTTATTCTCTTACTTTATTTACCGTCCATTCAACACATTATTTTTAAACTCCCATTTAACGGAGAGAATATTTAAATTATTTTATTACTTCTTTGGGGTTGGGATTTTAAAATATTGTTGAAGATGTCATCATACAGGCTGTTACAATTAATTTGACCTATAATAGTATAATGCAGTTAATTAGAGTTCTTATTCTGAATACCATTGCTCATGCGTTAGAGAAGTGTGCCTGAAATTAATGTAAGCAGTTAATTAGAACGATATACATCCATTCCAGCAATAGAAAGGTGTGTCGTAATGTGGGGTTTGGTTACCAAGATAAAATGATACTAAAATAATGTAGGATTGAGTCGTAAGATTATTTTAGTCATATGGGGTTAGTTATGACTAATTATGCTATGATTATCCATCTAAGATTGAGTTGGAGGATTGAATTTCATTAACCAAACACACTACATATTTAATCCCGAATACAATCTTGCAAACCGAACACCCCTAAGTATATAAGAATAGTCCGTGTGATATCCGAATAGCCTATTAAATTTAGAAGTTAGGGGTTTAAGGTTTCTGGTTTAATAAAATTTCATAATTGGAGCAGGGCTAACTCTGTGGATTGTGAATCCAAATACACTATTGTCTATTTATCTATCTTGTTTGATAACTAATTTATCATTTCAATGATTAATTTTTATAAATAACCATAAAATTCTTCCATTTGATATGTCATACACATCTATTTGATTTTTATGAAACTTGTTGAATTCAAACATATGAAATTTCTCAAATTTTGTATATTTTATTTTCATTTTAAATATTTTAAATTAGATATTCAATGGCACGATCTATTATAAACTAGGGTTTTTGGCCTTAAAAACCATAAACTTTCCCCGAATTCCGGCTTTTCCCACGAACTTTCAAATTTGTTTTTAAAACCACCAACTTTCGGTTCGTATGCAATATCCCACGGCGGGTCAGAGGTGGGTCAGCGGTGAACGCCGGCTTGTATACGTGTCATAAATAATCCTACTTGGCATATCAAGGGTTAGTTGGATCCTATTTGGCAGAATCATGGTAATATGGAAATTAAATAAATAATAATATGTTAGACTAAATAATAATAAAGAAATAATAAATAATTACAATTAAACTAAAGAAAAGCCCCAAAACCTGGGGCTTCTTCGTATTCCATCACAAACACACTCCGTCATTCTCAAGTAGGCGCTTTTCTCCTTTGGGATTTACAGTCGATTGGAGATTGGAGAAGAAGGTGGAAGTTGGAAGTTGGTCGGCTTTGTACTGGCATCGTCTCGAAGCGGCCAACAATGTCGCATAGGTGCGTTCCTTTTCCCTACATGGTCCCCACTCTTTAAGAGTTAAGAATCGAAATTATTCTCTTTGGTTGGTCTCGGTCCCCACCTGCCTTCATTATTTTTATGTTTCTCTCAGTCCCCACATGGTGAACACTTGACAAAGTTGGGATTTATTTTGTGCATTTGTGAACATGAGACAAAAACATTATTTATTAGGGTTTTAGTTTCCTATTTTTGTTATTTTTGAAAGTTAGGGTTAGATTTTTGTGTTTGTGAACAGTGCATGTGCAAAATTCTTTTTCAAAGTTAGGGTTCGACTTTTTGCAGAATTTATTTAGTGTTATTTTTTCCTTTTTGCAGGGATGATTTTAGCATTCAATTCTATCATGGTGGAAATATGGTGAAAGATGGTACGTTGGAGCTATATATAAGGGGGATACAACTACTAAACCTCACTTTGATGTAGATAGGTTTGGTTATTTTGGTTTGGTTGATGAAATTAAGCAGTTGGGATATGATCAGTGGAGCAGGCTTATATTTAAGGTTCCAAGGACTATGAAAATGGTAGACATAAAGGATGACAAAGATGTTATGCATATGTTGTCTTATCTTGAAATGAGAATATGTGTGTTACATGTATACATCATTGGTGGAGTTGTTAGTGGAACACATGAAGTTGAACATAGTGATAGTGCTGTGACAGGCAAGCAGGTTAATGGTGGTGAGGATGTGTCTGAGGGTGAATATGAGGGTGGTGATGAGGGTTGTGATGAGAGTGGTGATGATGAGTATGAAAGAGAGAGGCAGATGATGATGGCTAAGGAGGATGGGGATGGTGAGGATGAGAGAGATTATGAAGAAGAGGATGATGAGTATGAAGATGGGAGCTACCTTCCATCTACTGAAAGGGAAGGTGAATCAGATGATGACTCCAGCTTAGATGGATTCATATCAGATGATGATGAATTCATCAAGTCTAAAGACAAGTTTAAGAAAGAAAACTTGAGGGTTATAACTGATGATCTATTCAATGGTATTGTTTCTAATGTTGGGGTGACTAATACTACAGATGGATGTGGGGAGTCAGACTTTGTAGATTCTGATGGTGATTTTGTTTCTGATTCAACTGATGAGGAGAATGTTCGGGCAAGGATTAGAGAAAGACATAAGAGGCGTGTGTATAATCCTAAATGTGATCATAAGACATTGAAAGTTACAGTTGGGATGAGATTTGTGGATGGATTCCAAGTTAGGGATGTTTTGACAAACAATGCCATTAAAAATGATTGGGAAATGCGCTTCAAAAGGGTCTGTAAGAACCAAGTTGAAGCTTCTTGCAAGAAACCATGTAAGTGGAAGTGCTATGGGAGTTACAGTAACACCACTGGGGCATTTATGTTAAGAAGAGTGGAGTTTGAACTTACCTGCCCTAGGAATATGAGAAGCAAAATAGTTTCTGCAAACTGGATTGCAAAGAAGTATTTGACTGTGTTTAGGCTTAAGACTGACACAACTGTTAAGGAACTGAGAGCAGACTTAGTGCAGAGGTTTGCACATGATGCATACAGGTGGAAGTTGTACAATGCCAAGAAAAAGATAATTGAGTTGCTGACAGGCTCAGTGGAGGAGCATTATGGGAAGCTTAGGAGTTATGTCCTAGAGTTGATAAGGGTAGACAAAGAAGGCAGGTTTGAGATTGATGTGGGTATTGGGTTTGTGTTCAAGGGAATTTACATTGGATTTAGTGGTTTGAGGAAGATATTTATGATGGGATGCAGGAGAGTTATAGGACTGGATGGAGCATTTCTGAAGACATATTTAGGAGGTGCAATTCTGACAGCAGTTGGAAGGGATGGGAACAATCAAATTTTCCCAATAGCATGGGCAGTTGTTCAGGCAGAAAATGAGGTTAATTGGAAATGGTTCTTGAGCATTTTGGCTGAAGATTTGAACCTGGGTGAAGGTGTTGGAATCACAATCATTAGTGACCAGCAAAAGGTACATTATTCAAACAAATTCAATGATTTTTATGAAGCTTATAACTTTTAATAAAGTTACATTATTCTTGTTCAATTACAGGGATTGGAGAATGCTGTTAAGGAATTCACTCCTCTGGCCGAGTATAGAAATTGTGCAAGGCATGTGTATTCGAATTTGCAAAAGTCTCACAAGGGCCCAACTCTGAAGAGTCTGTTCTGGGCAGTTGTGAGGAGCACATATGTAGAGGAATACCGTGCAGCTTGCAATGAATTTGAAAAGGAGCTTCCTGAAGCATTTGCTCTATTAATGACTAAAAACATCACCAGGTTTTGTAAGGCTTTCATTACTCCTATTCAGAAAAGTGATTCTATCTTGAATAATGTGTGTGAAAGCTTTAACGCATACATTGTTGATGCAAGGGCATGATACATATGTTAGAGGACATTAGATCATCCTTGATGGAGAGATGTTATAGGAAATTGCATGAGGTGCGTGACAATCATGATGTGCTGTGTCCTAGGATAAGAAAAAAAGTGGAGGATTTGATGTATAAGAGTCGTTATTGTATCACAACGCCAACTTTGGGGGGTCAGTTTGAGGTGACTTATGAAGAACATCGATTTGTGGTCATACCCGCCTTGAGATCTTGTGGGTGCAGGGTTTGGGATATTATAGGAATTCCTTGTATTCATGCTTGTTCAGTTATAACTTTCTTGAATGAAACGGTTGAATCCTATGTCAATGAGTACTACACTTTAGAGAAGTACCAACTTGCTCACAGCTTTGGCATTCCACCTTTGAACGGTGAGAATGTGTGGCCTGAGGCAGAAGGATACAAAGTCACCCCACCTCCGGCTAAGAAAATGCCTGGCAGACCCAAGAAACTGAGGAAGAGAGACCCACTGGAGAAGGATCCATCTAGGCCATACAAACTTCGCAAAACATGTGTCATGACTTGTCAGAGATGCCTTCAGCAAGCGCACAATACTAGATCCTGCAAAAATGATGCAGTTGCAAAGCCATCAAAGGACAAGGTACAATGCACTTAAATTTATGTAATACATATGGATTTGGTACAATGCACTTCAATCTTGGATTTAATTTTGTGTTAATCTTATTAGGTGAAGCCAGGACGCCCTCGAAAGGTGGTACCTGTAAACCCGCAGCCACAAGCACACCAGCAACGAGCACGCCGGCAACGATCAAGCCCACAAACAGGCCGAGCACGCCGGCAACAAGCACCCTCAGGATCTGGAGCACAGTCTGGCTTAGCTACCCAAGAGAGTCGTGTTTAGGCAGTTTGTTGATAGTTTTTTGATGAAGTGTGTTGGCAAACTTTGATTATTTTGAACTTGGAAGAATATTTGTCCCATGACTTGTATTGTTGGGAACAATTTGGTTTTACTTTGATGACTACTTTGATGATGTATCTAACTACATTTTGATATATCTACTTTGGGTGTTCTATTTTTGGGTTTTATCTAAGTTTATGCCCTCTAGATGTGTAATTTTGGTAACAATTGTGTTCTACTTTTGTGTTAAACCCTAAATGCAGCAACAAGAGGTGTATATCATCAAGATCATCCTACATTCAAAAATAAGGTACCAATGGGATACTCATTCAACATCATACACAAACCTAATTCTATAACATTAACATCCCAAACTAAGGTACCAAAAGGCTACAAATTCACCATCATACATTACATAAACATTACCAAACACAGAAGAAAAGATCCTACATGAACATTACCAAACACAAAAGAAAAGATCCTACATAAACATTACCAACCTACATAATGACAAATATTAGCACACACAGCAGGATGATCACTATCTACAACTTAAGCACCTTTTCCCCTAATTTTCCAATCCTTAATTGAAGGGACTCACCATCTTCTTTCTTCAATTCACACTCTTCAATCTTTGCATTCAATTTCTCTTCAAGAGAAATAGCCTTCAAGTATTGACATCTCCATTTTTCTTCGAAGTGGTCTTTTACTGCCCGGGTTCTTTGAAGTTCAAGTTGTGTGCTTAACGGAGAAGAAGGTTCAATCCACCGAAAGAATTTACAGTCATCGTCCTACAAAATTAAACCAAACTCCATAAAATTCATGGTGTGTCAGCTTACAGCGGTGAAATGGAGACGTAACAAATACCTTCCAAGACGGACAACGATAAAATCGTCTTCCGGGATTACTATCAGTCCTCAACGTCCCAATCTCAGCACGAACTCCATGATTGCATATAACGTATCCCCTATGATTCCAACTGAGGTTCAAGCTTGATGTTTGTGAAGAAGACGACATCTCAAGCACCTAAGCAGCACCTAAGCTTCCGAATACCCAAACACCCAAATTTTCAGTTAAACTCATCGACAAACCCTAATTCGAAACCAAAATACCCAAAATAAGTTAAACAAAAGCAAACAACACAAAAAATCAGAGAGCAATTATCAACCAAATCGGTCCAATAAACGTCGAATTGAAGAATACACCTACCTGGAGTTGAAATCTGGAAGAAAATGCTCCAAATGAGGGGTGAATCGGGCTTAAATGCTCCAATAAACATGATACGTGTTTTAAATTAGGGCGTGCACAAAATGACGCCGTTGCCAGTCATTTTACGGCGTCCACGTTGGATAATTTCATGCCGGAATTTAAGTGGAAATTGGGTATTCGGGTCAGGTTGGGATATTGCATACGAACCGAAAGTTGGTGGTTTTAAAAACAAAATTGAAAGTTTGTGGGAAAAACCGGAATTCGGGGAAAGTTTAAGGTTTTTAAGGCCAAAAACCCTATAAACTATTCTTACTTTTATATTAAACCATTCAATAAATCAAGCTTTATCAAACGTCATTATGATCCCGATAAATTCTAGTCCGATTAACTTGAAATTTGAGTGGGATTAATCCAGAATTCAATGGGTTGACTCGATTAAATAGTCGAATTGTTAGATAAAATACAGTTGTTTAAACCAAGATCTAATTTGATTCGACTATATGCATGATAATGTCTGTCCCATAATAGATATCATACTTTCTTTTTTTAATTTGTCACATAAAAGATGTCATATTTCTTTTATTGAAAAAGTTCACTCTCACATTGATATAAATATATTATTTTCTCTCTCCACTCAACACATAAAACAATATTTCAAAAAATCTTATGTCATTATCCAGTGTGTCATCTATTATTGGACGGAGGGAGTACTCTCGGTATCTCTAATTTTGGCAGGGCCGTTGATGAAAGAGAGCAGCCCATTACCCCAAAAGTGGAATCTGCAATCAGTTGGACCACATTTTTATGGGCTTTGCGATTATGTGCATTCATCACAGTTTGTTTCAATTAAAAAAATTGCATTTATCACAATTACAAGTATGAAATCCCTAACGCTAAAAATCACATGAAATCAATATATTTTTGGAAGAATATTATCTAAACATTATGAATATAGCATATTTATATCTATTTTTTTATTATCATTTTTTTCCTTTGTACATTCTCATTCCTTCATTATAAAGAAGTGAAACCTATCACTGAAATAATCACTTCGATCCAACTCAATATTTAACATGATATCACGAGCAATTCGATCCTAGACCTAATCTTATCGACCCAAATCAGAAAATCAACCAATTCTTTTCAAGAACTCAGAACAATCTCATCGTCGTTCAAAACCCTCCTCAACCTTTCGGCCAAAATCTAGCAACAAACAACCCCTACCAATACAATCCCGAGCTTTAAATCAAAGCCAAGATCAAGTGAGCATCAAATATCATACAAGCCAAATCCATCAAGTTTAAATAGGATTTAAGCTTGATAGAAAAAACTTCCCTATTTGGTCACAACTAATGCTAGTAGCCGTGGGCAGCCAGGAAAAGCTCGACCATCTCGAAGAGGAGAAGGAACCTCCCAAATCACTACAAAAATCTCGCTCTTTAGCATCAGATTTTTCCGCCACTAAATGACTTAATTCAGTTGCTAAAAGTGATTAGTGGCGGAGTAGTAGCGGATAGACTACATTGCTAAAAGCCTTGCTGGTAAAATGTTTGTAACGACACAGTCTGCTACTAATGTTTAGCAGCGGATTTCCGACAGACTTAATCGCTACTAAATGTTGAAATCAGATTAGAAACGAAAATGAATCAAATTTAGCAACGAGCATATATGTTGCTATTGGTAGCAGATTAGTAGCAGAAGTTTTTTAGTCGATATATTTTGCTACTGAAGTTTTTTATTTTTATTTATATATAGCTATTTTGTTGCTAATTTTAAATTATTTTCGAATCAATTATTTTACTCCGACAACGTGTTTACAACAAACAAACATCTCAACAAATAAATAAGAACAATTCTTTGTAGACAAAAATAATAATGGATATACCAATAAGTATTTTTCAAATTACATGAAATTTGATATTGTCATGACTTTAAAATAGTACTAGTTGATAACGAATTACAAAATAGAGTAAAACTTATAATTATTCATAATCATGACTACGAGACTAAACAACAGAATGACTCGAGCTATGGAAATGATGGGATCTCGTTCAGAATCTTCACATCTTCTTCTAATTTCATTCTCTTCTCGCGCTCATCATTGTATTTTTCTTCCGTCTCTTCAAGTTTCCGGTCCACTTGAGCAGCGGCATTCGGGGGCACCTCCAAGGCTCCAACCATACACCAAACGCATCCCCAATCCCCCATTTTTGCATTTTTTGAACAATAGCTACCCGAATATGGTGTAGCTATTGCATAATTTGTGAACATTTGAAAAACAAACCCTTACCTGAAGAAGAGGAAATGGCGGAAAGAAGATAGACGACGAATTTGGATTCTGGAGAGATACATATGAAGAAGACGGATGGTCATGGATGGGGGAGGCTATTCTATATGGCCTTGATAGTGTGGGCCTCTCTTATATAGGAGTAGTATTTAATTATAATCATCTATATAATTTGTAGTACTAACTTAGTACTCTAACTATGTTAATAATACACGAATTTAGTGTTTTGCGTTTATATAATTATTGTGATTTGTTTAAATATATTTGATCTTTAGCTTTATATTTAAGCATTTATTCAAGGTTAAGTATCTGTAGTAGATTTAATTTAATTATTCTTTCATCTATAGAGTTAAAAAAGTAAGTCCATTTTATTTTGTATAAATTATTTTTGTATAATTTGAGATATTATATATAATATTATATTTAAATTTAATACTATAAGACATAAATTAAATAATACGATATTTAATTTATATAATTTATTGGTAAATTATAATGGGGTTAATATGTAATTTAAATACATATCTACGTAAGATTGAAAAAATAAAAAAAGTAGTTGAATATGGAATATTTTTGTGGGTTTGCATTTGGTGTAAATAATTGGAGTATATTTATTGTTTGACTTGACAAAATTGAAAAAATGGTTTCGTTTGGTGTGAATGATTAAAGATGGCCTGAGGCGTGGGGAGGGGGTGGTTTGAGTTGTGTTTAATTGAGTATAAACATGTGAGCTGAGATTTGAGTAATAGTGAAATTCAATTAATTTAAAACCTAATTAAATCCTAATCGCAGTTTAGTAGCGTATTCGGTCCGCTACAGGTTTTGCAGCGGACTGCTCTGCTGCTATTTAGTAGCAAACACAAATCCGTTGCTAGAACATTTATTTCAATAATTTGTTGCAGTTGACAATCTGTTGCTAATCCACCACTAAATAAGGCGTCGTATTATACCGCAAATATATAATGAGTATCCGCTACAAATTATGTTACTATATTTTCCAACGGAAATGTCGTTACTAATCCGTCACCATTATTACTGCTAAATTCCGTTGGTAATCGGCGAAATTTATGACAACCATAAATTAAAGAGTGGCGGGCGGATTTATATTTTGTAAATAGTTGAGCATTTTGCATTTGAAAGCATATATATATAGTAGTAGCAGTAGTAACATATTTTAGAATTATACAATCAAGAAATCTCCATGTAGCCAGTACTAATAATATTATCCCACGATATTCACTATTCACAATGAATTAATCAAATAATTTACTAGCAAACAATTATAATTACTTGATCCCTGATTTCTCCCACCAATCCGTGCGGGGTTCGCTCCACGACCGCGGCTCGTGGCCGAAAACCGCGGCCACCGCCACCTCAAGCGCCACAAAGAAGTAGGACCTATCCAGAGCCCTATTCCACACGCCGCTCACAATGCAGTAATTGGTGCTGAACGGAGGCCGGTGGTGCGCGGCGTGCTCGGCCCGCCTCAGGATGACCCTGGCGTCCTGGAGCGCCGCCACCATCCGCGGCAGCCTCCCACTCGGCGTGTGGGACCACGCGTGGAACTGCTGGCTGAACATCACAAACCCTCCAAACGCCCCAATAAACGCCAGCAAAACGGGGTCCCTGCATAGCAAGTTTATTGGAGTGGCCACGGCCGCGACAACGGCCGCCGTGTCATGGACGTTGTGGACAATGTCCATTTTAGTGATTTCCATGGGCCGGTGGTGGTGGCCTTGGAAGCCCACGATTTGTGGGCCGAATATCGGAGTTTGTGGGCCCCCATAGTTATCAATGGCCCAATGGTAAATGCCAGTGCCCAAGTCTGCTAACAAGTAGGCCGCCACCGTGGCAAGCATGGACCAGAGCCATGCCTGTGCGGTGGTGGTCAGAAGTAGGGATTTTATTATGGAGAATAGCACGGCGGCGCAGCCAGCGGCGAAGCATGCATATTGAGCCAAGATATTGTGTTGATTTAGGGTTTGCTCCATGTTAAAAGAGAGAGATGAGAATTGATGGTTTGGAGAAGGAATTTATAAAGAGAAGCCGTGGAAAGATGAACAAAAGATTATGAGGTTTTGTGATGAAAAAGTAATGACAGTGTAAATTAGAGAGATGGCAAGACCACGTATAGTATTATATGAAATAAATGTGATCGGAGAAGCAAAGCAAAATATAAATAAGTGCTTACAAAGTTGCATTTGGTTCACGTCATCGTGTTTTCAATTTATGTAATATTTATGTGGTTTTGCGAATTTGTGAAGGTCAAAAACAGTTGGCATGTATGGAAAAAAATACTAATTAATTGAATTTAATATTATGTCCGATTGCGTTTCTGTACCCGTAAAAGTGTTCGTATAGATATCTAAAATCTAAATGATCGATTATCTAACTGTATGAATGTTGTTTATAAACAAATTCTATTAAAAAGTTAAATTGTATTTTTATAATAATTGGGCTAATGTTGACACATTTAAATAATCCTTATTCCTTTTAGAGTAGCAATCCTTTGTAACAGTTTTTCTAGACGGCTGTTTGAGGAGTATATTTTAGTATTTCTGTTTTTTTTGTTTAATCTAAACGCATAATGTTTAGTTTTGCAAGGAATAAATGATAATGACTCAACGTTTTGGGTATATTTGGACAAAAAATTTCTCTCGTCACTTTGGGAAACCAAAGTGTGTATAGACCGTCAACTCTTGCAATAGAAATGTAATTGATCAAACTCCATTGTTCACTCTCGCCTAACAAAAAAAAAACTCTTTTTTATTAATGTACACCCTCCGCCCCACTCTAAGTCAAGTTTTTCTAATTCAGCATGCGATTTTTTTTAGTACTTTAATCAGTAAAATAGAGAGAATAAAGTAAGAGATATGAAAAAGTAAAGAAAGTGGCATTTCTGTATTTAAAAATGTGTCATTTAGAGTGAGACATCTCAAAAAGGAAAATGTCTGGGACGGAGGGAGTATTAGTTAAATGTATATATTAAAATGCATAGAAATGATACTCCGACATATACCTGAGGGAGAGCTAGCAAGTCGAGTCGAGGTGAAGTAAGTAACATATTACATTAGAACTAGAGCTTACTAAGGGGGTGTTCAGTTTGCAAGATTGTATCCCAGGATTAATTATGTAATGTGTTTAGTTCATGAGATTCAATCTCACAACTCAATCTTAGATGGATAATTAGTCATAGCTAACCCTTATGACTAAAATAATTTCACAACTCAATCCTAGATTACATCTTGGTATTATTTTATCTTGGAAACTGAAAACTACCTAAAGGGACTAAACTATTCGAACATAGAGATGACTCAGTCATACTCGATGAGCTATTACATATTCTAACGATACAAAATGATGGCCAATGTATGAGGTTCAAACTAGACTATTAGAGCATCTGCAGCAGTGCTCTTATGCAAGAGCACCCGCTGTGCTGTTGCGCAGCGTGTACTGTGCTCTTGCCAACGGCACGGCCTTGCTTGATAGCAAGAGCACCGCCGTGCTGAAGAGCACGCGTGGGCTCATTTTTAATACGTTAATTTAATTATTATTTTTAATTCATAAAAAATCGAAAATAATCCGGAAAAAAGAAAAAAAATTATTTTTAGATTCCCAAAAATATAGCCGTTTTTTTTTTACCCTTTTTTCAATTTTTTTTTAAAAAAATATTGAATCCCAAAATTATCTATATATACTCACATTCATCATTCCGTCTTTACATCAGATTATCTCTCATTCATACTTCAAATTTTTTTTATTTTGAATTTAATTATGTAATTTTTACTTTTTAGGATTTTAATTATGTAATTTTTATTTTTATAGTAATTTGTAATAGTATTTCAAGTATTTTTAATGCATTTTAATATTGTAGAAATTTTTCTAGTAGTTGAAGTATATAAATTGAATAATATAATGGTGGGACTCTTGAGTATGCTCTTGCGGAAGAGCATGGATGTGAGTGTTGTGCTCTTGCTGAAGAGCATGGAGTAAAAAATGAATAAAAGTGGATCCGGACCCACATTCATGCTCTTGCCAAGGGCATGGATGTGGATGCTCTTAGTTCAATAAATTGTTTTAGCTCAACTAATGGCTAAACAAATGTCCTTACCGTATAAAACTACAATAAATACGAACTTTGGAATAATTCAAGCTTAACGCGAAGTCACAAAACATCAACCCTCCTGTAATTATGATGACTAGAAAAGAATCATGAACGTGGTTCTCATTGCTGAAAACTTAATGTTCACGAAACCCTCCCCTCCTTTTTCCCGAGGATCACTCATCTGATGTTGTTCAAGATGCATATGTCAAGTGGGGTTAAGGATAATAGCTTAGCAAAACGTCTCATTTTGGCCTCCTTAAATGAGACATTTCATAAACTCGTGGAAATTCTTTTAACCACAAGAGAAATGGCATGAATTCTTGATGGCTTATGCCAAAGAAAAGGGAATATCCAACAATGATTGTCCAAAAATTGATGGAAAATCTTGAAGAGATGGAATATTCGAAACAGACCTACAACTTAGCTACTCAAATGGTTTCTACAAGAAGTCCATTAGAAAAGGTAACTAAGAGTGAAGGGCAGAAAGACATAACTGAAAAGTTAAATGTTTTTAGAAAAATCATCATTAGATTAGCTTTGGGTGAAGATAGCATAATAATGGATGGCGAGTTCTTAAAAGCTGCCTCTTCCTTGACTTTTGGCCCTTCTCAACTAGAAGCGAAAATTGGGAAGTGGAAAGCAACTTGGAAATCATATTTACTTTGTCTCATAAAAATATATGCATTTTCTATCTTCATTTATCCCATAAAGATATGGGCATTTTCATTTACGAAAAAGTTATCCCCAACTCATTAGAAATATACATTATTTATTTACAATGTATATTACTATGGCCAACAATTACAACTCATTAAATACTAATAATAATATGGGTCTCACTATCTACTATCACTACTTTAACCATCATTCTCATCTTCTTAATATATCAATTGTGCAATAGTTCTCGTATCATTTCAAATGCACATATTTTATGAGACGAAGGGGTCAAGGGAATGTATAGCTACAAAAAGCAAAAACTGGAAAGCGTTTCAAGTAGGGGTGGCAAAACGGATTACCCACGGGTACTCGTACCCGATTTTAACCAAATTTGTTGTCTTAATACCCGTCCCGCAACATATCAGGATTACCCGATACCCGCGTCGGATATCCCGTACCCGACAATGCAGGTACCCGTATCCGACCCGAAACCCTGATAGAAAATTTGAAAACCCTCCCTAATTTATTGTATAATATCGATGGTAAGCTTTGAATAGAGTGAGAATAAAAGTTAGGGGACACTCTATAGCTAGTTCCGGTGAGTTTGCAATTGTATGTTCGTTGAAATATAAAAATGCTTCAAAAGAACTCTTAGATTGTATAAAGTATTAAAAGATGGTATATGTCTAATACTAATAATATTGGGTATAGTGATTAACGTGTATACCCGCGCGGGTAGCGGGTTTAGACATACAATATCGGGTGTTATCGGGATTAACGGATATGAAGTGGTTTCAGTGTTGTACACGGTATGAAAAGTTTTTTCTCATTTGATGCACTACGTTAAAGTTCTTTGATTCATCAAAGAATTTAGAACAAGAATTGAGATGCATTATAGCAAGACTATTTAGTCCCAACCGTCTAACCATTGAAGATTGCTTTTTATGCAATATGTCATTGAACTACTTACCTACCTATATTGGGAATACAAGTTCCCGATATCTACGCATAACATTCAATAAATGTCATAAATGGATGAGATCAAGAAGAGCAGTGCAAAGAAGGGGCAAGTAGGGGTGGGTTGTATCGAAACTATCATACCGAGTACAGCACCAAAAATCTGGTATGAGCAAAAACCATACTTTTACCTTACATGAAGTTGGGTATACCAACATTCGATATACTATATTTTCAGTACGATCAATTTCAATATCATTACAGTACCATCTTCTCGGTATGTTGTACCAAAATTCGGTGTACCAAAATTTTATCGCACGCCAAATTTCAATACGGTTACCGCAATTCCATTATACCATTATATTATAAATTTTCATCACAGTACCATCTTCTCGGTATACTCCCTTCGTCCCATCATAAGCGATGAATTTTTTTTGGGCATGGATTTTAAGAAAATGATATTTATTGAGTAAAGTGGAGAGAATAAAGTGTGAGAGAGGAAAAGAGAATAAAGTAAGAAAGAGAGAGTAAAGTAAAAAATAAAGATGTCTTTTGCTAAAAAATGATATTAATCACTTATAATAGAATAACCCAAAACGGAAAGTTGATCAGTAGGACGGAGGAAGTACAAATATATTTGGTTTTTACGGTATATATCATTTTAAGGATATGAAATGATGTTAGTTTATAGACGGCATACTGTAAATTCTGATATATACCGTGATTTACGGTATATATCAAAATTCGGTATGTCGTAGCATACCATGGCATATGAAAATTCATATCACTACCGTACCAAAATTTTTCCCTACCTCTATGTATAAGGAAGTATATGTGCTTTAGCAATGCAATAAGGATGATAAAACAAACTTGATTTAATTGAGTTAAATGAATATTACATTTGCGGAGAGTTTTCTCAACGACATCAAAAGCACACTGGTCAAGTTTCCTGTGCCATGAAACAAGAACATAGTATTTAAAATGGAAAGGGCTTGAACTGCATAAACGTGACCTAGATATGCTTGGCAAATAGTAGGTTGCTTACTGGAACTCTTGACTTAACTGGAAATGCTAGAAATCCTAGAAGAAGGCTTGACATACGGCTTAGGAAAATGAAAATGGTACGGACCTTGATCAAGAGTGCCCTTGAGAATGAGTCCATCGGTTTTCTGGTCATTAACAAGGCAAAAGGAAGAGTGAAAACTCAAAAATACATTATTGTTATCTTTGGGAAATCGACTAAGAGGGATTACTTGTTATAATAGGAAAATGAAAGAGATTTTTAAGAAAAGAGTTTTGAGTGAAGTGTAGAAAATATGATTGACCAATATTAGCAAAATTTTAGTACCAATACCATTTCCAAGTTGGAGTTTATTACCACCATGGTATTCTATGCTAGAACTCATATAGTATGAGATATCATTGGAAATGTGATGAGTAGTGTGATTCTCAATCCATCAATTCCACACTCTGTAGGTGAATCCAGGGAAGGGGGGTGAGTGGAAGCTATGAGCTCCAAGGCATGTTCCATATTTCAGTGGGATTTGAGGGATGAAAGGGATTCTGTTAATAAGAGCTAGCTTATTGTTGTTGTTGCCTTGGCTGAGAGTTTGAACCACTCATATGCGCATATCCATACCTACACCTATCTGTAGAATGTGGGATGTCCTAACTTCTGACGCAATTGATTAGCCAATCAACTATTAAAGCATTTGCCTCCGCTACTGTCTCTAAAGGAATGTCAACCTTAAAGGACTATTTCTGTGACGATAGCCACCTTTGACTCTAAAGGCTTTGGCTAATTCCTTACTCAGTTAACTGACTAATCAGTTCAGTTTCTAATCGAACCGATCAATTAACCACCCTATATGTTATATAGACGGAATTATATACGGAAAAAATCAATAATTTGTTATTCGAGTAAAAAAGAAGAAGAAAAAAAAACAATCTTCAGAGCAGCCACCAATATAGAATAAGGGCAACTTAGCATGATTTTGTAAAGAATCGGACCAATGATCAAAGTTCAAGAGAATTCTCAAGAAAATTATATTATGGACGTACATAATATCTTAAATGAGCATCAACAAGAGTTGAATGCCTAAACAGGTGGATCAATTTGCTCTCCGCTCTTACATACAAATAAAAAAAAACAGTGCAGATAGTCAACCTTCCAAAATGGGAACGCAAAAGCAGGTATATTTCGTACAAATTTAACAACATAACACTCCTTAGCACAATTGTGACAATTAAGCCATTGTATTATACTCCCTCCGTTCCACAGTAATAGAGGCATTTCATTTTGAGCACTCGTTTTGAAAAAATGATAATAAATGGTTAAAGTAGAGAAATGGTAAAGTAAGATAGAGAATAGGGTAGATAATACTCTTCTCTACACTATTCTCTATCGTACTTTACTTTTTCTCTACTTTAACCATGTATTATCATTTTTTCAAAACGAGTACTCAAAATAAAATGCCTCTATTAGAACGGAGGGAGTACAAAATTACATAAAACAAGATAAAGAACCGAACCTTATATATCATCAGATGCTGAGTAAGAAGATACAGATGATACGCAAGGAAACCAATATCGGCTTCTACCATCCTTGTGTCCATTATCAATCATGGCAAGACCTTCCTGTATTATCCAACAGGTACCAGATAAGCTATACTCATTTGGAATCAAAGTTTTAAGCATCTAAAAAAATAGCAGCAGCAACTTACTTCTAGTAAAGTCTCGAGGGCATCAGTTGCACGTCCAGAAGACCAAGAGAGCCGTCTCTGAACTTCATCAACTGTCACAAAGCCTTGACCCTAATGAAACAGCATAACAAATAATTACAGTACGTACTAGAAGTTAAAACCTGACCATAACCCAAAGCACATACTATACATACACAGCCTCAAACAAGAGGATTCTATGGACACACGTCAATTTACAACCATAAGGCATGGATAAGATCATAAAATGAGTAGAATCAACAAGAATATATGCGAAGGGTAAAAAACATATCTAGAAATGAAAGTGATAAAATCAAGAATACAGCAGCAAAATTCGTCAAGGATTCAAGGACAAACCTGCGCTAGCTCCAAGATTTCATTGTGATCTTTATTCAACTCTGTGGGGACAGATCTAACAAGCTTCTTCTTGGCAAGAGAAATCACCTCAAAACCGTTCCCGAGGACCTGAAACAATTTTACGTGTTTAACACTGTAAATCGCAATGATATTAATAATATAAATTAGGTAACAAGCTACCTTAAATATATATAGAAAAAGAGACAGATGAATGCAGACAGATGTGCATACACATGTATATATGAAAGTGGGTAAGAGAAGAGATCTGATGTTGCATCATAAGTTTAGGAGAAAAATAAGCTTGTAGTGTGCCAATGAGAAAATAAACCATAATTTTATCCAAACAGAGATAATTATTGTGGAAAGCAATCAAATATAGCCTGTCCCTTTTAAGAGACTTCATAAATGATACTCCTTCCATCCCAAGTTCATTGCTAAAATTAATCAGACAGGTGTTTAAAAATGATTTCAGGGGTATCCCCAAACATATTCCACTAACATAACATCAGCGATAAGAGCAAGACCAAATTACCTTCAGCTTACTTATGGCACGCAAACAATCATCCTGAGAGATAGCCTCACGAGTCCCTTTCCTTCTTTTACCAAGCAGTTTACAAAGCTCTTCCAAGCTGATCAGACCTCCATTGTGAGGTCTGGTAGCCAAGCAAATATCAACAATTTGGACACCTGTCTAGATACATGGATTTGTTACAGTTAGAAGTGAAAGAACAGAGACTGTGTATACATAAGAGAAATATGAGGCCAAAACTATTATGAATAAAATAAACTAGTGCTGGATTCTTGTCAAAACTGTTGTGAAACTAGATACTTGTCAAAATACAATAGTGACAGGCAATAATATAAGTGTGTCAAACAGCTTAGTGTAAGAGATCAACGAAGAAGTGTGGTACCAACCAAGTTCGTAATAGAAGTCACCAATGCCCAATAGTTCAGCCCAGAAACCCTTATTAGAAGCCAGAGGATCAACTCCGACTTTGGCACACATCTCATGAAACTGCGACCGAAATGCTGGATTCTTGCGGATGTCATTCTATCAAACCACACAGAATGAAAGAGACAAGCAAATACTTTAAATATTTTGATAAGGAAAGGAATTAAGGGAATCAGTTATAGAAAACTGCATAAGAATGTGAACTAACTTTGATCAGAAGCTGCAAAGATGTAGTATCTCTTATTTGGTATAGTGATAGACTGATAGTTATGGCACCTAAGGCTAGAAAATTTTCATGCTTATAATCAAAGCTTCACCAAATTCATCAGACTTTTTGCGTGAAACAAATACGGTAGATGGAGTTAATACCTTTTGATGGATATATTTCTTTGTTTTTAATACTAGACAAAAAACAAGAGGAAGCTGAAGTCGGATTCTCATACATTTCATTTTACTCAACATCTTATCATACAGTCCAAGTCCAACCAACTAGCCTTTACCTCTTTCATATATACTTCACAAAATTTTGGAAAATGGAAACAAGATACTCAGTCACTATCTCTGGATAGACTTTGAGTGCTTCATTGGCATAGTTCCCGCTCAATTTAACCATAAAATATTTAGTTTTTCAAAATAATGTGAACTTGGCAGCTTGCACCGCACAATAACTAATGTGGTATAAATTACTCAAAGAAACAGGTTACTGATAAAAGCTAGACAAAAGAATTAGGAAAATAAAGCGAAGAGATGGTATAATAATTGGTAAAATGGTTAATATCATGTTCTAGATTAAAGTTTTCCCATTATCAAGCAATAGACCACACTTCCAATATTGACATTTATTTGGTTTTCAAATCTAGATAGGGCCCACTTTTTCTGTATTAATAGTCACATTGACGACTGAAAATTTGGGAGAATTAAGTTAAATAATGCTTTTTCAAATCAAACATTGTATATTTTTTGTCAATGTTTATTTCTGAAAAAAATGAGCAGACTTCAGTCAAGAAAGCTATACTAAACCTTATTCAAAGTAAGAAAAAGAAAAGAGAACCTTGTGTTTGCGGGCAAAGTCTTCTAGCTGAGAACGAAATGTGGCGAGTTGTTCTTTCATGAGATCTGTCCGCAATTTTGCCACATTTTCTCCAAGCAATCGGTATTGATCCTTTAATCATCCAAAAATATTCATAAAAAGTACAGCCAAGCTAAAAGCAAGATTCGCATATATATTTAATATAGAGAGAAGGAGTGGGAAGAACCCTAGCAGCAGCAGCATTCTGCAAACCTCCAATTCCAGGTCTACGCCTCATTATGTTATTCTATATCCAATTGAAATTTGCACTATAACTTCTCTTTCTGCTGAAACAAGATGAAGACCATAGACATCAAGCCAAGTAGTGGAGTAAAAACATTATTTAAAATAAAAGAAAAATAAGGAAAACTTATAATTCCAAAACCAAAAGGAAAGCATGTAGATTTTCAATCATCAGATTAGTATTCTGTGAATCATAAGTGAAGAAACTGAAAATTTGTGTATATTCAAGTTCAATTTTTTGTGATTATGCAGTTACAAGCTTTGTGTTTGGAGTTTCTTCTTCTGTATCCTATGATTCTAATCAATGAACAATCAAAATAGCAAACTAAAGTGAAAATTAACTAAATTCAATCAACAACGGCTATAGAAAACAGAGATCAACAATGAAGTAAGATCAATTTTGCAACTAGTTTGATTAAGGGAGTAAAACTAACGAGGCAGGCCAGAAAGTAGCCTTGATTTTGAAATAAATAGGAAAGCATTTAACCCTTAATCTTCCATTGAATGGACGAAGATCTCGAACCTGACAGTGTTAACAGCTGATAGTTTTCACGATCGGCGGCGACGGTTTGGTAAAGTCAGTCAATTTGGGAATTGGTGAATGTGGTTATTACTTACTCCCTCCGTTCCTTGTTAATAGAGGCGTTTCTTTTCGGCACGGAGTTTAAGAATAGTGTGTTAAGTGGTTGGTAAATAAAGTAAGAGAGAATAAAGTAAGAGAGATGTAGAGAGAATAAAGTAAGAGATGGGGTTACTTTTTACCAAATATAGAAATGACTCAATTAACTTAGAACTTCCAAAAATGCTAAAATGACTCTATTAACATGGAACGGAGGGAGTAATAGTCACGCATCAGCATTTGGTTTTCGGTTTTGTTTTTCTATCAAACTGAAAAAAATTTCCCAATTGTGAGTGGCACGGGACTTATCCATCCTTAACCAAATGGTCAGATATCGATCCCTGTTTTGGGTATGGAGCAACTTTAAATCCTAGGGCCAGTTATCCCACCCTTTGAGGTGCCTACAAATCAGTGTGGGGAATAGTCACTGGACCCGCCGGTGGATACCCACCCGTTGAGGTGGTGCCTACAAATCAGCGCAGGGAATAGTCACTCGACCCGCCGATGGATACTCTTGGTAATTAAAAAAAAACTGAAAAATTTTGTGAATATGAAAATCGAATTGAAACTGAATTATCCGAAAAATCAAACCTGAAAAACTGAAAATAAGAACGGGTCGAAACGAAAAACAAAAATTTCATAAAAATATCCAAAGAATCTGAAAAACTGAAATGGTACAAAAAAACAAATCGGAAAAATCAAAATTGCACAATAAAACCAAAAAAACAAAAATTAATGTTTTATAATCAATACAAAAATATTATCGTACTCCTTATCAACTAATTAACATGTCCAAACAGTTATAATCTTTTTAAAATCTAGATATTATTACATTTTATTTATTTAAATCAAAGAAAATATATATAGAATATATTTTACATATAATATTAACCAAAAATTCAGTTTTTTGGTTTTTGAAAAAATCAAAATGAATTTAAAGTTCTGTTTAATTCGGATCAGATATTCAATTTCAGTATTTTGCTTACCCATAGAATGACTAGTACCCCGTGTATTTGGATATACAGTGTATCCACTCAAAATTAAATTAAATTATAATGTACATTTGAATATAGAGCAGTGATCTAGGGAAATCACTACTTAAATGCATAACTAGAGAACATGAATTTAGTTCACTATAAGAGTGATTTAGTTCACTACAGGAAGGAGTGAACCAAAACGCCTTTACAGTGAATTAAATCATTCACGAAGTACATACTTCACTATAATGGTGTTTTGGTTCACTCTTCCGGTAGTGAACTAAATCACTCTTATAGTGAACTAAATCGCTCATATAGTGAACTATATCATTTTGATCTAATGGCTGATATTTGTTCTCTAGTTATACACTTAATATTAGTTATACTCTAATTACACTTTGATCATCTCCCATTGAATACATTGACTCATCCTTCTAAATTACAAATGAACTCTACTTAATTATAATAAGTACTATGATTTAATTAGGATAGATCCACCATGGATATGATATAGGGTAACAAGCTAACTCGATCTATTTTTTTAATTATTATTATTTTATTTTTTTAGCAACTCGATCTAGAAAAGGCTTTAGTTTAAGCAATTAGTAGTATAGTTATTAACAAGAAAAATGGAGTAAAAAATTTACTTTCAGCGCTTGTGTAAAAGATATTGCTGTCTGTTACAATATGACATAAACATTCCTACTTTTGTCCAAAGCAACTAAACCCTTCTCTTAAATCCTTTTACAAAGACCAAAACATTAGTAGGCTAAAAGCTTAAATGGAATCCTGTAATCCACAATTGTTTCTAATTTCAAAATTGCTCTTCTGAAAAATAAAACAAACCACCAAAGCTCATTTCTATATCGCCTAATCAAGTCAGTTCTTCGATCTGTCTCTAGCTGAGCTAAGCTGATATTCCTGTAGCTTCTTTCGGTATCAAGAATAGAAAAGCCACCGGGATGAAAGTGCATACGACTTGGATCATAATGCCCACGAAAAAGTTGTCAAAGCTTCCTGAAGAGATATTCAAAACTGTGGCCAGACCAGCACCCACAAACGAGCTCACAGTCGAACCCAAGTTGTTGATGGACATAAAGAGTGCAAACAATGTTCCTTCAATACCAGGTGGGCAGAGTTGCCCGGATAAGATGAGGAATGGCATAAACCTGCAAGAACGGTTGAATACTGATTTTAATTCACTGTTTTACTTTTACCATCTCTAACCATACACCAAAACTCATTTCTGTTGTAGACAATTTCTCCAACCATACATCAAACCCAAACCCAATTTTGGGTTCTTCAATGGATAACACCAAATATGGTGTTACTGCTTTTGTGAGACAAATACACAAAAGTGGTGTAAAATAGAATATGGTGTAAATGGTTGGAGTAAAACTACTTTTTGGCGTGACATATACTCAAAAATGGGTTTGAATTTGGTATAAATGGTTGGAGATGGCCGAGCAAAAGATTTTATTAAGACCATCTCAAACCATTTACACCAAACTCAAACTCATTTTTGAGTATATGTTATACCAAAAAGTAGTTTTACTCCAACCATTTACACCAAATTCAAAATTTACACCATTTTTGAGTTTTTGCCTCACAAAATATTTGAAGTAACACCTGTTGTTTCACAAAACACCAAAAATGGGTTTGAGTTTGGTGTATGGTTGGAGAAGATTTCTACATCAAAACTCATTGTTGGGGTATGGTAACGTGCCGGAAAATATACAACTAAATAGAAAATAGGTGGCCATGAATTGAGACATTTCAATGCAACAATAAGAATAGCCTTTGATACAAAAACTGTTATGTACGTACTTAAATTGGTTGATGCCATCTGATAAAGCTGATCCGAAGATCACCATAACCTTGTCTGATATGCCTAGTGAAAGATTTGATCTTGACACCAGAATTGCATCCAGAAGACTTAATATAGACAAACTAATATGAGCACACCTGAAAATTTTTAAGAAGCCCACAAATGAATAATTGGTAACTTACATGGAGTGAGGGTCTAGTTTTGCCAAAAAGTCAAGAGGAGTCCAGGTCTAAGATCGACTTACAGGAGAATCCTACGCAATTTCATTTTCTTCAAGTAGCGATTATAAATGAAGGTCCCGAGCATGAGTCCCAGCCATCCTATGACACGAGTGGTGCCCAAGAATGATGCTTCCAATTTGAGAACTTCGGTCTGGTAATAGAACATTATTGTCGACAGGTTTGGAACAGTCACATGTGCCAGGAAAAACCATGCCATGGGTCTACACTCCCAGGAGAGTAGCAGCATAAAAGAAACCATCAGTTTATTCATGTCATTAAAGAGAAAGAACTTACAAATAAAAACTCAATAACAAGGCTGCAAAGAAATACTAATAAAATTGGTAAGAAACACATACACTTGAACACATGTGCTCAGATATTCCATGTGTCAGTAATGTCAGTTTAATAATTGTCACTTTCATTTATGGTAGCAGCATTATTATTTGTAACCTGATTTCAAGTATTACTATATTGGTTTTGGTATTCAATCATTGAAAAGGTATAACAATTGTTGACATCACAACAAGTAAGAATCATCATCCACATTTCTTGGCGATTTTACTTGCCGAACTCCACAATAGATCATGAAATGGGTAAATATACATTCCAATAATGAATCCACAAAGCACATATGCAAGTAAATAACACAAAGGGAAACTTAAGTGCAAGCATGACAATTAATTGTTTCAGGTAAAGTACATATAGTAACGGAGCAGCTCAAGAGACAATATTCAGCTGGAAATCACTCCAACCTTACACAAGCAACCAACTAACTATATGAGAATGCCCTAGTAATTACCTCAAAATGATTGGCTGTCTGAAAGCCCCAAGCAATGAAAATGTGGCACTTTTCAAAGAATTGAACCATTTTCCCATAATGAATCTGTGGTCAGACGACTCAGATACAGCTACAGGCTCTTGTTTTGTGCTCTTCTGCCCCCTTCTTCGCCTATGAGTATTTTTTCCAGACTTGTTTGTAGAAATATTTCTATGGTTTCTCGCATTATCTTCATCGGAATCATTGCCATTAATTGAGTGTGAGGCTCCATTTGAGTTTGAGTTCTCAGAAAGTAATTTAACTTCTACTGAACTTTCCTCAACTAAACTACATGAAAGAAGCTGTATAGCTGGTAAAACTGAAAAAAGTAAAAATATTTTATCTATCTGTAAGTTGTCAAGGGTGTAGCCCCCAAATAAACTGCCACATATCCCTCCAAAAGCCATTGCCATCCAGGATATGGACTGAAGATCACCAGCAAAACTAACCCTGTTCAAGAGTCACAAGAAAGTAATTTATTGACGCCAAAACATGAGAGAAATACATAGACTAACTACAAATTCAGCGACGTAGAAAAAACCATGACTTGACACTTTAGCATATACTTTTGAGGAAATGACATTATCTTTGAAACTTGGTATCCCTTCATATAGTATAGAAGAAAGTCTTTACAACAGACAAATTCACCAGTACAGCCAATAAAGACACCAAAATGTTCCATGTCAAGTTAGAACACAGAAGATTAATCTCAGGTTTTGTTCATTTGGAGAGAGAGAGAGAGAGAGAGCACATTGGGCATTCTCAACTTAATAGGAATTAAATGCAGTCTGCAGCACTCATCATACTTAGTTCAAGAAACAACATTTTCGCCCTTGGTAATGTATTCCACATTTGCATTACGGATGGCTGCTAATATTTTAAGCTTCAATTTGAGCTAACTCTATCAAAGGTCAAGGGTAAAAATTAAAACTAAATTTGAAGGCCTCATCCTCTGGTGTCAACAGATAAACGTCGGCAATTATGAACATAGCAATATAAGTTTTTTACTTTCTATTAAAAGGGTGCACAATCTTACAGCACATACTAAAAAAGCAGCCCCACAACACATTGAAAGACTTGCCTTTCAAATCTTACAGCCTCAGCTATCATGGCATCAATCACAACATCGGCCATTGCAGAGCCCAAATTCTGTACTGTCAAAAGAATCATGAGCTGCAATCTGGAGGTCCTTGCAGTTGTATGGATGCCCAAAACAAGCCATGGGAAAAGAGATAGCAATGTGGCAATTATTAAGTAAGGAATCCTTTTTCTTCCGCCAATTGGTATGCAATCTGACAAAATTCTGCACCGCAAATCGCAATTCAACATTAATTATGTCATCAACGGTGAAGTACTAGTTACTTAATGCTTCTTATCAAAATTGCATGCGTGCAGTAGAGAAATAAAGCACTACTATCAAGAGTCCAGCTTGTAACATACTCCTATGATCAATTAATCATGCAGATTCTTTTCTCATGAATAAAAGTACTTACTCAAGTCAATCATGGGCTAGTTAAGGCTTCCAGATGCTGATTATTACTATTTGTAGCACTTAGTATAGTGTTTTGATTTTTCTATCTTGAATGAATAATTGATACACCTGAATGAAGTTTAAATCTACAAGGTCTTTACATCCATAATGGCTGCTAGTCCTAGCTCTTGTTTTCCAATTTTCACATGCCCAAAGAACATATGCAGATAAAAGAGAATTCATATTTACAGGTGATGGGAGGGAGGGGGTATTAAACAAACACCCTGGAAATGTTGCTGGACTTTCTATTTTCTTTCATGAAAATGAGCACACTTCTCCACATAAAGGTATCACACTGAAAATGGAGTTCAGAACATACCCATATACAGGTTTGATACTCCAAGGAAAAAATGCTATCGTGGTCACAAACTGGGATGCGGAAGGCGATAGCTTTAGCTTGTCTTTTAGCAGGTATGACACTGCAGTCCAAACAAACGATCTGAAGCCCTGGTTCAACCAGAATAAAATTCCAAATTTAGGGTGGAGAACAAATATCCAGAGAACAAAAGAAAGCATATGCAAACATCACAAGGGTGTAAAATCTTCTATAAGATGTCAAATCATCATTCAATCCTCGTTGTATCCTACTGAAAGATATCCTAAAAAACTCTTCCCTAATAGAGTAAAAGATTTTAGTTATATATGAGTATATGACTCTAGATTCTTCTTAGAAAATAAATCAGATGCCTAATAGTGAAATCATTTTATATAGATAACTCAATAGCATATTAACAGGAATTGAAGTATTTTTAGAACAAATCATCAGGCTCACGACAATCACAAATTAGGGGAATCAAAATAAATATACCATGCAATCAGAAACTATTAGGTGCGACTCGTCCACAACAAAACACAGGCATACAACATTAGAGGAGGAATGATATGTTACAGACTTTATGGAGCTCCTTATGTGAGCACCAGTCTCGTTTGATGCACGTTTAACGTTGCTCGTTTTAATTTATAATGAATTTTGTGAAATTAAAAATTTCAATAACATTTTTTAATGTATTAGAATCAAATCAAACTAAATATTAATCAAAACAAACAACTCGTGCATCAAACGAGAGTGGTGCTTATGTGTATGTAGCATATCATTCCTCAACATAAGAGATCACACAAAGCACGCAATAAAAGCCTTCAGAAATCACTCAAATATAACAATTATTAGAAAATAAAGCATTGCCTTACCGCATCAAGCGAGAAATTGTTAAAAATCAATTGAAACGAATGAAAAAACTCGGCAACAATTGAAATTGAGAAAAAGGAGAGCTGGAAAGGGAACCTGGGTGAAGTAAATGAAGCAAACCAGCCATAAAAAGGAGGCTCCGAATGCGATCCCTAATTTCTTCAACCAACTTATCATTTTATTTCTACTCGATTCTGGTGGAGCGAACCGATTGAATTTTGCGCAACACCCCACCGCCCGTCGATGATCCCGGATAGAGTTTCAATAACGGATTCTGAAGAATTCCTTTTCTAAAATCTCCATATTCTACAAATGCATATCAAAAAATGAAATCGCGGAGGATATTGAGGAGAATTGGATCTGAGGGGAAATTTTGGAGATTACGCATCGAATTTGCTTCATTGTAGGAATTTGATGTTCGTCCCTCTCCTTTTTATTTTTCTTCAACGTTCAACGGTTTCTTTTCTCAGTTGTTGACTGTATTTAGATAATGAAGAAAATTGGATTCATTTTTCTATATCATTATATTTTTATTTATGCAAATTTCCTCATTTTCTCTTTTTTCACAAAAATCTTTCATTTTACCAATTACGTGATCGTTCCTTTTTTCTCATGCTTATTAAATTATTTCTTTCTATTAAAATATGGTTGTGTATCCTATTTTGACACAAGAATAATTTGATATATTATATTACTAATTTAAATTATGACACCGTATCAATGAAATCAATATCTTATAATTCTCTTTTTCTGCTTGAACTTTATTGATTTACTCTATGTTAGTTTATTTTATCTTACACCATCCACATCTGTGCTCTTGCCAACTAGCACGGATGTGGGTCCGGCCCCACTTTTTCTGTCTGCTCGTAGGCAAGAGCACAACACTCACATCCGTGCTCTTCCGCAAGGACGAGCACAAGGGTCCCACCATTCCATTATTCAATTTAAATAAAAACATTTCCACAAAATTAAAATACATTAAAAATACCCGGAATAATATTACAAATTACAAAAAAAATTAAAAATTACATAATTAAATTTCTAAAAAATAAAAATTGCATAATTAAAATACTTAAAATCCTAAAAAATAAAAATTACATAATTAAACTCCTAAAAAATAAAAATAACATAATTTAAGAGTAAAAATGCCCCCGGGGAAGACTAGTCATCATCCGGCAATACCTCCAACGTTCTTTGGATACCCCGTATCATCGCCACATGCGATCGAAGTTGCTCAGGGATCATATTTGACCTATCGACCAAATTGAGTTGGGCCAAAACCCCCCACAACGAGTTGGTGGGGGGTTGAGGTGGCACATAGAGAGCGGGAGCAGGAGCCTGTTCGGGAGCGGGGGCGGATGGAGTCACGGCGCGATGGCAGTTGGCCGCCGCCTTCTTCCTTCCTTGCGGTCGGCGTTGGGAACCGCTCGGGCCGGCGTCGGGGCTACCCAAGTTAGCTCCGGCAAGTTGTCTAGCCACGTCTTCGGAGCCGGCGTCGGATAGGGATACCGACCTTGACCGTTTGGAGGAGCCGCTAGAGGAGGATGTTACGCCTCCCCTATACTTCGGATGCGACCGCGTCTCCTGCCAAATGTTGAGGTACTTGAACGGCTTGTAGTTCATGGATTGGTAGGTCGACAAGGCGGAACTGATGATGTCGACCTCGCTCCAGCCGCTCCCCTCTGACCGCTCTTCCTGGAGGTAATACCCCTGGAACTTTTGGATTTCTTCGTTGGCTCTGCATATGGCGTTGCGCACCATACTCTGATTGCGCTCGATTGTTCCAGCCGATCGGTTTTCATTGTACCGGCGACAGATGCGCCACCAATAATGATCGCCGGATTGGCTCGTGCCAACCTCCGGATCTTCGGAGATTGACAAGAACGCTTTGAATAATTGCTCCATCTCTGCCAGAGTGTATGGTGTGCAGACACCGCGAGTAGGAGGAGTCGGAGTTTGGGAGGGGCCGTTTGACCTCGCTCTAGGCTCTGGTGTCCACCCGTATTGCCCTTCGGGGGCATCTTGGTCGTCGATCGGGTAAGGCCGGTAGCCACCCGGAACTTCCGAACCTTGGGTTTGAGGAGGGGGCGAATATTCCGTTTTCGGACTAGTAAACGGTTGTGAACCGAACCAATCGGGGTTCCAACCGGGGGAGCCGGGGGGTGATCGCCGTGGCCGAACATTGTTTTGTTGTAAGAGTAAGAGTGAAAGAAAGATTGAGAATTGAGAATGGAAATGGGAGAATTTAGATGAGAATTGTGTAGTGTGGTATGAATTTTTGGTGTGGAAGTGGGGGTATTTATATATGAAAATGTGTATTTTTGGAGAAAAAAATTAAAAAATAAATTAAAAGTGGGTAGAAAATGGATATAATTTTTTGGGAAGTGGAAAAATATTTTTTTATTTTTAATCAGATTTTTTAATTAAAATCCAATTTTTTTTAAAAAAAATAAATTGCCAACAGCATAGGAAGCTGCCATGTCCGCCTGCTCGCTGGCACAGACGTGCTCGATGCATTGAGCAGCGTCGTGCTAGCAGCAAGAGCGCAGCGGCGGACAGCTCATTCGCGCCGCTGGCACGGACGGACGGACGAGCTTGTGCTCGCTAATGTGGATGCTCTTAGATAACAAAATCAATCTGTAAACTCAGTGATTAGATAGTTTTATCTCTTTTTGGCATATACAATAAGACGTAGCTGCACTCGTTCGAGACATGACCAAAAACGAAGTGGTGAGGCTCGAGCTAATGTAGCCGCACTTGTTAGAGACATGACAAAAAATGAAGCGGTGTGGCTCGAGCTAAGTATATGTATCGTATCGACAAAGACTAAAAATATAGGCCTTAAATACTTTTCATTAATGATAGTGTTATTTTATTTTATTATTAGTGTTTAATGAGTGGTAATGGTAGACCGTATAAATTGTAAATAAATTGATGTATATGGGTAATGAGTTGGGGACAACTCTCCATAAATAAAAATACTCAAATTTTATGGGATAAACGAAAATAGAAAGTACATATATTTTTATGAGACGTGGGGTATTATTATACCTCTTTACCTTATAATGTAGTTTTTGTTAGTTATGTAATTCCATTTTAAGTCACATTTGTACGTATATCCAAAGTAATAACATGGCCAGAGAACATCCACGTTTGTAAATGACAAGTAATATATGTATGATGGAAATGCAAATAACCATCAAGTATTAATAGAAAATGAAACATCATATGGAATAGAGAAATCCGGCTATAAGAAACCGTATATTGCCAAATATAGACGTATATATACAACATGATCAACCCAGGATGTGGTTGCATGAGAGAGAAATTAGAGCGAATTGCAATCATCAAATTCTGGAAAGACCAGAAACCACATCTGGTTTTTCCAGAAAACTCAAACCTTTTTCTTTCGTCTGCCCCCATCACGAGATTTGAATTATTAAATTCTAAAATTTTGAAGAAAATGATGATGCATTGTTTTTCAGGCTGTGTCTCGAATGGATCGAGGCATCATAAAAGATCCTTGAGGAAGAGCTTTCAAGAATTTAAGAAGCAGAATAAAAGACATACCTCTTTTGCAAGTCTATCAACCAGAAGTGGTAAACCATCTTTAATTTTATTTGATTTGTTGCATTTTCTGTCATGACTATGATCTAATTACATACTACAGATAGAAGCAAGATAAGGTATATATCAAATGAAATAGAGAAGCTTGGAAATGGCAACATCATTGCTCAAGTATTCACCTACACAGAGATATGCGATGCCACTAAAAACTTTAGCCATAGCAATTTGATAGGCGAAGGCGGTTTTGGGAAGGTCTACAAAGGCTACCTTGAATCCAAACACATGGTAATTATATTCATTGGTCGACCATGATCTTGTTATATGCATGTATACATATACGAATGTGTTTGTTGTAAAGGTTCAGCAAAAGTGATTTGTCGATTGATGATCAGGAGGTGGCAGTGAAACAACTAGACAGAAATGGTTTCCAAGGAAACAAAGAATTTCTAATAGAGGTGCTGGTGTTGAGTCATCTTCATCATCCTAATCTTGTAAATTTGATTGGATATTGTGTTGAAGGGAATCATAGAGTTTTAGTCTATCAATACATGCCATATGGCTCCTTGGAAGATCATCTCCTATGTATGGCCACAATTTATACTAATACTTTCAATTTAATTATTTATATATATTAATAAAAAAAATTATTACAGGTCCGAGTCTAGGAAAGAAGCCTCTAGACTGGAATACAAGGATAAAGATTGCTCAAGGAGCAGCGAGGGGGCTCGAGTACTTGCATGACCAAGCGGATCCTCCGGTCATATACCGTGATTTCAAGGCATCCAACATACTCCTAGACGCTAGCTTCAACCCCAGACTTTCGGATTTTGGGCTTGCCAAGCTGGGGCCTCTTGGCGACAAAAATCATGTCACGACTAGAGTTATGGGTACCTATGGTTACTGTGCGCCTGAGTATGCCCAGACTGGGAGGCTAACCACAAAATCAGACGTCTATAGCTTTGGAGTCGTGTTCTTGGAGCTCATCACGGGTCGGAGGGTGATTGATTATGAACGGCCAACTAACGAGCAGAACCTGCTCGCCTGGGTACGCATGTGCAACATGAAAGATTTGGTTGTTTGACGATTTATTTTGATGTTAGGATCATTAATTGTTTTGTTTACTAATGGATCTTTATAGGCGGAACCGTTGTTTAAGGACAAAAAGACGTTTCATTTGATGGCGGATCCATTGCTTCAGGGTAACTACCCTGAGAAAGGCCTTCACCAAGCTCTTGCTGTGGCGGCAATGTGCCTGAGTGAAGAAGCTAGCCTGAGGCCTATAATGAGTGATGTGATTAATGCTTTGGAATATTTGTGTGCACACACAATCCAAGAAGAAGATTGCCCTCACGACCATGATGACGATAACTATAACGATGATGAAGACGACGAAGACAACGAAGAGGGAGTCGATCGCGAGGAATAAGGATGTTTATTGCTCCAACACATTCAGGGTTGAACTTAAAAAATCGAAATAACCCTACTTTTCTTGCCATCGAGGTGGATTATCATATTAAGCATGAAAAATATAACAATATCACATGAATAATTAATGTCCTTGTTTAGGACAATTTTTGTGGAAAAGGTTTTGTAGTGACATAATCTTGCATTTTCTATTATTGAATTATGATTTGTATATTTAGCATATTGAGAGATCATTGACAATTTATTTTGGATATTTTGATGTCACTTTTGTGTTTTTATTTGATATCACTTATTGTATTTTACTTATAACCATATATACATATATGTATAAGTCTTCCACGTCTTTAGTTAATTTTATTTGATTTTAAATTATTAATGACTTCGATCAATTTAGGGCACCCACAACTCAATCACTAATCATAACTTCCCTTAGCACTCTTTACCTCATCTCTTAAGTAAAAAACAACACTCATAACTCACCATCCCCTCCTTGACTATTAATGGATATCACCTTTTATCTTTTATTTATTTCTTCTTCATTATAATTATATTAATTTTTTATTTAATTAAAATACGAGATTCATTAAAAATTAAAACTTACATGATTTAAACTTACTTGATTTGACTCGACTTTGCTCATATTTGGCCAAGAAATGGTATGATTTTATCTTGTTCTCTACTATTTTGTTATTTTGACCGTTTTGTGGGAGATGTGTAAGAAAAAAACTAAAATAGGTGAAAAGGAACAAAAAAGTGGTCCTCAGGAGATTTCTGCCCAACTGGATGTCTGAACGATTCACTGGAATGACACTGACTTCCAGAGAGTTTCTAGTGACTCGATGGGTGCATGTTACTGGGATTTGTAACGACCATGTTTCAGCCATTTCTCAGTCCTCATATTTCTAGAATTTCGTCAAAGAGCAAGAAGAAGGTCATTGTGAAGACTTTTATCATCAAGGCAAAGAATTCTCACCGCTTGATTCATCTTCGGGACAATTGTATCATCTTTGTTTATGTTTCTTGTGTTTTCAATGGATTATATTTGTGATTTTATTCCAAATATGACTAGCTAATCACTTTATAGAGTTTTGGGTGAAGACAAGATTGTACACATGTTTGAATAATTGATTCGAACTTTTTACCTAGCTCTGGTGGTTATTATCGACTATCCTTGTACTTTTATTCATTCTTATGATTAGCTACCATTTGAATTGTGATAATTAGGCTATAATAATCGAGAGATATATAGCTTTTCGTGGATAAGGGGATAATCACCACTTAGATAATTTGCAATCGAGAGAAGAGATATCATATTGAGGACTTAGGTCATAGAAGCTAAATGAGTTAGATTAGAGGTATTGAAAGAAGACTTTGATATTACAATCTAATCAACAGGGTAAGTGCACTCGTGAGAGGGCTTATCCTATGTAGGGACATTCCTAATAATTCTATTGACACTTAAATGTAGGGTAAGTGCACTCGAGAGAGGGCTTATCCTATGTTGGATCTTGTGATGTTGAGCTTTATTTCTATTCGTTGGATGCTTTTCGCAACTGTTAGTTGTCTAATTCCGTGGATCTAGTTTGTTAGTGTTTGATCTCGTAGATCTGGTTCACTCTGTTTTGGAATGCATGATTATGGCCATTTCCTGTTTGATTTGTCGTCTAGTAGTCAGTTAGCGTAGATCCAGTAGCTTTCAACTTAAATTTCTCGTTACGGTTTGTCCGAAGCATGCTCTGTTTTCTTTCATCAATGGTATCTCAAATGCTATGTTTCGTTGGTTATTTGGAGAAGATGTACTAGGGAATCAGTTAGGAAATCAGATTTTAGAGTTGCTTTATGCTTTATACTTAATTTCAACTTTTCTGCCACCTTAGCCAGCTTAGGAAATATGGTCTCCATTTGCTTTTTCACCTTGTCTACTTATTTTAGGAAAGTTTCCAATATGATCTTTTAGATGCAGGTGTTCTTAGTTGCCTTAGTTCAGATTTGAATGTTCCTCCAACTTTTTATGCTTAGTCGTTATTCATGCTTCCGTACATTTCCGATCTAATTGATCAGTCTAGGTAGAATCTCATGTTCGTCTTCCAAGTCAAGTAGATACTTTTTAACCCACTTTAGTTGTGTGGCAACAACCAAACCTCCCAAAATGTCCTTCGCACATGCTTTTACACCTCCATCCTTGTGGGATTCGATACTTACTTCCCTGTGCTAAGTTTTAGTATCTTGTGGGTTAAGGTTTTGAAAGTAGCCTTAGATTGCGCGTCCGACGACACGCAGATAGGTCTAGAGAGTCTGTCTAGTCAGTTCACGTACTTTCCATACACATGCACAGACGTGGATTGGTTTAGCCGATCTACTTGATCAGTTTGTGATATTATTTCAGCGCGCGTAATTCGACCAACCTTTCAGCTACCATTAAAACTAACAATAAAACCTAGACTTTGGCAACAAAAAATCACAAGTAAATTGCATGTAAAGTCATGGACTTTTAAAATAGTTTGATTTTTCCCACGAACTTTAAATGTTGCATGAAAAGTCATGAACTTTATTAAACTGTGTAAATTTCCCATCCCACCCGACCCGATAGATTTTTGACATAAACTTATCCTATGTGGCGCGCCAGAAGCGTGACTTGGCAACTCCACTACTTCTGATTGTTTCTCTTCCATCTTTGCAATCTATGACCCCAGACTTATCACAAACATACAGGTAGAACAAATGAAAACATAAAAATCGAATTCAGCATACAAATCGACATAAACAAAAAAATCGAATTCAGCATAAAAGTAGCATTAATTCCACAATTCAAATTGAGCCCTAAATTTGTCACTTGCCAAGTCACGCATCCGGTACGCCGTGTAGGATAAGTTTGTGTCGAAAATCTATCGGGTCGAGTCGGATGATAAATTTACACAGTCCGATAAAGTTCATGAATTTCCATGCAACATTTAAAGTTCACGGAAAAACTAAACTATTGTGAAGTCCATGACATTACAGTCAACTAGTATTAACACCCGAGCTATGCACGGGACATAAGAGTTTCAAATAATGAATATAAAATATAATAAATATATAGAAAATAAGAATTGAAAGAAATATGGAGATTTAAAAAAACAGAATTGTACTTATTTTGTCTCACTCAAAATGAAGAATTTACTACTCCCCAGTGAATGAAACATTTATGCAATTTTAGTTTATAATCTAAGTGAAGTAAAAGCAATAAAATTAATGACAAAAATAAGATGTGTGACTAATGATCAAAGAGTATGAATTAATTAGAATAAGATATACAAATAAAGAAAATATGTGTGAGTAAAGATGTTTATTGAAAGTGCTATACAAGACATTAATCCAAATAAAAGGTAAATTAATATATAAATTTAATAGCTTAATTTATAAAAAATTAATTTGAAAAAAATATATGGAATATTAAACATATCCACATTAAATATATGAATAATTTAAATCATATAAATTTAAAACTTCTTTGAGAAGTCAAGTTAGAAAATTTGTATTATCCAATAATCACATTTTAGTTGACTATTTATTTTTTTTTCTTTTAATTTCAGACCATAGCATAACTTGATATACATTTCCAAAGACTAAATGAATTTTTTATATTGTAAAGAATAAATTTCTTACTTCCCGCCACATATACATATAAAAAGTAAATTACTACTATCACTTAAAATAACGATAATATTTTATGCATCTTGTTTGTTTTGAATAATGTGAGGATTTACACTACTCTTTATATTAAAAAGTATTGCAATAAATGATTAAATCTCAATTTTAACCTAAATAAATGGAAGGCAAACTAAACTCTCTAGCACAATTCCAATATAACTCAAATATAAGGCTAATTAATATATAAATTTAATAACTTAATTATAAAAAAAATTAATGGTAGTGCACTATTTAAATGTGTTTTAGCACTTCTTCAAGAAGTTAGCATTTTATTGGACTATTATTTGTCCAATTGTTTTTGCCTTAAAAAATTATTTTTGAATAGAAAACACCTCATCTTTCCATTTTCCCTCAAAAAGGGTATTAAGGACTTTTCATCAAACTTGCACTTTAGATTAGTATAGATTTGCCAAAAATCATATTACTACTTGAAAATGAAAAGATGAACTCAATTCGTTAAGGGGATATAATTATATCCAAACTCCACTTCTAATTCTAATTAGAAATGACTGCAAAAATAAATTCAATCCCTTAGGAGATCGAATTTGACAAACAAAATACTCGAAATTAAATTCAAAACTAGAATACAACTAAAAGATAAACTTCAACCACGAGTTTTCATCTTTAACGCAAGAAGGTTCACACATGCATCACGCTGTCACCTAGAGGCACCTCCAATGTGTTTAGAACGTGTTTCATTCCGGGGACACATGTTCTTCTTCGCTCGTTGCAAATGCTCTTAAAGTTTATCTATGACATTCTCGACCCGACTCAAAAAGCTGGTCCGATTTCAAATCGAACTAATTTAAACTCCGACAATAATTTCGAGCCCGTCCACAACTAGCAAAAGTCTGGAGGAGGTCGCACGAGTCATTAGAAATTTTACATTATGCAAATTGTTTCTGGATTAACCAAATTCCATTTTTTAAAATTTAATTAGTTTTCAACCTAACTCGATTTGATTTGTTTGGAAAAATTGATGAGCTTGGGCGAGGTTAACTCAATATTTTTCTATGATATAAAGTAGAATAATATGGTAGCAATATTTAGAATTTTGTATTCTCTACTTCTTATGAAAATGAGAAATTTGTCTCTACTCTAAACAATTATACCATGCACTTGAGATGTTTTAAGAAACATAACGAATAAAATGAACTCTTGGTAACTTAGACCTTACATGTTAATGGTAACTTATTGAAATTGTCATAATATATACTTTATCGAAAATGCTGGTATAAGTAAATATCATACTTTATAACTTTTTTAGTAATATTTTTGATATAATGATTTCAGTATGCCAATTTTCAATACCATAACCGTACCAAAACTCGGTATTTTATACTTTTAAGGTATATCGGTTTTCAGTATATCGTAGTGACATCCGGCGTACCATAATTTTACACTATACCAAATTTTGATATAACATACCGAAATAACATTAAACCGAAATTCTGTTTCATATCATTATGATATACACAAATCTGGTATACATCATATTATGGTACATCAATATCATAGTATATATTGACTTTTCAGTATACCGTGACATAATGACAAAGCCAAGATTTTGATGTTAGGGGATCCGAGTTACTCTTAATATCATGGAGTATTTTAGTGTGTTAAAATCACTTGAAAATAATTGTGGCATGAGTAGTAGAAGAATGTAAGACATAAAAATGAGTAACCAAGAATTTTTTTTTATAAAAAATAAGTGATTGAAACTTAAAAATATATATTGATTGCTCTTAAATTAGTGTGTTTTAAACTCTTTTTCATCTAACACGTAAAAAGTGCGTGTGAAAAAAAATAAAAATAAAAGTAGGAGTAAATGAAAAATAAAAACCATGTGTACAAAAAAATTAGAAAAAATAATTGAAATGAAACATAAAAGTGGAAATCGTGCATTTAAGTAAAATTAAAATGAAATTAAAACAGAAAAAAAGGAAATCAGGGTTAAATCTAAACAGAAAAAGTGTATGAAAAATTTGAAATTTCGATAATTTTGTGTGCCAATTGCAATAAACAAGTTCTCCACATTTACCGATTTGCCGCTGAGAAGAGTTCATCCTCGCACGCCACTTTCTCTCCCTAAAAACGCATGTGCTTCTGCTTCCTCCTTCCGCCATTTCCACTCCGAGACAAGGAGCCGATAAACCCCTGTAAAACCCTCTTATTTATAGCCGCCAATTAACCCCTCAATTTTTTTTCTTTTTCTTTTTTCTTTCAAAGTTATCAAGACGGCAGCTTTTCGAGGCATTGTCTCTCACAGAGGCAACAAGCTAGGCAGAGCAATACCTAAAATGGGCTTCTCTGCGCCCACCGCCCCCTTCCGCCCCTCCTCGCTCTGCCCGCCTTATTTCTGGTTTTGCCGCTCTTGCGTTCACTTCTACTCCGTTTCTTCTTCCGCCAGAGTTTTCTGCAGGTTCGCCTCCTTTACTTCATTGTTGACTCTCTAAACAAGTGTTTCTTTTGATTTTGGATGCTTTCTTCATCTTCCTGAACTGTTGAAATTTGTGTATGTTGTTTCAAAATGTAGAAATTTGGTGTGTCGGACTCTTATTTATGTGCTGTTTAGGAGACTAGGTAGATGTGTATTGTTGGTGGATTGAGATTTTTTGGTGCTGTTTTTTACTGGGGAAAAGCCTTGTATCTTGAAATGTGTTATAAATTCGCACATGACTCTCAAACGGCCCGAGAAATCGAACATAGAGTGCTGATGCATGGCCATCTGGGGTTGTTTGAGGGGCGAACACATCAATTTAGTGTTTTACAGAATTTTTAACACTTCGTCTTTTGCTAATTTTTATTTTAACTCATTAAGGGTTTATGGGAAATTTTTAGGTACCGTGGAAATTGTTTTTTAGAGGCAGCGTAAAATAGATTCAAGGAGCTAGAGTTTCTTCAAACTTTTGTTCCGTTTTTCTCTTGTTTTGGTCACTCTCATTGGGCTTCGACACCATTTTTATGAGCAATGGTAATTGGGGAGTATGTCATTTCTTTATGCTACCACGAGCATTGTAGCTCAATAGTTTTCCTCATGTATATAAGGGTGAGAGACTAGGGTACGAGCCCCAGTCCTCCAACTAAAAGAAAACTTGGCATGCTGTGCTTGAATATAGACTCAGACATAATGTTTTGCAGGCTGGAAGATAAAGCAAGCCAAAGTGCTCAGAGGGGGATCCCTAATGGAGCTATCAGTGCTGATGTGCTCGAATTAAACCAAAAATCGAGCTACAGCACGTTTCAGCACAACGATAATCAAATGCGTTATCAAGATAGGAGTGATTTTGCATATAGGTGGAAAAATTCCTCTTTATATAGAGAGGCGGAAGCAATAGAGGAAGATGGTCAAGGAATTTTGGAAGTATTAAATACTGCACAAGCTGCCAATGACTGGGGACATACCATTGAAGATTGGGGTAAAGCCACCGAAGAATGTAGGAAAAACAAGAGACTATTTGCTCATGGGAACAACACATCTGCAAATCTTAAAACAAATACAGGAGACAATAGGAGAAAAACAATAGTACGTTATTCTTAATACGGGCAATGCATTGAAGTCACATCTTTCATTGAAAGCTTTCACATTGTTAAATGCCATTTTCAGAGCTTTTCTGATCACGGGAAAATTGTTTGTTTTGCAGTATGATGAAGGGAGAGAATTAAGCAGGAAGGAGACACAATTTACTGGAAATGGCAGGCAACATGTGCATCGTATTTCCCATAACCAGATATCTCTCGGCCACGTTGGATCTCGTGTAGTTTCTTACCCAAATCATGATAAAAAGATAGTTTTGGAGGGCCATGTAATGACAATAGAGGCTCATCCAAGTTCCTTGGGAAGTAAAAGAGTTAAAGGTCCCAAACCTGACAAGGATGAAGTATTCAGTATTAAAGAAACTGCTTCTACTGATAATGAAGTTGTTCCAAGTGATGACGTTGGTGAACCTTTCAGTGAGAAAATTACTCATCCCGAGCACTCGGAACTTCATGAGAGACTTAGCCAGGTCTATGAAAAGGTTCTTGTTGTTGATAGCATACATGCAGCTAGGGAAGTAGTCCACCTACTCACTACTCAATACAAGGATCTTGTTCACGCATGTGATACAGAGGCATGTATAGCTTTATTGTAAATTCAAAATCTAAATATATGCTTTCTATACCATTTTTGGGCAAATTCTAGCCACTGCTTAATGCTCACCTTTCTCTTTGATTTTTATTACTGTAGGTAGCAAATATTGATGTTAAAGAAGAAACACCCGTAGATCATGGTGAAGTGATATGTTTCAGCATATACTCTGGGCCAGAAGCTGATTTTGGTAATGGAAAGTCTTGTATCTGGGTAGATGTCCTTGATGGAGGTGGCGAGGATCTTATCAAAGAATTTGCACCATTTTTTGAAGATCCGTCCATTAAAAAAGTATTTCATTGTTTTGTTGTTTCATTATTCGTTATCAATGTTCCATTGTTCCTCTGCAATAATTTTATCCAATCAGGGCACCCTTCAGCCTGGTATAAGGAAATTTGAATTTATAAATATAATCCAACCCCCCCTTACTTTTTGTAGGTGTGGCACAACTACAGCTTTGATAGTCATATAATAGAGAATTATGGGCTTAAACTTTCTGGTTTCTATGCTGATACAATGCACATGGCTCGATTGTGGAACTCCTCTCGACGAACAGAAGGAGGGTACTCTTTGGAAGCACTCACAAGAGATCCCGTTGTCATGTCTGATGCGAAGAAAGGCCCTGGAGAACAAGTTCTTGGGAAGGTGTCAATGAAGAATATTTTTGGTCGGAAAAAACTTAAGAAAGATGGATCTGAGGGTAAAATAGTTGTCATTCCTCCTGTTGAAGAGTTACAACGAGATGAGAGAAAATTATGGATTTGTTATTCTGCTCTGGATTCGATAAGCACATTGAGCCTGTATGAAAGCCTGGAGAAGAAATTGTTGAAAACTCCTTGGTCTGTTGATGGACAATACCAAGGGTCAATGTTTGACAACTACTGTAAATATTTACGCCCGTTTGGGGAGCTCCTTGTTAAAATGGAGAGAGAGGGAATGCTGGTCGATCGTTCTTATCTTGCTGTAATTGAGAAGGTTGCTAAAGTAGAGCAGCAGATAGCTGCTGATAGATTTCGCAAGTGGGCCTCTAAACTTTGCCCTGATGCAAAAGACATGAATGTGGGAAGTGATGCACAGTTGCGTCAGTTATTCTTTGGTGGTATGCAGAACAGGTACTACCATTCCTTTGAAAGAATCTAAATTGATACCTTTGTTGTTGAAAGCCAATAATAATGAGCATACACTTATTCTTTGTTATTTTATTTGCAGAAAGGATCCAAATGAATTCCTTCCAGTGAAGAAAGAATTTAAAGTTCCCAACGTGTATAATATAATTGAAGAGGGCAAGAAGAAAGCCACAAAATTTCGTAAAATCGTATTGAGTAAGCCCGAAGGTGTGAACATGGTAGCTGATAAGTTCACTCCAAGTGGGTGGCCTTCTGTTAGTGGGGATGCTTTGAAGACTCTTGCTGGCAAGGTCTCTGCAGACTTTGATTTCTCGGATGAAGAGGATGAAGAAGAACTTCCCGAAGAAGAGAACCAAATCTCCTCGATGGACAATGGAGCGCCCCAAAGTATAGACAGAGATATATCTGCTTATGGAACTGCTTATTCTGCATTTGGTGGCGGACAGGCGGGAATTGAAGCTTGTCATGCCATTGCTGCTCTATGTGAAGTTTGCTCGATTGATTCTTTGATATCCAACTTTATTCTCCCATTGCAGGTTTCTTCACATGATTGATTATATTGCTGATTACATTATAAATGTATTTTGTGTTTGACATTTGCTCTTTAGTTATTTTACCTACTTCTTTTGGGCCATTTTTCTGATTGAATTTTGGCTGCAGTGGGTGCACAAATATGAGCTTTTGAGCGTTTTAAGATACTACGACTCTTTAAAAGGTTTAAAGAATTATATTCTATATATGCTGTTGTAAGTTAGTTTTGCCAACCCTACCCCATCAAAATATTGTTTTACATGTGGATTTTTTTAGTTAGTTTGAGATGCTTCTCTATACATTTTTTTGGTTCTCATTTGCTGCATTGATATTTGATAATTATTGCTTCTCAAGTCATATCCAGACTTTTCTCTGGATACTTTTATGATGTCACAATAAAATAAACATGTTATCTTCTTCTAGACTTACCATGTTACCTGGTTAGTTTGCTGACTACGTCAGTAAGAAATTTTCACTTTTATTTCTGTTTCTGTTTTTTCGGGATTTTCTCGGATTGGGTTTTGGTTTTAGCGGGTGCCAAACATAAGTTCAATGTTTTTAAGACACCTCTTTCTGGAAGGATAAGAGAATTTTATTCTAAATTTTCTGCAGAAGATTTGAGGGATAGCTCCATTAACCTGTCATAAGTTTTGTGTAAATCCACTGGGATTCTGTTAATCTGTTTAGAATGTGCAATTTTTCTAGTCATTCTGGAAGGCCTCTATATGATGTTTCTTCTACTGCATTAGTTAGTTATGATGTTTGCTGAACTATATATTGAGTTTTCTGTGAATATTTCATACGGACACAAGAAAAAAACTATAAAGCCCTTATAATAGATCCATCATCATCATCATGCGGCTTAGTGTGGCTAATGTTGTCTTTGCTGCTTGCCTTCGATAGTTGAGTATCATTTCTTATCTTTTGGTAATTTGATGTGTGTGCTAGGACAATAGTAGGAAATTTCTTATGTTCCTAATTCTGCTTTTCATTTTCCATCTCAGGGAAATCACATTTCAGGAAAGGATGGGAGAATCCACTGTTCCTTAAATATCAACACAGAAACTGGTCGACTGTCTGCTAGGCGACCTAATCTGCAGGTTTGTACAATTTTTTAACTGAAGCTTTAGATATTAAGTGGCATTTGTATATTTACTTGAAAATCCCCTCATCAAACAGAAGCACCAGTCACGTTTTCCTTTCCTGAAGTTGTTTTTGAGTTTCGTAATCTTTACCTTCTGAAATCCAGAACCAACCGGCATTGGAGAAAGATCGTTACAAGATCCGTCAGGCATTTATAGCAGCACCTGGAAACTCTCTAATAGTTGCTGATTACGGACAGGTAATAACTCAAGGTCTCTTAATAGTGTTTTGTTTGGAGTTATTAGTTTTTCAGAAGATATAATCCCAACATATTCTATGCATATAGCTCAACCACATATAACTCAAACTATAATAATATGTATATAATTGGTGTTTACGTTGATGATAAGATGGATAGATAAATATAACACAATCTAATCTATCATTTACTTTGATGGGTTGATTAATTTTGAACTTCTTTTGACTGTCTTTTTACTCAAATACTCAATTCTATGGGGGCGTTTACTTTGAACGATATTATAGATTGATAAACATAGTCTAAGCTAATCAACTGTTTACTTTAAACATAGTCTAAGCTAATCAACTGTTTACTTTGATGGATTGATTAATTTTGAACTTTTTTGACCTTCTTACCTTCAAATACGCAATCTTATGTTTTATAAATAAATACCCATCAATCAACGTAAACGCACCCTAAGAGTTCAAATGATTAGGATTTCTTATAAAGTTATAAATGGTAAAAGTGTGTTCAGAAAAGACCCCGTCTTTAAATATTTGGTCTCAGTTCCAAGGTAACTAACGTTCATAAGAGCAAAAATACTAAATATTTCTATGTATTTTTCTGTTTCGGACAATCAGTTAGAGCTTAGGATTCTAGCTCATCTGGCCAACTGTAAGAGTATGCTTGAAGCTTTTAAAGCTGGTGGTGACTTCCACTCGAGGACTGCAATGAACATGTATCCACACATTCGTAGAGCTGTTGAGAATAAGGATGTGCTTCTTGAGTGGCATCCTCAGCCTGGCGAAGATAAGCCTCCAGCCCCGTTGCTAAAGGTTTGCACTTAGAGTTTTCTCTTTGGCACACTTTTTTATGATGGATAAATAAACAGAAATTTTAAAGGCCGCAACAAGGTGGACTCGAATCCGAGACCTTTGGCCTTGGTCATTAACCACTCTACACACACACACTCTTTGGGTCACTTTCTTCATTTAAGATAACAGCTACTATATCAACATGTAGTTCCTTGTCATTGTGTTCCTTGGTATCCAGATTTCTGGTGTGGGAAAACATAAGTTCTTCGAATCATGTAAAAATAGAAATAAATCTAATGCATATCACTGCCATTGACTAAGTACTATATTGGTTGTAGACTTTTCTGTCAGCTTGGAAATGGTAGGTCAATTCATATCTTGCTAATGGTCAGCCTATTTCTATCAAGCGTCAAGTTAGATGGTTGAGATAGCAAAGCTAGCAATTTAGTCATGTATATAGCTTCTTACTGAATATGGTCTGTTGCTCGTGTCAAACTTAGAGCTTTGTAATAAGGGCTACCTTTGGTAATTGGATCTTTTGGATGATATTTCAGGATGCTTTTGGTTCGGAAAGAAGGAAAGCGAAGATGCTTAACTTTTCCATTGCATATGGAAAAACAACTGTTGGACTTGCTCGGGACTGGAAGGTAATAAATAGTTTCTTGAGAGCTTTCACTTCCTTGAAAAGTTTCGTTCCATGTTTGAACACTATATCTGTGCCATCAGGTTTCTCGCGAGGAAGCTCAGGAAACAGTTAATCTCTGGTACAGTGATAGACAAGAAGTGCTACACTGGCAGACACTACGCAAGAAACAAGCACATAACTATCACTGCGTTAATACGTTGCTAGGGCGGGCCCGCCACTTCCCGTCTTTAAAGAATGCCAGCTCAGCACATAAAGCTCACATCGAACGTGCTGCTATCAATACCCCTGTGCAGGTCAATGTTTCCCGGTGCCCTTCTAACATGGTTTGAGGTTTAGGGCTATGTTTGGCTGCCTAATATCTTGGGCCGTGTTGGCATCTAACACATAAAACCTTGAAATACGCTGCAGGGAAGTGCTGCAGATGTCGCAATGTGTGCCATGTTGCAAATATCAAGAAACAAACGTTTGAAGGAGCTCGGATGGAGACTTCTGTTACAGGTAAGATTATTTATCAAGGCAAAATAAAAGAAACAAGTTATAAGAATAAAGAAAACAATTAAATTCACTTAGGAAGATTTTACTATTTAGGAGTGACAGTATACATGATTAATTTTATTTCATCTCAAGGATTTCTCCAGTTGTAGCCCTTGCAATTGTATATAAAATTGAAAAGTTATCTCAAATTGTCGAACTTATCAAGGACTTGGGATATCCATTCATCTCCATAAAGGCTAATTCTGAAATAGTAAATGCCCCGTTGTTCTGTTGGGCAGGTTCATGACGAAGTGATCCTAGAAGGGCCAACTGAATCGGCTGAGGAGGCCAAGGCTATTGTCGTAGATTGTATGTCAAAGCCTTTTGAAGGGAAAAACATTCTTAGAGTTGGTTTGTCTGTTGATGCCAAATGTGCTCAGAGTTGGTATGCTGCCAAGTAGATGACGGCATGCATTGGTACGATTTCCGGCTCCAAATTTTCTCTTGTTCTTGGTTCTTGGCCACCTATAAAATATGGTGCCAGTATGATCCTTTCTGTAATCTAGTAGGGATATGATTCTGTATATAATTTGGCTTCTTGTTTTTTTTTTCTCTTGGTTCACATTACTGATCTTCTTAAAGCAGAATTACATGTTCTAGGTTTCAATTCCATCTATTTGCTCGTCTCCATATCTTAGTTTTGCACACCATAAAGAGATTCTTCTTGATTTCTATTTTAAGACCTAGATGGTTTCACCTCATAACTTAGATTAAGCTGTGGCTGGTGTAACATAATTATTATGTTCATATGGAGTATACTAATGTGGCAAAAAAAATGTTTAACTATAAAAACATTAGATTTTTTTTTCATGGACTCAAATTATTGTACATAAGCCCTATTTGTGGCAAAAAAGCATTTGTATAATTATTTTAAGTGAACCAAGTAAAAATATTAGTACATTCATACAAGTAATCTTTTATAGTATGTAAAACTGGAAATTGGCCCAAGTTTTGTAAGTACTCTCCGTCCTATCATAAATGACTAGTATTCCTTTTGGGATGTTCCGCTTAAAATGAGCCATTTCTTATTTGTCAAAATATAAAACAATGTCATTCTTATCTTCTTCACTCTTCTATTTAACTCTCTATACATCATTTTATTAAATCTTGTGTTTAAAAAAAATGTCTCACTTATATGAGGATATAGGAATAACAAATTATTAAATATTTACCGTGTAGCTAGTTTCTCATAATCTAGAGTGAATCACAATGAAATCGAGTTTATCCAGAATAGCCCCAACTCCAATACTATGTTATGGATGAACAGTAGATCTTCACATTTTGGCATCAATAGGTTTGTAAATTTTGCACGACATTAATTTTTGTTAGTGATGAATCAGTGTACCCGAAAAGTGATGCTGACGGCTACCCTACCTCCTATCTTAAAAATAAAATAAAGTAAGTAGAATTGAAAATGAAACACTTGAAAAGGAATTTAAAATGATGTCAAATAAATTAGAATAATTTTAAATAAAAAGGTACACCATATAAATAAAATGATATAGAATCAAATATTTAGAAATGAAAACAGAAAAACTAAAAAGGTAGTCCATATAAAATAAAATGATATAGAGTCAAATCTTACTCCATCATGATCATTCTGAATTAAAGACTTCATCTCTTCTTCATCATCTACAGTTGTCGCCCACGAATGCTTCTTTCTCAATATCAGTCACATTTCTTTTTCGTACGGAGTTTAAGAATAGTGTATTAAATTAATGATGAAAAAGTAAGAGAGAATAGAGTAAGAGAGAAGTTATAATAAAGTAAAAATGAGAATTATTATTTGACAAAAATTGAACTTAAACTTTCCAAATAACTTTATTAACATTGAACAGAGCGAGTACAATTTTGCAAACGAACACCCCGTTATTAAAACTTGTATCAAACAAAAAATGATAATAGAATAACCATGGTGGATGTGGCCTGGAGCCTTTAAATTTTAGGGGTAGGTTTATGGATAGCTACTGAGACACACTACATTTGGTACTTTCCCTACCACATTCCCATCATTTTTTCGTTCCATCTCCACAATTTGCTTCCTCTGCGAAGCTGCTGCTTTTTTCTCTTTGTAAATCTTTTGTTCTTCATAACTGCATTCCTCTAATTTTGTCTATTTCCATTTTCAATATACAATTTTATTGTTCTATGATGACTGCCCGCTTATTTTTCTCATCTGTTCGTCTCTAATCTTAAGCCAATTTATGCGTATTCAAATTCAAATTGCTATTTAAATTTTTCATTGGATAACTCTCCTACGTCGATTGAGCATTTTATCATGGTTGGTTTTCGCATATTCGATTTGACACTGTGTTAGATGATCAAAACTGAATTAGGTAGCTTGATTTTGTATGTTATCGAACTGGTTTCTTTTGGATTAATGGAGAATTGACAGATGATCAGAGTGTTTAGGCAACTAGTATTAGAGTGTACAATCCAAATATACAAAATCATAGCATTCAGTTTTTGGGGATAATCTGCGTTGAACCACTTTCTTATCTGCATTTTCGACTCCCACATTATGTTTGGGCTTGGGAATCTACTTATTGTAGACTCCGCATTGAATGTGCTTCTCTCGTATAATTGTAGAGGCAGGCTCCCCCACATGTGGGGTGAATGTAGGCTGCTCAAGATTAAGAAAGTGAGAACCAATGGCCATTGTTTTATCGTGATTAAGAACTGTTTATGAAACCATGTTTTGTGTGATTAGTAGCTCGAGCAACAATTTCTAAGTTTGCATACAATTTGGCATATTAATTGTTAAGCTTGGAATAGTTGAAGCCATTGTGGAGACATATTTTTCAATGAACTGAGAGTGATTACAGTTGTGCCTTCTCCCAACATTCGAACGGCTGAAGAAGTTGGCTATCCACTTATGGGAACAAGTTACTACAAATGCAAAAAGAATAATAAAAACTATTCTCACTAATTTATCCTTTAGTTACTGTATCTTATGCAACAAAATATTGTCACTGAGCAATGCGGTTCTTTAGCCATGGAAGGATTTCACTGATCAAGTAGAGCCTAAAATACGGAACGCGCTTAGTTTTATTTTGCTTTTCTTGTTTCCTTTGATTCTTTTATATATCTATATCTTTTCTAATTGAGGATCTTCTCCTTGCATTTCTAAGAATGTCTCGGATTATTTTCTCGATCTGCTCTCTTAAATGTAGAAGTTGTTGGTTGGTTCGTTGTTCCTTTTCCAAGAAAAAAGTGCAAAAGAAGATGTCTAACCATCATGCATATAAGCCCGGGAATAATTCTGTCTGGCATTATATCATATATGTCTCCTCTTACTCCTTAGACATCAATGTTGCAGTGAAAACAATGCATCACATCATTCATTCCTCTTAATTACTTCCATCATTATATTATTGACATTCTGGGAGATGCATTTATGCAGGCTATACAACAAATCTTGAAGAACCTATTATTTGATCTCAATAGCTTGCTATGGCACAGAAACTTGAAGCTATTAGGGGCGGTGGAGGTTCTATCAAAGTAGGTACCACCGGGACAATAGGTGCCCTAGTGTCCCGAGAACTCGAATCTGCAAAATCTGCATCTCAGGTGCCTTTTCCGTGCACATCTGTCCCTGCTTCAACTGGTGATGCAACTCCAAGAAGATTGAAACAAGGAACATCGGCAGATGAAGCTAGCAGTAGCAGCAGCAGCGGCACAGGCACTTTTGGAAACCATAAGGACCTCGATAATTCGAGGAGGAAGCATGGTACTCCTCAAATTCCCATGCTAACAGCATATGATGATACATCGGTAGATGTAACTCCTATAAGAAAAAAGGGAGCCAAGAAAGGTCAGGGCATGGTTGAAATAGTAGACATAAAATGCAGAAATCCCATCGCACACCGTCTAAAGAAACTCAGCTTCTCGAAACTACCTGACAGTAATGCCTAAGGTTTGTAGCCTCTTGAGATTTCGTGTTTCAAATTTCTGTAGGCGAATACAGAGAACGAACTTGGCTGAATATTGACGTTTGCTACTTCGATCACAGAACACACACTTGGTAGGAGCCTCTTGCTTCCTCCTCTCTTGTTTCTCCTGGGAATGGCGATCACTGAATCAAGCTTTGGTTTGAAGAACTCCCCTGTCAAAGGGAGTTTTTTGTGGCATGGTTTCTTCAAGTTGCTTGCATCGCCTAAATTAAGGCGGCTGAAGTGGTCTAGTTCTTGCATGATGAGAGATCCAACGGTACCTCTAGTCCCTATCGCCACCGGATCAGATTTTGCTGCTTCTGTTTTTTCAGGTGCAGGGCCAAGACTAGGCGGTGTCAAGGTCGCCTTTTGTGGGAGATGCATCGTTGGAGACAAGGCCCCGTTGGAGGAAGGGCACTTGCTTAGGATGTGAGGTATAATAGGGTTTAGTCTTGTTCTTGGTTTCTGGTTTGGGACATATCTTAAATCTTATTTATAAGAGGAGTAAAGAGTCTCTGCTAGCCCTTCTAACTGTCTATGCCTGCAGTTTAAATGTGAAGTACAATAATTTGCTACTAGCTGCTGCATTTAGCATCTCATAATTGCCAGTTTTGATTGCATTAGTTGAATTAGAGATATTAACTGTAAAATGAGGAGTTTTATTACCAATTATTTTGCTGTAAAATGAGAATTTTTGGAATATGATGAGTCCAACTGTCATGCAAATCAATAGATTTAAAATGTTAGAATTTGGTGTTACTCACTCCGTTTCCTAAAATAGAAATTCTTTCATTTTTAGTCCATTTCCTAAAAATAGAAACTCTCCATTTTAGGAAAAGGTTCCCAAAACTCGATACTCAACTTGAGGGGGAGTGTTGGAAGGAGGAAATTAATTAATTGGAGAACAAGAAGGCAATGGATGAAGTTACGGCAAGAATAATGAAGGAAATCAATTAAAGATTATGGAAAATCAAATCAATAAGATATTTATGGAATTAGAATATATTTTCCATGTATAGCTAGAATTAGAGCCTATAAAAGGTGGTGTAACCATAGAGAGAATTAATTCAAGTTTAATACAATGTAGTCCATAGAGCTTTTAGTGTCTTTTATTTTCCGCATTTAACTTTTTAACACTCTCTATTACTTTACCAATTTTGTGTTAAAACCCGTACCATTTCTAAAGTTAATATTTTTAGGAGACGGAGTGAGTATTATTTATGTTGGCAAAAACCATGATCATGTGCGTTTTGGTTGAGTAGTTTTAGGGGTTTTATTCATGGGAAGCATATGAAATGTCCACCTATATCATGTGAATTCAATCTTGTCATCAAACTGATAGTAACAGCACTTTTTACGTATGGCTTACACTTGTTTGATGTAAGCAATATTATGATAAGCAGCAGCTATAAGATATTATTCAATATAAAACTCACACTTGATTTAACTTTAGGAGACTGAATGAAAGTATTATTAAGAATAACTTTTTTGTTATTTTTTGAAAGAGGAAAAGTGGAGTGATGATTAGATTCAACCATATTTGAGCAATGTTATAACTTGTACATGTGAAGAGTGAGCATAAATGAACAACCCATTTCTATTGGAGAATTATTTAGCTAAGGAGACTTGATTATTACTCCATCCATTATATGGTAATTGAGTCATTTCATTTTCTGTACCTGTTTTTAAAAAGTGATAATAAAGAGTTAAAATTAAGAAAGTAAGTAAGTGACAAAATAAGGTAGATAAAAGTCTTGGCTACATTATTTTGTCTCTTACTTTACTTTTTCTTCATTTTAACTATTTATATCATTTTTTCTAAAACGAGTGCAAAAAATAAAATGACTCAACTACCGCGGAATAAAGGGAGTACTAGTTATATAACATAGACTTTTTAAAAAGAACTCGAGGGTTGCTCGGTTCTTCATGACTACCTGTGATTAAAAGACATTCTTATCTCTTGTTCAGTTTTGTTTTTCTCAAAAGCTCGGCCCAAGACGATATATCTTCACCGCCTTAATAACATCAAGATACATTTCTAATAGAGTGAACATTTCTAACATCAAAATAATTTAAATCAAAATCCCAGCAATCTAAAAGTTCAAACTTTTGATTCATATTTATAATATTATGCAGTACCTTTATCTCGATCTAACGGATGCTACAAGTGAAGGTTGATTTTCCAGAAGGAAGGGCCGTTTCTAGGTTAGAATATCTCATTCGATTTAATTATCCAAGAGTTTAAAAAACTACTTAATTATCTACACTGACTAGTTCAAATTCATCTTATCCATGAGTTCAATTTTTACAATGTCCAACAAAGCATTTTCCCACTTGTCCTTTCTTTTAAATATATATCCAATTTCAACTCTATAAGATTGACTTTCAATTAGCTTAACATGAGCTCTAAAATTTCATTCCTCTTCTTTGTTTTTTAATAATTACTTACTCCCAATATAGCCTAGTAATTTCCCCTTATTTTGCATTCATAGTTAATCATAGTTTTGATATTTTAATCATTTCCTAATTAATTAGATTAATTAAAATTAGTACAGCAAGACACTATCGATTAGAAAATTCTCCCTTCAATTATATAATTTCATAATTAATTGGATTGGTTGAAATTGTTATATACTTTTAGGAATAAGTATTTTGTGCGCTCTTTTTTTATTTTTATTTTATTTTATTTTATTTTATTTTATTTTATTTTATTTTATTTTATTTTATTTTATTTTATTTTATTTTATTTTATTTTTCTGTTGCGCGTTACTTTGTGTATGTCACTAGTTGCACACTTGCACACATTTATTGTAATTCAAGTCATTAAATTCTTTCAAATTGTTCGATATATAAAGCTTGACCTTGGTTAAAATGCATTCAATTTGAGCTTAGGTATAGTTATCCAACGGCCGCAATTCCAGTCAACTGCACACACCACAAGGCATATCATATTTTATATTAATATTCTTATTGCAATAATTATATCGACTTCCTTTTTTTATTGCAAAGATTTTCTGTTTCGTTTTACTTTCTTGTAGTATTTATAAATTATGATATCTTAATACTAACTAATTATTGTACTATATTTGAACCAATCTAGGGACTCCTTCCTTTCATCTGTCCATGAAAATTTGTTATAGATTTTTATTTTTGTCACCATTCACTTTTATTATTTTTTATAGTAGATCTCACATTTCACTAATTTATTCTCACTCACATTTTACTATTATAAAATTAAGGGCAAATTGCCTCAAAAGTCATAAATTTTCACAATAATTTAATTTTTGCCGTGAACTTTAAATGTTGCATGAGAAGCCGATTTCCCAAGTCGGGTATTCCGGCTAATCAGTGTAATGATGTTTGTAGTTATGCTAACATGGAATATGATTTGGATGTTGAGTGTGTTTACTCCCATTCCAATCACTCTTCTTCCACTTCATTTACCCTAACCCTAATTTTTTTTAAAAAAGATCTTCCTCACTCAGCGCAGTCGCCACCACCTCAACCTTCGGGTCTGACAACTCGTGACTGCTGGAGCAACAGCACATGCGGCGGACAACGAAAAGGAGCGATGATGCTCTCCCAGCGCCTGAAAGCGATGTCGTTGTATGTGTATAAAAACGACGCCGTTTTATGCAATGCCGTCGATTTGCCAAGTCATGCTGGAGGCGTCCACGTAGGATAAGTTTTTGCCGGAAAACTATCGGGTCGGGTCGGGTCGAATGAGAAATTTACACAATCCAGTATAGTTCATGACTTTTCATGCAACATTTAAAGTTCAAGGGAAAAACTAAACTATTGTGAAAGTTCATGACTTTAGTGGCAATTTACCCTAAAATTAATACTATATAAAAGTATAACTCACATGCTACTAACTTTTTCAACCCACTTTCTATTACATTTCTTAAAACCCGTGACGGTTTAAATGGTGACAAATTATAAGGGACATACGGAGTATTTGGTAGCAAAGATGGTTTCAGTTACGCATTAAATGTCTAAAACATTATAAAGTACCCAGATGTATACTACTCCTTCCGTCCCCAAAGAATATGCACTTTGGGTTCAGCATGGATTTTAATGTAAAATTTTTATAGTAAGAGAGAGGTAGAGAGAAAAAATAATTAAATTATTGTTAGTGGAGAATGAGTTTCACCTTATTAGAGATACAAGACTTTTCAAAATTAGAAAGTACATATTCTTGTGGGACGGAATAAAAAAAAGAGTGCATATTCTTGTAGAACGGAGTAAAAATAAAAGATGACATATTCTCGTGGACGGAGGGAGTATTTATTAAATGTTAAATAGTACTCCCTCAATTCCATTCAAGATGTCAATCTTTCTTTTTTAGTTTATCCCATTTAAGATATCTACTTTTTATATTTTGAAACAAATTCATCTCTCTTTATTAAAACACTCAGCCACCTTTCATCTATATTACACTAAATAATTACTCTCTCCGTCCACATTAGGAGTCTCATTTATGGGAGACACGAGTTTTAAGAAATGTTAACAAAAGTGGGTAGAAAAAAGTTAGTGGAATAGGGGTCTCACTTATATACTAGTTTTAAATGAAATGTGTGTGGAATGAGTTAGTAGAAGGTGGAACCCTATTACCATTTATGATAAAATTGAACCGGGACTCTTATTCGCGAACAGACTAATATGGCTAAACATGACTCCTATTCGCGGACGGAGGAAATATTTCTAAAATTCGTGTTATTCAAGATTGTGGACATATTAAATGAAACGGTGGGAGTATATGATGATGACATGTGCAGAACGAAAATTCAGAAGTATCTGTGAAATTGTTTTTTTCCCATAAAGAACGAGTAATGATAGTACAAAATAAAGGATAGGAAATACACCTCTCTCAGTTTGAAAAAATAAAATCAAACGCAACCGCTTTGAAATGATCAATCGAGAGGCTTTACTACATGGTCCTTCCTCCACCTACAAAAATTAAAATAATATCTTCAAACTACCCCACCGAGTCGTTTTTATTATGAATATTTATATTCAAAATAAAAATAAAAATAAATAAAATACTACCAACACATAGCTTTATTTGATATGCTCGTGTATTAAATGGAGTATATAAAAAAGGTGAAACCAATCAATACAAAAACCAAGAAAAGGCGGAAATATATATGCAGCTATGGTGCCGGAGAGATGACTCACCGCCGCCTGAAACTAGCCCACGTCAGCATCCGGTGGAGGGTACGGCAGTTTTTGAACTTGGTTTGTGATAGAATTCTTGTATGCTCGCTTAGGATGCCTTATCCTCGCTACACAAGATTATCCGTGGATTCCGGAGGCGGAGGGCGACAACACGCGGCGGCGGCGGTGGCGGCTACGACATCGCGTAGCGGCTGCTGTGAGAGCGACTCCGATTTGGTGTCGTTGAAGATCACTATGCTGGGTGATCCCGAGATTGGGAAAACAACCTTTCTGGTATACTGGTTGTTAAGTTGTCATGATTACTTGGGATTAAATTTCACAACTAATCTTATCTATTGTTCGGTAGCGATTTTTTCATAAAACTAAATTTAGATTATATTGCATGATTAACCGTTCTATCTTCACTTCTATGACTAATTTAATCCTGGACATTATAACTCGCGATTATCTTATCTAACAAACCATGAAATCTTATCTATTGTTCGGTTGCGTTTTTTTCATAAAACTAAATTTAGATTATATTGCATGATTAACCGTTCTATCTTCATTCCTATGACTAATTTAATCCTGAACATTATAACTCGCGATTATCTTATCTAACAAACCAAACAGCATCTCTGTAGTTGTATGTTGATAATTGATTAGATGATTGTGTGTATATGAATTGGTAGGTGAAGTATGTGGGAGATGAAGAAGGGTTGGAGATGAAAGAGGTGAATGTGAATGTGATGGATAAAACTATGTGCATTCAAGGTGCAACCATTGTTCTCACAATATGGGATGTTGGAGGTTTCTTTTCATCCACTTTAATTAAATCTTTTTATATTTCCAATTCCATTTATCTTTTTCTTATTTCTTGATTGGAGCTTGCATCTCAAATTGTGGTTGAATGACCCTTCATATTTAGTTGGATAACATGCATTAAATGCAGTTTTTTTAGTTGGGCATTGTAGTATTTCCCTAACTATTATTAATGCAGGTGAGAAAAGGTCATTTGATCAAGTTCCAATTGCCTGCAAAAATGCAGCAGCAATTTTATTTATGTTTGATCTCACCAGCCGACGTACACTCAACAGGTACATACTATCTTCGTCCACAAAACTAGGGCCGGTTAAATATACTGAAATACCGCACTTATCGTACCGAAAAATATCAGAAATACTTAATTTGCGGTACGGTATGATACCTTACCGATAGATTTCGGTACGGTAAAGGTATAGATTTTCCTATACCTCGGTATACCGCAATATACCGCATTCACGATATTTGCCAAAAATTCGATATATATATATATATATATATATATATATATATATAGGATTGTGATCAAGATAGAACCATTCTTAAACGTAGAACAAATGCCAAACGGAGGTCGTTAGATCTTTTAATCCAATGGTGTTGATTTGCACAACAACTTCCCATTATAACCAAAACTATTATTAATGGGTGAATGCAGATAAGTGAAAAAATAAAGCATGCATGGACTCTTCTTCGTTTCATTCATTCTTCCATCAACATGTAAGTTTTTTCACATGTTGAGTCCAGAATGTCGTGAAAACATAGTCTAATATGTATGATTTTTAATCTTGACCGTCATTTTTTCCTCATCCAATGAATAAAATATGTAGAGTTCTAGGTTCTACACTTAAGAATGGTTCTATCTTTAACGCAACCCTATATATATATTGTATTTAAAATTTATATAAAAAATAGTTAATATGTTAAAATCTCTAACCCTACTTTCATATTTTAGTTCAGCCGCCCCCAACCCATACACACTCACGCTGAGATGCTAATCAAGTCCACTGTATAGATTTGATTGTGGGTAGTTTTAATCTTTTGGACATTACTTAAATAGGTGAAATTTTATTTTAAATATTTTTCTATATAGAATTTTTTTGGTATGAAACACAGGTATAACAGTATGCCATACCTTATTTTGGTATACCGTACTCGGTATGTCATACCTTATTTCGGTATAACGTAAAAGTACGGTATATCGCAATACGGTACGGTATACCGCATAGACGGTATGGTAATGGTATCGGAAATAATCATATGCGGTATACCGAAAATTCGGTATAACATTTTCTCATACCACAATTTACGGTATGGTATGACATTCTCGGTGCGGTATACCGTACCATGCCACCCCTACACAAAACCACAAAAAATAAACTAATTGTTTACCATTTTAGGTTGTCCAACAAAATTATATCACTTTCTAAATATATAAATTTTTTAAAACTTGTCATACACAAAACAAAGTCCATGGAAGATGACCCCCTTCCTTAGGCGACACGAGATTTTATGAAGTTTTATTTTGTATGTTAAATAGAGAGAGTAAATTAAGAGATAACAAATAGTGATAAAATGTGTTTTCAATTTTATTAATATGGTTGGAAAAAAAAAGGAAAATGAATTATATTCGGTGTGACTAATGAAGTATTATATTTGAGAATTATTAATTAGTATTTTTTAAAATTGCAGCGTAATTGGATGGTACAGTGAGGCAAGAAAGTGGAATCAGGTATGAAACACGATTTCCATGTTAAATTTATTACTATTACTAATTGCCTGAAAACAAACTGAAAAAGCCGAATACTTAATACTGCTGTATTTCCCCAAAAAAATCAATTTGAGTAGTTGGAGTCAATTCAAACTTTATTAAAGACCGATTCTTTTTTTATGAAAGAATCGGTGTGAGACAATTATATTTAAATATATATATTATTTTTTATTGTATATATTCTTCGAATTTCTCACTACGCCGCAGAATATGAATGTATTGGGGGAAGAATCGGCCTGGTCAACTTTTCTTTCTAAAATAAGAAATACTACTAAAGTTTTTGTAATTCATCAACATTAATTTATTAAATCGGTTGTTGTGATTTTATATTCAAATGATTGAAAATTTCAAAGGTGTACATGCCAAAAGAAAAAAAAAGGCAAATTTAGTTTTGTTATTTAATTGATTGTTGATGGTTTATTTAATTTGCAGACGGCTGTACCAATAATAATAGGGACCAAATTTGACGATTTCATGCAGCTACCACTTGATATTCAATGGACTGTCGTCACGCAGGTAAAAATGAGTAGGGACATTATAGATAAATCTCATCGACATAAAAATGAATTTGTATCTTAAAATAAATAGGAACATTATAGGTATAACAATAGATTTATATGAATAATAAATAGTAGAAAAGGAAGTATTTATATTACACTATTACCTTTTTAAGTAAATAAATAATACTACTCCATATAATAGCAATTTCAAATTATATGAGGGTGTTTTTAGTATAATGGATATAAAATAATTTTTTAATTCCTTATTCTTTGAGTGGTGTGTGTTTGTGCAATGTGGTGTGTGCAATGCTTGTTTGAGAAATACTCAATTTTACAATTGTTTATAGTTGCAATTATTTGTTTATATAAGTTTTGATTATAGGTATATCATCCAATTAATCTCTAAGATTACAATAAGTAGTTTCCCTTTTTTTTTGCTAAACTGAAAGAAAAATAATCTGAGATTTGGAAATATGATGCAGGCTCGAAGATATGCAAAGGCAATAAATGCAGCCCTATTCTTTTCAAGTGCAAAATATAATATAAATGTGAACAAGATGTTCAAGTTTATTATGGCAAAGATATTTAACTTGCCTTGGACTCTTCACAGAAATTTGACCATTGGTGAACCCATCATTGACTTCTAATTCTGTAAGTACTATTTTTTCAATTGCAACATCAAGTTAAGACAAGATAATTTAAGTCTAGTGTTATTGGACATAATAGCTATTAAAAGAAGTGTTCAACTACCTTAATAGTCTCTGATTTTGTTGAAAAATGCACCAATGATCCCTGAAAAAATTTTATAGCCTTTTTAGTTCTTAAAAATTATATTTTTGGTACATGTCGGTTTTTTATACTCTCTACATTTGAAAAATCCCCTAAATGCCATGGTGGGCATTTTTGGTATTTAGAAATCACATTTTTGGTACCTTTTCATTCTTGCAAATTTTTTTGGACATATATAAAAGCACATTTTTGGGCTAAAAAAATTTACCTTTTTGGTACTAGTTGATTTTATATTTTTACGACATAAAACATTTTTTTTTTGAATTATAATTCACTTAAATTTTTTCAGTAATTACTTGAATAATGTATAGATTGAGCTTTATAATAAAAAAAGTTACTTTAGTTTACTTTAATATTTTTATTAAAAATGTTGCAAGAGTTCGCTTTAATTTACGGTAGATATAATTCACTTAAATTTTAATTATTATATTTTAAAAATATTTTCTCATTATACTATATTTTAATTTACGTAATTAAAATATTTATTTTTCACTTATGTATAGTAACATTTAAATATTTAAGTAACATTTTTTAAGTAAAAAATTTACTATAGTTCACTATAATATTTTTTCTTCTCAAATTAAAAAAAAATTAATTAAATTTTTTAAATGAAAATAAATCACATGCAAAAATTCTATAATTCACTTTAATATTTTTTATTAAAAAAGTTATTATTAAATTATTTTCATATACACTTGAGTTTTATAATGAATACTAATATTTTATTTTAAAAATAAATAAAATATAATTAAACTATTTTAAGGTTGTATTTATTTTTAAACTCATAATGATAATAAACTATTTTAAGTAAATAAAAATATAAAAATAGTATACTAGGAGTAGTATTTAAGGAGTGACTAAAAATACAAAAATAGTATTATACTCCCTCCGTCCCACAAAGATTGTCTCACTTTGACCGGGCACGGGTTTTAAGAACTGTAATGAAAAATTAGTTGAAAAAGTTAGTGGAATGTGGGTCCTGTTCTTATATATTAGTTTTATAATAAAATGTGAGTATGAATGAGTTAGTGGAATATGAGGTACACTACCAAAAATGGTAAAAAGTGAAATGCGACAAATTTTGTGGGACGAACGGAAATGAAAAAATGAGACAATCTTTGTGGGACGGAGGGAGTAGTATTTAAAGTCTAAAATGCCCTCAAACATTAAAAGTTTACATTTTTGGTGTCTAGGGTTACTTTAGTCTTATTTACGAAAATGCTCTAAATTTTTTTAAAGACCATTGATACATTTTTCGACAAGATCAGGGACTATTATGGTAGTTCACTCTTAAAAGAATGAATTCTAGCCAATCTCATGACATATTGAATTGCAAAGTTCTATTTTTTCTCGAAACATCAAACTCTCATTACAAAAAGTAAATGATACTATAACTCACAAAATTCAATCTCATAACCATATCATTTTCTAATCACAAAGTTTATCATTTTACTTCGAACTATCAAATAATCTACCTGCCAACCAATTTTAATCTTATTTTTAATCAATCATTTTTGTTAAATAACTATAATAAAACCAAAACTAATTTTAATCCTCAATTTATTTGTTAGACTTGTACTCCCTCCGTTTAAATGTAGACTGTCACACACGTAAGTAATACGGAGTAATACATAATTTTAGTAGATAGTCCTACATTTTAAATGGGTTAAATATAGAAAGAAAAAGTAGTTAAAAGTATGAATAGAATAGAAAATTACAGTTGAAAAAATAATGAAGAGAAAGAAATGATAATGGAGTGTATTGATTAGTGTTTACTTTTTTAAAAAAATATATAGGACGAACTAAAAATAAAAGTGAGTAGAAGTAGTACCAATTTACCTAACGCTTCAAATGCGAATACAAAAGCTTCCAGTTTTAAACCAAATCAAAACAACACAATCAAGGGCAGCATTTTCCTCCGTTCCATTTCACCAATTTACTACAATGAGACACCACAGATAGATTTGAGTGCAAACTTCCGCTTAATTTACTACCAATAAAGTAAAGCTCGGTTTCAGTATATCCAGTCTTTTTATAACGTCCACACCAACATACTCCAGCAAAGAATGCGTCCGCTTGCTCCCCTCGCCATTTTCCGAAAGCTTTTTCAGGGAAGAGATGGATGGCATCATCCGGTAGAATTCTCATGCAGCAGAACATACTCGCGGCTGTAACATCACAGGTTGGGTTGAAGTTGTATCAACGGCATGGAAACAGACAAAAACTGTAAGAAGAATCCTACTCGTCGTATCTCTTTAAGTAGCTTACCTGCTATTGCCAAATTTCATAGTGTCCTTCTCAAACAGTTCGTAGTATCGCTGGGGTTCAAGCCGCTCATCCTGAAAAGGGGAAAACAACTGTAAAGCTAAATTTGTGTCCAACTCCTAATAAGATGTTTATACGATGAAGCAGAGAGAAGATTTCAAAAATTATTCCGACAAGCTGCTCACATTGACGAAGGTCCCATTGGTGCTTCCGAGATCCATTAAATAAGGCCTAGCAGATTGCAAAGCAGCAGAACCTATTAGTCAGTGGAAAGAAATCAACCAAGCAAAATGCCATTTTATTGGTGACAGAAACAACCACACCTCACTCGTTTTGTCACGCCACCATCTGGGTTTTCCTCCTCCACTTGCCTTCAACCATACAAGATCGTAAAAGGTAAGCAGATTACATAAGCAAATAAAAGGGTATCATAACCATGTCTAGACTAATGTCCTACCTATACTGAAGAACAGAATGTTGTTTACTGCAGGATGGATGGTCTGTTGGGATGTCTGCAACCCTTCTCTCTCTACCAAACAGATAGCAACTTTGACGATGTACATAAAGAGGATCTGCATGTCAAAAATATGACAGTAAATAGTTCTGTAACGTAGACTCGATTTTAAACCAATGGCCATATAAAATCAAATCCAGGATGAATTTGAGAGAGAAATTGGGTTAACTATCAATCAGGAAGATGGCATACATGAAAGAACAAAAGCTCATAATATCATACAGCAAGACGGAAAATTAGGGTGGGTTGGAGGTAATGAAACCGGAAATAAAGAATGGGAGCTGATTAAGGAACCGCACATGAAAGACAAAGTTTTTCCTTTATAAGTAAAAAAGTATAGGGGTCAATTTGGCGATGAATGTAGCTTGTCATATTACACGGTATGATATCCAATTAAAGTTTACCATTGAGCACTTCACCGCCCTTGAAAACATACAACCGCCACCTTATTTCTGGCTTTCGAGCATCAGGTGGCTCATTAAACAGCAGCGTTACACCTGATGAAGCCTCAAATGCATCAGAAGAAGCAACAGAGAAAAAGTATATATAAATAAAGGGTAGAATAAATAAGACATAACAGAGAGATTAGATCTTTAGAAGTTGCACCACCGGTACCAATACTTTTTACAAGAGTAGGTAGAGTCATATCATGTCTACTTTACTTGGTTACAAACATTTTTATGTATTGATGCCATAGAAAATTCAGGGAGCTGGACTACATATAAAAGAGGCAGGAATCTGAATGACATATTAAGAGAAAAGGCAGGGGTTAGAACTTCAAATAAAAAGAAGAAGGGGCGCTCTGAACGGCATTTGAAAAGAAAATGCAGGAGCTGAGTTGATTGCTTGTGATCCATTGAGAAGCTCATATAATAAATAATAAAGTTACAACCGATTAATAAAGCAATTCCAAATAATATGAGGAAAAAAAGGGCTGATAAAAAAAATCTTAATAATACAAGGTGATCCAATTGTACCTTTTACTCGATTGGTTTCCGCCGCAAGTTTTCCAGACAGCTCAAATGAAGGCTTATGCTGCTGCACATGTTAACAAGTTTGCCATATAAAAAGTGAGACATATTTTTAAAATAATGACCATAAACTATGAATTTCTAAGATAGTTATATGTTTTTTAGTGTGACTAAAATTTCTGGGCAAGGGTCATGAAAAACAAATAAATGTAGAAAAATGACATAAAAAATAGTAAAAAAAGATACTTTTTCCTTTGCTTCCAATGACTCTTCCACAGCCCTCATCTTAGCCAGAGCCTCGCTGTCACCATTACTGCTTAAAAAAATGAAATATTGTATCAAGAATTCATCTGAAGCAATAATACAATGCTTATTTATATACAGATCCAAAAAATTAAACCAGGATTTAGTTATTTCCTGAAGCAACAGCTAATGAATCAGATTGGGAACGGGATTTAGTTATTTCCTGAAAGTTAAATAAAAGTTTCCTAACGACCAGGAATTAAAAACAGAAAATTACAGACACCATAAAACCAGGAATTTTAAACATGGTTTTTAATGAGAAACTCACTGATCTTCATCATCTCTTGAGTGTGTCGGCTGCAAGCATTTAGAAAATTGTCAGATGTCTTAAAATCTCTCTCCATCAATTCAATAAAAATCCATACTCAATTTGAGATTTTCCTGAAAAACGAATGCTAGAACTTAACTTTTCAAAATACAGTAGTGTTATTTTTCAAGCAAATGAATGGACACGACATTCAAAACATGCATCAAATTATTAACCTTTCAAAAACACTAAAGAAAAAGGATAAATCCTGGGATCAAATACATTTATGTAATAGTTTACAACAATCCAAACACATATATGCTAATTACATAGTTAAATTGTAGAGGTGAAACATACTATGATGGGTATACATATTACTTTTCAAAAGTAAAACCCATCCTTCCATAAAGCTTATATACTTCACTTTTCAATCAAATTTTGTCATTCATGCTACATCAAACAAACCAGAACCAAACAAAATTTTAGGTGTCAATTATTATGACAGTTCCCGTATTCACTTAGTGTTTAGAGGCAATTTAATGTAAATTTTAGATGTCAATTATGATGACAGTTTCCCATGTTCACTTAGGTGTTTAGAGGCAATTTATCTAAATTTTAGATGTCAACAAGACTTGTCTTTGACTCTTTGTGCGTACCATGTCGAAACAAGCTATCTCATCAATTTTAAAAAAACACTAAGACATGAACAAGGTATGGGGAGTGGGGAGTGAATATCACCAGACACCTCGGTACGCCCTCTGTTGTCAGTGGCAGGTGGCGTTCTAGATCTTCGTTGACCACTGCGGTAACGATCAGAAGGTGAACGGGAGCGTTCAAGTCTGGATCTAGAGCCATTACCAGCAGCATCCCTTCCTGTCCTTCTCTCTTTCTTCTCAACTGACAAATCCCTGTCTAATTCCTCTCCCTCACGAGCAGACCTGTCGCTCATCCTATTGTGATTTTTCCCGTACTCCCTCTCGTTCCCTTTTCCAGCATCTCGTTCTGATTTAGCTCTTTCCAATCTTTTAGTACGCGGTGAAAGAGGCGGTGGAGACCTTGATTTCTTTGGATTCGGAGATCTGGTCCGGATTGAAGTCGTTTGTTTAACATGAACAGGGGAGCGAGATGGTGATTTTCTAGGGATTGGGGGTTTGGTGCGACCATGGAGTTTCTCCCTCACAGGTGAATGAGATGCAGAGGATCTTGTTCTAGCACGTTTTGGTGACCTGGTACGATGTTGAAGCTTGTCTGCATTAGAACTCCTATGATTGGGAGGCGACTTTCCTTTTTCACGAGCAGGAGATCTTTCTCTTCTAGACGAGCTTCTCCTACGAGGAGACCTATCAGCTGTGACAGGAGATGGAGAGCTGTGGCGCCCCATTGAATAGCTACTGCATCAATCTAACTTATCTACATATAAAAACACACAGCATGAAACAGAAAGATTAATTATACAGTACAAAAACAAACTATAATTTCACAAGCACAGAAACATATAAATACACAACAAAATTCCGAAATATTATCCAGCTAATTTCATGAAGACATTGCGGTAACAATGCGAACCACAACACAAGATCAAAAACACGAGAAACATGGTTACCATTTAGTAGAGCTTATATTATCGAGAACCAATATTCTTAAGCTCACCATAGCATTAATTGTTTCAAAAACAAAAGAAACAACGGAAAATGCCAGAAGAAGTAACACAGTAAAAACTGAAAATTTACGGAAGAAAAATATAATGTGTGGATAAAAAAAATTAATAGCATCGAACAGTCCAAAAAATTGAAATTGAAAGAAGAATAGTGATAAAATACCTAAACGGCTGGACGGTATGAGCTGATTCAGTGAATAGAGGGGAAAATGGAGGATTAGGGCTTGCAGATGCCACAAGCTCGCTGAAGATGAGGAAGATTAGAGAGGTATCAATCAACCGCCTTCATGTTTTCTGATGTTGGGCTCCATCAAAGTGTATTGGGTATTTCTTATTGGGCCTTTTCTTAAATACTCCATCCGTCCACGAATAGATTTCCCATTTTATTGCGTACGTGTTTTAAGAAATGTTAATCAAAATGTAAATGGAAGAAAGTGAAATTTGGATATCACTTGTATATACTCCCTCCGTCCTACTCTAAGTGAACCATTTTCCTTTCGGAATGTCCCACTTTAAATAACACATCTATCTATCCTAATATAAAGTGCAAGTTGGATGAAAAGACCTTGATGTCCTTTTTGGAGAGAAAATGGAAAGATAGAGTATCTTCTATCTAAAATAATTTTTGAAGGCAAAAACAATTGAACAAATAAAGTCCAATAAAATGCTAGCTTCTTGAAGAAGTTTTAAAACACATTTAAATAGTGCAATACCATTATTTTTTTATAATTAAATTATTACATCTATATATTAATTAGCCTTATATTTGGGTTAAAATTGAAATTGTGTGACAAACACGGTTTTTGCATGTTTTAAGAACTAGATTTGGTTCGTTTTAAATGTTAATCATGCAAATTATGTTCTTGAATTGTATATGTTATATATTTGGTACTTTTAACGTGTTTGTTGATAAATGATAGAAAAAGATAGAAAAAGGTGCAAAAAAGGCCAAGGTGCAACAGCCTCAGTTCAAGACAATTTCCCCATCGCTTTTCAAGTCCAACCAGTGATTAATTCATACCATTTTCTTCGTCTTCGAAAGAACTTCGCGTGGATACCTTCCACGTCTCAATCGGAGTTCTGTGTAGAAAGTTATGACTATTCTACGAACATTGCGCAATGCAGTCAAAGCTGACGAAAATTTAGGCGGAAATTCAAGAAAGAGAATAAATTATTAAATTGTGAAACCATATCTCTCTCATTTCTTGTAGGGCGCGAAAATAACCAAGACTAACCATTTTTCTAGCCTATAAATACCCATAAACCTAATTCATATTCTCCATCTCAGAGCCTCCACTCTTGCCCTCTACACATTCTTCCATCCCATCTTCCACACTTAAATTCCTCCATCTTCCATTGGAGCGAAGCTCTGCAGATCCAGGCAAGAGAAGATTGAAGATGCAACCTTGGGTTTTATCAATTTCTTTCATGTCTCGTACTTTCATTGTTTTTACTACTTGTCTATGAGTAGTTAAACATCATTTGTAGATTTTTTGGTGAAGATTATTATGAACATGTTTTGATTTATTGAATTGAACCTTTTTCCTAGCTCTTGGGATTTTTTTGCTTGTTCTTGTGCTTCTATTATTCTTTTGTCTAGCCAACTTTAGAACTATGCCCGTTAACTAGATTAATCGAGAGAGGGCTAGTTTTACGTGGTAAAAGGAACGAGTACAACACATAGATTTATCTGCACTCGAGAGAGGAGACCCTTTGTGAGGGCTTGAGTCTTAGGAACTTAAGGAGTTATAATCTAATTTATTGGAAGAAGACTTTGATAGTTAGAGTCTAATCTACTGGATAGGCGCACTCGAGAGAGGGCTTATCCTAGAATTGCGACTTTCCTAATAATCCTAGAGACATATAAAGGTAAAGGTTCTGTGAGATTAATCATCACTAGGTTGTAGTAGGTGGATCCTAAAATTCTACATTCTTTCGCCTGCTGTGTATTATTTGTTTCTATGTTCTTTGTTTTTCTAGTTTATTTATTTCTGTCTAGTTTATAAAATCAAAAATAAAAAACTCATTGTTTATTTCTGTCTAGTTTATTTCATTGTTTTTACTACTTGTCTATGAGTAGTTAAACATCATTTGTAGATTTTTTGGTGAAGATTATTATGAATGTGTTTTGATTTATTGAATTGAACCTTTTCCTATCTCTTGTGATTGTTTTGTTTGTTCTTGTGCTTCTATTGTTCTTTTGTCTGGCCAACTTTAGAACTATGTCCGTTTAACTAGATTAATCGAGAGATAGCTAGTTTTACGTGGTAAAAGGAACGAGTACAACACATAGGTTTATCTGCACTCAAGAGAGGGGACCCTTTGTGAGGGCTTGAGTCTTAGGAACTTAAGGAGTTAGAATCTAATCTATTGGAAGAAGACTTTGATAGTTAGAGTCTAATCTACTGGATAGGTGCACTCGAGAGAGGGCTTATCCTAGAATCGCGACTTTCCTAATAATCCTAGAGACATATAAAGGTAAAGGTTCTGTGAGATTAATCATCACTAGGTTGTAGTAGTTGGATCCTAAAATTCTACATTCTTTCGCTTGCTTTATATTATTTGTTTCTATGTTCTATGTTTTTCTTGTTTATTTATTTCTGTCTAGTTTATAAAATCCAAACTCAAAAACTTCGTGTCTCTAAATAGTATATGACACTTAGTATATGATAGCTAGTTGCAATCTTATTCCCTGTGTTCGATATCCCGATACTGACCTTTAGCTATACTAGATCTACCCTGTAAACTTGCAGGTATTTTTAGTGCTAAAAAATAGCGCATCATTGTGCTAGAGAGTTTAGTTTGCCTTCCATTTATTTAGGTTAAAATTGAGATTTAATCCTTTATTGCAATACTTTTTCTCCAAATTAAGTCATTCACAAGCTAAACGACAACACAAATATGTAATGTTTACAATTTTCATTCTATATTTACTCAATTAATTTTTTAATTCTTTCTTTAATTCACCTCTAATTAATTAAACAATACTACTAAGTTTATAGACTAAACTACGGAATAAAGAGGAAATTATATATATTTAAAATTAAATATAACTTATAAAGTTTGTATAACTTCTTAATATGAAGAGTAGTGTAAATGGTCACATTATTCAAAACAAACAAGATGCATAAAATATTATCGTTATTTTAAGTGATAATTTACTTTTTATACGTATATGTTGCGGGAAGTAAGAAATTTATTCTTTCCAATATAAAAAATTAATTTAATCTTTGGCCATGTATATCAAGTTATGCTATGGTCTGAATAAACGGAATAAATAAATAGTCAACTAAAATGTGATTATTGGATAATACAAATTTTCTAACTTGACTTCTCAAAGAAGTTTTCAATTTTATGATTTAAATTATTCATATATTTAATGTGGATATGTTTAATATTTCATATATTTTTCAAGTATTTTTTTTAAATTAAGCTATTAAATTTATATATTAATATACTTTTTTATTTGGATTAATGACTTGCAAGCACTGTCAATAAACATCTTTACTCACACATATTTTCTTTATTTGTATATTTTATTTTTATTAACTCATACTCTTTGATATTAGTCACACGTCTTCTTTTTGTCATTAATTTTTATTATATTTACTCCGCTTAAATTATAACTTAAAATTGCATAAATGTTTCATATTAGGGATTAGTAATTCTTCTTTTAGAGTTAACAGGATAAGACATTTCTGTTTTTTATAAATCTTCACATTGCTTAGAATCTTTTTTTCTATATATTTATTATATTTTGTATCCATTATTTGAAACTGTTATGTCTTGTGTATAGCAGAGTGTTAATACTAGTTTCTAAAAATAAAAACATCACCCTCTCTACCTTTTCCCTCTATCTTACTTTACTCTCTTCACTCAACTCACAAAACAACAATAAATAAAATCTCATATCGAAATAGAAATGATCCACTTATGGCGCGTTTGGTTGTACTGATAGGCCTTGATAGGGCCGCCTATCGGAAATATATCAGGTATTTGGTTGTACTGATAGATTATCTAGTCGACCCGGTAAACAAATCAAAACTCGGATGCATTTATGATAGCTAACTGCATTTCACAGTATAATCCTAACCAGGTCTTCCCTCCAATAATCCTCAATCTCGTGAAGTCCGTTTGACCAAATCCGGCCAAGTCACCATTATACCCCTTCACTCCACCAATTTTTAGCCCCAATCTGAAAAGAGAAATGGTCGGCCGTCATTTTTAGGTAACCGTTCGTTTATGCAAGAACATCTGATTCATTTTGAGTAGCTTTACAATCTTTGGTTGATTTGCAGCTTCGTCGACCAATGTTGGTGAAATCGTAACCTGTGCTCGATTTTGAAGCGATTACCCATCGCTAGTGAAGACGAATTTCGCAAGGTACACAAAATTCCCGTCTATATTTACATCGACGCTTGAAAATTGAAATCGCCTGCATCGCCAAATTGGAATGTGTTTCAATTGTCTGTGTATGTGTGCTTTGGAATTACATACAAGTCTCGATTGTTATGACTTCATTCCAGATTTGCTATTATCGTTGTGTCTGTAGGGCTTGAGCAAATATACTTCTTCCCATTTCAGATGTTTTTGTTTTGTTGTTTGTTTGTAACAGCAGCTTCTGCATGTAGTCAGCTTGCAGAACATTATACAATTGCATCGGTTGTATGGACTTCAATCTAGTATCCACTTTGGTGTTTACCACATTGTGAATGAAGGATTTCACTTCGTTTAGTACTTCTAAATTGAGAGGGTGTTGCATTGGTTTCAGTTAGAAATAGCAAATTGCATCATATAAATATAGCTGCGAATTTTGTGTTGCATTGGTGCTGCATTTTGTGGTGTTGCATTGGTGCTGCATTTGAACAGAGTATTTGCTGATCTGAATATCGGGGAACTGATATTGATGTGTCTGTTTTATTGTATTTAGTATGCTAGTAATTGGATTCGCACCCAATTGTTTGTATGTGTTCCTTCATCAGGTTGGCAGGAGGCGTGATGAGATGACAACCGTTTTGATTTTGCTTGAGGAGTTATTAAGTAATCTTCAAATTAATTTGTTGCTGATATCTTTCATAATCACTCTAATTGGACTAAATGCCCGCAAGCGCAAACGTTGGTGCGTAGAGGATCCAACCGAAATGCTGGATTCAATTCCTACTCATGTCAAGCAGTTAGATAATCTAGTCCGTCTTACAAATCGGGCTTGGATTGATAATTTACGGATGGATAGGAACACGTTTGGCCGACTATGCCGTCTACTCCATGACCGTGCATGGTTAATGGGTAAAAAATTTGTCACTACTGAAGAACAAGTTGCCATGTTCCTATGTGTTCTATCACAACACAAGAAAACTCGTATAGTTGGATACGACTTCATGCGGTCCTCCCACACTGTGTCGAGATATATACATATTGTCCTCCGTGGTGTGCTCATGCTTCACAACCTGTTTTTGGTGAAGCCGAGTCCTATAGATGATAGTTGCCACAAATGTGAAGTAATCTTACCTCTGGTATGGTGAGACCTTCATCATCACTACCTCCCATCTGTTGGGAGGCCATTTTACACAAGTGGAAGGCTCTTTGATGGAAGACCAATATTGCACCAAAGAATCAGTCAGTGATTCAAACAAAAATTTCATCACATCAGATTGGTGAATCAATAATGAGTAATTGAATTCAACATATGTCGAGTCAGTCTCCGAGAACACAGAGAACACAACAATGCACCCCATAAATTAACAGGGACTTTCACAAACGTGCTACGATACCAAAAGAGGCATAACGTAATTTATATAATACATTTCACGGCTTTTGTAATACGAATCAAAAGAGGCACAACTCCGAGAACACAACTATTGTCGATTGCAGTATGAAGAGGCACAATCTAATTTATACGAAACTTTGCACAAATGACTAGCATACACACATCAAACGAAACCTTCCAAAACCATGACACAATAGCAGCTTTCGGAACATACCTGTGTAGATTAATGCGGAACACGGAAGCCTGATAATCGGAACCAAACACAGCAGCAGCCGTCGATGGAGTTGAATGTCGATGAGCCGCGTGAATTTGGGGTGATGTAGGCGGTTTTTTTAAATGAGAGTTCACAAAAGGAAATAGGGTTTATGAGGAAAAATGTGTCAATACATTATTTTTATGAGGTCATATTTGTCCATGTATATTTGTATCAGTAGTTTCTTCATTCCCAAACAAACACCATGGAACTTATCAAGGGGGATACTATCGGAGCAACCAAACATCAACTGAGATATAAATCTCAGCACACAATCTTGGAACATCAGATATGAACCCTATCATACACAACGCTATCACCGCAATCGAACGAGGCCTTAGAGTGGGATGGGGGGAGTATTTGTTTTAAATGATATGTGAGTGGAATGAGTTAGTGGAATTTGGTGCCTCTTTACCATTTATAGTAACTAGTGTTACAACACGTGCTATGTAAAGTACAAAAGATTTTCAAATAATGAAGATATATTTACAGTTTAATAGATCAATAGATTTTCAAATAACGTACTTCCAATCTCGTGCTCCCTTGTGGCACAAAAGATGCAATATTGTAAACACTAAAATGCAATTTACATTTGTAAAGCTGTAGATGAATTTCCACATATTGCATTTTAGTTATAGGCAGATTGCATTTTATATTGTAGAGTTTTGCATTATAAACCTAAATTGTCTGCATTGCAAAATAAACTATGTATAAATACAATGTATCTATATATATAATGCAAACTAAACACTCTATGTCTAAAATGCAATCTGCCTAGAACTAAAATGCAATCTGCGAAAATCCATCTACAACTTCCATAACTTCCATAATGTATATTGCATGTTTGTGTTTACAATATTACATGTTACATGCCACGTGACAGCACGAGATTAAAAGTACATTATAACTTTAAAATTAGTTACTCCATTTTTTAAGCACTATCCCATAGTTGATATATTCGAATAATTTGATCATCTTAATTTGTCAATTTATTATACTTTAGTTTCTTCTATTAAATAGAATCAATTAGGAAACAAGAAGCAAAATTGAATTATATTGGCGTTGGAAATATGGGGAGTTACGAGTCTCAATTCGCTTGACGAACTATATCTAACAATAAATCATCAAAAAAAGAACACAAGAAAAGGGATATTTTCACACTTTTAAGATCTTGAGTGATAACAAAGTTGTGTATAGATGTTCATATTAAGACCGGGGGATCAAAGCTCTGCTTTCCCTAGTATCTGGGGAAAGGAAATACGTCTCTAATGTTTTCGACACCTGTAGCAAAGAGAATCATCCGCTCAAACCCAAGGCCGAACCCATTGTGTTCCACTATCCCGTACTTTCGCAGGTCAAGATACCATTCAAACGGTTCCAGTGGAAGACCAAAATCCAATATCTTGAATACAAAAAACAACGTCAACAGACTTCTAAGTAACGAAAACAAGGTCCTATCTTTATTATGTTGAAGCTATGAGATTTGCTATACCTTTGCTTAGGCATGCACAAACCGAACCGGACCACCGGTTAACCAGCGGTTCGGAACCGCTGGTTCACAAACCAGAATCGGAATCGGTTCGGCCGTTCAAATGAGCCGGTTCAGGTTCAAAAAAGCGTGAACCGTAACCGGCGGTTTCCAACGGTAGGAGTCCGGCTAGGGCGTTGGTTTTCAGGCTAGGTGTGCAGAAAAACCAGCGGTTTACGTCAGAAACCGCCTTTCTGACGTAAACCACCGGTTTGAACCGCCGGTTTCCAATGGTTCCGGACCTTTTTCAGGTGGCAGCGTATAGGTGGCAGTGTATAGGCCTGAAAATCGTCGGTTTTTGGCCAGAAACCGGCGGTTTCCGTCAGAAACTGTGGACTGAACTGTCGGTTCAGTCCGAAACCGCCGGTTCAGGCGGTAAATAACCCACTTCCCCATCATTTTTACTCACCCCATTCTTGTGTTAACAATGATTTCCTTCCCAGTCTCAATTTCTCTATTCTCTATCCTCATTCTCTCTAATTGCTCAAGTTGTTTACTACTATATTTGTTGTTGTGTTCGTAATTTACCATTTATTCAATACTCCATATTCCATACTACTTTCATTTTGCATTATGTCTTCTTCTCGTGGTGGACCGGGACGTGGTGATCGGGGCAAAGGAATTGCCTAAGATCAAAGTAGTCGTCCCCAAAGATCAAAGCGACCTAGTCGTCGAGAAGTGTTGGAAGAGGTTTCCCTAGTGGCGGCTGAACGCATGCAAGTAAGTATTGGGGTTTGGTGCCCCTTGCACAGCGGAAGTCATGCATTCACAAATAAATCATACATATGGATCTATTTGACAGATTATGGGATCAATTTATCACAAGTTAAAACAATCAATTACATGCTAGAAGGCACATAAATTCATGCTTAAGGAAATTAAACCCTAATTCATGAATTTCTACAGTTTAGAATTACCGCTCTGATTCTCCAAAGAATCGCCGATTGAATCATCGATTGCTTGCGCCTTCTCCACGTGATGTTCTTCGTACTCAACCACGAATCTTCTAATCTGTATCCCGAACTCAGAATCTAACCTTTGGGTGGGCAAAGCTTGTCATAATCTAAAAGGGCTTGATTAGAAAGAAGACAGAATTTCAGATCTAGAGAGAACTGAAAAAAAAACGTTCATTCTGGAGAGAGAGGAACGAAATTTTGGAATAAAATTAATTATTTTGTCTTCTCCCTAATCTCCTTTATATATAGAGTTATGATGGGCCAGATTAGGGATCAATGGAGGTCGGACTCGGGCCAAACCTGTTGGACTTTTACTAATTAAATTGAGCCCCAATTTAATACAAGTCCACCAGAATATTATTATCAGCCACTACAGTAAAATAATATTGACTGCCCGTCCAATCCCAAATTACGAGTAATCCGGGCTTTACCTCTTTAATTTATTATTTTCCGTGTTTAAGATATAAATATCCATTAATTAATTTTAGCCTGCTATTTGACTTTAATTAATTAATATCTTTTTCCAAGAGTTGTCTAGTTCAAAATCTTTATTTATTATTCTGGAATAAATTCCAACCGGCCGGGTTTCTGAATAATAAAACCTTTTTCGAACACCTCTTGAGGATATTATCAAACTGGACTCACCCAGCACATGATTCATTGCAATAACAATACTAGCACCTCTAGACATTAATCACCACTACCCAAGATATCAGGATTCTTGGATTGCGAAAAATCCGCACCATTTGATAAATCAAAGTAGTGCATAATCAATATCGTATGCTCAATGTTATATCAACAATGATTAAGAAATAACAATCACCGAGACCTCGTCTTTCAGTAAATAGCAAGAAAGACTTATCTCAACTGTTAGATCCTTCAGTGCTATACCACACCAGTGTCGTTTATTTCCTAAGGTAAGGAAACATGCGGACTGACACTTCAACCTTTCACGATATGTAGCCAAAGCCTATCTAGGTTGTGAAATTCTATTTCTCTTCTACGAAGGACCGACTGCGTCACCTTCTGTGAACGTCGTTCACGACCAGTCTACTATGCAGAAGAATTAGACTTATTTGTTTCTTATACATTTAAATGTTTGAGAAACATCTTATAAATGCATAAGCAAACACCAATGCGATAAAATTAATTCTTCTCACCTTGGGTTAAAAGTGAATTGTAGAGTTTATTGTATACAAGCAATTCTATCAGTGCAACATGCTCGAAATATGCTTTTCAGTATACCAATCCTAACAGTAAGTTCTAAAAAATAAAATTATTTTTACAATTCATAATTTCATAAGATTGAGTTTTTTAATTTTTTTTTGTATTCCTAATTAAAACTTCAACTTATATACTCCCTCCGTCCCGGACTACTCGCACATTTCCTTTTCGGCACGGAGATTAAGGAATGAGTGTATAGCAAAGTCAACAATTTGCTGCTGTAAGTGATAATTTTTACTAAAAATGGAAAGAGTGCAAATAACTTGGGACGCCCAGAAAGGAAATAAGTGTAAGTAGTCCGGGACGGAGGGAGTAATATTTATAGATAGAAGAAGATCATAGGACTGCCATGCTACTCGCTGAAATGCATCAAGGTGGGGGAGGGGCGGTGGTAGTTCCCAACAACAAGATGATGAGTACGACGTGTCTATATCGTCGGACTCAGACATCAATGATACTTGCAGTGTTAGCAGTTGCATTATCAAAACCAATAGAAAATATCTTATTGCATAATTGAAATTCATTCAAAACTTGAATAATTAAATAAGCAATTTCGGGTGCAGTGTGTGGTGTCTCAAATTCTCTAAAACCAATCAAACGCTTGTTAAAAGTCCAACTATTGTCCACAAAGTGAACCGTAATGCCCATGTATGAATGTCTATTAAAACAATCAGTCCATACATCTGAGCAAATGTTCACTTTGTGTCCCAAGTTGAGTAAATAACGTGATAATTCAACTTTTTTCTTCAAACATTGTCGAACGGTAGATCGTTGAACGGTCATTCGACCTACTCTTTTGTCAGCTACGTTCAAACGATTTTGCATAGTAACCTCAATTTTTTTGTCAACATAAACATTAAAAGGAAAATGCTTCATTGCTGCCCATCTAGTCATAACGTCAGTAAAATTTTTAGGATCATATTTAAAAAAGAGGCGTACCTGAGGAACCTGAGCCACCGGGTTGGAAGTTTAGTTGGGTTTGGGTAGAGGTAGTGCCACATTGTACCGGATGCTTTGTCACCAAATGACGACGGAGGGTGCCATATCCCCACCACTCGCAAATTTGTAGACTTTATCACAATAGTTACAATATGCATGAAACGCCGATGTCTCTTCTTGAGAGGGGGGGTCATTAGGACTAGGAATTACCACCGGGACCTTTTTGTAGTGTTTAACAAAAATATTAGATTTCAATGCTTTTTTAGTGGGTGGAGGGGGAGGAGGCATGTCCTCATTTCTGCCGGTGCTAGACGGAATACGAGAATGAGATCTATCATCATTGTTGTCCGAGTCCGACGATATAGACACGTAGTACTCATCATCTTGTTGTTGGGAACTACCACCGCCCCTCCCCCCACCTTGATGCATTTCAGCGAGTAGCATGGCAGTCCTATGATCTTCTTCTATCTATAAATATTATATAAGTTGAAATTTTAATTAGGAACACAAAAACAAAATTAAATAACTCAATCTTATGAAATTATGAATTGTAAAAATAATTTTATTTTTTAGAACTTACTTGCATGCGTTCAGCCGCCACTCGGGAAACCTCTTCCATAACTTCTCGACAACTAGGTCGCTTTGATCTTTGGGGACGATTACTTTGATCTTGGGCAATTCCTTTGCCCCGATCACCACGTCCAGGTCCACAACGAGAAGAAGACATAATTCAAAATGAAAGTAGAATGGAATATGGAGTATTGAATAAATGGTAAATTACGAACACAACAATAAATATAGTAGTAAACAACTTGAGCAATTAGAGAGAATGAGGATAGAGAATAGAGAAATAGAGAAATTGAGATTGAGAAGGAAATCCTTGTTAACACAAGAATGGGGTGAGTAAAAATGATGGGGAAGTGGGGGTATTTATAGGAGTAAAATTGGAAGAAATAAAAAAAAATCAAATTTCAAATTTCGGTCGGTTTACTGCCTGAACCGGCGGTTCAGTCCACGGTTTCTGACGGAAACCGCAAGTTTCTAGCCGAAAATCGGCGGTTTCTGACCAGTTTTCAGGCCTATACACTGCCACCTGAAAAAGGTGTTGAACCGTCAGAAACCGGCAGTTTCTGACGTAAACCGCCGGTTTTTCTGCACACCTAGCCTGAAAACCTACGCTCTAGCCGGAATCCTACCGTTGGAACCGCTGAACCGCCGGTTACGGTTCACACTTTTTTTGAACCTGAACCGGCCCGCTTGAACCGCCGAACCGCCGACGCCGGTTCCGAACCACCGGTTAACCGATGGTCCGGTTCGGTTTGTGCATGTCTAGTAATGTCTATCCAAAAACTAATTTAAACAATTTTCCAATCTAATTTATTTCTAAAAAAATTGCAAGCTAATTTTAGTCCAATGATTATTTAAATATAGAGTGGACACAAAAAGAATAAGTATTCGAATGTATCAAAAAGGATGAAGTTTTAAGAAAATGGGCAGGTGTTGTTTATTAATGACTGTTACATTATTATATTTGCATTAGGGCATCCGCAGTGGTGCGGATGTCCCAACGGACATCCCAAAAACACCTCCTGCCACGTCATACGGACTTCCCACTGCGGATGCCACATCATACAGACATCCCACTGCACAGTGGCGGACATCCCGACGAACTTCCCACATTAATAAAAATTCACAAATTAAACAATTTACGGAATTAAAAATTTGACGCAAATACGGAGATCTTACAACCACTTTATTAAAAAAGAAGATTCATAATTATAAAAAAATATACTTAGTAATTAAAAAAAATTACATAGATAAAAAAACCGCCGGCTCAATCCTCGGATTCCCCGTCGCTAGTACCCTCGTCGTCGCCGCCGCCGCCACCCCCCTCGTCGTCACTCCCCGACATCTCTCCGAACCCCAAATCGCGCCGCATACTGTTGATGAGGGGTTTAAGCGACCGCTTGTAATGGGGGTCGGTCGATTGGCGCCATTCAACCATCGCACGTAACAAGGTTTCATATGCTGCAATGCGGGCGAATGAGGGGTTCTCGGGATTGTTTTGGGTGCAATAATCGGGACGTCCGCGCTGACGTCCGTGAGAGTCAATGCAATGGCGGACGTCCGCACGGACGTCGCGACGGACGTCAGCGGAAGGCCGCGGAACTGCGGTGTCCGTAGCGAATGTCCGTATCCGCGTCACATGCATACAATGGCGGACGTCCCGCGCGGATGTCCGGTACGCTGGTCTGACGTCCGCCGGGACGTCCGCCACTGCGGATGTTGTTACTATTATGATATATGGAGTATATAATATTAATATTACTTTGAAAATAAAGTAACATTAATATTATATAGTTCATTAATATTACTTTGTAAATAAAGTAACATTAATATTATATAGTTCACCCTCTTCTCGTATGATAAATAATTACATAATACTAAAAAAATAGAAAATAGCGGTACAATAATATTTGAAATATTATTCAGTTTTGAACTTGTGTATTTTATAATAAAATAAACCAAAAACTAAACATAACTGAGTTTCATTTACTAAAATATTTCTTTCTCAATGAAAGTCACCAATTATATTTCCGAACTTATTATTCATAAACGTCATTCCAGAAAATAATCTCTACACTTGCAGTAGCAACCCGAAGAATTAAAATCAACTTGATAAGCAAAAAGACAAAGAGATAAGCCACATCCCTCTTTGTTTCAACAAGCTTCATTGAAAGAGAACTAAGATCTTGCAAATTCTGAAATTCATTATCATTTCTCATATCCTCCATGAATATATCAAGTTGACAATCAAATGGTATTTTGCTGCTTATAGATCACTCAAACTATATAAAACTCATGCTTTCACTTGCCCAACTACAAGTCTACTGCTACAACTACAACTAGAATGAGTACAATACAGTAAAGCTATTTAATACTCATAGAAATTGGATAAAGGTATTAAATATTTATATTATGAGGTGGAATTGGGAAAAAAATTATCCTTGCAAATCTCTAATTTAATAGTCTTTCATAAAATCAAGAAACAAACCTGGAGGCTCTGAGGCTGGATGGCTAGATTGAATGTTCTGTAGTTGACGGAGCGCCGAGCGCGACACTGCTCTTGCAACTGCTGATCACCGGATGGGAAGGTGGAGGATTGTTGGACTAGAGGCTTGGTCTGGCAATTGACGCAGGGACGGATCCAAGAATGTTAAATGGAAGGGGGCAAAATTATATGTATAGAAAATTTGAGGATTTAAGAAGGGGCAAATATAAAGAAATTTTAAAAAATTTGCAAAATTATTAAATAAAATAGTATATATCAATATATTTGAGGAGGGGAATTTGCCCCACCTAATAATACATTACATTCGTCCTTGAATTGACGTATGGAGGTTTCATATAGATTTTAACTAGGGTTTAATTTTTTAATTTAAATTTATCTCAAAGCTTATATTCTAATTTATTTCCTTAGATGAATCTTCCTTCAATATTATAGCTATCTTTTGGAAATTTTTATAAAATACATTACTAATAAAATTATATACTCCCTCCGTTTCTCTATAGTTGAGTCATTTTTCCATTTTGGTAAGTTTCCTTATAGTTGAGTCATTTCCCTATATAGTAACTTTTTTCTCTTTCTTACTTTACTCTTTCTTACTTTATTCTCTCTACTTTATTCACTTTCTACTTCATTCTCTCTACTTTTTTCCCTCTCTTACATTTTATCTATTTATTTAACACATTCAACCTCCCTTTCTTAAACTCTGTGCTGAAAAGTTTTGCTTCAACTATAAAGAAACGGAGGGAGTATATATATATAATAGAAAAAAAATAGGGATACCACCGTCCCCCTTTGCTTTTTGGGAGCAAAAAAAAGCAAATAAGATGCCACGAAGATTTAATTTAAGGCATTGGGCCATGAAGAAGTTTGGGTATAATATATAATTAATATAGTAAAATGTTTCGATCATTTTATATTGATATAAAAAATTTGAGATTTACATAAATTACAAAAATAATTATTTGCATATCCTTTTAATATATTTTGCCATACAAGTAAATAAGTATTCCCTCTGTTCCATAATAGGAATCACTTTTATTGTGGGTCGGGTTTCAAGAAATTTTAAAAATAGTGGGTTAAAAAAGTTTGGGGAATATGAGACTCATTTTTATATATTAGTTTTATAATAAAATGTTAGTGAAGTGAGTTAGTAGAATATGTGACCTACTTACCATTTATGGTAAAAGTGAAGTGTGACTCTTGTTGTGCGACGGACCAAAATGACAAAGTGTGATTCTTAATATGGGATGGATGAAGTATTAAATAGTAATGTCAACTCTTTGTATTAGCCGGGTGCAAACAGTTTCATCCTTGTTTAATGTTGATATAAAAAGTTTTAATATTGTTTTATGTTAGTACAAAAAATTTTATCATTATTTATATTAATATAAAATATTTTAACATTATTTCATGATTTATACACCATATAAATAAGTAATTAATAACGTTTACGCAACTATGAGAGAATGTATTAAAATAAAATATAAATGACACTTTTTATAGAGTATAATTTATGCAAACATTAAACTTTTTGTACTAATATGAAATAACGTTGAAACATTTTATATGCAACATGTAGTACATCATTGTATCATGTGTAAGAAATCGATCTATTTTGACCAAAAACTAACTATCCATCCACTTAATAATCAATAAAAGTGGAGAAAAAAATACATATATACTGGATTTATCATGTCGAAAAAATATGTATGTAGTACTAAATTTTGGGTAAAGTATGATACCTTATTAATATATTTCAGTACGGTAACATTATGAATTTTCATACACCGCGACATACCAAAATTTCAGCATTTACCGTAAATTATTGTATATGTTGTATTTAAGGTTTATCGTGCACATACCAACATCAATATATAAATTATAATGTAGAAAAGGTTTATCCCATGAATACCAAATATATTTATAATATAATGGTGTAATGGTAATTATGGTATTGTGATATACCATACCAAAATACGATATACCGTATTTTGATGTATTGAATTTTGGTAGGATACATTGAAAAAAGACGGGACGATATCGATATAGAAATTGGTAGTACCGAAAATTTAGTACAACAAATTTCGGTAGGGGTGTCAGTTCAATCCGAATCCGATGGGTTGGCCCGGTTAATTCGCTAATAATAGAGGTTGGGGATAAAAAATTACAACCCGATCAAAAATTGAGCTAGTCAGACCGACCCGGCTGTACAAATTTTTTTTTTACTGATTTAAAAATATGTCATGTGTTACACTTTTTCATATTCGAATCATTTCTTCACGTTTTCTTTTCCGTTTCTCTATGAAAAATACTTATGTAGAAGATGGACAAAAGTTTATAACTGTCCCAAACTAAAAAAGAAAATAATAAGTACAAACTTTTTATATAAATAAGAGTTCAAAAAACAATTATATTTTCATGTTTTCTTATAAATTTGAAATATTTTTATATCCACTTTATATTTTTAATTTCTATTGTTAATTTATATTTTATATATAAAGCTGATTTTGTTAATTCCTATAGTTAATTTATATTTTATATATAAAGCTGATTTTGTTAATGATGTAAATGTGTACTGTATATTATTTCTAAAAAATATAGAATCTTTATGATTAATAAATAAATAAGATAATTTTAATTAATCCGCTACCCAAGCATGGTTGGCCCAATTGACATCGCTATTAATTTCGGTATATCAAAATTTTAGAGAGATAAATGTATAATTTTCATTTAAATCGAGTTTTTGGTATAATATACGATACGATGATTTAAGTACAATATACTACTATATCCAAGCCAACCCAAATAAGGTTAGTCCAACCGTCACCCGCACATATCTGGTCCTCCCTCCATCCCCTAGCTTTCACTTTCTACTGTAAATGATAAGTATGCACTATATTCCATCCACTATCTCATATTTTATTAGGTCATCCGCAATGGCGCCTAGCGCACCGCCTAGCCGAGCGCAGGCGCTAGGCGGTCCATAGCAACCTCCCAGCCATTTTTGAAATTAAAAACCGCCTAGCGCTCGGCGATTTCGTGGCGCTAGGCGATGCGTTGGGTGATCCGCTCGGCGCTATTGCAGCGTCCGGATCGCCTAGCGCATCGCGTAGACGATTTTTTTTGAAACACTATATATATGTGCTTTGCACGTCATTTTCATTCGCACCACTTGTTTTAACGAGTACACGGAGACGATGAGTGAATTATTGTACTTTTTTTATAATTATTGTAATTTTTTTAAATTATTGTATTTTTTAAATAATTATATTTTTAAAATTATTGTACTCCCTCCGTCCCGGACTACTTGCACTTATTTCCTTTCTGGGCGTCCCAAGTTATTTGCACTATTTCCATTTTTAGTAAAAAAGTTTCACCTACAGCCGTAATATTTGACTTTGCTATACACTCATTCCTTAATCTCCGTGCCGAAAATGAAACGTGCGAGTAGTGCGGGACGGAGGGAGTACTTTTTAAAATTTTAATAGTATTATTAATGTTTCTCGTATATGTCTCGTAAATTAAATTCCGTATATTGTGGAGACAATTCTATTTTTGTTCTAGAGAATTAATGGAATTCCATTTTAATGAAGGAGATTAGATTTATTCCGAATGGGGGAGTGACGCACAAGGGTTATGCGTCGTTATTATTGAACGACGCACAACCCTTATGCGTCGTTGGTTAACGACGCACAAGGATTATGCGTCGTTTAAAGACGCATAAGCATTATGCGTCGTTTAAAGACGCATAAGCATTACCCTAATGACGCATAACCCTTATGCGTCACACTGGTAAGCATTCTCGCCTGTCACCCGGGTGACCCAGGTTCGATCCCCGGCAATGGCGCATTTTTACTATTATTATTACTATTATTTATTAGAGTATAGTCACCGCTATTATAATAAGCATTATTTTATTTTCTTATAATAGTGGGTAGAACATTCCTTAATCAATATTGCAGCAAGGACTTTTGGAAATTATTTTATTTTATTTTCTTATAACATAAAGACTTGGATTATTTAATTAATAGTATATAATATTATGCCATGTATTTTATATAAGCGTAATCTATAAGTGAATAAAGTTTTGATTTTTATGTTATTATACAATTAACGGCATAAACAATAGTAATTTTTCAGATATTCGAAAATAAACTTAATATATAAAATAAAATAAACAGTGGTCATAAATAATAGTAGTATAAATTAATTTGTCAATGTACATGTATTCGTTTTGGGGGACCAATTAGATTGGGCATTTATTCTTAACTTCTTTAATTAATTCTTTTATAAGAGTCTATTTGCCAAAAACAAATGTTTAGAATAACTCATTTTTATCAAATACTAATCACTTAAAAAAATACGCCGTTGCCGGGGATCGAACCCGGGTCACCCGGGTGACAGGCGAGAATGCTTACCAGTGTGACGCATAAGAGTTATGCGTCATTAGGGTAAGACGCATAATGCTTATGCGTCTTTGAACGACGCATAACCCTTGTACGTCGTTAACCAACGACGCATAAGCGTTTGCGTCGTTCAATAATAAAGACGCATAACCCTTGTGCGTCACTCCCCCATTCGGAATAAATCTAATCTCCTTCATTAAAATGGAATTCCATTAATTCTCTAGAACAAAAATAGAATTGTTCCGTATATTGTGTGATTGTTAATTATTTCATTTTTATATAATTGTTATTAGTGATGTGGCTAGGCTATGGCTGGGCTATTTGCTTGTTTTGATTATGTGGCAGGAGGATTTTTAGTGCTGATGATGTGGCAGAAGGAGTTTGTGGCTAGGCTATGGCTGAGCTATTGCTGGGCTATTCCTATTGTGGATGGCCTTACTCCCTTCGTTCCATAGTAATGGAGGCGTTTGTTTTCGGCACGGAGATTAAGAAAAATTGTGTTAAGTAAAGAGAGAATAAAGTGAAAAATGAAAAATGTAGAGAGATGAAGAGAAAAAAAGGTAAGAGAGAGTAAAGTAGTATGAAAAAATGTGTTGACTTTACTAAAAAATGAAAATGACTCTATTACTATGGAACGTACCAAAATGACAAAATGACTCTATTACTATTGAACGGAGGGAGTATAAAACTAATACTCCATAAAAAATGAGATTTATATTCCACTAACTTTTTCAACGCACTTTCTTTTATGCAGGAACCAAAGTGGACAATTATAAGAGGAAGGAGGGAGTAGAATTTTTCGTCTCTTTCGCGAAGGTGAAAACCACCATCTTGATATTTCCAAAGGGGCTGAGCCGCTGAGGACAAATAAGATATATAATAGATAGATAATGCATGAAAAAGCTGTTAAAATCCTCGACCACAAAAGCAAGAATTTCATTCATCCATACATATACTGTTACATGATTAGCCTATAGATAGTTTTATAAATTCACGCCATTGCTTATTCATCTCAACCTCGTCAACTATGGCAAAACAAGATCCCTAATCAAAACTATAAACTCCTCATTATTACTATCTACATGGTAAAGCCGCTGCTCCACTTTGGTTCAAGTGAGTGATCAGTTTCCTCAACGCAACGCCCAGAGACGAGACTCTATCCACCCTCAACCACGCCACATTTTACCCGTTTATGCTACAGCTTTCCAGCCTCACCGTCTTCACTGCTTCGCCTGCAGAGCAGATGCTGGTTAAATCTAGGTATCCACGAAACTTCTTCACTACTAGGCCACTTTCAGTTTCAGGGCGAAGATAAAGTTACAATCGTAGCTAACAATATTCAGAATCAAAATCATAGAAAACACATACACAGACCATACGGCATAATTGGAACTGCTTCGTGTCTAGATGACTTATTTCATTCATTGTATAGATCCTCGGAATGCGTGAACTCATACACGTTCAGATATTTGACCAATAGGTTTTTTCTGAAAAAAGAGGGATATTTGTGCAATGACCACTAAAGCACAGCAAAGGTGATTGCAGCTAACAAGTTGAGATTTAGGAGGATACCACTTTCAAGGGAGAACGGCCGAGATCCTCTATTTCTTATCAAGTTTCTACCCCAACACTAATGTCATCAGTGCACACACTACATAAACGATAAGACCTTTCTATTTTACACGTGGTGTATACTAGTAAAATGACGAACAAGATTGCATCACGGTATTAGATAAGACATAATCAGAACAATAAGGCAACAAAACTACTTATCCCTATAGTCACTGTCACTTGTGCAGGTCAAACTCTTATATTTAGTACACGCAAGCAGATATACGACACAGTTATCATACGACAAATACCGCAAAAGGTACTAACATACAAGAGAATTACCTGAGAATACAAGAAAGTGCCAAGAACTGCAATTGCAGCACCAAGAGCATTGATGGGTTGTACAGGTGTCTGGAAAATAATGATTGAGGAGACAATGACTGATATACGTTTCATCGTATTTCCGATGCTAAATGTCAAAGGTGAAATCTCATCCAGCGACATGTATGACACCTGGTTGTAGAGATGGTAAAATACACTTTGGGCTGCCATCCACCTATGTCAAAATATAATCAACATGAAACAATATAAAACAAAAATGGCTCAAGAAAATAACAAAGTACGTAGAAAGTAAGGTTACTTGCTCCCTGAAATCCAACACATGATCTGAGAAAACTATGTTTCTATAAACTTTAACACATATATTGCATAACTGAAATACATGTAATAACATATAAAATGGGAAGCACATTCCGTGCACATAACTCATGTAGTAATGATCAATAGCATTAGAATCATCAAATCATGAATCTTGGCATATTCTTGAAGACAAAGCACATTAGCTTCATAATCAAGCAGAAGAAAAAACATTTTATCATATCCAAGGAGAAAAATGGAACAAAACAAAACAAAACAAAACAAAACAAAACAAAACAAAACAAACAGAAACAGGAGTGGCAGCATCGTGATTACCAAACGATCTGGGGTCCAATATCAGACAAAGCTTGCTGAAATCCTGCAGCCCACATCTTTGGTCCCTCCACAGCAATTGCAAAGGGAGTGAGAATAACTAGAGAAAGCATTGACAGGCAAGCATAATAGTTCATTCCGCTGACTGATTTCCCCTTCATGCCCTTCTTCGAAAATATATTCCGGAAAACAAACGCCAAATTCGAGATCATGGCCCCCATGAAACCTGATTTCGACATAGACAGGAAAGTAGAAAACAAACAAGCTCATGAGCACAGCAAGGGCATCAACAACAATATCAGAAATCACATGATTCAGACAGTGTAACTAATTATATCAATTTCCTCACCCAATACAACATTCAAAAGGGGAAAAAATTGAGCCCTAATTTTCAGAATTAGGTTAGTGATAGTTACCAATCATGTTGAAGTTGAGCTCGGTCAGAGCGGAAAGACCGCAGCCGCCGATGATCGGAATAAGCGATAGGTAAACCGCTGGCGGGAAAGTCTCCCCCAAAATAAACCTCGAAACCAACACGCTGAAAGCAGGCTCGCCGCTCTTGATTATGTGAGTGAACGAAACCGCCACCTTCGACATGCTCACAGTCGCCGCAACATGCCCAATTGTGTGCGCCACAGCTACCTAAACATCGTTATCATCGAAAAGTTTTCAATCACTAACCACAAAACACCAAAATCCAGATCGCGGAAGCCTCAATCAAATTAATTAAACCAAAAATCAACTCACTGGAAAAAGCGATTTCCAAAATTCGAGATCGGTTTTGGGCGCCTCGGCGATCCGCAGTGCCCAGGAGACGAGCATGATGAGGGAGCCCGCCGCGAGCGAGAGCGTCGAGGTGAGCCATGGATAGGGATACGCATTCAGCACCTTCTTATTGTAGATGTTGAAGACCACATTCAAGCTCCACCAAGTGGCGAAGTAGATTCCGATCTTCACCTTCCTCGCCGACTCAGATCCGTCCACCACCGGCTCCAACCGGTCGGCCTCATATGCTCCGCAAGTGATCGATGACTCCTTCCTCCCAAGCGAGGCCCCAATGTGCAAGGGTTTAGAGATTGAAGACTTAGAGAGAGAAACAACGGAAAGCTCGGCAAACCCTGGCGATGGCGGCAATCGAGTTCTGATAGGGGCGATCCGTGGAGAGAGGGAAGGCTTGATGGATGAGGAGATCGGCGCAGGGCGGTTGAGGTTGAGATTGAGGGAGGAGATCATAGTAGCAAGGAATTCAAGGAAGGGCGGAAGAATTGATGGGATTCGACTAGGAAGATTGTTGGGAGTTTAAAAGAAGCAATTTTGGAGAGGTATTTATATTTGGAAAGATGGAAAGTTTTGCAGCTTTGGAAGTTCCAAAGGACATAATAGCAAAGAGATGGCTTTTGTATATGCTAAGCAACCAAAGCAGCAACTACTTTATATACAGTAGCTGCAAATAGAAGAGAAGAGATTACAAAAAGATACATTTCGGAATAAAGGTTTAAATTGACCGACCTTTCGTAATTAGGGATTCAATTCGCTCACCTTTCATAATTTGGGATCGAGGCATGTGTATTCTTCATAATAAGGGATTTATTATATTTTAGCTTATTTATGTGCTTTTTTAATATTATTTCCGTTTAACTATTTATCAATTGTCTAAATTATCTCCTTTAAATTTTTACATAAAAATGAAGATTTTGAATCAGATTTGGAGGATGCTCTCGAAGCTGATGATGAAATTAAAGATCTATGCAGTGCCAGGGATTATGTGATGGAGAAAAGGTCGTCTGATCCATTTTTCAACATGACTGACCAGAAATGGAACGAGATGATTAAGGAGGCTACTAAGCGTGGTCATCTTCAGGATACGAAGGAATGTGAAGACTTACTAGAGGATATGCTTAATCTCTTTCTCATTAGTATAAAAAAATTTCTGCCAAGTAAATTGCAGCATAGAGGTAGAGGAAAACATAAACCTAGAAGAAATACAGTAAAAATATGTGCGAAAATTTAAGAAGTTGACTCCAAGAAAGCCAATTTAGTGATAATAGTTCACGTAAATATATGGAAAAGAAGAAAAAAAAAGTTGGACAAATCCTATTTAGAAACGGTTGGATCTATATTTTTTATAGAATTTTGATAAAAAAATTTGAATGAGGTAATTTAAACAATTGATAAATGGTTAGAGAGAAATGATATTTAAAAAGCACATAAATAAGCTAAAATATCAGAAATCTCTTATTACGAAGAATACGCATGCCTCGATCCCAAATTACGAAAGGTCAGTGAATTGAATCCCTAATTACGAAAGGTCAGCGAATTTAAACCCTTATTCCGAAATTTCTCATTACAAAAACCCAAAGCCCTTCCCAATTTTATATTGTGGGTTTTTTTTTTATATTTTCTGTTATGTTTTAATCTGATAAAAATGAAATTTTGATTAAAAATTTATTTTCTATGTTTGAAAAATACTCTTAATTTCTTCAACATTTTTATGGAGTGGTAAATTTTATCATGAAGTTCTTGGATTGAACTTGTCCAGAAACATTATGGAAGAATAATTATCAAAATGATATTGTAAGATTTTGAACTAGTGGAAAAAGGGTATTCGTAATTTATTTTGTGTTAGTCGACAAGGAATGGTGTTACTAAGAGCATCTCTAATGGCGGACGTCCGGTCGGACGTGCGCGACAGGCGACCGGGACTTCCGCCATTGTGGCAGGGGAGGTCGGATACGGACGTCCCGTGAGGACGTCGGGTGTCCTCGGACGTCGGCGCGATGGGCGGGTCCAAGTCACGGCGTGACCACCGCGAATGTGAATATGGGGGTACCTCATGGAGAGGTCGAGCGGATGCGTGCATTTGCCGACATGCGGCAAACAGATGCCCATGTTCGACTTCAGAACGATATTATCGAAGAGGTTTGGATGCGGAAGGATTGACGTTGATGTTAGTACTTTTTTTTGTTTTATTACTATGTAATTTTTTTTTCAAATCATGTATGTTTTTTTTAAATGAAGTTATTAATTTTTCCCGTTCGTATTCGTGTTGAAATTTTATTTCCGTAAACGTAAATTGTTTTATTTGTGAATTTGTGATTTTTTTTTATTGCGGGAAGTCCTAGTGGGAAGGGCGATGGGAAGGGCGGATTGTGAAGGGGATGTCCTAGTGACGTGGCAGTGGGATGGGAAGTCCTAGTGACGTGGCGGGAGGTGTTTTCGGGATGTCCTAGTGGATGTGCGAGTGGGACATCCGCCCACTGGAGATGCTCTAATAGTAGAATGATGACGCCATCGCAACGTTCCCTATATTGGCGGCTCTTTTGACTCCGACATTGTTATTATTGTCACGCTATAGCAGCTTCCGACGAAATCGATTGATGCGAATCAAAGATTCGAGTTCTATTTTCCTACCTTTGCTTTAGGGTATCCATTATAGGCGGACAGTCCCAATAGCCCCACCCCTTTTTCTGTCCACAATTCCAGTTTATTTGTCCGCGCCACTTCCAATAGCCCAAAATTTTTTCGTTTATTTTAATTCAATTATAATCAAAATTATCCGACTATACGTAATTAAAAAACGGCTATAAGTGAAGAAATTAAAATTAAACACTAAATTTTCGTCATATTAAAGTAATGAACAAATTATAAAACGAAAATTTAATCTATTGAAAGTCACAATGGTCTTCATGCTGCGCCACCTCCCCTACGTGCCCAAACTTCTTCAATCAAATCGGCCTGGAGTGTGGTATGTGTTGTGCTCCTGCGCATATGAGTGAAACGTTGGAGCAAATATTCATTGCTCCGTGGTACGCTCATCTGTATCGGCATGGAGGCAACACCGTTACTTGTACTTGCGCCATCTTCCGGTGTCTAGCGCTCTGCAGCAAATCCTTCAATTTCTATTATCATATTGTGCAATATGATACATGTTAACATAATATTCGCGACATCATCTTCGTGCCAAACTCATGTCGGGCACCGTATAATGGCCCATCGCGCTTGGAGGACATCAAAAGCTCGCTCAACATCCTTTCTAGCAACCTCTTGTTTTCGCGCAAAATATTGTTTCTTCGGTCCAACCGGTTGGCGAATTGTCTTGACGAATACGGGCCACCGAGGGTATATCTCATCTGCCAAATAGTATCCCATGTTGTACTGCGTTCCGTTGGCTACGAAGCTGATTTCTGGACCCCTCCCCCCGACACTCATCATTGAAGAGAGGCGATGACTGAAGAACATTGATGTCGTTGTTCGAACCTGCAACACCGAAATACGCATGCCAGATCCGCAAACGGTAGTCAGCAACGGCTTCCAAAATCATCGATGGACCTTTGCTTTTGAAACCAGTAGTGAACTGGCCTTTCCTCGCCACCGGGCAGTTTCTCCACTCCCAATGCATGCAATCGATGCTTCCTAACATCCCTGGGAAACCGTGAACTGAACCATGCATATCTAGCAGTCTCTGGCACTCATCAGGGGTGGGCTTTCATAGGAACTCCGGACCAAATATTTTCAGGATCCCCTTACAAAACTGTTTGAGCACCGTTAGGCTAGTCGTCTCACCCATCTGTAGGCATTCGTCGAACATATCAGCCGGTCCGGCATAGGCAAGCTGCCTAATTGTAGCGGTGCATTTCTGAAAAGTAGACAGCCCGATACGGCCAGTGCAATCACTCCGGAGGGTGAAGCACTGGTACCGCTCCGCCAAATTCGTCGCTATATGATTGAACAGCCATTGCGGCATTCTGAATCACCGACGGAAAATCTCGAGTGGATAACGGGGGTTATCCACAAAGTAGTCCGCCATTAGACGCCGGTGCGCTCCGCTATGGTCTCGTTGGATGGTCCGACGACGAGTTATCGCACGAGGGATCGCGGCCTCCGCAACTTCCGCCTCGCGCGCCGCATCCTCCTCGTCGACTTGGTTCTGCACCTCTTGAATCAGCGAATTTCATGCGTCATTCCACAAATCGTCCATTTAAATACCGATCGAATCCATAAATTTTAGTGAGAGAAAGTATGAGTGAAGAGTTGGAATAGTGTGAAAATAATGAAGGGAATGGGGTGTATTTATAGGTAAATTAAATTGAATTTTTAAAAAAGGAAAAAAAATAAAATTCGTCCGCCCCGTATCCGGGGCGCCGCACACCGATTCTCGCACTATAGGCCGGCGCGTCCTCGCACTCTTCTCGCCGAAGGGCCGTCCGCCTCGGGGCTGACGATTCTCGCACTATAGGCCGGCGGGGCGGCTGCGGATTGGGGGCGGGCGGCGCGGCGCCCCTATAGTGGACACTCTTAAGTGGATTTATGAATGATTTATATCCAAATAGAACAATTTGTGCCAAGAATGTGTCATTTACATTGAATGATTTGGCAAGTCAACGTACTAATCTACTTGATTATTACATGAACTAGTGTAACACGTGTGGGGTGTACAGATCTTAATTTGCTTTATATTAATTCAAATTTATAAACATAATATACACCGCACAAAACAACAAAATTATTTCGTCTCCCAAAAATAGGAACTCTTTCCTTTTTGGTCTGTCCCTTAAAAAAAAACTTTCTATTTTAGGAAATTTCTTTCTCTCTAATGAAGTGGGACCCATTTTTCACTAACACACTTTTCTTTTTACATCTATCTTACTTTACTAATTTTGTATTAAAACTCATATCGTATCAAAAGTTTCTATTTTTAGAGGAGGAAATGAATATATAACTATTTAATATTAACAAATTTAGTAAAAATTGGCAAATTAGTCAACCCATTACATTAGTTGTAGTCATAATCTAAAAATTAAACAAAAATACTCCCTCCGTATTCAAAAAATAGATACACTTGAAACGACATGAGTTTTAATGCACAATTGGTGAAGTAAGTGAGAAAAATTGGTAAAGCAAGACAGAAGAAAAAAACATAAGTAAAGTAAGAGAGAGAAAGAGAAAGAGAAAAATGAGTGAAAGTAGAGTTAGTGAATTATGGGTCATTGTCCTAAAACAGAAAATTTCTAAAGTTTCTATTTTTAAGAAACGCCCCAAAATGGAAATAGTTGCTAAAGAGTATGTATGTTTAGAATAGATATTTAAAATTTCAATAAGAACAAATTATTAGAGTACCACATTACATAAAAAAGTGACTTTATTATTATGATAATTAATCATTGGTAATAAAGTGAAAATATAGTTTAGTTTATTTATTTTGAATAAAATTATTTTATACGAATTTGTTAGTGGAGTAAGAAATTAGGAGCAATGCATTTTATTTTAAAATTTATATATGTTATATTTGGAAATTGCACTATACACTTATTTGGTTTGACTTCATCGAGACTTCATCTTTCGCGAATCTTAAATGGTATTATAGTTCTTGTACAATTATTATATAAAAATAATAATACTAACATGAAAATTAATATACATTAAATATACTACAATAATATTCTTATATGAATGAAAATAAATTTAAAGATATCACAACTTAATTTGTTTAAATATGACAAAATTTTATGGATTGTTTGCTGATTTCACGGTTCAGTTGACTAAGAAAAAAGAATTAATAGGGTGGTATTCAATAAATTGTTAGGCAAATAAAAAACTGAATGAACTAAATCTGTTAGGATGAATTAAGTAAACAAAACATTTAATTTAATCGGCAAATCCAATAACATTAAACAAATAAAGAATTATATTAATCAGTTTAAATGAATTAAAGATGGCCAATTAATCCTAAACACATTAATAGCAATTCTTAATAGACAATCACACACGTTTATTATGCCCTAATAATGCACCAAACTATTCATCTTCTTCCTCATTTTCTTTCCATACCGAATATCTCTCTTCCGTTTTTCCCTTTCTTTAAATACAATATTATAGAATTTGTAAACGTTTTTTAAGTCGTAAACAGTAGTACCCCAAAGATGGATCGATATTGTTCAAAAATGCAAAAAAAAATGTAGATGATTTGTGATGCGTTTTTGCAGTACCGTTGGAGGCCGAATTTTCCTTTTTTACTTTAAATTAGTGGAATTCTTTAATAGGAAATTTTAATATATTTTCATATTTCCATGCATGAAAATTGATTAACGAAAATTTTCCATATTTACATGCAAGAAATTTTCCATAGCTCCATGCATGAAAATTGATTAATAGGAAATTTTCCATATATTTCCCATTCGAATTTTCAATAATTTTCATTATTTCCATATATTATTCAATTAATTCTTTAATTAATAAATATTTCATGAATAAAAATTGGTGATTGTTGGAATTGATTCATGATTAATCGAAATAACTATGTTAATTATTTAATGAGATTACTAACTGGAAATAAAATTGATTCATTATTTATTACTTCAGTCTACTTAAAAATGAAATGCTTTCTTTTTTAACTATTCTGCTAAAAATATAATGTTTCCTAGAATAATAATAATAACATTATAGCTAGATTCTCTACTTTTTCTCTCTTTTACTTTTTTATATCTAAATTTAACTCAAAAATTAACATTACATGTCAAAAGAAAATATTTAAAATTTAATAAGACGGATGGAGTATTAATAAATAAATTTATTAAATTTAGTAATAATAATTATCATTATTTCCATTATATGTATTTGGAATTAATAGTATAAATTAATGTGAGATGCGTGTGGAGGGGCATGGCAGGGTGTAAGGAGAAGCTCTCCATTGTGGGAGTCGTGGTCTGACGTGAAAAATAAGGGGAATGATGATATTTGTGGTGGGGAGTTGTGGCGTGACAGGAGGCGTGAGTTGGGAATACCCTTAGGCTTATTTGTCATTTTTGGTTGTCCACAAAAAAATATAGTACAGTTAAAAAGAGAAAGTTTTCAACAACTTCTCTCTTATTTTTTTTTCCCTATCTCTTATTAATTATATGAACCCCACATTCCACTAACACTATTTCTGTCTTACTTTTTTCTCTCTCGCTTACTAATAATATGGACCACATATTCAATTAACACTACTTCTCTCTTACTTTTTTTCCATTCTCTCTTACTTACCAATTCCACATTAAAACCCGTGTCATTCACAATGCGTCCTATTTTTCGTGGACGGAGGGAGTACTATATATATTTTGTTGCACTATAATATACTCTCGATGTTCCAACTAAGTTGAGTCGTATTTTTTGTGATGTCTCTATTAAGTTGAGACATTTCTTTTGGGAAAAAACATAATATTTAATCAGTCTTACTTTATTTCCTCTTCTATTTTACTCTCTCTTAGTTCTTCTATTTTATTTTCATCCTATTTATTTTATCTTTATTTAATCCATTTAATGATTTAACATAAATTCCTAATTTTGCTCACTTTTTATTTTACTCTCTCTTACTTTATTCACTTTATACTCTATTCTCACTATAGGTCGAGATAAAGCCACAACAACATGCACATATCCCACCAAAACTCATAGTATATCTTGAACCATTCTACTTTTTTCTCTCTCTTACTTTTTTTCATATTTCTCCCTTACGTTTTCATAGTATTTAGAAATCAATAATAAATGATTCATGACACTTTTTGGGCATGTACCGTTAGTTTAATTGCAGACCAGTATTTTATAGATGTATCTGTGAGAATCTAGTGAGTGTTAGTATTAGAATATTAATACTTCTGATATTGATGAACAATGCCTATGCTGTGCATAGAATAATTAGCAACTAATCAAGACAATACAGACAATTTCTTGTTCTAGCCAACTTCTTAATAATTTAATGTCCTAAAGCCTTCTTAGGAGAGCATGACCAATTTTGCTTTTCCTAGACTAATTTGTTTTTAACAAGTTGTTAAGAAATAATACAAGCAGACAGAATTTTAAAAGGTCAAACCATCTCATCACACAATTTTTTTTGCCTTTTTAATTGAAAATTTATGAACTCCATCTCCTTAAAATAAACGTATTACATGGATGATGATATATATATACTAAATAAGCTGATATGGTATGAGACCGTACCGAAATCTTTCGATACGGTAACGATATCAATTTTCCTATACCGCGGTATACCGTGGTAAACCGAATATTTGTTATATAGCATAGATTCGGTACACCGAATCCTTGGTGATACAGAAAATCGGTATATATTGAAATATTATATTATAGTTAATATATTTATATAGGAGTATAAAATAGAATTAAAAAGAAAAAATCTAAGAAAATCCTACTTTTAAATATTTTGTGTATAAAATAGTTTTTTTTTGCATAACGATATCACGGTATACCGTAAATGTGCGGTATACTGCGATAACGGTATCAAAAATTAACCATACCGAATTTTCGGTATACCGACAATTTGGTATGGTATCGGTATGATTTTTTGTCATACTACAGTTTTCGATATGGTATGCGGTATGACATTCTCGGTATGATACCATACTGACTACCCCTAGTCATAATCATTCATTTAGCAAAAAATAAAGGACAATACCAACTTATACTATATAGTCTGACCGAGTTGTGATCAATGTCGAACTAATTTTAAAAACCAAACTAGAGACCAAATTAGGGCCATTAGATTTAGTTTTTTTATGAGATTCGCTGATGTGTAAATTATTTCAGTCTTCATTACGAGCTCATTTTACTTCATTATAGTAGGTTTATTACTTCATTATGGTACGTAGTACCTTGAAACTACAATATGTTTTTACTTACTTCCAGTAGGTTTTGAAATGATTCAGCAAATGCTTCATTGGAATTCATTGAACTGAGTTTTTATTAATTCACTTTAAAAAATACAATTCATTCCAGTATATTTATTACTTCATTCAAAAACGTTATTACTTCATTATATAAGGCTTTTACTTCATTCCAGTAGGACTTAAAATACTTCTACACATACTTCATTCAAATAGTTTATTACATCATTCCATGTGCTTATTACACCATTCAATTAGGCTATCATTCCATTTTGTTGTCAGAATCGTGGCGACGGTGATAGACATTGAAGAGAGAAAGAACGGTACGCGATGGTGAAACCGCATGTACCTACTGGAATGAAGTAATAATCATATTGAAATGAAGTAAAAACCTACTGGAATGAAGTTAAATCCTCCTAATATGTTATGACTTATTTGCCCTGGGCTGAAGTAAAATAGGCTCGTGATGAAGGCGGAAATAATTTATACATTTGCACATCTCATCCATAAAAAACTAGATCTAAAAATCCTAATTTGATATAGTTCTGCGGTTCTACAATAAAGAGTGGATTTACATATAATGTGACTCTAGTACGACCAGTACAAATAGATCCATCTCTATATACACAATGACAACAAAACAAAACAAATAATAACAAAGACAAAGTTGAAGACAGTAAATCAAACTTATAGCATAACCCCAACCAACAAATTGAAATTAACACATTCTTGCAATTCTGCCCCTCCTCCGAAACCAACAAATTCATATTAACACATTCATATGTATTGTGTTGATATATACTTGTGAATTCTCATATATATGGCTCCATTTTTTCTTATTGATCAATTGATATTTACATATAAGGAGATGATCAAAGTATAACTAATATTAAGTGTATAACTAGAGAACAAATCTCAGCAATTAGATCAAAATGATCTAGTTCACTATATGAGCGATTTAGTTCACTATAAGAGTGATTTAGTTCACTACAGAAAGGAGTGAACCAAAACACCATTATAGTGAATTATTTACTTCATGAATGATTTAGTTCACTGTAAATGCGTTTTGGTTCACTCCTTCATGTAGTGAACTAAATCACTCTTATAGTGAACTAAATTGCTCTTATAGTAAACTAAATTCGTGTTCTCTAGTTATGCATTTAAGTAGTGGTTTCATTAGATCACTACTCTTAATGTATATTGTGTTGATATACTAATTGGTGTATTGTTATATTAATATTATTGTATTGATTTTTTTTAATGTAATATATAGACATTGTTTATGCTCGTGCATATTGATATTCCAGTGTGCAAGTGTTGATATATTGATGTGATTGGATTTTATATGTATCACACATCAATGAATTGTATTGATATAGTAGTAAAATTGTTTCGATATATTTAATACATAAGGTTTGACATTTGTGATGATATCAAATCACAATAAATCCCATTATCTCATAGAAACTGGCTGAATTTCTTTTTTTTCATCCAATAAAAATAGTTCATATTTATTTATGAAATCACTTTCTCTTTTATTTTATCATTTATTGATTCTACCACACTATACCATTTTTTTCTCATTTTCTTTTACTTTATCAATTATATATTAAAACTCGTGTTATCTTGAAATGACCTATTTCTATGAGACGAAGGGAATATATATTAAGAGAGAAAATGAATTTTTCTGGAAAAAAATAATGTGAATTAAATTGAAAGTTGCAAAAAATCTTGTAATATAAAAGAAAAATTACAGGGCATTAAACAAAAAAAAAAGTATGCAAGAGATTTTAGGGTTTAATGAACTATTAATAGATGCAGATTACAATCTTACCCTTTCTACATTAAATAAATCAAAAATAAATTTCACATGGCATTTTTTAAAGTCATTGGATATAGAGATCTAACTGTTCATATTTGTTTTTTGTTATTACGAGTTGTATGCTTAATTCTTGAACGAGAATTTGGAAATAGTGTGCAATCTATGATTGTGTACTTTACTTCGAGAGAAAACATGATCTACCATAGAGATTAGCTTAATTTTGTAGTAACTAAGTCTGATACATGATATCTTTATGGATATGATATCTTATTTACTATTGACTACTAGCATCGTACATTTGGAGTGCGTAGTGCACGAATTGTGTTGTACGTGTACATTGTGTTATTATATTCCACCCCTCCCACAAAAATAAGGACACTTTCCTTTTTCATCTATCCCATAAAGATATCTCATTTTCATTTATGGATACATAATAACTAAGTCTGATACATGATATCTTTATGGATATGATATCTTATTTACTATTGACTACTAGCATCGTACATTTGGAGTGCGTAGTGCACGAATTGTGTTGTACGTGTACATTGTGTTATTATATTCCACCCCTCCCACAAAAATAAGGACACTTTCCTTTTTCATCTATCCCATAAAGATATCTCATTTTCATTTATGGATACATGATAACTAAGTCTGATACATGATATCTTTATGGATATGATATCTTATTTACTATTGACTACTAGCATCGTACATTTGGAGTGCGTAGTGCACGAATTGTGTTGTACGTGTACATTGTGTTATTATATTCCACCCCTCCCACAAAAATAAGGACACTTTCCTTTTTCATCTATCCCATAAAAATATCTCATTTTCATTTATAGAAAGTTCTTCCAAACTCATTATCAATATACATTAATTTATTTATAATTATACCACTAGGACCACCATTAACCACTAATAATAATGAGTCTCATTATCCACTAACATTATTTTAACTATTATTATTATTATTATTATTATTATTATTATTATTATTATTATTATTATTATTATTATTATTATTATTATTATTATTATTATTATTATTATTATTATTATTATTATTTCTCTTATTTTATCAATTATGCTTTAATTCTCTTGTCGTCCCAAACGTTGTTATATTTTGTTACAAAGGGAGTATGTGTGCCGCGGGCCAGTGACAGATTTTCTTTATTGTATCAGTAATGTGTGTGAGCATGTCATGTGTTGTGTAGCGTGTCAGCGTGTTTGTATACTATGCATGCATTATGTGTGTATGTGTATGCAATGTGTACTGTGTATGTGTATGCAATGTGTACTGTGTATGTGATAGGAACATGATATTCTATTTTATTCGATTTACTGAGGTAAATCTACGTCCACGGGAAGAAGAGAGGGCAAATTTGTATTGCTTGGTCTCGCTTACAGATTACAATACTGATTTGCTATAAGATTCAGGATCTAGAGAGCTTAACCTTCGTCTATCTGATCTAAGTTCTATTTATACATTCGAACTAAGATCGTGGTTTGCAGCCCTGGTAGGGGGGTTGATAACTGCTTAATACCACTAAATAGATCGTGGGTGTAATGGAGGTCGTGGAGATCCTGCATGGGTCCACTATCTCCTTGTTCGGTCGAATACTGAGACCGAACTGCTGAACTTTGCCGATCAGCTTTTGCCGATCTGAGAGTTGAGCTCGATTGGTCGGCTTTTACCGAGCTATAGGCTGTGACCGAACTCTTTGGTTGTGCCGAACTGATACTACCGAGCTATAGGCTGTGACCGAACTCTTTGGTTGTGCCGAACTGATACTCTTTCTTGGGTTTTGGGCTGATGGGCCGTCACTGCTATTGGGCTCGCAATTAGGGCTTAGTTGTTTAGTTCGTATCCCATCACCACCCCCCCCGAAAAGCGAAGTAAATCACTTCGGCATTTTGTAAGGGGGTCAGGAGGCGTGCTCTGCACGTGTCTGCATTAAATGTGACAGCAAATCCGGCCAGAGAATCCAGAAAAAGTGGGATTTGAAACGGTGCGACGAATTTGAAATGCCTTTGCGAATCTGATAAATATTTCCTCTCTTCATCATTGGAATACTTTTGCGATTATTTCTTCTGTATTCTCTCTCTTTTTCGTAAAATTTTCTTCCGCTTCTTCAAGAATTTCTTCAGACTTTCGACCATCAAAGAGTAAGAATCATGTCTTCTTCTTCTGAATCTGTTTCTGAATCAGGTAGTGGTAGGAAGGGGGGTGAGGGGTCTTCTGGCCGGAAAAGGTCCGGGGAGAAGACGGTAGAATATTTTCACAGCATTTTGAGTAAGGATACTGTGATATCCTTACACGGAAAATATTTTCTTCCTGGGGGGTTAGTGGTGATTCCCGACGACATTCATAGGGCTAACTCGCCGCCGGAGGGTTATGCCACCGTTTACGAAGCCTGCTTAGAATGCGGGCTTCGTTTCCCTCTTCCCCCTGCCTTTGTAGAGCTTCTTGATTTTTTTCAACTTCCTTTAGGTCAGGTGACTCCAAATTCTTGGAGGCACTTATCGGCCTTTGCTGCCGAGCTGCGTAGACTAGAAAAGGATCTGTCTCTGAGGGCAATCCTTAATTTCTTTCAGTTTAAGAGAAAGGGATCCTGGTTTTACTTGATCCCTTTACAGCCCTTCAGAGCATTCTGTAAAACCAAATGGCCGAAGTGGCAAAATCGTTTCTTTTTTTACAATAGGACAGCGGCTCCGGACTTTTCCTGGAGAGGGCCGAAGTCCGTAATTCCTCATCCTCGGGTAGAACCGTTGGACGAGCTCGAGGGCGAGCTCAATAAGATTCCCATGATTAGGAAACAGTATTCGGAATCTGAGCTCGTCAAGGGTGACTTCGTGTTCGATTCCTCGTCTTCGGACGAAGAGACTGAGGGTGAGGATTTCTTTTTTATGCTTTACTGCTTTAGCGGCGAAAACTAACTTTGTTTTCTCGCTTTTTGGCAGTGAACATGCTAAGCAGGCTAGGTCGCAAATCCTCCGAATCCAAGGAGCCGGAGAAACAGAGAGCCACCAGCTCGGCGTCTGATGCCGAGAAGAATCCGAAGAGGCAGAAGACCTCTTCGAGTCAGTCTTCGGATCCAAAAAAGCCGGAATCGACTTCGGCAAAGGGGAAGGCGAAGACTCAGAAACCCCCAAAAGCGCCACAGAGAGACATTGTCTTGGGGGGTTGTGGATCCGGAGCGGTTGCGGCCACTTCGGAACATATCTCTGAGCCCTTTTTATGGCCAAAGGACTTTGTGGAGGTGAATTTCCTTCTTGATTTTCTGGTTTTGCTTCTTTCCTATATTTTTTGTGGCCCCTCTGTTGACTTTTTTCCTTTTTCCATTTTCAGAGGAACAATATGCTCTGCAAGCTCGTCACAGTTGAACTCTCTAAAGCGTCCAGCGATTATGATGAGATGCAGAGGAATTTGAATGCTGCTCGTCACCAGGCCGAACAGGCTCGGGCAGACTTTGAGGAGGCAAGGGCCGCTAGGATCTCGGCTCAGGATGAAGCCCAGCGTGCCAAAAACCAGCTCATCATCCAGAGAGAGCAGTCGAAACAGAGGGAGGCTGCTGCCGTGGTTGCTCAGGGGGAGGCTCTCCGTGTTTACACGGAGAAACTCTTTTTGAGCAATCAATTTTCGGCCCTTATCGGCGATCTGCTGAAATTGATGACCGATAACGCTGAGCAGGAACCCGAAGTCGTTTTGCCGCTGTATGGCCGAGAGATTGCAGCGCGCCTCCAGAGTCTGCCGCTCCTTGAGGAGCTTGCGTCTTCATCGGTCCTGCTTTCTGCTGAACGAGTCCGTAATTGCCGTGCTGACCGTGACGAGAACATGGAGGCCATCTTTGCCTCCTTGGGGCCTGTTTCACCCGCTTCAATTTTCAAAGAAGAGGGTGAGCAGGAAAATGAGGCCGGCAAGGAGACCGAGCAGAGGGATCAGCAGACCGGCGACGGGCACGCCGAGCAAGAGGTGCAGCAGATCGGCGATGGGGGCGCCGAGCAGGAGGGAGGGAGGAGGGAGGCCGAGGCTGAGACCGAGGTCGACAAGGAGAAAGAAGCTGAAACCCACAGGGAAGCCGGAGACGAAACTGGCGAAGTATGATTTCGTCTCCCTTCTCTTAGTTTAGTTTCTTTCTTTCTATTTGTAAAATGGCCTTGAAGCCCTCCTTGTGTAAATTTTTTCTTTGAATGAAAAAATTCTCCTTTCTACACTCGTGTCTTCTTTATAGCTTTTCTTAATCTCTTTTACTCCTATTGTGGTTTACTGCCTGCTCGGTAAACTGAAATGCCGAACTGACATAGCTGCTTCGTATTCTTAACTCTAAGGAGCTGGAGGTACTTCACTGGAAGCGGCTATACTCTTTGGCTTTAAATGAAGCTGAGAAAAAAGCTATAGATGACCAGATGAAGTATGATGAACTCTTGGCTCGTTTAGTGGAGCTGGAGTCCAACAATAAGGACTTAGAGTCCATAAAGAAAGATCTGGAGGCCGAGCTGAATACGGTCATCGCTGAGAGGACTGCATATGAAGATTTCATCTGCGGGCGCGGGGGAATGACTATATCTGAAGTTCAGAATCAAGTTGATGAATTGTGGGAGGAGCTTCATGTACTCCGGAAGAACAATGTGCTGGAGAGCTCGGCTTGCCAACAAGTTGTGAAATCATTGCGGCGCTTGGCTTCTCTGTACGACATCATTCTTTCCCGGCGTCCCTCAATCGAGAGATTCCTTAGCCGTTTCCCGCTAACAGATGCTCACACTCCAACTCAAACCTCTAATCCACTTACTCAAAATTCTACTCCAAATCAGCAACTGACTCAGGAGCAACCGGAAACGTCAAGACAAGAACGCCCTGAAGTTCGTAGAGGAGTTGTGAATATGAGTGAGCAAGATCAGCAAATGCTTCGTGAAGAGACTCTTCGCCGCCGAGGTGCTAGAACTTCCCGGACTCAGGGAAGAGACGGTAGGTCGATCAGAGCATCTCGTCCACCTACTTATTCGTCAACTGCTCGGAACGCCCGAACTCAGCATCATGAGGATTTTTCGGATAGGTGGCTCAACTTTAGCAATCGTAGACAGTAGAATAGTCCTTTGTAATGGTGTAACGCATTCTCGTAGGGCAGCGGAATTGTGTGCCCAACAAGACTTAGTAAATGAAAATTTTTCATTTCGCTTCTATCACTGCGTATTTACAGTTCAGCGATTTTTTATTTCATTTATTGTACTCGTCCTCGGTCTTATGAAGTAAACTCTTCTTTGACCGGACTTAGTTAGTGTCCTTATTTGGCGAGTTTTATCGCTTGGATTGGACTTTCCCTGTACTCGTCCTCGGTCCTATGAAGTAAACTCTTCTTTGACCGGACTTAGTTAGTGTCCTTATTTGGCGAGTTTTATCGCTTGGATTGGACTTTCCCTAGTTAACAGAAGTGGTTTTCGGCTTATTGCAGTTCGTTTCAGACGAATTGCTTGTTTCTTAAGCTGAATTGTGGAGTCTTGTATCTTCCTTAGAAGCTTGGACTCACAATTGTCTTTAATAATTGATCTAAAAAGGGGATCAGCCTTTAAAGAACAATATACCTCAGTAACATTTATAAGAGACAAAACGCACATAGAGAGACAAAACGCACATAGAGAGACAAAACGCACATAGAGAGACAAATAAAAAGGACGAAAAAGATTTTAATCTTTTAAAAAACGACAAGTATAAAGAACAATACAAATATGAAAGCACATACCCCTAGGACCGAACTAGACACGAGACTGACCGGACCTTGTCTCTTACAAATAGAACTTCTTGAGGTTGGAAATGTGCCATGTTCGGGGTACTTGTTCTCCTGACATGTGAGTCAATTTATAAGACCCTTTTCCCAGTACTTCTGACACCCGATACGGACCTTCCCATGTGGGTTCAAGTTTGCCCAGCTTTTCTGCTCGGCTTACTTCATTGTTTCTCAATACGAGATCTCCCACTTGAAACTGCAGCTTTTTCACCCTTTGGTTATAATACCGGGTTACTTGCTCCTTGTACTTGGCTGCTTTTATGCAGGCCAATTCTCTTCTTTCTTCGGCAAGATCTAGTTCGGCTCTCAGTCCGTCATCATTCAGTTCTGTTGAGAAATTGAGGGTTCGGGGGCTGGGTATGCCGATCTCAACCGGAATTACGGCTTCAGTGCCGTACACTAGACTGTACGGAGTTTCACCGTTGGAGGTTTTTGGTGTAGTTCGGTAAGACCATAGGACTTGAGGAAGATTTTCTACCCATTGTCCTTTGGCTTGTTCTAACCGAGCTTTTAATCCTTTCACCAAAATACGGTTTGTTACTTCCGTTTGTCCGTTTGCTTGTGGGTGAGAGACCGAAGTGAACCGCTGTTGAATATTCAACTCTTGGCACCAATTCTTGAATGTTTTGTCAGTAAACTGAGTCCCATTATCCGAAATGAGGATATGGGGTATGCCAAATTGGCAAACTATGTTCTTCCAGACAAAATCTAATGCCTTTGAGCTCGTTATCGTAGCTAATGGTTCAGCCTCCACCCACTTTGTGAAGTAATCCACGGCAACGATCAAGAATTTCATTTGCCGGGGAGCTTGTGGTAGTGGTCCTACTATGTCTATGCCCCATTGCATAAAAGGCCAAGGGCTTTGCATAGCACATAGATCAGTCTGCGGCATCCTTGGGATATTTGCATGGATTTGGCATTTCGTACATTTCTTAACTAGCCGTACTGCTTCTTGTACCAAAGTTGGCCAATAATATCCCCATCTCAGAACTTTTTTAGCTAATGCTCTAGCTCCGATGTGGCTACCGCAAGATCCTTCATGAACTTCTCTAAGGATGTAATCCGTCTCTTCTGGTCCTACACATCGCAATAACGGTTGAAGGTAGGACTTTCTATATAGGACTCCTTCATGAAGTTCATACCGACGTGCTCGGCATGTGATTTTCCTTGCTTCTCTCTTATCCTCGGGCAGTTGTCCTTGATCTAGATACTTTAATATTGGCGTCATCCAGTTTGGTGAACTGGTTACTGAGTGTACTTCAGCTTCATCAATGCTTCTGTGCGGTAATTCCTCCACCCTTGAGCTCGGATATGAGGCCAACTTACCTAAAGTATCTGCTCGGCTATTTCCCGCTCTGGGAATGTGGATTATCCGAAAATAAGAGAAATTTCGGCTAATACTTTGCGCTTTGTCCAAGTATTTTTTCATCCTTTCACCACGGGCTTCACTTGTACCCAGCATGTGATTCACTATGACTTGTGAATCACAATGAATTTTGAGAGATTTGACAAGTAGACGTTGCGCTAACTGAAGTCCGGCAAGAAGGGCTTCGTATTCGGCTTCGTTATTAGTGGTTGGGAATAAGAACCGAAGTGAATAAGTTACTTCGTGTCCGTCGGGAGCGATAAGTAGAATACCAGCTCCACTTCCTGTCTTATTCGAAGCTCCATCCACGAATCCAATCCAACAGTCCGGCGGCTCTACTTCGGGTTTCTGGGGCAGTGTTAGTTCATCATTGGTAGGATTTTTCTGTTCGGCAATAGTAGGGATTGCCTGATCGAACTTTACCTCTACAAGAAAATCTGCCAAGGCTTGTCCCTTGATGGCTTTCCGAGGTAGATATTCTATTGAATGTTCTCCCAACTCTATGGCCCACTTGGCAATTCTGCCCGATGCTTCGGGCTTAGTCAAAACTTGCCGAAGTGGAAGATCGGTTAAGACGCACACTTTGTGAGCATAGAAATATGGCCGCAGTCTCCTTGCTGCATTTACTAATGCCAGAGCAATTTTTTCCAGAGGTTGATACCTTGTTTCGGGACCTCTTAATGCTCGGCTTGTAAAGTAGATAGGACGCTGTTTTAGGCCTTCTTCTCGTACAAGCACCACGCTAATGGTTTGATCTGATGCTGCTAAATATAAGAATATCACTTCGGCATCTGTTGGAGCAGAGAGAATAGGAAGTTCGGTTAAATAACATTTGAGTTCGTCAAAAGCCTTCTTCTGTTTGGCTCCCCACTCAAACTTTGGTGCCTTCTTCAAAACATTGAAGAACGGCATTTGCTTCTCGGCTGCTTGGGAAAGGAATCTATTCAGTGCGGCTAGACATCCAGTTAGCCTTTGCACATCATGTATTGACTTCGGCATTACCATGTTCTGAACAACTTGAACCTTTAGGGGATTTGCCTTGAGTCCTTCCTTTGAAACCCAACAACCCAGAAATTTTCCTGAATCTACCAAAAAGGTACATTTTTGGGGATTGAGTTTGAGGTTGGCTTTTTTGAGCACGTCGAGAGTGGATTTGAGATTGTTTTCGTACTCCGAAGTGCTTCTGCTTTTAACAACTATGTCGTCAACATATACTTCAACCTCTTTTCCGATCAGGTGCCGAAATAGCTTATCTACCATCCTTTGATATGTGGCTCCGGCATTCTTTAAACCAAATGGCATCTTTTTATAAGCAAAAATACCGAAGTCAGTAATGAAAGCCGTTTTTGAAGCATCATTCTCATCCATTAAAACTTGGTGGTATCCTTTATACAAATCAAGAAAACAGAAAATTTCGAAGCCTATCAGAGCTTCTACTTTTTTATCTATGTTGGGAAGGGGGTAGCAATCTTTAGGACATTGCTTATTTAGATCCGTAAAATCTATGCACATCCGCCAACCTCCTTCTTTTTTCTTGATCATCACAGGATTGGCCACCCAAGAAGGATATTTTACTTCAAATAATACATCCGCTTTCAGTAATTGGCGGACTTCGTCATGGATGACTTGATTTCTTTCTGCCGCAAAGAGTCTTTGCTTCTGTTTTATAGGCCGGACTGAAGGATCAATATTTAACCGATGTGTAATTACCTCGGGAGACACTCCAGTCATGTCCAACGGAGACCACGCAAAGACATCTTTGTACTCTTTGAGGAGCTGGATGGTCTTTTCCCGGAGTAGAGGTGTTCCCGCGAAACCGATCTTGACCGTTCTGGATGGATCGTCTTCGTATAACTGAACTGGTCGTGAGTTCGGCTCCGGTGTGACTTCGTTCATTTCGCCTGCCTCTGACTCCGGCTGCTGTGATTGCTATGCTTGATGGTGCCGATCTGATTGTTCGGCACTTTTAAGCGCAATCTGCAGACATTCTTTTGCTCTCTTTTGATCACCTCGGATGACTGCTATCCCTCCTTTAGTGGGGATCTTGATCGTGAGGTGATAAGTAGAGCAAATGGCCCGAACTGTGTTGAGCCAGTCTCTTCCCAGTATAATGTTATCGGGGATCGAGCTTTTACCACAAAAAACTCGATCATCGTACTGGAGCTAGTAGGCGCTCTTCCTACCGTAATCGGAAGGCTGATAATACCTTCAGGGCAGGTGTCCTCCTGGGCGAAACTTTTCAGAGGAAGTGGGGCCGGACTGAGCCGAGCTGGATCCACTTCCAGTTTATCAAAACATTCTTTAAAAAGAATGCTAACCGACGCTCCTGTATCCACAAACACTCTGTGGATCAGTTTGTTTGCCACTCCAGCTTGAATGACAATAGCGTCTTGATGAGGAGAAATGGCCGGGACGGGATCTGCATCTGAAAATGTAATCACTTCCTCCTTCTTCAGCCTTTTATGTGTTGGCTCCTCTCGGTTGAAGCCTCTGCGCTCTGATTTTAGAGACGATTTAGTCTTCCCGGCTGGGATAGCGTCAATAGTCTGGATTACTCCATCATATTGCGGCTCGTCATCGTCTTCGGGATCCTGTTGCCTTTTAGGATCCTGAGGAGCGCAGTTCGCACTTCTCTGTTTCTTATTCTTTTTCGGCGGCTTGCTTTGGTATTTTTTTAACGTCCCTGCTTTCACAAGAACATCAATATCTGCTGCCAAATTTCGGCACTCCTCGGTATCGTGACCGTGGTCTTGATGGAAGGAGCAATATTTATCCTGACTTCGGCGCGTGGCCGATTTCGTCATCGACTTTGGTTTTTCGAACATATCAGAATGCAGTTCGAAAATTTCCACTCTCGACTTGTTCAATGGTACGAACTGAGCGGGTGGTTTCTCAGGATTGAGACGTGGTCCCAATCTGTCTTGTACCGGTGCCCTTTGAATTCTTTCAAAAGGAGTTCGGCGAAGATGTCCCTGATCGCTATGATCGGGCTTCCTCTTGTCTCCTCTGGAAGAGCTGTCTAAAGACCGTTTTCGACGGTCTGCCTCATCAGCACGAGAAAACTGGTCCGCAATGTCCCACATCTCTTGAGCTGTTTGCGGACTGCATTCAACGAGCTTTCTGTAGAGAGCTCCGGGCAGAATTCCATTTTGGAATGCCGAAACGACAAGTAGATCATTGAGATCATCTACTTGTAGGCATTCCTTGTGGAATCTTGTCATGAAGTCGCTAATCTTTTCATCGCGACCTTGACGTATAGAAAGCAGCTGAGCCGAAGTGATTCGGGTTTCAGCTTTCTGGAAGAACCTCCTATGAAAAGCATCCATTAGATCTCTGTAAGATCTAATGCTGCCTTGAGGGAGGCTATCAAACCACCTTCTTGCGTTCCCGATGAGCAGCTCGGGAAACAGCTTACACATATGAACCTCATTGAGACCTTGGTTCGCCATATTATACTGATAGCGTCCCAGGAAATCATGAGGATCCACTAACCCGTCATAAGTCACTGACGGAGTTCGGTAATTCTGTGGCAACGGAGTTCTGGTGATATCATCCGAAAATGGAGTCTTCAGCGCTCCATACATAGCGAATCTGACATCTCTACGGTATGGTGGAGATGGAGTTCTCCTGTGATTTCGGTAACAAGGAGGAGAAGGAACATATCGGTGGTGAGGATTCTTTCTCCTGGAAGATACGACACTACTGCGGTAGTGACTTTCATGTCTGGAGGGGGAGGGAGAATCCGCCGTTTTCTTCTCCGGCTTCTGGCTCTTTTGCAGGAATGTTAAGAACTCATCTTGCTTCTCAGCCAAGAACAACTTGACAGCCTCATTCAAAGCGAGCTGCTGGGGAGGCTCGGTGCGATGACTTTTTGAGTGGTTTGTTCTTTCACCGTGAGAACTGGAGGCAGATTTCTCCCGAGGCTGTTTTCCGGACCTACGGGCTGGACTAGCTTCCTCACGTTCATCACGGACGGAAGTATGGGTATTATGTGATCTGGTACGCATTTTTTGGTGGAAGAGGATCAAAAACTCGCTTTTATCACAGTTTTGGTTCTCTGTTTCCCACAGACGGCGCCAGTGATGATGTGGCGAATTTTTGATGGGAATAAATGCAAGTAATAAACGATCACAACTCGGAAAATTACGTGGTTCGATTTACTGAGGTAAATCTACGTCCACGGGAAGAAGAGAGGGCAAATTTGTATTGCTTGGTCTCGCTTACAGATTACAATACTGATTTGCTATAAGATTCAGGATCTAGAGAGCTTAACCTTCGTCTATCTGATCTAAGTTCTATTTATACATTCGAACTAAGATCGTGGTTTGCAGCCCTGGTAGGGGGGTTGATAACTGCTTAATACCACTAAATAGATCGTGGGTGTAATGGAGGTCGTGGAGATCCTGCATGGGTCCACTATCTCCTTGTTCGGTCGAATACTGAGACCGAACTGCTGAACTTTGCCGATCAGCTTTTGCCGATCTGAGAGTTGAGCTCGATTGGTCGGCTTTTACCGAGCTATAGGCTGTGACCGAACTCTTTGGTTGTGCCGAACTGATACTACCGAGCTATAGGCTGTGACCGAACTCTTTGGTTGTGCCGAACTGATACTCTTTCTTGGGTTTTGGGCTGATGGGCCGTCACTGCTATTGGGCTCGCAATTAGGGCTTAGTTGTTTAGTTCGTATCCCATCAGTTGTTATATTTTGTTACGAAGGGAGTATGTGTGCCGCGGGCCAGTGACAGATTTTCTTTATTGTATCAGTAATGTGTGTGAGCATGTCATGTGTTGTGTAGCGTGTCAGCGTGTTTGTATACTATGCATGCATTATGTGTGTATGTGTATGCAATGTGTACTGTGTATGTGATAGGAACATGATATTCTATTTTATTCCGGAAGGGAGCTGATATTCTCTCCGTATATTTATTTAGTTTATTTATGTTTTAGTATTATTTAGTTAGTTATGATTTTATTTACTTTTCATAGTGGTTAGGATTTGATTTGGTTTCCTAGTTTATAGAAGATTTTTTTGTACCACATATATTATAAATATGTGTGGAGTTTTTTATTATTATTAAGAAGAATGAATTAAAGTAATATTTATCATTCTCTCTCTACGGTTCTCCCTCTTAGAGAAACCGATTTCTCTCTAATCTCTCTCAAAATTCACGTCTCTTTCACTCAAATAACTACTTTGATAGGTAAACCCTATCAGTATGCAGTTTGTGCATTGTGTGTAATGTGTGCATTGTATTAGTGGGTATGCGCTACATGGTGCTACGTGTATAATATGTATATTGTTTTGTAACTGTGTATATGCTATCCGCACGCAGTGTACAAATATTCTCAATTTTATAGTTTATTGAATTTTAAATTGTAAAATTAAGAAAATTAATTTTAAATCCAAATATTTTACAACACCAAACATGATTTGAAATTCAAAGCTCCTATTTTAGTTTTAGATCTTTAATTCATGATACAAAACGAAGCCTAATATATGTTAAATAAATCATTCATACGTGACTTTTTAAAAATAGAATGAACTACCCTAATAATCGCTGATCTTGTCGAAAAATGCACCAATGATCCATAAAAAAATTTTATAGCCTTTTTGGTTCTTAAAAATTACTCACTCCGTCCCATAGTAGATGTCACACTTTCCTTTTTAGTTTGTCCCATAAAAGATGTCACATTTCCTCTTTTGGAAAAAGTTCTTTCCCACGTCAATTATAAAATTATATTTTCTCTCACCACTTAACATAAAAATAACATCTCCTAAAATCTCGTGCCATCTTCAAAGTGTGACATTTACTATGAGATGGAGGGAGTACATTTTTTGGTACCTGTCTGTTTTTTATACCTCTTTACATTTGAAAAATCATCCAAATGCCATGGAGGGCATTTTTGGTCGTTGAAAATCACATTTTTTACCTCTTCATTCACGACGGAACTACGTAGGGCCAAGCCCCCGCGCCAGCGGGGGCTTGTTCGGCACCGGACCCCGACCCCGCCTTATACCTCCGTTTTCCGACCGATCTCCGCCCTAGATTAAGCCCTGCATTCCAACGTCCAGACTCCAGGGAATCTGCCGCCTCTGCCGCTGATTCGGTGAAATTGAAAAGTTGTTGGAGAAGATGGGAATTGGGCTTTTAAGTTTTGAGCCATTTATATAATTGTTGGGCTGCTTTTAATTTTTGGCTATAATAAATGAATGATGCCCTTGACATGATTAGCCGATTCAGATAAGAATTTGATTGGTATGTAAATGTTTAAAATTTTATCATATAAAATAATCTTAAGTGCATCAATTGTGTGCAATACGTCTCATGTTTTTTATAAATTTTGTTTGCCCCCATACCTCCTAATTTACTTGGTACTTAGATTCAGATCACTTGGTGGTTTGGTAGAATTAGAATTAGTAGTATAAAAATTATTTGTAAGTGTTATGAAAGTAGTTGTTAATAAATTTATTAGTATGTGAAATTTATTTAAGATATATTTGTGAAATGGAATGAGAGATGAATCATTCTTAGGCGATTGAGAATGAGACTAAGATAAATTTTGTATGCATTGAGAAATAAATTTTAAAAAAATATCGTAATGAGACTATTCTTAGGCAATTTCAAGACATAGCAATTTGTCGAAAACAGTTACTCCTTCCGCGACTAAGAGTCTCTTTTTCCATTTTGGTCTCTCCACAACCAGGAATCCCGGTTCATTATTATTATAAAATTAAAAGAGACATACATTCCACTAATTCAATTCACTCACATTTCACTTAAACTAGTAATATATATAAGTGGGACCCATATTCCACTAATTTTCTTCCACCCATTTTCTTAACATTTCTTAAAATCTGTGCCCGAAGAAATGAGACTCTTGTTCGCAGATGGAGGAGTATCATCTAGTGTGTCGTAAAAGTTGTACAGACATTACATGTAAAGTTAAATATTTTAATATTATTATTTTTAAAATTTAAGCCCCAGCTTATTTAATTTCCTGGTTCCGTCACTGACTTCATTCTTGCAATGTTTTCGGACATATATAAAAGCACATTTTCGGGCTAAATTTTTTTACCTTTTTAGTACTAGTTGATTATATATTTTTACAACATAAAACATTTTCTTTTGAATTATAATTCGCTTAAATTTTTTTAATAATTACTTGAATAACGTATATATTGAGCTTTATAATAAAAAAAAGTTACTTTAGTTTACTTTAATATTGTGTTTTACGGTAAATATAATTCACTTAAATTTTAATTATTATACTTTAAAAATATTTTCTCACTATACTATATTATAATTAACATAATTAAAATATTTATTTTTCACTCAAGTAAAGTAACATTTAAATATTTAAGTAACATTTTTTAAGTAAAAAATTTACTATAGTTCACTATAATATTTTTTCTTCTCAAGTTAAAAAAAATTAATTAAATTTTTTAAGTGAAAATAAATCACATGCAAAAAAAATTATATAATTCACTTTAATGTTTTTATTAAAAAAAGTCACTATTAAATTTATTTTTTTCTTCATATAGACTGAGTTTTATAATGAATACTACTAATACTTAATTTTAAAAATAAATAAAATATAATTAAACTATTTATTTTTAAACTCATAATGAAAATAAATTATTTTAAGTAAATAAAAATAGTATACAAGTATTTAAGGAGTAACTAAAAATACAAAAATAGTATACTAGTATTTAAAGTCTAAAATGCCCTCAAACATTTAAAATTTACATTTTTGGTGTATAGGGTTACTTTAATCTTATTGTACCAAAAAAGATTATAAAATTCTTTTAAGGAACATTGGCGCATTTTTCGACAAAATCAGGAAATATATAGGATAGTTCACTCTTTTAAATAAAACAAGCAAGCTATTATATTTAATAATCAGATCGGCCGATTGGGGATGCACCGCATGAAATCAAGTGAATTTACAAAGTGTACAAGAATTTATTTCATTAGTACAAATCAATACAATACACAAATTATATGCCAATTAATTGCGAACACTCGCCTTATTATTCCCAGAGTGCATCAAACACACAATGAATCTACCACCAAACAAAACAAGCCAAAAACCCCAAACCTTACCAAAAAAGAAAAAAAAAACAACATATTCAATTCCAAACCTCAAACATCAAAGAGCCAATGCCAGTGAGGAAGCAAAGAAAAGCGCAATGCTCCCCACCACACCCGATCCCGCCCCATTCTTGTGCGGAGGAGAGTCCTCGGATGGGGCCGGGGTTGGGTTGGTCTCCTCCCCGGGTGGGGGAGGAGGCGACTCCTCCCCTGCAGGGGCCGGAGACGGGGGAGTCATGTCCTCTGGTGGCGAGGGTGTGGGCGAGGGCGAGGGCGAAGGAGAGTGAGTTCCATTGGAATCATGCTTGCTCCGATCAGCCATCACAACAACTATCAACTTCTCATTTTTGTGGCAATTTTCAGCTACTCCACTTATGAAGTAATGCGGCCCGGATTCGTTGAGCTTGTAGACCGTGTGGCCGTCGGTGAACTTGTCGAAGGGCTTCTCCGTGTTGCAGCTCTCGTAGTCCTCCTTGCTCACGCGCAGGACCGAGTCATGATCCGAGGGATACACGAAAACTGCACTCATACATGAATGAGTCAGTATATAGAAGAGACAAAATTACTAACCAGTCAATATGGGACAAGAATTAGGTTTTTCAACATACTATCTGCTTCTTTAAAAAATAGAAACTTTTGAAACGACACAAGTTTTAATGCACAATTGGTAAAATAAGATAGAAGAATTGATAAAGTAAGAGAGAGGGAGAAAAATGAATAAAGTAAGAGAGAGGAAGAGAAAAAGTAGTGGAAATAGAGTCAGTTGATTGTGGGGTCCACTTCCTAGAATAGAAAGTTTCTATTTTTAAATGACGGTCCAAAATGGAAATAGTTTCTATTTTTAGAAGATGGAGGTAGTATATGACTTGACTCACGCAATGAGTCACCGATCTGAAATCGGGAGTTTTGAGCCCAGTGATTGTAGACGGAGGCGTTGGGGTCGGAGGGACTTGCCCAGCCTTGCGAGCCTCCCACTTTGAACTCGAACGCGTGGGAGCTCTGGTGCAAGAGAAGCCACACGCTCACGAGGCTGAGGACACGGGCGACTTGTTGGTTCCTTGAGGCCATTTTACAACTAAAAGGAGTTAGAAGGTTGGTGGAATGATTTTGGGAGGTGAGGTTTTTGTAGAGGAGAATGGGCCAACTTTATGGGAGGTAGAGTGGGATTGAAGTTTTGTTGTTATTCCTCTTCTGATTTCTTGGGGTGCAGTGCAAAGCATAACGCTGCTTTTTGGAATGTTTTATTTACTTGGTTTGTGCTTTGCTTGATTACATCTTCAATTCTACCTAGCTTCCACTTTGCAAAATGGTATCTTCATATGTTGCCAAGTTTAATCGGATTCTTCTACTCAAGGCCATGCACATGGGCCTACTTGTTTTCAATGTAGGGCTTACGTTATAATTGAGCCCATGACTAGATGGGCCAAGCCCAACCCTAATAATCTGAAACAATTGAAGTTTGACATAACTAGCCAAAAAAATCACCTAAATAATTTCTTACTAACAAAGAAAATAGAATACCAGTTTGGTAGCTAGTAATGTTTCGTTAGGATAATGGTATTGGTATTTATCCTTGCTTTACTTGATATTTGGTATTCAAGTTAAATTATCGTACGGTCGTATTACTTTTTTGGCCCACCTTGTTTTGATGTATTAAATTAACCCACTAAATAAGTGGCCTAATTATATTAAAATTTTAATTATGATGACTAACTCTAATTACCTTATTGTCCTCATACTTTTCACCTATTTCATTTGATAGAGATTTACTAATGGTACAATTTAAACTTGAATACAAATTAATATACCAACTCTAGAATTAAAATCTATTTTAGTTGTTTAACATACCAATCACTCATGTTAGCTTATTAACATAAAAGTAAATAACTTATCTATTACTAATATGACAAATTTTAACTTGACTACCTAAGGGGGCCTAAAGTTCAATACTATCATCCTTACTTTTGAGCGCGTTTTGCTTAATACATTAAACAGTATATTATATATTAAACTCATGGAGAGTTAAACTTTTAAATAAAAAATAATTTATTTTTGAAAATAAACAAAAGAAAATGACGCGTTTAGTAAAAGGAGTACTAACTAGTTAGCAACAAAAATAGTACTCCTCCTATAAAGATATCACTGTCACGCAACCTTTCTTCAAAAAAATAAGAAAATTGATGGCATAAAATTTAGTTTGTATATAAAATTTCTCGTATAAAATTAAATTAATTTGGAAGGTATGACTAAAAATAATAGCTTCCCCTGTTGTGGTTGGGCAAGAATGAAAGATTATGCATAAAAGTGGGCGGCATTTTTGGGTGTACCCATTTCCAAAGCCACCTTTCTCATTGCCTGTTATTCGGTTTCAAAAATGGAGGCCTCCATTTTGTTGCACCCATTTTTCTCTTCAACTTTTACTCACCCTTCTTCCATATAAATTCATTTTTCTTTTTCTTTTTTTACTTTACCTTTTTTGTAGGAAAGGATTATCTCTTTCATTTTCTTTCCATTTTTGAACAATGTGGAGGGACCCTGGAATCCCTGCTGATTCTTATTATGAGGTGCGCCCTGAATGCGCTGCTAGTGTTCCACAAAGCAAGTTCAGAATCAAGGTTTGCATTTCCTCTCTCTCACTTTATTCTCTCCGTTTTATATGTATTTTTTGTGTCATTAACATGCGTGTTAGACCGGAAAAACATTAAGCATTCGGAAATGGAATGCTGCTTTCTCCCCGGAAGGCCATCTTGACATAAGCAAAATACTCGAACGTATCCAACATGGGGTACGATGATCATGTCTACTTCATTGGTTTGTTTATATATGTCGTATGTTGATTTGTTGGTGTCGAACGAATGAAATAGGGGGTGCACCCCTCGATCCGAGGTGAAGTATGGGAGTTCTTGTTGGGTAGTTTCGACCCTCATAGCACGTACGATGAAAGGGAACAAACACGAGAGAGTCGAAGGTTTCTTTTGTTTCTGAGTACATCTTTTTTTCTTTCTTACATACATATGCATGAATGTTTTGAGTTATTTTCAGAGTAAAGTATGAAATCTTGAAACAATTGTGTAAGAAGATGTTTTCCTTGATCGGAAGTGGACGGTACGTGACTGCACCGATTATAACAGAGATCGGTGAACCTACTCAAGATCCCATTGCAATCAGCCAAATCTATGGTAAGCCAAAACTTGCTTTCCTAACCCTAGATCATATACATATATTTGCATCTTAAGGGTCTTGTTAGGTTGAAAACTATCTTAAATTGATAACTGACAACTATGTCAGCAACCTGCGTTATAGATGTCAACACGAAGACATCTGTACGCCAACTGAATGTAGTTGACATACATATGTCTTCTGTTAACATCTATATTTACATGTCAATAGAAGGCATACGTATGTCAACTACATTTAGTTGACATACAAATGTCTTCGTGTTGACATCCATGATATAGGTTGTTGACATAGTTATCAGTTATAGAAAGTTATCAATTGATCATAATCTCTGCATCTTAATTACTTATGCCTTTTATCTTGTCAAAAACAGGCGATTCGCCTCCCGATTTACAAAAACAAGCTTTGGAGGATGGCCCTATGGACAAGAGAGAAATCGAGTGGAAACTTACCTTACATCAAATAGGTTGCTTCTTGTCTTAATCAACTTATTTAATTTTGTGATCGTCAAATATATCTATACCTTGGTTTGATATCGAGAACGAATGGTAGGTCTTGATGTGGTCCGTACGGATCGGACTCTTATGTTTTACGAGAAGGAAGAAAATCTATCTAGACTTTGGGACATCTTATCCGTCTACGCATGGTATGATGCAGACGTCGGATATTGCCAAGGTCGGTATACTCATTCTACGCAACGATTATCGTTATTTTGCCACCAAATTTCGTTATTTCGCCATGTGAGCAGGTATGAGTGATCTTTGCTCTCCCATAATCATGCTTCTTGATAATGAAGCTGATGCCTTCTGGTGCTTTGAACGTGTGATGCGAAAATTGGTACAACTTTTAATTACTCATTATTATTTTTTTTAAATTGATTTCCTAGTGAATAATTTGGCTAACATTATGATTCCTCTAAAGAGAGGAAATTTTAAATGTACTGAGAAGTCAGTAGGTGTGGAGTCACAGCTATGTAATCTTGCTACAGTTATAAAAGTTATTGATCCTAAACTCCATCAACACTTAGGTAAATAAATTAATTCTTGCCTTCTTCATTAATATGTTGTGTAGTCACTAAATCTAATTAGTGTTTTTTGTTGATTGCAGAAACACTAGGAGGAGGTGATTATCTCTTTGCTGTCCGAATGCTTATGGTTTTATTTCGTCGAGAATTCTCATTTGCTGATTCATTATACCTTTGGGAGGTCATTTTTTCTTGACTTTCTTTGTTTGTTTAATTTATGCAATTTAGGGTTTAGTCTAACTAGGTTTTATTGGTTGGGATAAAAACAGATGATGTGGGCTCTCGAGTACGACCCGGACCTATTCGCGACATACGAGGACGAAGGGGAGGGACGAGACGGAAACAAAGGGAAGGCCAAGTCCAAGAGGCAATGTGGGAAATTTGAGAGAGAGAATATGAGAAATGGAACGGCGGTGGCGCCTCTCCCCATATCGGTTTTCCTGGTGGCCAGTGTGCTCAAGGAGAAGAGTGCCAAGTTGCAAGCAGAGGCCCGGGGTTTGGACGACGTTGTTACGGTAAGTTTTTATGCTGAATCGCTCTCGAGAATGACTTAACATATGAGGGAAACTAGATAAATAGATAGAAAAACTCAAGTTTCTAATTCTATTTTGTTAAATTTTCCAAAAAAGTTACCATTAAACCTAAAAATAAGGCCTATACATAGACAAAAAAAAATACTACAATTACTTAATTAGGAAAGAAAAGATAAACTCATACAATTTGACACAAACAAAATAATTTTGAAACTAAACCTAAAACTAGAAAATAACCAAAAAGATAAACTCATACGGCAAATTTCATCTTTATCGTAAGAAGACTCACAGCGCATCCATTTTGATAAATGATAGAAACACTTGTTGTTTGTTTATCACAAATTCTTTCTCTGCTAGATATTAAACGACATCACTGGCAACATCGATGCTAAGAAGGCGTGCGCGGGCGCGGTGAAGCTTCACAAGAAGTATCTAAAGAAGGTATGTAGGTAGTGTACTTGATCAATCTTCTTTCATGCATAGATTGATTGATACAATAATTTTTTGCAGGTGAAAGCGGGTGATGGAGGCCAAAAATTCAGCTTATTTGTTGCATTTGCCAAGTAATTAACAACTCTCGGATGAAAAGAATGCCATTGTTATATTTTATGTATACTATGGCGATTCACTAATCTTAGTTTTTGTATAAAAAATGCCGATTATATGCATATACATGTAACAAATCAAAACAAATCTTGGTCATCTTCAACCTAGACTATTTTCCAACTATAATTTAGGCCATTTATATCAAACTCAAAGGTATTTTTAAGTATATGTTACATCTATAAATCAGCACATGGAATATTCACTAGGCCCGCAGGTGGATACCCTTGATAATTTAAAAAAAAAGTAATTTTACTCCAATTATATACACCAAACCCAAAATTTACACCATTTTCTAGTATATGTATGTCTCATAAATTTTTATAGTTGCTACAATATACACATAGTATTTGGTGTTATTACGTAAAAAAAGAAAAAATGAATTTAAGTTTGCAGTATGATTGAAGAAGTTTTCTACACCAAATGAGATTTAGTGTATGATTGGAGATGATCTTAATATGTACACTATTTAACGTCAAACGACTCAAAACATATGAAAGATTTAGATAATTGAAACTAGTAGTTAATCTAAGTAAAATATACTAGCTGATTTTTTTTTGTTTCGGACGAAAACTTAAGACCTTCACATTATTTATACTCCCTTCGATCCATAGAAATAAGCTCATATTTCCTTTATCGTCCGTCCTATAAAAATAGTTCAATATCCATTTATGACAACCTTTTCCTCATTCTTTTAGTTTATTATTTATGCGCTCACCATCCACTACACTATTTCAACTACTTTTTCTCATTCTCTCTTACTTTGCCAATTACATATTAAAACTCTGTCAATCATAAATGGTCTATTTCTATGAGACGGAAGGAGTAGTATTTTCTCTATGTTTCTCTCATATCTCTATTCACCTTATTTCCCTCTTGTACTTCTTAAATTGAGTGAACTACAAGTCTATACTTTTGCTGATACACATTTGCGGTATCATACTTTTGAAATATTATTCTTTGTCCGTAAACTATAAATAAATTCAAGGTTCTATTGACCTTTTCTCATTTTTTCGGACGAAATCACCCAATCAATTGGGTGGAGAGCAAATTTGTACCCCCTTTCCTCCTCCTTCATTCCTCTTTCCTCTCTTTCTTCTTCCTCCTTCCTCTTTCTTCTTCTTTATAAACTCACAAAACGAGATAGCACATTTGCCATTGTCAAAACCATAGTTAGCGGTCTTCTGCCAATTTTCATTAAAAGGAAATATGAATTTGACCCGTTTTAAATAATAATGTTCTCATATATGGTGAGAAAAAGTCAATAATATTTAGCTTGAGTCTGTGTCGATTACATCCTAAAAATGGTATGAGGATGATGAACATGAACTTAAAGTTTTGGGTTTAGGGATATGACATTTTTATTTGTAATTTAGAAAATTTATGTAAGTGATTATATATAATAAAATGTTAAATTGATCATAGTTTGATTATCATGATACTTATAAAAGTGAAAGAAAAAAAATGCTAAAAAATTTAAACATTTATTTATTTGTTTTTCTTGCTAAAAAGGTTTTCAGCATGTTTTGATTTCATTTAATAAACGATTCTATATTACCATAAACAATCATGCAAAATTTTATTCCGTGATTCGATTTATATGTTTCACAACTCCCTAAGATATAACTAAATTAGAATAACTATAAGATCCCAGAATTGTGACAGAGAAGGGAAGTGATAGAATCGCAATCGATATGTAAGATTTTGGCATTGGAAAATGTGCTAGCTGGTTTTGTCAAGAGTTTATAACTCAAAATAATGCATAATAAGGCATAATCAATACTCAAAATAATGCATAATAATGTATAATCAATACAATATGATAGTAAACATTCATGATATGCATACCGTAAAGTATAATATACTCCTCCCGTCCCGTCATAAGCTAGGATTTCTTTTAAATATGGGATTTAAATAATACATCATCCATTTCTTAAAAAGAGTACTCCCACGTCCTACTTGATCAACTTTCTATTTTAGGCTGTTCCACATTCAGATATTGATTTTCTCTTTTGGCAAAAGCAACACCCTTTTCCATCTTTTACTTTAACATAAAATATTTTATCTTTCGTACTTTATTATCTCAACATCTCTCCTACCTTTTCTTTGAAGGGGTTGGTAGCGGAAGCGTGCGTTCTAACGGATCACATAATACGGATCTATTTAGCAGATTATTCAGACAAAATCTATTCGCGTAATTATCACATGTATCATGCTCATAACTTGAATTTCAAACATGCTTTAGCACAAAAAATCCCTAAAACATGCTTGCTACGGAGTTAGCCAATTTACCTCGTTGATTCTCCAAAGAATCGTCGATTGCTCGCGCCTTCTCCACGATGATATTCAATACTAGACCACAGATCTTCTAACTGGTGTCCCGAACTGTATTCCGACATCAGGGTGGGCTGATCTTATCGAAACACTAGGACTCGAATAAAGAAGATAGAACTTTCTCACGGAGGAGGAGCTGAAGAACTCACGGAGAAGAAAAGAAGTAGAAAAAAATCGTTCCTCTTCTAATTAGAGAGAGGGACGAAAATTCTCACCCTAAAAAATTGTTTTTCTGTCTCTTTTATTCTCTTATTTATAATAGTTCATATTGGGGCCAGTCAGGGATCTATGGAAGGTTTTGGATATGGGCTCCCCCAATTAGCTTTTTACTAATTAAATTGAACCCACAATTTAATACAAGCTTATATTGGAATATTACGAGCAGCCACTACAGACGTAATATTGAACTCCCCATCCAAATCCGAAATTATAAGTATTCCGGGTTTCCATTTTATTTATTATTCATTTCCCGCGCTTAAGATATAAATGCCCATTAATTAATTAAAGTCTGCTATGGACTTAATTAATTAACATCTTATTAATTCCAAGAGTGGACTTAGCAAGAAACATTTATTTATTATTCATGGAATAATTAAATTCCAACTGGTCAGTTTCCGAATAATAAAACCTTGTTCAAGCTCCTCTTGAGGACATTATCAAACGAGACTCACCTCGCTCACGATTCAACATAATAGCAATCCTAGCACCGCTAGATAATGATCACCACTACCCAATATACCTGGATCGTTGGGTGACGAAAAACCCGCACCTTTGGTAAGTCAAAGTAGTAGATACTCAATATCGTATGCTCAATGCTAACGTACATTGATTAAGAAATAGATATTTATCAAGACCTCGTCTTTCAGTAGATAGCATAAAGACACGTCTTGCTGTTAGATCCATTCAGTGCAATACCACACCAACGTCATCTTATTTCAATAAGGCTTAGAAATAATCGGACTGACATTGCAACCTTTCACAATAGGTAGCCAAAGCCTATCTAGGTTGTGAAATTCTTCTTTTTCTTTTGCAAAGCATTGCTTAGAACCGACTGTAGTACCTTAAAGTGAGCACAGCCTACGACCAGTCTACTAAGCAAAAGACTTAGGCTTTGTTTACTTCTTATGCATTTAAATGTTTATAAAACATCTTATAAACGCACAAGTAAACACAATGAAATAATATACTGATTTTATTCGTGCAAACTGCTCGAATAATACTGAATCGGGTTAAAAGTGGATTATAGAGTTTTTCCGTATACAAGCAAGATTCCTATTCGTGCGAATTTGCTCGAAACATGCTTTTCCGTATACTAAACCTAACATTCTTCTCTCATAATTTATTCTCTCTAGAGCATTAGCAATGGCGGATCTCCCGAGCCCATGATCGACCCCCCGATAAGCCCCCGATCCATTGTGGAAAAGGGGCCTGTCATCGCCCCCACCCTCTCACCCAAAATGCCCTATTGAACGACCATGGCAAATGATAGGGCCGTTTATCGACCCTTACCTTTTTTTTTAATTTCTGTATTTCATATTTTCTACTATAAATACTCCACCCCATTCTTTCCATTTTCACAACATCTTTATCTTCTCTCATTTGTCTCTAATTTTCCCTCTCTATAAGAATATCAATGGCTTCTAGTAGCGATTTGTGTATCATATTATTTTGATATTTTATTTAATTTATTTGATAACAGAAGTGAAAAAAAATTAAAATATATAGTGATGATCTGGTCATGAGATGGGAAGTGATATATGCCTTGAGATAGGCCTTTCTATTACAGGGAGATAAACCATATGGGTAATAGGAAATAAAGATAGGTCCTTGAGATAGACATTTCCATTGCTAATACTCTTAACTCAATAAATATCATTTTCTTAGAAACCGTGCCCAAAAGAAACTCCTCACTTATAGTAAGACGGAGGGAGTACCTCTTTCCTATTGGGTATGTTTCTTAAAAATATAAACTTTTCATTTTAGGAAACTTTTTTCTCTCTAATGAAGTGAGACTCATTTTTCACTAATACGTCTCTTTAATTTCTCTATTACTTTACCAATTTTGCATTAAAACTTTGTCATTTCAAAAGTTCATATTTTAAGAAAATGATGAAGTCCTTAAAAAGTGTGCAGAAAGAGTAAATTACGAGAGAATAAATCAAAAAAGTGAAAAAAAAGAATAAAATATGCTAGAAATGAAATAAGACAGGAAAATGAATTATATTTTTTTCTGAAAAGAGAAATGACCCATTTTAGAAAGGACGTCTAAAAAAGAATATCAATCACTTATGATGGGACAGAGAGAATATTATAATTCGATACAATATATGGAAAACACAATTTAATACTCCCTCCGTCCCCAAAGAATATGCACTTTGGGGTCGGCACGAGTTTTAATGTAAAATTTGTGAAGTAAGAGAGAAGTAGAGAGAAAAAGTAATAAAGTATTGGTAGTGGAGAATGAGTCCCACCCCATTAAAGAGAAAAGACTTTCCAAAATTAGAAAGTGCATATTCTTGTGGGACGGACTAAAATTGAAAGAGTGCATATTCTTAAGGGACTGATGGAGTAGTATTAGGGTGTCCACTATAGGGGGCGGACAGCCCCCTCCCACCGCCGCCCCCCTTCTCGAACCGCCGCGGCTATAGCAATAGACAGCCGCGGCTATAGCCCCACTCCTTCTCTCTCTGCCACCCTCAGCCGCGTCCTCGCCCCGCACGCGGCTATCCCGCGTCCGCCGCCTCCCTCCCCGTTCGCCTCGTCCGCGCCCGGGGCGGACACCCTTCCCACTATAAGCCGCCCCGCTTCCGCCCCGCTTTCGCCCCAAACGCGGCGTCCGCCGCGTCCATATTATAGTGGACGCTCTTAGTACTCCATCCGTTCCACTTTAGGAGTCTCATTTGAGTTTGACACGAGTTTTACTAAATGTAAAGGAAAGTTGGTGAAAAAAGATAGTGGAATGTGAGTCATACTTTTATATATTAGTTTTATAATAAAATGTGACTCATTTGAGTTTGACACGAGTTTTACGAAATGTAAAGGAAAGTTGGTGAAAAATGATAGTGGAATGTGAGTCATACTTTTATATATTAGTTTTATAATTAAATGTGAGTGGAAAAAGTTAGTGGAATGTGAGATCTATTACCATTTATGGAATATTCCAATTGGGACTCCTAAAGTAGGACACTAAAAAATGATAAACCGGAACTCCTAAAATAAGACGGAGGGAGTAAAAAAATCCTCCATGCCAAAATTTTGGTATGATGAAATTTGATTAATTGAAAATTTTGATATATTAGCGATATACGATATATACTCATACTAATAATTTAAGTTTGATATATACTACTCCCTCAGTCCATGAAAAATAGGACACATTGTGAATGACACGAGTTTTAATGTGGAATTGGTAAAGTAAGAGATAATGGAAAAAAGTAAGAGAGAAGTAGTGTTAGTGAAATGTGGGGTCCATATTATTAGTAAGAGAGAAGAAAAAAAAAGTAATAGAGAAGGGAAAAAAGTAAGAGAGAAGTAGTGTTAGTGGAATGTGAGGACCATATTATTAGTAAGAGAGAAGTTGTTGAAAACTTTCCTTTTTTAAATGTGCTCTATTTTTCGTGGACAACCTAAAAATGGCAAATGTGCTCTATTTTTCGCGGACGGAGGGAGTATAACATTTTCAATATGGTGTACTGTACATTCTCATTCGTAATCGCAAAGATGAGATAAAGTTAATAGTAATAAAATCTAGGGCAGACCTACATAAAGATAGGGAGGGACTTCAACCCTTATTGAATTCAATTTTTTACTTTCTATTAGGCCATTAGCAATGGGGACCGTTCTCAAGGGCTGAGCGATCGGCTCCCACTGTCTCCTATTGTGGGAGGGAGCCGATGGCCACTCTGTTCTGCCTCCACCCCAAGGCCGATACATCGACCCAGCCGATCTCCCTTTTTAAAAAAAAAATTAATTCATCTTTTATCCACTATATACCTCATTCCCCGTCATTCACATTCATCCTTCCTCCAATCTCAATCTCAATTTTACTTCTCTCTTGTTTTTTTTTTATTTTTGAACGTAGGTTATTTTATTTTGGTTTTTTAATTTTATTGAAATTTGCTTCTCGTTTTATTCTTTTTTCCAATATTGTAATACAACAAAGAAATAATTTATTATGTATATTTTAATTTAGAATATTTAGACATTGATATTAAAAATAAAATAATATAGTGATGATGTGGAAATGAGATAGGCTTTGAGATGAACTCTCATTGCAGGGAGATAGGCTCTGAGATGGACCTGCTTACGTGGTAAAAGCAAACAGAGATAGGTCCTGAGATGGACTCCGGAGAGGGGACACCATTGCTAATGCCCTTGCTCCCTCTGTATCACTCTAAATGAAGCATTTGTATTCTGACACGAGATTTTACGTAGTGTTGTTATATGAGTTAAGTAGAGAGAATAAACTAAGAGAGAGAGAAAAAAGTAGAGAAAGTGATGATTCTATTTTTAGAAAAATGTTAGTTAGAGTGGGACATCCCAAAAAGGAAAATGATTCACTTAGAGTGGGACGGAGGGAGTATAAAATTATAAAATTTATTCGTATTTTATACACACTTCTTTCGTTTCCTAAAAATATTTTTTTCCTTTTTGATATGTTTCCTAAAAATAGAAACTCTCCATTTTAGGAAATAGAACTTACAATCCACTAAGACTAATTATACTATTTTTTCTCTTCCTCTTTCTTACTGTATCCATTTTTTCTCATCCCCTCTCTTACTTTATCAATTTTGCATTAAAATTCATGCGTTTTCAAAGTTTCTATTTTTAAGAAACGAAGGAAGTATAATAATTTAAAAAATGAACTGCCTCAAAAGTCCATAACTTTTCGGGTTGTGACACCACAGGTCCTTAAAAAAAATATCGTCAGAGGACCCTAACGTTAAACATAATCACGAATCATGTTTTTAGCCGCTTTTCGGACGGAAATGCCCAAATGGCTTGAAGGGCATTTTTGGCAATCCCTAAATTTACTGACATATGAATTATGTCACATTTCTGTCAACAACTTCTTATGTGATTTCCTAATAAGTTCTGGTACTTCATACGAGAATAAATTTTTGTCAATATTTGCACACAAAAAAACTTCTTATATTCCTTTATTTCTAGTTAGTGGTAACAATATACTAGTAATATCATGTAGGCAGTTCATTGAGAAACAACAAAAAATATGGAAAAGTGAAGTTATTTATTTATGAAATAAAACCTGAATAAAAAATACATAGAATAAAAAATATTTCACATTTAATTAAATGATAATTATTTTCTTGAAAACACTAACATTTAAAATAATATTTCATTATATCATCAAACTAATTTGTTAATCTAAGCCTAACTTTAAAACGGTTTTATATTTATTGATATTTTATTAAGAATTTTAATTTAGCTCAAACTGAAATTTTAAACATCATATGAATATTCAGTCTTTATATATAAATTAGCATAGTTTCTTGTCATTCATGATAAAATTGAAACATGAATAATATTTTGAAAATATTCTAGCATGTGACAGTAGCTATTTAATCCTTGGAGATTTTTTTATTAATAATAGTATATGAAATTAAGACAATGTAAATTTATAAATTAATACTGCAAAATTAGGATACTTACATAATAAATAAAATCGATCGATAAATCAAGGTAAAAAGCAAATAAAGGAGAAATAGAAACATCGAAAAATACCAGAAAAAGAGTTTTATAAGGAAGAAAGGGCCTCATTTTATTATTTTCATATTAATCAGTGCAGATAATGATAAATATGTCTATTATAAAAAAAATTAGAAGTGTAAATAATGACAAAATTTTATTTACGTATGAAGTACCAGAACTTATTAGAAAATTATATAAGAAGTTGCTGGCAAAAATGTGGTAGAAATCACATGTCAACAATATAATGGAGTGACAAATATCTCCTTTTAGGGTCTGAGGGTGTTTTGGTACATTATTCGTGATTATTTTTAACGTCAGGGTCATCTGATGATATTTTTTTTGTTAGAGACCTATAGTGTCACAACCCGAAAAGTTAGAAACTTTTAAAATAACATTTTGATAATATAAGCCACACTAATGTTCATTTCTCTAACTCTGTATAAGATAAAATATTATTTGAATATTAAGCATACATACTGAAATATATTGCTAAAGGGTGAAAAAAAAAATCTAAGATGCCATAAGAGTAATTCATGTAAAACATTACTCGTTTCGTCTCATAATAGATGACATACTTAGTGACGACAAAGATGTTATTTTGAGTATAAAATGGAGATAAAATAAATTTTTATACATTAATAATGAGAGATTTAAAAAAGTAAATATAATATCTATTAAAAAGTATGCAACCAATCATATATTCGTGGTACTTTGAAATGATTAAATAGATTTTTCAAAATCAGAATAACATAATTTTAAATGTTCAATTATTGGAGTGGGACCCGGAAATGTAAATAATTTAATTTTGGAATAATATTGCATATTAATTTTTAAGTGGAGATAAAATAAAATTTTATAGATTTATAATGAGAACTTAAAAAATTATATATATATATATAAAATATCTATTAAAAAAGAATGCAACCAATCATATATTCGTGGTACTTTGAAATGATTAGATAGATTTTACAAAACCAGAATAACATAATTTTAAATGTTCAATTATTGGAGTGGGCCCAAGAAATATAAATAATTTAATTTTTGGGATAATATTGCAGATGCGATGAAAACGAGTGGGTGGAGCGGCGGACTCACGCTAAACCTAATTATTTTCGCCCTCTCAACTTGCAATTGCCGTATGGTTGTAGTTGATACACGTCATCGAGACACGTGTTTTCACGCTGCCGCAGATGCAATTTTTCTCTTAAGTCGGCTACCTTTTCCTATATAAATCCCCTCGTTTCAGCTTCAATTTCCATCCTTCATTTCACCATCCCCAATTATTTTCTCCAAATCTCTCCTTCAATTCAAGGTACAATTTCTGTGTTTCTACATCCTTAGATTCGGTTATATGTTGTAAATTGTTTTATTTTGTTTCGATCGCGGCTCCTGATTGTTCTATCTTCTCATTTTTAGGGTAACATAAGTTGTATACTTTGAGTTTTAGGGTTTGGAATTTGAGATCTGAATTCTGTGCTTCTCGATTTGGTGATTTGTTTAATTATTGTCTTCAATTTTGGGATCTGCTATTCAGATTATCTGTTCCAATTCTGTTTCGTGGTCCTTAGTCGTTTCGATTTTGGGATCTGCTGTTTCGTGTATTGTTTTGTAATCCTTTGGATTGTCCTTGTTGGATTTAAAATTTTCGCCTTGTTAAGATGATCATTATTATGTTCCGTCAGAGTTTTGAAATTCGTCGGTCGTTTTTCTTGATTATTTAGGGATACTAATTGATCTGTTTATTCGGATATCTGTTTTCTGATACCATTGTTTGACGATACAGATGCAGATCTTTGTGAAAACCCTCACCGGCAAGACCATCACCCTTGAGGTGGAGAGCTCTGACACCATCGATAACGTCAAGGCTAAAATTCAGGACAAGGAAGGGATTCCCCCAGACCAGCAGAGGCTTATCTTTGCCGGAAAGCAGCTCGAGGACGGGCGTACCCTCGCCGACTACAACATCCAGAAGGAGTCCACCCTCCACTTGGTCCTCCGTCTCCGTGGTGGTATGCAGATCTTCGTGAAGACCCTCACGGGCAAAACCATCACCCTTGAGGTCGAGAGCTCTGACACCATTGACAACGTCAAGGCCAAGATCCAGGACAAGGAGGGCATCCCTCCGGACCAGCAAAGGTTGATCTTTGCCGGCAAGCAGCTTGAGGATGGCCGGACCCTGGCCGACTACAACATCCAGAAGGAGTCTACACTCCATTTGGTGCTGAGGCTGCGTGGTGGTATGCAGATTTTTGTGAAGACCCTCACAGGCAAGACCATCACCCTAGAGGTGGAGAGCTCGGATACCATCGACAACGTCAAGGCTAAGATCCAGGATAAGGAGGGTATTCCTCCGGACCAGCAGAGGCTCATCTTCGCCGGCAAGCAGCTTGAGGACGGCCGCACCCTGGCAGACTACAACATCCAAAAGGAGTCGACCCTGCATTTGGTGCTCAGGCTGCGTGGTGGTATGCAGATCTTTGTGAAGACCCTGACGGGAAAGACTATCACCCTGGAGGTTGAGAGCTCGGACACCATTGACAATGTAAAGGCTAAGATCCAGGACAAGGAGGGCATCCCACCAGATCAGCAGAGGCTCATCTTTGCTGGAAAGCAGTTGGAGGATGGTCGCACCCTGGCTGATTATAACATCCAGAAGGAGTCCACCCTGCACTTGGTGCTGAGGCTGAGGGGAGGAATGCAGATATTCGTGAAGACCCTGACGGGGAAGACTATCACCTTGGAGGTGGAGAGCTCTGACACTATCGACAATGTGAAGGCGAAGATCCAGGACAAGGAGGGCATCCCACCAGACCAGCAGAGGTTGATCTTTGCTGGAAAGCAGTTGGAGGATGGAAGGACCTTGGCTGATTATAACATCCAGAAGGAGTCCACCCTTCACCTCGTCCTCCGTCTCCGTGGTGGCTTCTGAACGTTGTGGAAGTTGCTTGGTCTGTGTCTGTTGGGTCGTGGTCAGTTTATTCCGAAGTTGGTGTCTGGTTTGCCGTTGTGAACGGCTAGTGAATCATTTAAGTTTCTCTCGTCCATTGAACAATTGGAGAAGGGTTTCCCCCTACTACCACCCTAAATAAATTTATGTTTCTATAATGACTTGTTTTGCTTCTGTGTGATTATCTACAAATGGCTCTCAATGTTTTGGTATTTGTTAATGTTCTCAATGTTCCATGGTAGTATTCTGTGTTTGAATTTAATCTCTCTTTGTTTTTGTTAATGTTGTCAGGTGCTATTGCTTCATTCCTCATATCTATTTTCTGTGGATTTTATATTTCATTCCTTGGGATGGATAGAGTTATTTTCTGTCTTGTTGCACATCACTTCAGATTTTCTGTGGATTTGGACGCTTAAGGCAATAAACTAGTAGTAGTAACAAAGCTAAAGCCACCTTAGCTGTGGTCGCATTTCAAGGCTATAAGTAGTTGCAACTTGCATATCTTGACCGGAATGACATTTTCTAACTATGGTTGCTTCCTAACGTTTTTTCTCGCACATATGGTCCATATCTGGCTAATCAGCTTATCATAAATGATCCATGGTCTCTCACATTTTATATCTATTCACTTCTCTATTTTTTTTATCTTTTACTTTACTCTATTTTCACTAAACTTTTTAAATATTATTTTTTCTTTAATTTTATGTAAAAATTAAAGCTTTCCTTATAGCAGGACGGATGGAGCTATATTTATTTTACTACTAAGTTACAGCTTTTCATATTAACATTATATAAGCTGTTAGATTTACTATATCTTTTGGGATCAATTCACGTCAGCATCTATACTTCTATTTTTTTTGGGATCAATTCACATCAGAATAATTTTGGTGATCTGCTTTCATTTTTTTTATACCAATATCGAACTATGTGATGGAACTATATCTTTCATCAAAATAAAATAATTAAATAGTTGAGAGCTTAATTGAAGGCTCAGTTATTGAGTATCAAATGTAATATTTTTCTTGCATTTCCTATTATGGAAAAATTCTGCTAAAATCGTTTTATTGGTTAAGATTCGTAATTAAACTATTTAATAAGTAAACTCAACCATATTTAAAACTAGTATTAACACCCGAGCTATGCACGGGACATAAGAGTTTCAGTTTCAAATAATGAATATAAAATATAATAAATATATAGAAAATAAGAATTGAAAGCAATATGGAGATTTAAAAAAACAGAAATGTACTTATCTTGTCTCACTCAAAATGAGGAATTTACTACTTCCCAGTGAATGAAATATTTATGCAATTTTAAATTATAATCTAAGTGAAGTAAGAACAATAAAATTAATGACACAAATAAGATGTGTGGGTAATGATCAAAGAGTATGAATTAATTAGAATAAGATGTATAAATAAAGAAAATTTGTGTGAGTAAAGATGTTTATTGAAAGTGCTATGCAAGTCATTAATCCAAATAAAAGGTAAATTAATATATAAATTTAATAGCTTAATTTATAAAAAAATAATTTGAAAAAATATATGGAATATTAAACATATCTACATTAAATATATGAATAATTTAAATCATATAAATTTAAAACTTTGAGAAGTCAAGTTAGAAAATTTGTATTGTCCAATAATCACATTTTAGTTGACTGTTTATTTCTTTCTTTTAATTTTAAACCATAGCATAACTTGATATACATTGCCAAAGACTAAATGAATTTTTTATATTGGAAAGAATAAATTTCTTACTTCCCGCCACATATACGTATAAAAAGTTAATTACTACTACTACTATCACTTAAATAACGATAATATTTTATGCATCTTGTTTTGTTTTGAATAATGTGAGAATTTACACTACTCTTTATATTAAGAAGTTATATTAAGTTAGATTTAATTTTAAATATATATAATGTCATCTTATTCCTTAGTTTAATCTATAAACTTAGTAGTATGGTTTAATTAGAGGAGAATTAAAATATAAGAACTAAAAACTTTAATTGAGTAAATATAGGATGGAAATTGTAAGCATTACATATATGTGTTGTCGTTTAGCTTGTGAATTAGTTCGGAGAAAAAGTATTACAATAAATGATTAAATCTCAATTTTAACCTAAATAAATGGAAGGCAAACTAAACTCTCTAGCACAATTCCAATTTAACTCAAATATAAGGCTAATTAATATATAAATTTAATAACTTAATTATAAAAAAAATTAATGGTAGTGCACTATTTAAATGTGTTTTAACGCTTCTTCAAGAAGTTAGCATTTTATTGGGTTATTATTTGTCCAATTGTTTTTGCCTTAAAAAATTATTTTTGAATAGGGCATTTTCCATTTTCCCTCCAAAAAGGGCATTAAGGACTTTTTATCAAACTTGCACTTTAGATTAGTATAGATTTAAATACCAACATAATAGTCACACAAATTTGTATTTATGTTATTATATGTACGCTAAGGGTATCCACTATGGGACCGCCGCACCTATAGCCCCGACGGGGGCTATCCCGGGGCAGATTATAGTGTAGGCGACGTCCGCCCCGGGGCGGACGGTCATTCGGCGAAACCGGGGTGAGGACGCGCCGGTCGGCCGCCGGCGGCGATAGGCGCGCCGTCGGTCTTCGAAATTTGCTTTTTTAAATTACCTCTATAAATACCACTCCTCCACCACCCATTTTTTCACCATTTTCACACACTCTCCCTTCATTCACTATCTACACTTTCACTCTCTAAAAATACACGGTGGAGACGACGAATCACCCGGCTCGCAGAAATCGGGCTATGGTGGCAATCCTTCACAGCAGTCGGGATACGGAGGCTATCCTTCTCAGCCGTCAGGATATGGGGGGTCTCTGTCCCAGCCGTGGATTTGGAGTCAATCTCCCCCGCCGTGGGCATCGAGTCCAAACCTTCCTCCATCTCAGTCGTGAAGGTCTTCTCCAACGCCCCCACCTTTTCAGGGGAATCTGAGTCGCTCGGCGTTTGGAGATTACAGACCCAACCTCGACGCGCTTAATCAGCCGCGTCCAGAGTCCCCTTTCCTATCCAGCCAATCTCCTTACACCGAAGCAGATCAAGACGCACTGGATACCATGATGGGGCTGCTCAGTTCCGGCGTCCCGGATACGCCTGCAGCCTGGGTGGAAATGCCCATTCCGACCCGAAGCAGTGCCGGGGGCGGTGGCGGTAGGGGCGACGGCCTCAATGGTGGTGGCGGTGGCTCGGGCAGCGCCGGAGGCGGCTCGAGAAGTGGCGTCGGTAGTGGAGGTGGCTCGGGCTCCAAACGGGGCAAGCTCTACACCAAAACGGAGTTCATTGCCGTGGCGAGGGCATGGGATGCCATCACATCGGACTCCATAGTGGGCACCGATCAGACCGAGGGGAGCTTTTGGCGACGCGTCCTGATGGCATACGACGAGTTCAAACCTGCCGGCGCCCGAGAGCTCGACCCAGAACAGATCTGCAAAAAGTGGTATAGGATTCTGCCGGCTACCAAGCGGTTCGTGTGCATATATCAGAACAACCTTCTCCACGCTGAGAGTGGCCGAAGCGCAGCAGACGTGAAGCCCCGTCGATGGGCAATACAACACGGAGGACTGGCCGAAGTTCACAATGTGGGAGGAGTATCTAGTCCTCGCGGATTGTCCGAAATTCAAGGCAATCTGCGCGCAAGAGGTCACTGGAGCTCTCGGGCCGAAGCGTACAAGACACAACCTTGCCGGGGACTACAGCAGCGGAAGCGGCTCGCACTCGTTCGAGTAGAACGACGAGTAAGTCGAAGAGCCCGCCTATATCCGCAGCGCCAGAGGGGCTCGAAGTGCATCCTGCCTATCGTCGGCAGCGTCTGGATCGCGCAGCCCGCAGCCCCCCCCAATCACACAGCCCATGGTTCCTGGTCCCCACGAGGTCTTGAGGGAGAACCTCGATGTGCAGTTGATGCAACAACTGCAGGACGTCTGCAGCAAATACCTAGCCCCCGATGACCCGTACATCAAGAATATATACCAGAAGCTCATCACTCGGATTGAGCGTCGTCTAGGGTTGGCTTATGATGCTCCTGGGGGAACCGCAGCCGGCAGCAGCGAGGGAGGAGGAGGAGAAGAAGAAGAATACGAGGAAGCCGACTCCGACACCGAGTAGATGGTGGCAGAGTTTTTATTTGTATTTTATTTTAAATATTCGTTGTATAATTTTACAATTTTTAATACAACGAATATTCGGTCTCAATTACCTCGTTTTCTAATTATTTACATTGCGATGATTTTAATTATACCTGATTGAAACTAAAAACATTTTAAAATGAAAATTGATTATAAAATTTGGGGGCTATTGGAAGTGTCCACCATAGTGGCGGAAATAAATTTTTGGGGCTGTGGACAATAATTTTAGTGCTGTGGACAAAATCTGGGGCGGGGCTATTGGGGTGTCCGCCTTACAGTGGACACTCTAAGAGCATTCCAATGAAGATCGCTTATTGCATGACGATGACATGGAATGGGAGAACCCGTTGCCAACGCTCTCTTCCTGCAACGCTCTTTTTTCACCAGAGTTACTTGAGTAAGTGAGGGGGTGGGTTGTTCCGCCAAACGCTCCCCCTCCTGGGCCAATTAGGAGATGTCGTAATTTGTACATTTATGGTTATTACCGTTATGACTCTAATTCAATACTGATGATTTTTTTTTTCATTTTCCTCATCTTATATTTAATTTAATTTACGAATTGTCTTATTTAAATATATGTTATACTCCCTTCGTTTCATAGTAGTGAAGTCATTTTGCTATTTTGGTACGCTCCATAATAGTGAAGAAGTCATTTTGCTATTTTGGTACGCTCCATAATAGTGAAGTTATTTGTATTTTTAGTAAAATTCAACACATTTCTTTTCACGTACTTTATTCTCTCTTCATTTCTCTACATTTTTCATTTGTACTTTATTCTTCATTTACTTTACTTCACTTAACATATTTTTTCTTAAATCACGTGCCTAAAAGAAACGCCCCAACTATAACGGAACAGAGGGAGTACGTTACAATTACATCAAAATACTCATATTTAAAAAAAAAATAAAAAAGACAAAAGAAAACCGCGAAATCGGAACAAGAATTGTGAAAACCGCCAAAAACCCGACAGTTTGGTACTAGATTCGAAACCGGAACCCCCAAATACCCTCAAGGGCCGGTTACGGTTCAAGATTCGTTGAAACAGGCGTAGTTCCAAACCGTAATTGTCGGTTTTGGAACCTTGGGCATGTCTAGACAGACATGGTCACTTGAAGCTTGTTTCGGAGATTGGGCAATGTCCTGAACGGAGCTTCGATCTAGCTACCGTTGCGAGTACTCTTACGCACCTAGTATTCGTATGAACTAAAACGGGCCCAAGTGTCATGATTTCAGTTTCTTTGGCTTATATATAAAGTTTAAAGACATGGAAAGATAGCCAATAACCTACTGAGATGCATTCGACCTTAATCTGCAAACTCGATCGAAAGATTAATCAGATTTCGCCTAAGGTGGGTTCGGAACACCGTGGTTAAAAAAAACTAATAAAATACAGTACTCCCTCCGTCCCAAAGAAGATGACACACTTAGGAGATGACACCAGATTTTAGGAAATATTGTTTTGTGTGTTAAGTGGTGAGAGAAAATATAATTTTATAATTGAGATGAGATGAAACTTTCTTCAAAAGAGGAAATGTGATATCTTTTATAAGAAAAATAAAAAAAGAAATGTGACGTCTACTCTGTAAGATAGATGGGGTACTACTAACGAGAATAATGTGAAAACGGTGAATCTTTTCACAATCACATTCTCTTCGAAGATCTGACCGTTGAGAAATCATTTCACAAATCCTTTCCGATCTCTCTCTCACTCATGGCTCCCGCTGCTCCCAAGTCCGGTGATGTGATTTTCGCCAGTGTAGATCGCGTTGTAAGTGTGAATAGAAAGTCATCGCTCTTTTCCTTTTCCTATGTTCTCATGGATACTTTAGTTTTTCCAATTTTGTTAATTTTTTGTTTTGTTCCATTTATGGCGATTCACTGCGGGACGCGATTTCTGTAGAACGCGGAGCTCTTTACTCTCACATACGGTGCTATCGTGCGCCAATTGATCACCGATCTGGAGGAGGTGGAGGAGGTTAACAAGCAGCTCGATCAAATGTAAATGGTTTATAGTTATCTTCTTTTCACTTTTTTAGTCCAAATATCTCTAAACAATTGATGATTTTTCGATAATTATGTTGTGTTACAGCTGAATTTTTCAGTACTTGAGTTGTTCCATCTCAGGGGTTATAATATTGGGGTCCGTCTGGTTGATGAATTCCTCGCCAAATCAAGCGTGTCAAGGTGTGTCGATTTCAGGGAAACAGCTGATGTGATTGCTAAGGTCTTATCTCCCATTCTCTTCTCCATACAGTTTTTGTGCTACTGAATTGATGATATCTGTCTTACCTGTGAAATTAGGGGTTTCATCCGTGGTTTAGCTTAATTATTCTATTAACATTACTTAAGTACAGTATATTTAAGAAACGAAAATGGAACTTGTGCTGTTTGGGGACATGATATCTCTGCTGGATTAAGCGCTTGCAATGCTCTCTTGTTTGAACCTATTAGGAATTAGTGCCAATCGAATAGTGAGAATACATCGATGCTGAAATTGAAGTGTAGTAAGAAGAAGCACCACATGCACAAAGGGGATTAAGTGTTTTAATGTGGAAAAAGTGTTCAGCATATCAAGTAAAAACCATAGTGTAGCCCTTATCTCAAACAATCTTCACTATAAGTACTAGCTGCTGCAAATGATATTCATTTACCTAAACTGCAAAATATTAAACTCATGCAAAGAAGTAGCATCTGCAATGAATCTAATGATGTAAAACTATAGAGTTGTCACCAAGTAGAACCAAAATGTATAAAGGCAACATCTCTGAGTTATGACTAGTCATTTCGCGAAATTCCATGCAGTTTGGGGACCATTGGGGGTATATATCATTACTCCCTCCGTCCACATTCTTTCTGTGGCACAAGATTTTAGGAGTTGTTAGGTGGAGTAAGTAGATATAAAAAAAAGTTAGTTGAAAATTTTAATGAGGAGAGATAAGAGAGGGATTTATTTTCAAATATAGAAAGTGTACATCGTGGGACAAACTAAAAAGGAAAGGTGGACATCTTGAGTGGGACGGAGGTAGTAGTAGGTTTATTCAGTAGCAACTGTAAATGAATTCAATTTGTTGTGAAGCTTTGGGGTGTACTTGTGGCAGAACAAGTGGTACCCTCATGTATAATGTCCATCATATGCTCCTTCAGATTGAACGTCAAATCACTTTTAGATTATTATATAAGTACCAGAGCTTATCTGTTTATGCCTAGATGGCTAGATTAAAAGTATACCTTATGAATTTGTATGAAGCTCTCCATGTGAACTCAATGCCAATGTGGTGCTCCCTACATAGAGTTCCAGTTGTTTATGTATTTGTGTGATTTTTTCTGTTCTCAATATTTTCATTCCTCTACAGGTTGGATTCAAAATGTTCCTAGGTGTCACTGCATCTGTCACTAACTGGGATGCAGAAGGAACAACCTGTAGTCTCATTTTGGAAGATAATCCTTTGGTAGACTTTGTTGAGCTGCCTGATACCTGTCAAGGTCTTCACTACTGCAATATTTTAAGTGGAGTTGTCAGAGGGGCTCTTGAGATGGTGAGCATTCTACTCTCTGCTATCCATCATAAACGAAATGTTCTCTTCTTTGTTTTGCATGCATATTTATCATTTCAGCATCTGATACTTTATATTTTTTGTACAAGCTTGCTTGGTCCTCTTGAAATATGACTAATATTGCCAGTCCTTATTTTCAAATAAAAATATAAACTGTTATTAGAATAATTGGGAAAAGATCAACAAGTTGCGAGCTTATAAAGAATTAGTTCTCTATGAAAGCTCAGAGTAGCACTTCCTGAAGTATTTAAGCAACTAAGATTGATAAGGGCAAAGGAAGTAGAAGAGGTTGGGTCAGTGGACAAGATGATCAACAAAATATGCTCCTGCCCCATTTTCGTATTGCTCTCTGGGCTCCCTTTCCTTTTCTCTTGCGTTATTAATATTGTACTTTGTTTTGTTTTTTGTATACATGAAGTAACAACAGCTTGTCATATTAAAACAGTCATGACCAGAATCTTTCAAGTACTATGACATAGTTACAATTATCATCTCTATTCTTTTGTTTAGGTCTCAATGAAAACCGAGGTCACATGGCTGCGCGACATGCTTAGAGGGGATGATGTATTTGAGTTGCAAGTCAAGCTTCTGAAGCAAGTTCCTGAGGAGTACCCATACAAAGATGATGAGTAACTTGCTTCTTTTGCTCTCAAGTGTTAGCCTTGTAACTCCACTCTTCATTTGGACATTTTGCACCTCCTTTCGGCCTAGCTACATTTCTGTGCTAGTAATATCACGTTCAACGAAAAAAAGAAAAAAAAGGATTTCGTTAAATTACTATTTTGCTTCCTCTTGCAGCTGCAAGTGGTTGCATTTTGTTGTGTTCGTTTGTGGTTATGTGTTCTCTCATATGCATTACCAGATATGGTAACATGGGGCGTAGATTATGATGTTTTCCCAACTTGTTTCTGGGGGCGTAGATTATGATGTTTTCCCAACTTGTTTCTGCTTCGTCTGGTTTATACATGTATGAATCTAAGACACACTTTAATTAAATGATTACAACAGCTGGCAGTGGCAGTAGCAGTAGCAGTGGTGGTGCTCGAGTCAGTCGACGTCTACAAGCAAAGGTAGTTTTAGATTCGTAAGTTTTAGATTCAATGAGTCAAAGCTCAATCTTCTCCTTGGGATGGCAACTACTATTTCGCCTTGCGCTTGTTGGCATCTGGGTAAAACTACATAAAAACTTGGCGGGCGTAGTACAATCCCGATATAAAATAAAATTGAAAGAAATTACCCAGAAGCATGTAGACTGAAAACTGGAAAATACATAATCGAAACACAAAACCGTAATATTTAAGCGCCGAGTCGAGTAAGGCTTCTTTCCGCAAGACTAAATACGTCTTGGTGTTGCTCTCGGTTCAGCGCGTCATCTACAAAGATAAAACGGTTCATCTTGAATGTAGCAGCATCGCACACAAACAAGCTCGAACAGACTAAATGAGATGAGGGCATAACTACGACAAAGGAAATAATGCAGAGCTTTGATATGCTTCCGCGTGTTGAAATGCATGAAGTGGCTACCCTCTTTATATGTCGATAGGTGGATAGTGTGTGATAGGTCTTTATAGAGAAGTCAAATAGAAAACATATGGAATGCAGATGAAAGTAGGCAGTTTATGGAACTGATAAGATAAACATCACTTCGTCTAAAGAGATTTGAATTAAAGTATAGCTATCATCTCCTTAATCCTTTTTCCACACAATTTACATAGTAATCCAGCTCAACTGAAAGGTTGAAACATGTAGGTCAACCTAATTTTTTGGAATCTGAGGATGGTTTAAGCAAGGAAAAGTAGGAGCTGCGGTTTCCAATAGCCATTAGATCAGAATGGGAGCCTTGCTCGACGAGCTTCCCATCCTTGATGACAGCAATGGAGTTGGCCTTGTGTATGGTTGAAAGGCGATGAGCCACCACTATGCACGTCCGGCCAACCATCATCTTCTCCAGCGCCTCCTGTACCAAGCTCTCCGACACGCTGTCCAGAGCGCTTGTCGCCTCGTCTAGCAGCAGGATGGCCGGGTCCTTGAGGATCGCTCGTGCTAGTGCTATCCTTTGCTTTTGCCCTCCCGACAGCTGCGCCCCTCTCTCTCCACAGTATGTTTCATATCCATCTTTCATTCCACTGTTTAAAAACACACATTATTTACATGATGCTAATTAGGTTGAACTTGAGAGAAATGAGGTACCTTATAAACTCATGTGCATTAGCCATCATTGCAGCCTTTCTGATCTCCGATTCCCTTGCACTCGTCTCCCCGTACGCGATGTTCTCGTAAATGGTTCCTGCAAACAGTGTTGGCTCCTGGCTCACTAATGCTATGTGCGATCTCAATGCCCTCACATTGTAGTCCCTTATATCCTTATCATCTATCCACACTGATCCATTCATGGGATCATAAAATCTCTCTATAAGAGATATTATGGTTGATTTCCCCGAACCACTCTGCCCTACCAATGCAACTGTAGTCCCTGCGCTGATCTTCAGGCTCAGCCCCTTCAAAATCAACTGCTCTGGCCGCGAAGGGTAGGCGAACACCACCTTTTTCAGCTCCACCCGCCCCCTTATACCCTTCCTCACATCGTCCTTGTTATACGTGTTGTCCGGCTCTATCTGGCTCTGCCTGTCCAGGATTGCAAACACTGATCTGACTGCGCTGCTGCCTCTGGAGATGTCGTTGGTCATGCTCCCCGCTTCTGCGATTGTGTATGCAGTGAAGAGGAGGGCTAAGAATGATTGAAACAACTTCTCTGGAGTTATTTCATGTTGTGACAGCAGCTTCCCGCCGTACCAGTAGGCTAAAGCGGTTGAAGCTGCTGCCAGAAACTGGGAGCTGCAAAGGCCGACTCCGGCAAACCATGACTGTCGGATGCTTTCCTTTTTTGGACCGTCTAGTGTGGCTCTGAAGAGGAAGACGATCCGTTTCTGTGAGGAGAAGGCGGTTATGGTTCTGTGGTTTATAACTGCTTCGCTTGCTAGCTGGCTTCCTTCCTTCTGTGCTGTTTGTATTTTTTGTGACATGGCTTTGGTGAGGACACTCCTCGCGTAGAAGCTCCCGATGAGGAGCGGCTGAGCCGCCATCATGACGAGAGCGAGCCTCCACGTGAGGACGAGGCCGAGGATGTAGGCGAATGTGGCCCCGAACACGGCCTGAGACAGCAGGGAAATGCGGTCTCCCACGAGGGACTTGACCATGTTGGCCTCTGTTGAGAGGCGAGCTGATATGGCCGCGCTCGTGTTCTCGTCCTGATCGAACCATCCGATCTCGAATGTCAGCAGCTTCTTCAGCAGCATCTCTCGGACCCTCTTGGTGAGTCTCTCTCCCATTATTGCGAAGTTGTAGTGCTGGATGAGGTTTGTGAAGAAGTTGAAGAAGCCTAGGCCAAGGAATATGTAGGAATAGATTCTGGCGTGTGGTGTGATGCTGGATTTTTCCGGTCGGAAATAAACTGATATGAGTCCTCCCACGCAGTATGCGTTGATGGGCTGGACGGCTCCTGAGCCTATCGCGCCTAGGCACCCGAGCAGGGCTCTCCCCCACTCCGGCTCGTTCAGCTTCAGCAGACGCAGCTGTGAAGGAGCAATGTAGGTTAAGTTTTGTGCATCATCGCCATCGCTGTCATAGGCAGCCTCGTATTGGATTGAGTAAGGCGCGCTCATGGAGAATGGACTAATCGGGTTCATGGACGGAGTTCGTGGGCTCGACACCACGCTTATTGGGCTAGAAGGAATCATTGGTCTCAGATGATTCTTCCCTCTGGGAGTGTAGACTCCTCCATTGTCTCCTGATGCTAATGCTGATAGCTGGAGCTCCACCATGTTAGCGTAGTGGCCACCGTTGATCTGCATGAGCTCATCATGTGAACCAGATTCCACGACTCTTCCTGAGTTGAGCACAGTGATGAGGGTAGCCATCCTGATGGTGGAGAGACGGTGGGCTACGACGATGGCTGTTCTTCCCTTTGATGCCTGCTCTATAGCCATCTGGACTATTCGCTCCGACTCTGTATCAAGGGCGCTAGTGGCTTCGTCGAGCAGCAGTATCTTCGGATTCCTTATCAGTGCTCGTGCTATCGCTATCCGCTGCTTCTGCCCTCCTGATAACTGAACTCCAAACTGCCCAACCTACACATTCATAATTCCCACAAATTTAGTTGTTAAGTGTAACATAAAAATCTATATAACTCAGTAAGCATTCTTCTTAATTACCTGTGTTTCGTATGCATCCGGAAGCTTAACGATGAAGTCATGGGCGTTTGCAGCCATAGCGGCCTTCTCCACATCCTCCATCGATGCACCTTCTTCGCCAAACAGAATGTTCTCTTTGATTGATGTTGCAAACAGGACTGGCTCCTGATTCACCAGCCCCATTTGCGATCTAAGCCACTTGAGATGGAGCTTTTTTATTTTGTATCCATCCAGCAGAATCTCGCCTTCCATCGGATCATAGAATCTTTGAAGAAGTGAGATGACTGTGGACTTCCCTGACCCGCTCCCCCCAACTAGGCCCACGGTTCCACCCGCTGGAACTGTGAGGTCTAGCCCTTGCAGGATGGGGGTATCCGGCCTCGAAGGGTAGTTGAAATACACCCCTTTGAATTGAATCTCGCCTCTCACGTACGACAGAGCCTTCCCCTTCTTGTCCTCCGTGTCTATGGCCGGTTCGCGGTCTATCATCTCTGTGATACGCGTCGCTGCAGATCTCGCCTCTGTTATGGCCGTTAAGTTTGGTAGAGCAGTCAGAATGTTTCTGCAAAGACAGATGATTATCGAGTTTGTTTTATGTGTGTGTAATGGTAATAAAAAGGTATGGGAACTAACAATCCTCCCATTAAGACATTGAATCCAGCTACGAAGACATCTCCGCCCCTTTCGCCTTTCTTGCTGACGAGGATGGAGCCGATCCAGGCTTGAAACCCCCAGTTGATGTAGATGACTCCCATACTCCCCATCATCAGCCCTCTCGCGAACCCCTGCTTCACCCCGAGCTCCATTGTCTTTTGCAGAACACTGCTGAAGTTTTCCAGGGTTTGGTTCTCTGCCACGTACGAGTAAACCGTCCTGATGGATGAAATTGCCTGCTCTGCTATACCTCCAGCCACCGCGTACGAGCCTATTCCCTGGATTGCCACGTCCATCATCATCTTCCCGAACACTAGTGCCGGGACTATGAACATTATAGTGAACGGTATGGCCGCCAGGGTGAGCTTCCACGAGAGGGAGAAGGCGAAGGCGAGGCAGAAGAAGAAGGATGACATGTATGCCAGGCAGTCAGGTATCTGCACCATCAACATCAAGTGTATTAAGTAATAGCTAGTGTGTAACCATTGATTTGTTGAATTAAGTAGACCTTTTCTCCAATTGTGGTTTGGATTGTGTTGGAGTCTGCCGATATTGTGGTCACGACTTGGAACGTTGTCGACGTGTCAGCTGCTTGGGAGTCGAAGAAGCCTACTTCCTGCTTGAGCACCGATTTTAGATACTCCAATCTCATCCGGGAACTCTGCCTCTCCGCTGTTCTTGCCCAACATAATCCTTCTGCAAAAGTGGAAGTAAACTCAATCATCCGTTTTCCTTATCTTGTGCTAGTAACTAAGGTGATGCAACCAACCTACGAACGCAGACAGCCCGACTCCAACGGCCACGTAGAAAAGCTTCAACGCATACTGTCACAAGTAAACGGTTTAGGCCATATTATCAAAATGATTTGATCAATCATACATTGGTACCTGGTTTACGGAATCCATGGAGATTGCGACGCCACGCTCTTTACTGACAATGCCGTATTGATTGATGACGTCGCTGAGAACATACATCGTGAGAGGGACCTGCAGGCCATCTCCAATGCTGCCTAGAGTCCCGAAGAACATGAGCAGCTTGTCTGATCGATCAGCATATCGAAAAATGCCGTTGCTTTTCGCCATTTTTGCTATCGCATATCTCAACGACTCTCTCTTCGTGTGCAGTCTGTGTGTTTTATATACTTGTGCAGGCCTCAAGAATGGATCAAATATGTTTGTGTGTATCTGCCGGCCCTTTCCTGTCCAACTGTTATGTGTTTGTCTCTCATTTCTTGCTTCAAATCTGTATATTATTATTATTATTATTAGTAGTAGTAGTAGTATTATATATAATATACAGTGTAAAATGTCATGTGTTGCTTCTTTTTGTGTGTGTTTTCGTACTGCTAATAGAATCTGCATGCGGCATTTTTGCATTGTAACAATGCTTAGTTTCTTCTTGTTTATTTCACTGCCTCTACTTAATCAACTTTGTACCATCATCCTATATAATATTCTAATTCAAATGTCTTTACTTGGAGTTATTTATTTGATACTCAATTAAAATATTTTAGTCACTAGAAATCTCATCAACTATCCCATCTCCTTTTTTCTTAAGTTGGTGTAATCTTAGCTTTACCAAAATCATAAAAAATGCTACTTGTAGTTACCTTTTTTAATTATAAAAAAAGGAAAAACAAGAGCAAAAACCCTAAATAAATACGTTTCAATTTATAAATTCAGGATTAGTATTTTTTGGATACGAAAACGAATCCAAGATTTGCAAATAAATAACGCAAAACTTAAAATACTCTGATAAGAACTGAAAAGGGAATTTGGATTTTTTATTTCAAAAGAAAAGACCAAAATGAAAGATGATAAATTAGCAGCCTACTAATTCTTAGGGAATCTTTCTTTGGTGTATGATTTTTCGAATGTCCAAAAAACTGCGTCATCATCTATAGTTGTATGAATTTGTCTTCATATTTGTCAGCTGCAATTTCCATTTTTTTGTTTATTTTATTCGATTTGAACTTTGCTCTGTGCCGACTGCAATTTCGCTATGGTTTTTCTGTTTACTATTTACTTTTAGAACCAATTAACTACTCAAAGTCACGCATTTAAGCTAAGGTATATTATGAGCTTTTGTGTGAGGATTTTTCTAATATGATTGAGAATCTCGAGTAGTTTTGTTATAACTTATATGGCATGTACACAACAAAATCCACTTAATTATTAAATTATTAAATAATAACAATAAAAAATCAAGTGCATATGCAAGTAATTATTTTGATAACTTAAAAATTTATTTATTAATTTAATAATTAAATGTGAATGATTATTCTTATTTTATTAAAATACTCCTTACGTTCGGGAATATGAGTCTCATTTCTTTTCGGCACGTGTTTTAAGAGATGTTAAGAAAAGAGATGGAAGAAAGTTAGTGGAATAGATGTCTCACTAGTATATATTAGTTTTAAATGAAATGTGAGCGGATTGAGTTAGTGGAATGTGAGGTCTCTTTACTGTTTATAGTAAGTATGAACCGGGACTCCTATTCGCAGACGGGGCAAAATAGAAAAACGAGACTCCTATTTGCGGATGGACCAAAATAGAAAAACGTGACTCCAAGTTGCGGACAGACCAAAATAGAAATGTCCTCAAGTTCCCACATAGCTTCCTCATAGCCATGGAGTCGCCATGGTACTTTCACAGAAGCCATGGATTTATTTCTTAGTTCTTTCACCTTCCGGTCTAGGATAACCCGGGCTTCTCCTCGTAACTTAGACCAGGATTTAAAACAATTTCCTCTTGATGAATAACGTATTTGGGTTCAAACACATATTTTCTCAATTGGGATACGTGCTCATGCACATTCCCAAAGCTCAGCGGTAAAACCAGCCGATATGCTACGAGACCAACTCCTTCAAGAATTTCGTATGGTCTAATAAATCGTGGCTTTAGTTTGGTTTTGGCAACAAATCTCATTATCCCTTTCAATGGGGATACCTTCATGAAAACTTTATCCCCGACTTGAAATTGTAGGTCTGTTTGTCGGACATCAGCATAAGATTTCTGCCTATCTTGAGCTTCTTTGATTCTCACACTAATGCGATGCACAATTGCTATCATTATCTTCCACTGCATCGGATCCAAGAATCATTCACCAACTTCGTCCGAGTAAAGTGGTGATCTACACTTTCTCCCGTATAGTGCTTCGTACAGAGCCATATTTTTGTCGCCTGGTAGCTATTATTGTAAGCGAATTCTACCAGTAGCAACACCGATTCCCAGTTTTCTCCTTGATCGAGCACTACGGTTCTCAGCATGTCCTCAAGGGTCTGAATCGTTCGTCCAGACTGTCCATTCGTTTGCGGATGAAACTGTAACACCCGTAATTTTTGGATAATAAATTTTTTCATTATTGAATGTGATATGATGATTAAAAAAGGAATTTATGAAAATACCCTCCATTCCATAGTAATGGATGGATTTCTTTTCAACATTTCGTTCCATAGTAGTGGATGCATTTCTTTTCAACATGCGACTTAAGTAAAGGAAGAATAAAGTAGGAAATGAAAAAGGTAGAGAGATGAAGAGATAATAAAGTAAGAGAGAGTAAAATAAGTGAGAAGAAATGTGTTGACTTTTATTATAAAGGGAAATGACTTCACTATTATGGAACGTACCAAATGGTAAAATGACTCAACTACTATGGAACGAGTGGAGTATTTAATTTCTCACGGAGCGATGAATTAAATATTTTTGGGTTACACAAATAATATGCTTGAGCACGATGATTTCTTTTAGTTCTTCTATGAACTTTGTGAAATATGAATCTTGGTTGATTAATCAAGTGAATATGTTGAGGAGTTGTTGTAGTACTTGGCATAACACTATGGCACTAATTGTTTGGTTGCGCGAAGAGAAGTGCGTACGTAGAATAAATAATATTAATACTTTCGTAGTGTGAATTAAACCGTGGATGATAATTTGCTATCTTCGTGGAAATTTATTAAAGTACTATGCGAAGTACGTTGCGTGGTGGATCGCAGATCAATGTGGAACTAGTATTTTGGAATAACACATAATACTAAAAAATTACATTGTGCGAGTAATTAATAAATAATGTTGGGAACGGGATGACGAGATTAATTAAAATTTTCCATTAACTTTAATTAATAAATAAGAATTCAAGATATAAAGTACTCCCTCCGTCCCACTACAAGTGAGGCGCTTCAATTCGGACGTTGTTTTGCAAAAATGATTCTCCCTCCGTCCCACAAGAATATGCACTCTTTCTTTTTTAGTCCGTCCCACAACAATATGCACTTTCCAATTTTGGAAACTCTTTTCACTATAATGAGGTGAGACCCATTCTCCACTAACAATACTTTAATTACTTTTTATCTCTATATTTCTCTTACTTCCCAATTTTGCATTAAAACCCGTGCCGAACCCAAAGTGCATATTCTTTGAGGATGGATGAAGTAATAAATAGTTAGAATGGAGAGAAAGTAAAGTAAGTAAGATAATAATGTATATACGACTCCCTTCTATATTATTCTCTTTCTTACTTTACTTTCTCTTTCACTCTAACTATTTATTATCATCTTCGCAAAACAACGGCCGAAAAGAAACGCCTCAATTGTAGTGGGACAAATGGAGTAATATACTTGGGCTTCTTAAATAAATAATAAAGTCCATGTTTATTTCACAAGATGGCTTAGGGTCATGAGAAATAAAAAGTCCAAATAAATAAATAGCTTGGGTCGATTTAATTACAACTAATTAAATCATAAGTGGGCCTAAATCTATTAAATAAATAAATGGGAGATGTGTTGAGTCCAATCCTTCCTCTTCTCTGATTCACCACAATCTGCTCTTCCAACTGCAGCAGCGTAAAAAAAACTTTAGAAACCTCTTCAACGCCAGCCGTTACATGCACAAAATAAATCACCCAAATTAATTCTAATCATGGTGATTAATCACAATTTATTTCCGCCACTAATTATCCAATTAATTGGGATTTAATTGTGCTCAATGATAACCACGGTGCTCACTCCTTTCATACTCACAATCTGCAAAGTGACAAGCAGCAAAAATTCCTCTCAATCTCACTATTACATACCAAGTTCCAAGTGCTAAGCAAGGAGAAACATAGAGAAGAAAGTCACGGCAATTCCAAGTTCAATTCCAGCCTTTGGTAATTCCATTCAAAATTCATGTCGAAATCTCAAGTTCTTTCGAAATTTTCAAGCATATACAATTTGTTTGGCAGAATCCTAACCAAGAGTGGCACTCCCTCAAATTCTTCTTCACAAATCAAGTTTGACAGAAGGTAAACATCCTCTCCATTCCCTTTTACCCCAAACATCAAGCGACAGATACAGCCGGGTAGAGCGGTTTATGAATGTTTTCGGGGTGGACTTGATTTTACCAAAGATAATGAGAACATGAACCCCGGGATGTATTCATATCCTTATGCTAAATAGTGCTAAAACATAAAACACTTCTAATCTGTTGGATTTTATAATGTAATGGTCCCTTGTTTTGCCATGCGTAATTGAAATTAATATTTATAAAAAGTAACAAGGGCATTGTTGGGAGTTAATATTTTACACAGTTAATGTCATTCCTTGTTTCACCCCTTTAGGGTTGTATAATATAATAATATATTTGATTAATTTTTTCCTTAATTAAAAAACAATCATAATCACGGTTCTTCAATTCACCATATTTTTTCCACAATAGATTTTCATATCAAAGAATTTTCTGCCTCTACGATGTTTGATGCAAAGAATTTGGACGATTATGCTTCAATTCACAATAGTTTGTTCGCTGCTATAAATTTGAAGCATGGGAGTTCTTCATTCCCGTCAGTTCGGTTTAAATTGAAGAATAAGATTTCTTCATTCTCGTTCAATTTTAATTTGATTGAAATTTGTTAAATCCTCGACTGGTACCAACAATGGAAGAATACGATTCTGAAGCCCTCTTTAGGATTGAAGTTTTTCGTCATATATAGTCTTAGGCCGTCCGTAATTCTGGAGGAGTACTCCGCGGTTCGCCACGATGGAAGAAGGTGATTAATGTAAATCTATAGACCCGTGATTCTGAAGCTCTGCACCGACTTTTAGATTGAAGTTTTTCTAGTATTAGTTCTTCATCACCGGTTTCAGTTTGAGTATTAGGTCGTTTATAATTCGGTCATATCTTCCGGTGTTATCAACGATGGAAGAAAGTAATTAATTTTTATTTAGGGATGCTTCCAGTCAATGATGTACGCTAAAATGCAAATAATGTACCGTTCGAATGGTAAATAATGTACGCGCAATGTGTAATAATGCACAGTCCAAATGGTAAATAATGCATAATGTTTAATAATGTACAGTCCGAATGGTGAATAATGTACTTGTTTCACGAAATAATGTACCAGTAATTACGTTTAATGTACATGCTTAACCGTGAATAATGTATAGATATAGTAATAAACATTATATAGTAATATAATTTTACTGTTTTGGATTAATAATCAACTCCTTAAGTTGAAACCATACCCTTTGGGTTTAGCAATCCAGTCGGATAGGTTGTAGTATCCACTCAAAAACGAAATAATCACGAAGGCTATGGAGTTTGAATCATTCCCCTAGGATTTAGCATTCTATAGGGCTATGGTATAGTACCACCACTTGCATTAAATTTCATTTTTTGTGTTTTTGATTTCATACGGTAAATAATGTACGATTAGTGATTAATAATGTGCATCCGTAATAGTAAATGATGTACATATTTACTGAATAATGTTTAAAGGAATTTGAATCCATACCTTTTGAGTTTAGCAATCCATTAGGCTAAGTTGTAATACCCACTCAAAAACAAAATCATCACAAAGGCCAGAGAGTTTGATTCATTCGTGCAGGCAGTGAATGCCCACATTATCGACTAGTGAATCATTACATTATTTGTGAGATATCGTACATTATTTAGTATTTTAGTAATAGTTGCAATGTACAATAAAATATGAGTATTATAAACAATGTAAAATGTTTGTCCATTAATGACTATAAAACACACATCACTAGTAATTAACGTTGTACATCATTTAAGTATAATTGTACATCACGAAAATTTAGACATTCACAAAACCCCACACTAACATGTTCATAAGAAACCTTCAACAAAAATCACCAAAAACATTCAGATCTTGTCTACCACCATACTGTGTCGCAGCTGCTATAGGAATGTCTTCATCAAAATCGTCTTCTATAAAGTTTCTTGCCCTCTTTGAATCTAATCAGAGTCGTGTACAATGATTACTGCTGATATAACAACAATATCATATAAAAAAGTATAACAAAGCAGAACTAAGTTATGTACATAGCTAGATGAATAAAGTAACATCATATGATGTACATGAAATTTGTGAAAATAATGTACCAAAAAGGATAAACAATGTATCAAGGAAACAAGAATTATGAAACATAATGTGCGGATATTGCTAAATAATGTACACTGAAAGGCTCTAAATAATGTACAAAAGTTGGTAAAGAACAAGATGGATCTAAAAAAAATAATTAATGTACACACAAGACCCAACAATGTATCAATGCATAATGAAATTAGTCTTTGAAGTTGCTAACTAATTTAATGTACACATATAGGTAAATGATGTACAGTCGCTCACCACCAAAAAGTATACCAAATAATATAAACATAATCCAAAATAATGTAGCATGTGTAATAAATGATGTACGGATGTGACTAAATAATGTACAGTCGCTTAAAATTTGTTACCTCCAAAAATATTCTCAGAAACCAGAAAAAACTAATCTTTATGTAAATTGTCATCACTAATGAACAAACATACCAGAGTAATGAAGAGGACGAAACCAACAATAAAATAAACACTAAAAAAAATAGCATCATCCTCAGTTTTGTGCGAACAATTCGTAGACAGGTGACGACTTTAATTTACTTAATTTCATCGCAGGAGAGGATCGGAAACTCCCAACTTGATGGTCGATTAAGGAGTGGAAGATGAAGGCTTTGTTTTCGTAGCCTCATTCGTCGCCGATTTGTGGTTTTTTCGAAGAGGAGTGGAAAAACAGTGTATTAGAAGCTTCCCAAAAAATGTACAGTAACAACAATCTCCAAAACTAGAAAAAAACACAAACTTCACCATATATTCTAACCCATCCTCATCAATGAACAAAAACTCCAAAAATTTACGAAATCAAAGATGGGAATTTTAGAGCAATACTAATTAACAGCCCCCAAAAAGCAAATCACTACAACTATTCTCGGAAACACCCCCCCCCCCGAATCATCGGAAAACGCTCAACAAAATTAGATTACATTAGACATAACAATTGGTATAAAATAATGTACGGAAAAAGTGAGATACAGGTTCTTCAGGTCAAGAATCGAATTAAAATTGTAGCAAAACGACTGATTCTTTGTTTTGGTCCATACCTCGTCGTCGAGGTGAGAGAAAATTGGTGGTGGAAGCAAATCGACTGATTCTTCGTTTTCTTCACAGCCGGAAAATCGTCGAGAAGAGAGAAGAACGGAATTATGGTGAGTGGGGCGGCGGTTTGGGTTTTTGAGAGAACGGTGAGAGAGAGAAGATGAGAAGAGAAGGTGGAAGTAATGGTGAGAGAGAGAGTGGGAGATGAAATGAATCATCGTTGAAATCAAATCCCTGATTTTTAGCACATGCTGTTTTTAAAAATGACACGCCTAATATATCCATACCGAGATTGCCCTTAATGTACGAAAAAACTAAACTAATGTACCGCGTGTCTTTAAGGGCATCAATAACCCCGTCCCCATTTCCGGCCCCAAGTCCCCTCCACGTCATCATTCCTCTACAGTTGCGGCCCAGGCCCCAACTGCTGTAACCCTGGAGGTTGCGGCCCGGGCCGCAACTAATAAATGACACTATTCACAACTCCAACCTATTTTGAACGTAAAATAAAATACGTTGAGCAATTATAACACGAGCAATTCATTTTTAATACAAAAATAATAAATTATAAACTAAAAAATATATAAAAAATTAGAGTAATAAAAAAAATGCAAAAAAAAATAAAAAAATTAAAATTCTGCAATACAGGTTGCCCTTCTCCATCTCCTTCTTCCTCTTCCTTCTTCTTCCCCCTCTCCCCCTTCTTCTTCTTCTTAAAAATGCAAAAAAATAAAAAAAAATTAAAATTGATGAAAAAAACGTCGCCCCTCTCCATCTCCTTCTTCTTCCTCTTCCTCCTTCTTCCCCCTCTCCCCCTTCTTATTCTTCTTCTTAAAAATGCAAAAAAAAAAAAAAAATTTAAAATCGATGAACAGTAGCGGCCCGTCACCGTGCAACCCCGTCCCGGGCCGGGACGCGGGACGCTCCCCAGGCCGGTCACGCGTCACCGGGACGGGCCTGAGCCGTGCCGCCCTTCCGTGTAATGCATGGGACGGGCCGGGACTCGCGAGATGCGGCCCGGCCCCTTGCGTTACGCATGCTCTAAATCACAACCATTAGATTAGTAGATCCAATGGATTAAATTAGTGTTATGTTTAAGACTTATGTGGAATTAGGATCTTAAGAGCATCCACTACGCGTCCCGCGCGAGGCTCGCGTTCCGTCCCGGAGGGACGGTTCCGCCGCGGGACGCGTTGCAACCCTCGTCCCGTCCCGTAGCCCGTCCCCAGCCCGTCCCGTAGCCCAAATCCGCGAGACAAGGGACGCGCCGGTCCGTCAAGCGCCCGGGCGACGTGGCGCGCCCCCGATGCATGCGTGACGCCCACTCGCTGGCCCGCGAGTGGGCGTCGTCACGGATGACGCAATAATTCATTTTTTTAAAAAAAAATCGATTTTTTAAAAAAAAATCGAATTTTAATAATTTTTTTTTTCAAACGGTAATGTTACCGTTAATTTTTTATTTTCTTTTTATTTTATTTTATTTATTTATTTACTCTATAAATAATCCTATTTCATACTCATTTCACACACAAACACACATCTATTCCTCTCAAATCCTCTCTATCACTCCAATTTCCATCTTAAATCAACTCAAACAAATGGATCCTTTTGAGCAAATGCGTCAATTAATGGAACAATCACTTGAAGAAGATCGACGACGAGAGGCGGAGGAAGCCGCGCCACCCCCACGACGCTCCCAGAAGTACATCAATCGGAACTGGGAGGAAGCCGCCGCACGGTTAGTACGCGATACTTCTGCGATAACCCGATTTGGGGAGATACCTACTTCCGTCGCCGTTTCCGCATGAGTAAACCGCTATTTCTCCACATAGCGAATACTTTGGCGGCACGTGAAGAGTTCTTCCGAGAAGGGTTCGACGCGGTCGGCCGTCCCAGCCACACGACGCCGCAGAAATGTACTGCAGCCATCCGTCAGCTTGCGACTGGACAAACGGCCGACATATTCGACGAATACCTCCACATCGGAGACACCACTGGGCGCATGTGCTTGCTCAACTTCTGCAGAGGCATCCGAGCAGCCTTCAGTGACGAATTTCTCTGGAGGCCAAGCACGGACGATTGTCAGTTCCTCCTCAACCTGCACGAACAAGTGAACGGATTCCCCGAGATGCTTAGCAGTGTCGATTGCATGCACTGGCAATGGAAGAATTGTCCGGTGGCTTGGAGGGGGTCCTACACGAGCGGCCACAAAGGCACCTACCCAACCGTTGTACTCGAGGCCGTTGCCGACTACCGGCTTTGGATCTGGCACGCGTACTTCGGGGTCCCTGGCTCGAACAACGACGTAAACGTGCTCTACCAGTCCGATCTCTTTACCGAAGTTTTGGATGGTAAAGCGCCGGCCATCAACTTCGTCGCCAACAACCGGCTGTATAAAATGGGGTACTATCTCGCCGACGGCATCTACCCGAAGTGGCCGACCTTCGTGAAGACGTGCGGCAGGCCTGCGAACCCAAAGCAGGCTCTTTTTGCGCAGAAGCAGGAGGCTGCGCGTAAGGATGTGGAGAGGGCGTTTAGGGTTCTCCAAGCGTGCTTCAACATCATCAAAGCCCCGGCTCGTTCCTGGTTCATGGAGAGCATGGTCGACATCATGTATACGTGCATAATCTTGCACAACATGATTGTCCGAGACGAAGGACCCGATGCGGGAAATTGGTTCGACCCCGAATCTCCCGGAAGCTCAACCGCAAGTAGTCCGCCGCGAAGTGGAGCGCATCCGTCTATACTAGAACGGTTGGCTATTCGGGCAAGGACACGCTACTCTAGCGCCCACACCCAACTCCAAGAGGATCTAATTGAGCACATTTGGGAAAACTTTGGCGGAGAAGATTAAATTATGTCATTTTTTATTTTTTTAGAAATTTAATTATGTCTTTTTTTCTTTTCTTTTTTTAAGTTTAAGTTGTAATGTTGTTTTAATTTTAATGAATTGTGTATGTTTAAATTTAATTGGGTTGTAAAAAAAAATAAAAAATGAAATTGAACGAATAGTAATTAAGGGACGGAATAAGGGACGGTTAAGGGACGGAGCGTTGCAGGTTCCGTCCCTTAGTTAAGGGATGGAGGAAAAAAGGACAGTGGGGCCCTCAAATGGTGGTCAAATAGTAGTTAAGAGACGGTTTAAGGGACGGTATAGAGACAGCATAGTGGATGGTCTAATGCTCCCCCGTGAACTCCCAGCCATTTATGCGTTGGAGAGACCGCTTCTTATTTTGTGCCGAAGCAATTTATAAATCACAGGCTGAAACAGGTGAAATCAAAGGGCATTACTTGACTATGGGGAATCATTGGAATTTTTTTTTGGAAATATTGGATATTTTGATAGAATAAGGGGTTCTTTCGTCTCAAAATAGCAAGAATATTCATTACTTAAAGTACTTCTTTCGGCCATTCATCGAAAGGAGACATTTGTTTGGAATTTGATGAATTGAGATATCTGGAAACACTTGTATTATTTCTTTAGTCAAATTCCAAGTGGAGTCTTAGTCTATTTCTGTATTCTTTCTAGATTCAAAACAAAATCACAAATCAAATAGATTCATAGGTTTGATGCCTTGTCTACAACTCATGTTTGAAAGAAAGATTCGATTATATAAAGTCGACAGATGGAGTGGGTTAATTAAAAATTAACAGGCGAAAAATGGCAAAAAAGAAAGCTTTCACTCCTCTTTTGTATCTTGCATCTATAGTATTTCTGCCCTGGTGGATTTACTAAAAGTATGGAATCTTGGGTTATTAATTGGGCGAATATCGGCCAATCCGAAATTTTTTTGACTGATATTCAAGAAAAAAGTATTCTAGAAAAGTTCATAGAATTAGACGAAATCGTCTTCTTGGAAGAAATGATCAAGGAATATTCAGAGGTCATGTTTGATTGTCAGGATTCTGTCTGGGAAAGTAATCTGATTCCTTAAATTTTAAATTCCTGTGTTTGTTTCGGTTTTTAATCAAATTGGAAAAGTAATCAGAATTCTGAGAACAAGGAAAGTTAATACAAATTTCCAGAATTCTGGATCCTAACTTTTCATAGGTATTCTTTTTTCTAGTTTTAGAATTCTTACATATTTAATGCAATATATTATTATTATTATTATTACTATGTTTTAAAAATAATTTAAAATTATAAACCATACTTAATTTCAATATAATAAATAACTATAATTAAAACTATCATAATTATAACTATGTTATTATAATATTTATATATAATTGTTATTATCATAATAATAATTAATAATTTATTAAATAGTTAAAATATAATTATATAATATAAATTACTATATAAGAGTAATAAATACTAACTGCTATTTTATAAATTAATAAAATAGTAATAAATTTTAACCACTTCTGAAACATTACTATCAACAACAAGGGTTTCCCCCATAGCAAATTCTTCCAAAACAGGGGTTTCCCCCTCTGTAACTCCTACAGCCGCAGAAAGATCTATACCCACAGATGCATTCAGGGTTTCCTTCTCAGCAAATATCACAGTGGCAATAACAGGATTTACCTCCTCAGTGACAGAACCTAACCTGGGTTCACTTACGGCCAACAACTCCAACCCCGCGGTCAGATCTGCTTCTTCTTCGCGAGTTTCTGCGGCGGTTGGTTCTTGAACAGTGACGGCTTCTTCTGGTACAGCGGGGGTGGGTTCTGCGGCAGCCACCGGTTTGGGTGTTGAAACCCCAGAAGTTTCTGGTTGTGATACGGCAGATGTCGAAACGGCTGGTATAGATTTCCCCATTACCGCCGCGAACATGGCAAACGCCTCCATTGCCTTGTCTGGCCCCCCAAATTTTTGTAGTATATCCGCCATAAACGCCGCCGCACTTGAATCGGCGGATCCTGAAGTGTTTCTGGTACTCTGCTTGTTATCCATGAAGAATTCTGTAGAAGTTTTGACAAAAACTTGGACAGAAATTTCTTTGATTAGGGTTAGAGAAAGAAAACCTAGAGAGAAATTTGGGGAATTTTGGATGTAGAGAGAGAGTGAGTAAGGAAAAATAAAAGGAGAACACGGTTATTAGCCGATAGGTATGGGAGAGGACGGTTTGTAGGCGGTTGCAGGCATGACGCTAGCGACTGTACGCCTCCCCATAAAGGTGTCCTTTGAAATTCGAAGCGGTGCCAACTCCCTCCAAAATTTTACTTCTCAACTCCTTGCCCTAGCAAATTCCTTCTGCGAAACCATACTTAGGAAAAACATTAAACAAAAAAACTAAAACGCCAGACTCCCCGTTTCTAGGATATGACAGTATCAAAAACATTCCTAAGGAGTCTGGTATTTCGAAAATATTTTTGGAAGATTATTATTATTTTTTTCTGAGTTTGTTTGGTTTTTTTTTCTTGATTTAAAGAAAGCGATTAAATATTTACAATTTATGTTCAAGTATTCTCAAGATTTCCTGGGTCAGGGTATGGTAAAACTTCCTTGAATACTGGACCTAGGAGAGCTTTTAAGAACACTCACTTCCCAGACTGATTAGGCGAATTCAGGGAGTGCGCGTAATGGCATTTCGTCCACTACACACATCTCCGAGTTATCCCTAAATACCTTTACCCTATGAGCATTGACAAGAAAATGAGTAGAGTTTGAAAAACTTCCCTGGATCTCTACTGCTCCATTTGCAAGCAAACTCACAACAGTGTACGGCCCAATCCATTTGGATTTTAACTTACCGGGCATTAACTTGAGTCGGGACTGGAACAGGAGAACCTTCTACCCAACTTGTAGTTCCTTGGTCCGGAGATTTTTATCATGCCACAACTTGGTCTTTTCCTTGTACCACATTGCTGACTCGTAAGACTCAAGTCGCAATTCTTCCAACTCCTGGAGCTGCAGTTTCCTCTCTCCTTCACAAGCTCGAGGATTCATATTAATCTCTTTGACCGCCCAGTACGCCCTGTGCTCAATTTCCACCGGTAGGTGACACATCTTGCCGAATACTAACCTGTAAGGAGACATTCCAATGGGCATTTTATATGCTGTTTTGTATGCCCATAATGCATCATCAATTCTCTTGCTCCAGTCTTTCCTCGACGGATTCACCGTCTTTTCCAGGATCGCTTTGATTTCTCTATTTGATATTTCTACTTGGCCGTTGGACTGAGGATGGTATGGTGTGGAAAGACGATGGTGAACTCCGTACTTTCTCATTAGAGCTTCAATAGTCCGGTTGCGGAAATGTGTCCCATTGTCAGATATTATAGCTCTGGGCACTCCGTACCTGTTGAAAATGTTAGCTCTAAGGAACTTCGCTACCTCTTTAGCTTCACACGATGTGGTTGCTTTTGCCTCTATCCACTTCGAAACATAATCCACTGCCACAAGTATGTAGGTGTTCCCGTATGAAGACGGAAATGGACCCATGAAGTCCATCCCCCAGACATCGAAGATCTCACATACAATTATGGGAACTTGTGGCATTTCGTCCCTCCTGGAGATTCCCCCGGTCTGTTGACACCTCACACAGTTCTGACAAAATTCAAAAGCATCCTTATTCAACGTAGGCCAGTAAAACCCACTGTCCAACACCTTCCTTGCGGTCTTCCTAGGTCCAAAGTGACCTCCACACGCTAGGGCATGGCAATGATTCAGCACATCCCTCTGTTCCCACTCCAGGATACACCTCCGGATTACTTGGTCGGCTTCCATTCGCCACAAATACGGGTCATCCCAGAAATAGTACTTGGCCTCACTCTTCAATTTCATCTTCTGGGCCCGGGAGATTACTTGGGAACTGGGCACCTCTCCAGTGACTAAGTAATTTGCCAGGTCCGCGAACCATGGCTCAGCATTTGTCTGACATTTCCCTTTCTCGGCATCCCCTGGACCTATTAATGCCATGAGCTTTTCCCAATTGATGGGTCTAGGAAATTCTTCCAGATAGTACAAATGTTCCTCGGGGAATGCATCTGGAATTGCTTCCTCGGTCTCCCCTTGAAAAATACGACTTAGGTGGTCAGCCACCTTGTTCTCAGTTCCTTTCTTGTCCTTAACTTCCCAATCAAATTCTTGTAAAAGTAATACCCAACGGATTAATCTTGGTTTAGACTCCTTCTTCGCCAGCAAGTACTTAATAGCTGCGTGGTCCGTGAAAGCGATCACCTTCGACCCCAGTAAGTACGGGCGAAACTTCTCAAATGAGTATACCACCGCCAGCATTTCCTTTTCGGTGGTGTCATAATTCTTCTGAGCTTGATTCAGTGTTTTGGATGCATAAAAGATCACATAGCTTTTTCCATCAATTCTTTGACCTAACACCGCTCCCACGGCATAGTCGCTTGCGTCACACATAATTTCAAAGGGTAGATTCTAGTCGGGCGCTCTAATAATGGGGGCAGATATTAGTCTATCTTTCAACAACTGAAAAGCCTTTTTGCACTCCTCATCGAACACAAACTCCACATCGTTATGCAATAAGTGAGTGAGTGGTTGAGCAATCCTCGCGAAATCCTTTATAAACCTCCTATAAAATCCTGCATGCCCTAGGAATCCTCTCACCTTTTTCTGATTCGTCGGGCAAGGCAGTTTTGAGATGACATCGATTTTTGCTTGATCTACCTGTATGCCTCTTTCCGATACCACATGCCCTAGGACAATTCCTTCAGGGACCATAAAGTGGCATTTCACGAAATTCAAAACCAAATGCTTTTCCTGGCACCTCCTCAGCACTATATCCAAACTTGCCAAACACGAGTCAAATGAATTCCCGTACACCTTGAATTCATCCACAAAAATCTCAATGCAATCCTCTAGGAGATCCGAGAAAATACTCATCATACACCGCTGAAAAGTCCCTGGCGCATTGCAGAGACCAAACGGCATCCTCCTATAAGCATACGTTCCAAAGGGACACGTGAAAGTTGTCTTCTCTTGATCCTCGGGATCCACATAAATTTGAAAATACTCACTATATCCATCCAGGAAACAGAAAATTTTGCTTGCCTGCCAGCCTCTCCAATATCTGGTCAATGAAAGGTAATGAGAAGTGATCCTTCTTAGTAGCCTCGTTCAGCTTCCGGTAGTCAATACACATCCTCCACCCAGTAACAAGTCGAGTGGGGACCAATTCATTTTTATCGTTCTTAACTACCTGTATACCTGACTTCTTGGGTACCATATGTACGGGACTAACCCATTCACTGTCTGGTATGGAATATATGATTCCTAGGGATAGCAGCTTCAATACTTTCTTCAGCACTTCTTCCCTTATGTTCGGATTCAACTTGCGTTGCGGATCCCTACAGGCCTTTGCTCCTTCTTCTAAACGAATGTGATGCATGCACATATCTGGAATGATTCCAACCAAGTCAGAGAGCGTCCACCCAATGGCTTTCTTGTTTCTCCTGATTACATTCAGCAGTTCTTCTTCTTGTCCCTCGGTCAAGCTGCTGTTAATAATCACCGGGAAGTTTTCGTTCTCCTCCAGATACGCATACTTGAGCCCAGGTGGAAGTGTTTTCAATTCTTTCTTGGGGACATCTTTTTCCTGGGGCAAGGGGTTTTGTTCTGTTGTCATTCCCTTCTTAGACTCAGTAGAACTGTCCATGCTCGCCACATAAGGTGTCTTCCTTGACCTAGCTAGCTCCGGACTTGAACAGAATTCCAGAATTGTTTCCGCTAGTTCCTCATCCGATAACTCACTTGTGTTCATCGCTTGACACCAACTGGCTACTTCTCTATCAATGGCATGACTCATCTCAGAATTCTCGATCTGTTCCTGTATTAACTCTGTCTCAAGATATTCCTGGACCAAGGGGTTAATAACATCTATAGCATGCAAATTTTCAACGTCAAGAGGTCTTTTCATTGCCTCATCTATACTGAATGTATATTTCTCCCCATTGTAATCAAGGCAGATAGTACCGTCAAAAACATCAATGATAGTTTTAGCGGTACGCAGGAAAGTTCTCCCTAGAAGTACTCCGCCAGACTCTGCAGACTCATTATCACTCATCCTAATCACATGGAAATCAGCTGGGTACAAGAAATCATGTACCTCACTATCACATTCTCAAGCACTCCTTCAGGACAAATGCATGACCTGTCTGCCAATTGGATCACAACTTTCGTGTCCACCATGCCTACCCTTACTAACTTCTTATATATAGACAGTGGTAACACATTTATCGACGCACCTAAATTACATAGCATGCTCGATTTTCACATCACCAATAGAGATGGGTAAGGTAAACATACCTGGATCACTGCATTTCGAAGGCATCCTCCGCTTCTGAATCACTGTCGAGACATTCTCGCCTATCAAAATTTTCCCACTTGGTCTAGCCTTTCCAGCTATAAATTCCTTGATGAACTTGCTAAACACCGGAAATTTCAAGGCCTACAGGAATGGTAGATTAATTTCTAGTTTCCCAAAAATGTCCATGAAATCCACCGGCTCTTCCTTCTTCTTCTTGGCTTCCCCCCGGCTTGGGAAAGGCTTTAGTCGTTTTCCTGCTCCTGGAGAGCCTTCGGCTGAGAATTCTCCAGTCTCCTCCCTTACTGCCTCGTTCTCAAACACTGGCTCTGGATCGAGGAAGAATGGTTCAGTTGACTTAGGCAAGGGTTTCTCCAAGTCTCCTATCTTAAGGTCATCCTTGACCAAAGAACGTTCCGAGTCCCTAGATCTAGGAATTGTATCCGCTTCCTTACCTTCCTTGGGGCTTATCGCTTCCTTCGTTCTTACCACTGGCCCATCATATGCCTTTCCGGATCTCAAGGTAACCTGACTTATATTCGCCCTATCTGGTGGCCTTACGGAGGCGGGAATCTTTCCCTCATTTCCCCTCATATCACTCAAAGAAGTGGCTATCTGGGACAATTGTTTAGCCAGCATATCCATGGCTGCCTTTTGCTCCTGTTGAGCATCTTGAAGCTTGTGCACTACGTCATTGTTCGATTGCAGGTTGCTTTGCATATGTTGCTGAGAACTGACGAGGTCGTGCACCATATCATCGATACTCTTTGGTGACTTTCATGGTTGACTGGACCCTGGCCCTATACTCAGAGTCGGTCCACTCGCTTGATTCTGACGAGCGTTACCTTGACCGTCTGAAGAGTTGTTGTATTGATTTCCTTGGCCCTGGTAATTGTTCTGAAAATTCCTTTGGTGCGGTGACACATAAGAGTTCCCTTGATTATTCTGATTTCTGTTCCCCCAGCTTGAGTGGTCTCCTTGGTTCCGATTGATCCAGCTGCCCTGCCCCTCTTGATTCCTTCCTGACCAGTTACCTTGCCTTTCGGGCTGAGGTGCAAACTGCTGACTTTGTTGTGGTGCTGGCTGATTCTGCTCATTGTCAGTCCATCTGAAATTCGGATGATTCCTCCAAGGTGCATCTCTCTGTCTTCCTGGATTCCAGCTCCCATCGGGATTCCAACTACCCATTGCACTGACCTGGGCCTGATAATCTCCTTCCTGGGTCCCGTAATATTGCTGAATTTGACTATCTCCTGGACCAGGAGATTTCTCCTTCCCTTGTGAAGTCAGTGGATTCGTCTTCTCAATCGCGTTCAAAAGAGCCTTCTCGAGCCTATCAATCCTTGCCTCCACTTTATCATCTTCTCGCTCTCTTACGGCATGCACCGACCCTCTTCTTACTGCATTCCTAGGGTTATCGTACGCCTTCTTAGCGTCGATCAACTTTCCCAGGATTTCCCTTGCTTCACTTCCCCTCTTTCTTGTGAAATTCCCCCCACTCGAGGAATTCATTAAGTCCTTTGACTCAGGAGTCGCTCCTTCGTAAAACAGAGAGTAGGTCTCTGCCTCTATCATTCGGTGGTTCGGGCATGCATCCAACAACCCCTTAAATCTCGACCAATACTGACTCAAGGATTCGTCGTAATCCTGCTTACACTCTAATATTTCTTTCTTCAGTGCATTCGTCTTGTTGGATGGGAAGAAATAATCTAGGAACTCCAATTTGAAATCCCTCCATGTGCGGATAGAATCCGGGGGCAACCTTAATAACCACGTGTTAGCTTCCCCCTTCAAGGTAAACGGAATCGCACGTAGGCGATAATCCTTCTCTGTTGCATCATTCGGCCTCTTCTGAATACCACACAACTTACTGAATTCATTTAAGAACTCATACGGACACTCATTTCTACGCCCAGAGAACGTCGGCAAGATGCCGAGCACGTTTGTCTTGATCTCAATAGTTCTCTGGCGTGGATTCATCACTATGGCTTGTGCTGGCTCTCCATCTAAGTGGGCAGTGAGAGAGCCGATCTCTGGATCTGGATCTACTACCTGCGCCATGACTACTTCCTCTACTTCCCCTGTTTCTGACTCTGTTTCTGATTCGGGTGGGGACTCTGGATCTTCACGTCCTGACGACGTCCAAGATTCGTCGCTAGTGAATTCACTCGGAAACGGATCTCCTGTGGTGAACCCTGATCTGGTGGTCACAGTAGAGGCTGTGTCCTTAACCCGCCAATTAAACTGGCCGTGTTTCCTCCCAGACGAGTTGCTCCGGTAGGTAGATCCTGAGCCTCTGCTCATAAACTACAAACAAAAGAGAAAGAAAACAAGTAAAAATTATTTACACCACAGACTCTGAACACTAACACTAAGCACGCCTTTCATCCCCGGCAACGGCGCCATTTTGAAGTGGAACAAGTCGGATCGTGTCTTCGTGTGCTTACAGGGAAAACTATGCAAGTGCTTGGTCAAGACACCGCGCTTCTTAAATCCGCTGGATTACTAGGTCCAGGAACTCAAGGAACACAAAGTGTTTTTGTCGTTGGACACACTCGACTCCCCTTCAAAAATTAAATCCCTCCACCCGAATACTATGGATTAGTATAGGGAAGTGGGGTCGATCCCACGAAGATGGAGTCGTGAAGTAGTGCTTAGAGACTCTGGAAACAAGCGGCTGCTGCCACGCAAAAGGGTTGAGGTTTAAACTACCACTAGACCTAGGCACGGAAATTAAATGCTAGACCTAGGACACAGAACACTTATAAAATCAGACATTAATGCCGAAAGAAACAATTACCCACTAGACCGTCTAAATGACTGACTAAATATGACTAGGCAGAGAGAATTAAAAAGTGGGGACCATGACATTCAAATAAGGTAAGTACGGAAAAAGCTGCAACTAATAAACTCATGCAATTTCCTAACCAACTCAGACGCGTAAATGAAGAAAACAGAGCATACTCCTAGATTCGAACAGAATATAGAAATCGGGACGCCGGAAACTTGCTACGAATCGGACGTACGTCAGATCTACTTAAACTAGGCGAAATGAAATGAAAACACGTAGGCTAGGCATAAAATTAAATCAACACGGCTCAGATTCACATCGAATGCTTAATCGACTCCGGATCCAAGCCATCCGAACTCAACACCCAGCAAAATCAACTCCATAACTCCGATTCTTACAGATCTGCTCAGATCAACTCCAAATCCCAACAATCACAGACAGCCTTACAACATCAGCAAGTTAAAAACCCGATTCATCCACAAACAAACTCCATTCTCCCAGATCCAACCACGAACCTGCAATAATCCAGAAAACAACCTCGAAAACAACCAACTCCAACAATCAAACTCAGAATTCAAGTAAACATAATCAACAAACAAAGATCAACACAATCGGCATAAGCTAAAACGAAACTTGCATAAAAACAGAGAAATATCCAGAAAACAAAGAGGTCCGAGCTTCGAACAGCGAAGCTCGGCGAATTCAGCAGAAACGAAAACGGAAAATAAATTGTTTCTTCGTCCTAAAGAAGGACGGTGTTACAACCAGATTGAAATGTATGAAAACTAGATGTGAACCCCAAGTACGCCCTGAATCTCCCCACGAAAGAACCCAAGTGTGTGAAAAAGTGAACTAAGCTACAAGCTGTTCTCGAGGTCTCCAACCGAGAAGATCCCTCCAGCGTGCATGCTTCTCCCTTTTATAGACACGGACATAACCTTCTAGAGTCTTCGTAGAAATCTCTATTCTACCCTTCAACTCTGAGGCTTCCTCCGTCGAGCAATTTTCCGCATAATGTCCACTCTTTCGCCTTCTTCCTAGGTCCACGCAACTGTCTCCCTCCTTTGCTGGACCTGGCGAAAATCTTCACACACCTGGCTTAAAACGTGTGTTAGACCCAGAAATTTCACGAATTAAAGCCCTAGACCTATGCATGAAATTGGCCTTATCAATACTGAAATTCGGTATATACCGTAAACTAAGGTATATACCACAAAAATATAAACACAATTATATATAAAATATATTTTATATATTTTTAAATTATAAAATCTATTGTGAAATATAAATATAATTATGAATAAATTATATTTTATTTATTTTTAAAATTATAAAATATAAATAATATTCTAAAAAATCTAATTTTCTATTTTAATTGATGTTGAAAGTAAGGTATACCGAACTTCGGTATGGTATACCGAAAATGAGGTACGGTATCGGTATAAAAATTCGTCATACCGAAAATAAGGTATACCGAAGTTCGGTATACTGAAAACTTTGGTAAGGTAAAGGTATGATTTTTTCGCATACCGTATTTACGGTAAGGTATACGGTATGGTGGTTTCGGTAAGGTATATCGTACCTACCCACCCCTAGTGAGGACCAATCTTTTTGAGAAAGGGGGTTTAATTGGACCACTCTGTTGGGCTATATAATAATTTTAATCTTTAGGCTTTGAATTAAATAGTTAGGCTTTGGAATTAAAATGTCTTGGGCCAGTCAATTTAAAATCCTTGGGCTATTTTTAATTTAATAATTGGTTGGACTGATGATAAATTAATAATGAAGAATTATTTAATTAATTCCTGGAATTCTTCGAAGGGTGAATATTTTAGCTCAAAGTCCGAATTAATTAGTTTGTCGGTAATAATTTGCGAGAGTTTAACTACGCGCTAAATTAAATCTTGGGATATAATTGTACATCGTGGAGAAAAATACGAGGAGTCAAGGAAAGAGTTGTGGGCGCAAGCAGCCGAATAATAAAAATACACGAAAATCAAGAAATGGGATAAAAGACTTTAATTATGTTGCATGCGTTGTAATTAAAAGTTTCCTCGCACTAATTGTTTTGCTATAATTTTATTTCTCTAAAGGGAATGTTCTGTAAGACTCTAAGTTCGGAACGAGTAATATTCAAGTTGCGAGATCTAACGAGGTGGGTTTTCTTTTAATTTAAGAAATACTGTTCAAAAAATATTTTGGGCTTTGTTCCCAATGATACTTAATGTTTTGACGTGAAATGAATGATTGTTAAGTTGTGAAATGCCTATCTGCCTTTTTGCTGTTTTCCTGGCTTTGCCAGTGGTTTAATCGAATTCGGGTCTGAGTATGGGCCACTAACCCTGCTAGGGCTAGTGTACATTATGTGGGGTCAGTGAGCTATTTGTCGCACATTTGGCCGGTCCAGTGACCGTTTGGAACGTGGCCACATTCTCGATTCGCGAGTTATTTCAGATAGAGTATGGAGAACTGAAAAAGGTTGCGCCCACTGAGTATATCAAGTACTCAGCCCTGCATGTGTTTTTCCCTATGTGCAGGTTGAGCTATGACGAGTCGTGGTGGGGGTTTAGGGGAGCCTCTGAAGTTTGCTCATTATCTTGTACTGAATGAGTTGTGTCTTCACACAAGATGTCATTATTGTCTCTTGAATATTTCCACTAAGATTACTTACTGTTTTGAATAATGTGCTTTGCGCCGAGATATATTAAACTCATTTACTCTGATACATCTTTTGGATGACTTAATAAATTATTATTATGTATATTTCGGTCGAAGTATGGTTTTGCCTCAATTCCCCTTTTCTTTCCCGCTTCTTAGATCCTCACCAGTCGCGATCAACCGTTCTTTCTATGGTATCAAAGCTTACGTTCTTTCAAGCTCTAGACCCAAGGGACTTTTTCAATCTTAATATAGATTTGTATATCCCTAGACCAAACGGATTCAATTGTCAAGTTCTGAACACCCGACACGTCATGCTCAACCACGAAAAAGAGGTACGATCCCTAGACCAAACGGATTCAATTGTCAACTTATACGTTAACAACTATTGATCACTTTCCTAAGCGATAGATTGAACGAATGATTATAAGTTGGGGCAAACCCCTAATTTGCCAAACATACGAGGAAAGGGAAGTCGAGCATTGGATGGAGACAAGCGAGTCGCGATATATTCCCTACCCTCTTGTTTGATGAAATCAAGTTTTGGGCGTTTCTTTAGGGTGTCATCACACGACATCGAACGAGCATAACAAAATTGAACCATTCTATCCTTAGATGGTGAAATTTGATAACGAGAACTTTTCTATCACTATATACGTTTCCTCGCATGTTTTTATACACTGTTACACACATATCACATATCACATTCTTTCCTTTATACTCTTGAGTGTTACTGAGCAACCTTATCCCTTTTCTATAGATGGTACATGCACACAAGACTGCTAGAAAGAGTACTAGGGTTTTGGATATGAGACGACGATGCTTTGATAGGTTCTTTGCCTGCCGAAGGAATGCGAGAGAGTACTTAATTGAGTATGTGGCATGTTGTTGGTCTTGTTGGCATCGTGTTCATCCATACGGAGTGGGAGGGTACGATGGCATTGTGCTACTGGTGGACAATCTGCCCAAGGAGTGGGCTGAGGCGACGGCCATGCGGTTTTTCAGGTGCAACCCCCCAGTTGCTTTGGATGGAGACATGCTTGGCTTCGTGAACGCTATGTTTGAGGGGTTGGTTGACCATCTAAACCTACCCCCACCTGCTTCTATGGTGGAGCTGTTAGGATTGTTATACTGAAAAGCATGTTTCGAGCATGTTGCCAGAATAGAATTGCTTGTATACAATAAACTCTACAATCCACTTTTAACCCAAAGCGAGAAGAAGTAATTTTATCGCATTGATGTTTGCTTGTGCATTTATAAGATGTTTCTCAAACATCTAAATGTATAAGAAGCAAATAAGTCTAATTCTTCTGCATAGTAGACTAGTCGTGAACAACGTTCACAGAAGGTGACGCAGTCGGTTCTTTGTAGAAGAGAAATAGAATTTCACAACCTAGATAGGCTTTGGCTACCTATCGTGAAAGGTTGCAATGTTAGTCCGCATGTTTGCTTACCTTAGGAAATAAATGGCGCTAGTGTGGTATAGCACTGAAAGATCTAACAGTTGAGATAAGTCTTTCTTGCTATTTACTGAAAGACGAGGTCTCGGTGATTGTTATTTCTTAATCATTGTTGACATAGCATTGAGCATACGATATTGATTTGCACTACTTTGATTTATCAAATGGTGCGGATTTTTTGCAATCCAAGAATCCTGATATCTTGGGTAGTGATGATCAATGTCTAGAGGTGCTAGTATTGTTATTGCAATGAATCGTGTGCTGGGTGAGTCCAGTTTGATAATATCCTCAAGAGGTATTCGAAAAAGGTTTTATTATTCAGAAACCCGGCCGGTTGGAATTTATCTCAGAATAATATATAAAGATTTTGAACTAGACAACTCTTGGAAAAAGATATTAATTAATTAAAGCCAAATAGTAGACTTAAATCTATTAATGAATATTTATATCTTAAACACGAGAAATAATAAATTAAAGAGGTAAAGCCTAGATTACTCATAATTTGTGATTGGACGGGCAGTCAATATTATTTTACTATAGTGGCTAATAATAATATTATGTTGGACTTGTATTAAATTGGGGCTCAATTTAATTAGTAAAAGTCCAACATGTTTGGCCCAAGTCCGACCTCCATGGATCCCTAATATGGCATATCACAACTCTATATAAAAGGAGATTAGAAAGGAGATTTAGAATTAATTAATATATACTTTTCGTTCTCCCTTAGGGAGAGAACGGTTTTTTCAGTTCTCTCCAGATCTAAAATTTTATCTCCTTTCTAATCAAGCCCTTTCCGATTCTGACAAGCTTTGCCCACCCAAAGGTCATTATCTGAGTTCGGTTCCGATTTTGACAAGCTTTGTCCACCCAAAGGTCATTATCTGAGTTCGGGATACAGATTAGAAGGTTCGTGGTTGAGTACGAAGATCTTTATGTGGAAAAGAAGCAAGCAATCGTCGATTCTTTGGAGAATCAGATCGGTAATTCTAAACCGTAGGAAATCATAAATTAGGGTTTTAATTCCTTAAGCATGATTATGTGTGTTCTTGTATGCAATTGATTGTTTAACATGTGATAAATTCATCCCATAATCTGTCAAATAGATCCATATGTATGATTTATTTGTGAATGCATGACTTCCGCTGTGCAAGGAGCACCAAACCCCAGCAATTGGTATCAGAGCTAATTTTTGGCTATGTGGATTAATTTCATGTTAATTTGAATTGCTTGAATTGCATATAGTACTCGATGTGAATATTCATGGAGATTATTTCCATTAAGTTGTCGATTTCGTGATTGTTTTGTTTCTTCGTGTTAATTGTGCGCTGATTAGTTGGGAGAACAAATCTTTACATAGTGTATATACATGGGGTAATTAAATGGAGTACCTGATCTTGGTTTAATTTGTTGCCGTCAAATTCGATAGATAAATTCTCCCCAAATAGCTAATCAATTAGTCCACGTAATGATTAGTTATTGATTAGTTTTTCCAAATCTAGTCATGATTATCCATTGTCCAAGTTAATACTTGTACGTGAATATATGGAATCGCGGCGCAAAGGAGAAGACGGAGAACTGCGTGGTAGTTCGATCGGCAGCAGCAACGCATGACTTCGTTAGCTGGCTGATCTCTAAATTGGGCAGGCTCCGGACTAGGGCAGTTTGGGTTCAGGCTGGACAGTTTCGTTTCAGTCGTGAGTAGCCCAATAGACTGCCCAAGCGGTCCGATCAGCGGCTCAAAGGGTGCGGTCCGAGTGGAAGCAGCGTTGCTGAGGTTCCCGGGCTCGGTGGCATCAACTAATCAAAATTAGTTAGGGTTTCCATAACCCTAGGAATTAGTTTTGAATATTTCAAGATATAATTTAGAATAATATTTAAATATATCAATTTAATTGGATTATCTAAAATTTAATTTTTTTAATAAAATTATAGATTAGTTGAAATTTATCCTTATTTTATGACTTTTGGATATGATAATTATAATTAATTTTATTTTGTCTTATCGATTTATATAGATTTCATTCTACGCGAATAAGTCCGAGATAGACTAAATAAATAATTAATTATATTTGGATTCTTATCCTTATTTTATGGATTTAGATATATTTAATTACATCTTGAGAAATCTTAGATGAATGTGGATGATAATAATTAATTTTATTGTCTTATGGATTTATATAGATTAAATTCTATCTGAATAAATCCTAAATAGACTAAGATAAATTTTAATTATGTTTAACCATATCTTGTAGATATTAATAGATTTATATCTATCTAGAATATATCTTATTAGATTTTAATAATTAAAATCCATGTTTAAATTTAATTCTATTTAGAAAATATGCTAGTAGATTTAGATAATTAAATTTATCTGTATCTTATAGATATTGATAGATTTATATCAATCTAGAATATATCTTAGTAGATTTAGATAATTATTAATCCAGTATTAAAATTATCTTTTTGGATTAAGATAGATTTAGTTCTGTCTAGTTAAATCCTAGTTGAATTAATTAATATTAATTCTTGATTATCCTAATCTTATGGATATAAATAGATTTATTTCTATTTAGAAAATATCCTAGATAGATTTGGATAAAGATAATACAAGATAATCCTTATCTAATTGGATTTTGATAAAATTAATTTATCTAGAATAAATCCTAATAGATATGATATAATCTAGTTTCTTATTCTAAATAATCTAGGATTTGTTTAAATCTTAGAATGATAGGATTTTATCTTTGTCATATGGATTTGGAGAGATTTGGTTTTATCCTGAAATATCCTGGTATGATTTAGATAATGATAATTCAAGGCCAGTCTTATCTTGAATTTTAGGGTTTGATTTTATCCATGTAAAATCTAGAATAATCCTACGAGGATTTAGATAGATTCAACTCTATCTAGATAAATCCTAAATTAATTGGGATAACCTTTATCCAAGATAAATCTTAACAAATCCGAAATTCGTATTTTGGAGAAGATAAGGAATTAATTATTTAATTCCAATAATTATCCAATGAGATTAATTACCATGAATTAAATGGATTTATCTGTTTATTTGGTGATTATCTATTTTAAGTGGATTATCTGCCTTATCTGCTTATGTGATAATTATGTAAAAACCATATTTAAAATGACTAAGCGATAATTACAACAATGCGTTGTATACGGTCTCCATAAATTGGTCTATATATGAAGCAGTTTCTAATATTATCGCGACCCACCTTAGTGGGAGCAATAATCCTATGAAATAGCAAGTTCATAAGATTAGACTTCTTAATAGTAATTGTTTTAAACTAGAAGCGTGTTTCTGTTATTATCGCGACCCACCTTAGTGGGAGCCATAATACTACGAAATTGCATGTTCACATTTTTAAAGATATTTATAAGAGAGCTATGGAATTTTGTTAGTGGCGTACGACCTTCCCTAGAAGGAGTATCAAAACAGAAATGAAATTCCTAGATGCAAATATTTATGGTAAAAGCTTAGGCAATATTTGGTGGCCATGCCACCTTAGTGGTCTCTGGACTATTCGTCGATATTGTGACCAGGAAATTGTTGGAATCCAAATTTGTATGACCTCCCTAGAGAAGTACTTATTTTGGTTTTGGCATTTGCGAGATACATAATTGTTTTGTGGTTGTTTGCAATTATTTATCAAGCATAGTATGTGATAACTAGTTTTATTTCTTCTTAGCCAAATTCTTAATAATGTCTGCGAACCTTAAAGAAATGAAACTCGAAGGCAAAAATTATGTAGACCGGAAACGTTAAATGGATAAGAGTCTCATTGCTGAAAACTTAAAGTTTGTACTCACCGAATCATGTCCTCCATTTCCTCGACAAGATTCTACAAAGAAACGTTAAATGGACAAAAGTACATGTACTTGACAAGTTCTTTGAGGAAGAAGGTCAAACTATTTTCTTTTAAGTAGTAAGATAAGTCTTGGTTTATACCGATGATAAATGGATATCCAATGAGGAAGTTTTCTAGATTCTATTGGAACATCCAAATAGATAGAATGTTTTGAGGAATCTTCTGATTCAGTTACTCAAATAGCTTCTACACTCAGTTCATCGCCAAATGTAATAGGAAGTGATTATATGAAGGTTGTTACTGAAAAGTTGGAAACTTAAGCATTATATTCACTTAATTACTATTGGTGGAAAATAACATGATAATTGACGAATTCATTAAGGCTGCATCTTTCCTATGTCTTAGTTCAATCGAATAGAAGACTAGCAATGGAAAGAATGAAGAGCTGAATTGTCATCAATGCCTGCTGGAAGCAAGAAATGCAAGATAAATTAGGTGAAAATGGCACAGAGAAGATGCATTGTAAGTCAGATTGACCTCTTTTATAGAAGGACAATGGCTTAGAAAACAATACAACTTCTAAAAGAGAGATCTAGATTCAGTTGGCCAGTTGTTGTAGTGGAAGCTATTTATTATGCTCACATTATCGTTTTGTTTTGATGTGTAAGACTTTGTTTTATTAGTACAATTTAGTTTAGAAAGAATTCAGTTTCAGTTTCTAAACTTGTTTATGATCAATTGATGTTCGCTGTCATTTTATAATGCGTGCATTATTAAGAAATGTGTTTCGAATATCTATCATAGTACCATAGAAAAACAAATTATACATCATAGTATCTAAACAATATACATGCAACAAGATTGAGTTTTCACAACAGTTCAACTTCTTAAACAATGAATGATAAAGTATTTATGACACTTAGACATAAAGCCAAGAAAGTATTTAGTAATTGTTCAAACTGATTTTGTTTGACTCAAGTTACTATCGAGATTTTAACAATTTGTTTGTTAAATAGCTTGAATGTCGAGAAAGTCTGGTTGATGCACTATAAGTTAGAATCATTTGGTGGTTCAAGGGATTTAGAATACTTATAGAGATGCAACATAGAAAGACTAGCAAGTCTCAATGGATAGGGGACAAGCAATGAGTTAAGATCAGTAGTGGGAGTCAAATCCCAGTTGACTACTCCAAACATTCTTCTAAAAGAATGGGATAGTCATATAAGAAAATATCGAAGTCTTTCGAAGACAAGTTCGATAAGTGAACAGGTTTACTCAATAACACCTTGTCATTCATGGGATATACGTTGGAAACAACGAGTAATACCTTAAAGAAACTACCATAACATCAGTACCTTCTACAACACACGAGTTGTGGACTAGAGGCAAGTCTAGTCCAACACATCTAAAGGTGTGGAGTTATTCCAACACATGTTTTGAAAAATGTATCCAAGTAATTGGAGTTGTGAACTGAGGTATGTATTAAGGTTATCCCAAATGGTAGAAAATGTACATGTTCTCTAATCTTCACGACAAGATAGGTGTTTGTTTAATCGAATACTAGATTCATGGATGAAGATTATGAGAAGAACTACAAGCCTAACAAGTATGATAACTCTCAAGATAAATGAGAGTTATACCATTAGAAACTTATGCACTAAGACAATCATCGTTTGTATGTAAGATTGTAACAGTAGTGTCGTGGTAGGAGCGTTCTTTGAGAACATAACAAGTTCATGGGTCTAAGAGAGTCTTTAGACTCAGTCTTAGATCGACTTGAACCTAATCCCTGTAACTACAAGAACACATTGACTCATTCAGATAATCGTTTTTGAAAAGATGATAGATTCTGAATAACAATCTTAAATAGACAAGAATGTTTGCAAGACTTGCGATACTACCCATAGACCATTTCAGCCAGTGGGAGCTAGTGGATCTGCAAGTGTAAACATGGATCTTAAAAGGCTAGAATAATGGCTAAACAGTTATACCAAGAGATAATCATATTCTCGCCTGCCAGTCTGCCTAAGTCGATATGTATCATATTGTCTATGTAGCCTGGATAAATTAAGATTTATGTATTATGATTGTCAAGTCAGTTCTCTTCAGTAGAAGTCTTGAGGAGATCAACTGCATGGAACATGTGATTTGGAAGCTTATGTAGATAATTTATGGTCTTAGGAAAGCATCTAAATCATAGAACATGTGTTTCATCCACGTTGTCAAATATTTTAAATTTGACCAATGCCCTTAACAGAGCTACAAGTACAAGAAAATTGAAAGTGCACTATATATGGTATTCTTGGTACTCTACGATGATGACATCTATAAAAGTTGATAAACAACTTAGGGGGTTAGCGTAGGAAACTGGTCGTCTACCCATTCTAAGCATCTACGTCATTAGATTGCTAGAAAAAAAATGTTATGTTTCTTAAAGAATCCTACATCTACACAATACTTAGACACTTTAACATTGAAAATTCCAAGAAAAGGTTTTACTTCTCTAGATGGTATTATTTTGTCTCTAGTCAAGTGTTTTTCAACACTGAATGAGATCAAGAGGAACCACTGAAAATCCAAATAGAATCCCAATGGTCTTCCCATTTACGTCGGAAAATATCTCCTCTACAAGAGGAGAAAGCTGATCCTCGGGAATCACAAGATCAACTACGGGCTCTAGGGGCTCGGGCATCGCCATGTAATAAGCCATGTTAGACTTCACCCCATATCCATATCCCGTGGGTATAGTGAAATCAACATAGTAAAATGGGTCACTCGGTGGTAGGGGTGGAAGGTGTTTGTACGCGGCCTAATATGGGGGATCTAAAATCACAAGTGGTGGCTCAAGTGGAGGTGGGGGAATGACCTTGACCTCATCTATGCCCGAAGTCTCAAGTGTCCCTCCTCGGGGCCTCCTCATCATCTGGGTTCCCCTTCTCTATCACTATCTCCCACTTCCTAATATCCTCCACGTACTCTCCCTCCTCCTCCTCGTCGCCTAACTCGTGGCCATCATCATCCTCATCCTCATTATCCAAGTCCTCCTCGGAGTAGTAGGGATCTCCATCCTCCGTGCAGGACCTCTTGGCCCTCGCCGATTGAGATGACCCCTTTATCTCGTCCTGGAAGTGTCAAAAGTGATATCTTCAACTGTCTAGTAGGTGGCTCCACCGTAGAAGCAGGTGGGATAGGTTTGGATGATCAACCAACCAAAACATAACGTTCACGAATCCATGCATGTCTCCATCCAAAGTAACTGAGGGCGGGTTACACCTAAAAAACCTTCTGGCAGTTACCTCAGCCTACTTCTTCGGCAAATTTCCCACCAGCAGCACAATGCCATCGTATCCTCCCATTCTGTAGGGATGAGCACGATGCCAACAAGACCAACATCGTGCCACCTATTCAACTAAGTTCTCTTCCGCCATCCTTCGGATGGCAAAGAACCTATCAACATGTCGTCGTCTCATATCTAAAACAATGGTACTCTTTCTAGTAGTCTTGTGCGTACTTACCATCTACAGGAAAGGAATAAGGTCGCTCAATAATAGATAGAGTATAAAGGAAAGAATGTGATATGTGATATATGTGTAATAGTGTATGAAAATATGCGAGAAAACATGTAAAGTGATTGAAAAGTTCTCGTTGTCAAATTTCACCATCTAAGGATAGAATGGTGCATATTTCGTTAGGCTTGTTCGATTCCGTGTAGTGACACCCCAAAGAAATGCCCAAAACACGGTTTCATCAAGCAAGAGGTTAGGGAAGGAAGATATCGCGATCCACCCGCCTCCAAAAAAGGCTCGACTTCCCTTTCCTCGTATGTTTGGCAAATTAGGGGTCCACCCCAACTTATAATCATTTGTTCAATCATTGCTTAGGAAAGCGGTTAAAAAGTTATCAACGTACAACTATTGCATTTGATAACATTTGGTTTGACACGAGTTTTAATGCATAATTGGCAAAGTAAGAGAGATGGATAATTTTTTTTTTAAAGTATTGTTAGTGGAAAATGAGTCTCACTTCATTAGAGAGAAAAGAGTTTCCAAAATTAGAGTGTTCATACTTTTATGGACGAAGGGAGTAATAAAGATATCTGATCAATTTGAGCCGTCATAGAACATAGTGAAAGATATTTAGATGTTATTGCATTTGGCCTTGCGTCTACTTGTGAAGCACAAGGTCTTTGTTGTGTTGCAAGCATTGCCTCTAGTCGTGCAATTTTTTTCTCTATACTTTATTAGTAAACGGTCCGATGTGTTTATAAGAGTTCAATTCCTTACATCTGAGGGACACGCTCCTTGATCCATTTGAACCGATTACATCTTCAGAACCTTCAGAAAATTGATCACTATACTTAGCAATAGCTGACTGTTTATAAAACAAAAATTTATGTATACATTCAAATTACATAATAAATTTGATATAATAGATATATTTATACATATAATTTTACTTGAGAGAGCATCACTTGAGTTTCCATTTGAAGAAACAAAACACGAACTAAATAGTTGAGCACGAGTTTGGCCTTGTTGCTTGGTTTATGAGGGTTGTGATCAATTGCTAACTAATTAGAAATCTCAAATTAAGTCCAAATCTTAGTCAGTAGATTAGGAGATCTGAAATAATTTCAAGTGGATTATATTTTAAATTAAAAAATTCTTAAATAAACTTAAAGTTATTAATGTCAATTCTTATATATGGTAGTTAAAACTTACCACTTTCTTTCTCCTCAAAATCATCTTAAAACTTTAAATCTAAGTAATTATCTCGATTTAATTTATTTTTTCACAAAAAATATATCAAATTAAAGGCAATTTCATAAGGATTCTAACGAGATCTCAACTGCATATGTTCCGACGATGATCAGATGATGAAATTTTATAATTTATATTTTAATTTTCGTATATGTTGATAAACATATTTTATATCAATAAATGCATCAAACAATTTGAATATAATGCTACAATATCAATAAAACTGCATTGATATTTTTGAGTACTTGTGTTGATATTCTCATGTAACTGTGTTGATATTTGTAATAATCTATGTTGACATAAAAAATCGTGAAATTGTTATGTTATAACAGATTGACTATTTTATCCTTTTGTTGATATTTTATCTACTATTTATTGAAATCAGTGAGCTTTAATCTCATTCACTCATTTTAAGATTTAATAGTGCAGGACTGGTCTTAGTTGTGGATTGGATAGTATATGCATTTTAACATGACCATGGTCTTTGAATATGTATAATATCATTAGGTTACTAATATGTTGTAAAAAACAATGATAAAATTAAATATATAAGAAAGAAAACATTACCAATTTGGCATTAACTTGAGCAAATGAGCAAATGACGTTTTTCATGTTCTTTGATTCATTACCTTTTTCGCCTGAGCACTTTTGTTTCTCGTACTTGTACTCTAATAGCAAGTAAAAGGATAAGTAAATTCACTGATTAAATGAAATGATTATTATACGAAGATATTAAATATACCTTTGCATCTTCTTTTCTCCAATAAGCAAGAAGTTTGATCCATTGATCTTCAAAAGCTCTATCATCTCTTTCATGTATTCAATGGTAAATAGATACGTCGGCCCAATTCTTTTTTAAATGATGCTTCCAAGTTCTCCATCTAAGTTTGATGGAGGAAAAAACCCACTTCTCGGCAATGATAGGGATATCGAACCATAACTACATGAAAGAAAGTCAACTAATATTAAAAATATGTATGTATAATTGACAAATTAGATAACCTTAGCTTTCTTTAAATATTATTACCTTTATGACTTCGAGTATCTCAACTCTATTCCCCTTTGGCATAGTGTGCCAATTTTTAATATCTATCGGACAATATTTGTCATTTCTTCAATCGAACCAAAAAATGATTAAGTTTGCTATTCTTACCACCAATAAGTTGACTGAATTCATTATATTCAATTGACACGGGGTAGTTTGAAGGACGACCACATATATTTTTCATATAGATAGCGCCTCTATTTCCTTTATAATAATGCTAGCTCCAAATGCACCATCTTGAAGCATAAAAAGAATAATATGATTAGCCTATAAATAAAAAACTTACATAACATATCATAGTTTTTTATTGTCCATACCTTCATCTTCTTCTTATTCAATATCAACACTCGTATCTTCATGGTCTGAATGTGTTACTATGTTTGAATCTTCTTGATGTATGTTTCTATTATATATTCTTCTACCTAATGTAGACCTAGTAGTGAAATCTGCATATAATTAGAAAAAGTTATGTTCAAATAAATAAAATTATTTCGAAGTACAACAGTAATTCCACAAAGAAACTAGAACGCAAAGAGGATAGACGCAACAAATGCTAGCTCCTTTGGCAAAATAATTATGAAAATGACGAAAAAACATACAAGCTACAGATTACCCTAGCCATTTGACACAAGACTTATAACCTGGAAAGCATCAGTGATAAATTCAGTAATCATGTATTTAGGTGGTGTTCGGTTTCCTAGATAAAATAGTATCAAGATATAATCTAGGATTGAGTTGTGAGGTTATTTTAGTTAGAGGGGGTTAGCTATAACTAATTATCTCATGTATATCCATCTATGATTAAGTTGTGGGATTGAATCTCATAAACCAAACATGTGATAATCATGTGATATTTAGTCATATCCAACCCCCTCCAACTAAAATAATGTAATATTTAGTCATATCAAACCCCCTACAACTAAAATAATATCACAACTCAATCCTAAACTGTTGAAGTTTGCTTATAAACTTTGACTTTTGTCAAAAGTTTCTATCCCACATCGGTGGAATATTAATAGTTTAGGTGAGTGGCTGCCTATAAAAGGAGCTCACCCCCCATTTTGTAAATCACCTCAAATTTGTATTATCTTCTTTATTTAAATATAAGTGGGCTCTGCAGAGGGTGCTCGGAGACGTAGGCAATTTGACCGAATTCTGTTATCAAAGTTTTGGGTGTGTTCTTTCTTTATTATTTATTTTGCTCCGCATTTATTTCTGGGTTTTCTTTCCTGTTGTGATATTGTATTGAATATTATTTGCGGGTTTGGTAGTAGTGTTTTGTATGGTTCTTTTGGGTGTTTTATATTGTGATAAATACATCGTGCTGCTAATTCTGTTAGGAATCTGGTATTTAAGAGGGACAGTGTCCCCACCAGCTTGTCTTGAGAATTATTTGGAGTAGTAATTTTATCGAGTAGACTCCGTTGAGTTAACTCTGAAAATACTGAATCGGTTCATTTCACTATTTGAGAGAAAAGTGGTATCATTGCCAAAGGGTCATCCTTGGCTCCGTTTGCTTGTAATATTGAATACTTTATTTTGAGTCTGAAATGGTGGGTATTGATCAAGAAAACAAGGCTAGTTCTTTGTCATCATGATCGAGGGTTCCACTGTCAAATATGAAATTGACAGTGGACATATTTGACGGTATACTGGCCATTTTGGTATGTGGCAGGGGGAGGTTCTAGACTCTCTTTTCCAACAGGGTCTTGATTGCCATTGATGTAAACCCCGACTTATCCTATCTCTCTTAGTCGTTCTCAAAAGAAGGTGGAATTTGTGAGCCAAATTTTTCTTTATTTTCTACGCTCGATTTAAGAAGTTTTGGAAGGTACTATCGATAAAGAAGAGTTCAAATTTGCGGTTACTACATGGAATAACAACGAGGAATTTCTTTAGTTGTTATTTATGGCCTAGTCGTTTTAAAATAAAGTACAGTTCTTCATCGAGCCCATTTGTCCCATGCACAGATTTCTTTCTTTCTCCGTGATTCATCAGATTCTTCTCACTCCTTGATTCGTTACAACCTCCACCACCTGTAAAATCAATCGGAGTTAATACCCAATCAAACCACATTAAGTTCATGATTGATTGAAAATTAATCCCAATTAATCCCCATTACGAGCTTTTATTCCTCCATCAATTCCAGATTAAATTCCAATAAATTCCAACGGTATTTATATGCTAATCACTACTCCACAATCGGCATCACCACCATAGTTCACAAATCTCTCAAATGTCCAAGGAGAACCGAAAGTGCAAAGTTGGGAAGATAATGAGAAAGTTTGAGGGAAAGAACTTAGCTTTAGATGGGGGTTTGGAAACTGTACGGGCAGCAGCTATGGCGACGGCGGCTCAACCGCGATGGCATCTAAGCGGGCAGTAATGCTGCTGACCGCGAGACTATGTTACCAGTCCACGAACGGACAGCTAGCGAACAGCAGCGGCGGCTGCCAGAGACGACGCCAACTGCACCGTGAGGGCGAGCAGAGCGGTGAGGGGCTGGTCTCGATGCAGCAGCAGCAGTGAACAGCAGGACACTGAACAGCAGCCTGATTTCGAGCAGGAGACGACGGCGCCATTTGCCGTGACGGTGCCGAAGCGATGGCGACATACTCGCCGAGGAGAAGTTGGGTACGGGGCTGTCTGGCCGGAAAGGGCAACAACGACGATGCTGAGGGAGTATCTATAGTCTGCGGCGAAAGAAAAGAAGATGGAGGAGTGCGACGAATTGGGGTGGGTCTCTGATTTGTGAATCGAAAGAGTAAGATAGAGAGAATTTGGGTTTTGCATGCGAGAGGAATTTTGGAGTCTAATAAGATAACTGGGCTGAAGTTTGAGCCTATTTAATTCGTGGAGTGAATAAGTAAAGACGACATGGAATGGGGGCACGAATGGCCGGCCGGCGTCGCCCACGACTTCTCGGGCAGCCACGAAAAGTCTGAAAGGGGAAAGAACGATCTCCGCAAGTTAAGAACGAATTAAGAAAATTCAAGTTAAAGAACTGTAGACGAACGATGTAGGCCTTTCTATCATACATTATTGTGTGGGCTTTCAAACTTAAGTTTTACTGAGGGCTTTCGGTTTAAATACGAATTATTTGTCAAGTCTATCTTATATTGAAATTGGTGTTATGTGTGGACTTTCTGTTTATGATATTATTGTGGGCTTTCGAGCTAAAGTATTTTCAGGATCTTTCAATTTGATATGCGTGATTAAAGTCAAAGTCTATCTTAAATTATTTATTTTATTACAAGATGATGTGATATGCGTGATTAAAGTCAAAGTGATTGTCATGAGTTACAATGTATAGGCTTTTGACTGGTTGCGAATTGTCCGACTTGGTTGATATGTTGTGATATGTTGCTTGACCTTGACAAAAGTATGTCTCATGTTTCAAATACATTTTTGAGGAAAATAAAGTTAAGAAAAATATGTCATGCCATGTTTTGTTTTGAGGAAATGTCTATCTGTTTGTCTAGCAAGGGGAGCGTCCCTACTAGACCAATTATGTTATAATCAAATTCAGGTCTGGATGTGGTGAGCGTCCATGCCCAGACTAGTGTACACAACATGTGGATCGGACGCCATCCTTCGAGTTGGGCGGTCTAGTGAACTCGAAATGTGGCTTTCCAGTTCATGTACAGTTCAGATGTGGTCTACGGGACTTATCTAAAGTGGTTGTTGCCACGTATGGTTAATCGAATTCGGGTCTTAGTATGGGTAGCGTCCCTACTTTGACTAGTGTACACCAGAGATCGTGAGTCATCGAGCGGGTTGGCCGGTTATTGTGACCGTGGGAGGTGGTCACCTTCCCCGCACCAGAAAGAACAGATATGATAGTTTCTAAACATCAGGAAAGATCAATGGTTATGATTTATGAAATGCTTTAGTGTCCTCGGGCATTTTTAATAAAACCTTGAGCTCACTTAGTGGTGGCTTGGCATGACAGTTTTATTTTTAAGAAAAGTATATTTGGCTTGTGTTCACTGAGTACATCAAGTACTCAGCCCTGCATATGTTTTAAAAATGTTAAGGTTGAGCAGTGACGACGATAGGCAGTGTTAAGCAGAGATGGCGTATGCTCTTCGATAAATAGTGATTGGATGTATTGTGTCTCCATACATGATGTTATTCGCTCTTGAACGCTTCCGCTAAAACAGTTTTTCGATTGAAATCACCTATTATTGATCGAGTTTATGTACTTGTCAAGATGATTCTGATTTTATTCAAGTTATTTCTATGATTTTGAGCTAAGTCCAATTATACAGTTGTTTCCCCTTTCTCCACCGCTTCTTTAATCCCCTAATAGTCGCTATCAACCGTTCTTTCTATCCTTAGAAAGGGCGGACGTGACAATTGAAGAGAGAAACCAAAAGATGTAGTGATAAAGATTGGAGTACCATAAATCGGCTGGCGTGTCGAACAATTCGGTCGTGTCTGTTCAGGGAGTAGAAGTACGCTGTCAAGAATGAGACTTCTGCAAATAGATTGTGGAAGACATTGGAGGACAAATTTCTGAAGAAGAGTGGTCAGGATAAGCTCCTTATGAAGAAAAGGTTGTTCCTATTTGAATACCGGTCAGGTACCACTATGAATGAACACATTACTTTGTTTAATCAATTAGTAGCAAACCTGCTAAATTTAGATGTGAAATATGAGGATGAGGATCTGACATTGATGTTGTTGTCGTCTCTTCCTGATGAATTTGAACATCTGGAAACCACATTGCTCCATGATAAAGAGAATGTGTCTTTATATATTGTATGTTCTGCTTTGTACAATCATGAAATGCGAAAGGAAGATAAAATGAAAGGCAAAGCAGTTACGGATGAAGCATTAGTGGCAAGGGGTCGTCAGCAAGGCCGATCAAAGGAGAGAAGAGGAAGATCCAAATCGAAAAGGCGAGCTGCCAAAGATGAATGTGCTTTCTGTTATGAGAAAGGACATTGGAAGAAACACTACCCAAAGTTGAAGAAGAAAGAAAAGGCGTCGCAAGATGCAAATATTGATGAATGCAAAAATGATACGGAGTCAGGTTTTTCTTTGACGGTTTCACCTTCAACATCGCATCCAGACTAGTGGATATTGGATTCAGGTTGCACCTATCATATGTGTCCAATTAGGGGTAGTTCCTTGATTTCGAAGAACTCAATGGCGGACTTGTTTACATGGGAAATGACAGTCCATGTAAGACAGTCGGGATATGCTCAATCAAGCTACAGAATCAGGATGGATCCACTAGAATTTTGAAGGATGTGCGGTACGTGCCCTAGTTGAAGAAGAATCTCATCTCATTGGGGGCCTTAGAATCTAAAGGCCTAGTTGTGATGATGCGAGATGGAATTCTTAAAGCAACTTCAGGAGCATTGGTGATGTTGAAAGGCATGAGAAAGAACAATTTGTATTACTACCAAGGTAGTACAATTGTTGGGATAGTAGCCACTGCGACTTTGAGTAACAAGAAGGATGCAAAGGCGACGAAGCACTGGAATTTGCGATTGAGACATGCTGGTGAGAGATCATTGCAAATTCTCGCCAAGCATGGATTACTGGAAGGTACGAAGTCTTGCAAATTAGAGTTTTGCGAGAATTGTGTTCTAGGAAAACAATAAAGAGTGAAATTTGGCACTACAATCCATAATAAGGAGGAATTCTGGATTACGTGCATTCAGATGTATGGGGACCCACCAAGACTCCGTTACTTGGGGGTGGACACTATTTTGTCACTTTCGTTGATGATTTTTCCAGAAGAGTTTGGGTGTACACTATGAAGAGCAAAAATGAAGTCCTTGGGATTTTTTTTGAAATGGAAAGCTCAAGTTGATAATCAGATGAGAAGGAAAATCAAGGTTCTCCGATCTGACAGTGGTGGAGAATACAAGAGTGATCCTTTCCAAGATGTATGCCAAGAGTGTGGCATAGTTCGACACTTCATAGTGAGATACACACCACAACAGAATGGAGTGTCAGAGCGTATGAATCGAACACTAGTGGAGTAAGTTCGTTGTATGATGTCTAATGCTGGGCTAGACAGGAAATTTTGGGTTGAGGCCATCATATACGCTCAACATATTGTCAATCGTTTGCCATGTTTTGCCATTGATGGCAAGACTCCTTTAGAGGTATGGTCCGGTAAACCTGCAACTGATTATGATTCTGTGTATTTTTGGTTATGTTGCATACTATCATGTGACTGAATCAAAATTGGATCTACGTGCAAAGAAGACTTTGTTTATTGGTTTCAGTACTAGTCTTAAAGGATATCAGTTATGGTGCTTGGAGTTAAAAAAGACGATTGTAAGTAGGGATGTTACCTTTGATGAATCTTCAATGTTGAACAAGGTAAATCTAAAAAGTAGTGATACTTCACAACATGTGGAGTATACACCAAAGCAGGTGGAGTTCTAAGAAGCAGTTGTGATCCCGACTACGAATACCACAAATGACACTCCTACGGAAGAAGAAGAGTCAGATGATGAAGAGGTTCCACTCCAAAAACCTTCGCAGCAATCAAAGACAATTGCAGTTAGGCGAACGAGGTGTGAAATTCAGAAACCTGCTCGTTTTGCGGATATGGCAGCATATACGCTTCCAGTTGTTGATGATGCCCCATGTATCTTTTCGAATGCTGTTGAAAGTTTAGAAAGTGATGGATGGAAAGGCGAGATGGAAGAAGAGATGCAATCTCTTCAGAAGAACAAGACGTGAAAGCTGATGCTATTGCCGAAGGGTAAGAAGGAAATTGGATGTTAATGGGTTTTTGCAAAGAAAGAGGGATTTCCTGACAAAGATGATGTTCGCTACAAAGCAAGATTGGTAGCTAAAAGCTACGCCCAGAAGGAGAGAATTGATTACAATGAGGTATTTTATCTTGTTGTTTAACATTCCTCAGTTAGAATTTTGTTGTCCTTGGTAGCACAGTTGAATTTGGAGCTAGCTCAACTCAGTGTTGTTAGGGTCGCGGGGCACACAGGGTCAATGAGGTGAAAATTCGGGTCGCGGGTCGAGAGACCCACAAATCTAGGCTAATTTTTTTTGCCTTTTAATATTAAATAAAATAAATATATTGCTCTAATGTTTATCATATATCAAATAATATAAATGGAGACGCAATTCATGTGAATAGAGATAAAGTGAAAAATAGAAATGATCAAAATATCAAAACAATTCATAAGTCTTAACACAATAAATAATTGAAACCATTGTCTGAAAATATCAGAACAAAGGAATATATGAAGGGTAGCAGCAAAAGATCTTTGAATTGTTTATTTGTTTAGGAGTGAGAGGTCGAATTTTAAAGTGTAGAAAGTAGGTTTGAAAATTTTGATGTGGTGCATGCATATATGTAGAGAATTGTGATTGAAAGAGTCAGAAAACATGTGAGAGATTTGAGAAAATCAGAGATAGCATGTGTTTAGGGCGACCCAACAGCGACCCTGTATCTCGATCAACCAACCCATGTTGGGGCGGTGATGGTCTCGAACCAGGCGACCCGAACGACATTCACTACAATAAACTTGCAACTTAGTGACAGAATTTTCAGTCACTAATCAGCGAAATTTTGGCACTTAACAGATTTAGTGACAGATTAAGTACTGACAGATCCGTCAATAATAAGCTTGTCAGTAATAAATATTAGTGACGGACAAATCCATTACTAAAGTTACAATGGTGGAAATCAAGGCAGGCATGGTAAATTCGGATTATTGACCGACTATTCTGTCACGAATTAGTGACTGACATTTTTCAGTTGCTTACCCGTCACTAATCCCTGAAATTTCCGCTACCGTCACTAATTCCGTCATTAATTAGCATTTTTTGTAGTGATTTTGACAACACAGGCTCAACTTGATGTGAAGACCACGTTTTTACACGGCGATTTGAAGGAGGAAATCTATATGATCCAACCGAAGAGATTCAAGGTTGCTAGTAAAGAAAATTGGATTTGTAAGCTGAACAAATCATTGTACGGATTGAAGCAGTCTTCAGTGGTACAAACGGTTTGACAAGTTTATGAAGGATCAGGTGTACACGAGGAGCAAATACGACCACTGTGTGTATTTGCGCAAACTTCAAAATGGTTCATGCATCTACCTACTCTGACACGTTGATGATATGCTGATAGCATTAAAGAGTCAAGTTTAAGTTAACAGATTAAAGGCTCGGTTGAGTAAAGAGTTTAAGATAAAGGATTTAGGGAAAGCCAAGAAGATTCTCGGCATGGAGATAACAAGGGATAGAGAAAGTGGCAAGCTTTGGCTAACACAGATGCAAAAGCAATATTTGAGCAAAGTACTATAGCGTTTTAGTATAAATGATAATTCCAAACCTAAGTACCTTGCTCCTTATTTGAAACTTAGTTCTCAGTTATCTCCAAATACGGATGATGAGTGAGAATATATGGAGAAAGTTCCCTACGCTAATGCAATTGGAAGCTTGATGTATGCAATGGTGTGTATAAGACCAGATGTTTTATAGGTCGTTGGTATTGTGAGCAGCTACATGCATGATCCAGGCAAGGGCATTGGCAAGCTGTGAAAAGGATTATGCGGCATATCAAAGATACTGTAGATATTGGTTTTTTGTATGACCAGGATAAATCACTTGGTCATTTGGCAGTCGAATATTGTGATTCTGACTATGCTGGTGATTTGGATAAGCGAAGATCTATTACTGGATATTTGTTCACTTCAGCAAGTGCGCTAGTTAGTTGGAAGTCTACCTTGCAGTTAACAATAGCTTTGTCTACAACAGAGGCAGAGTATATGACTATTACTGAAGTTGTGAAGAAGACAATTTGACTTCATGGGTTGCTAAAAGAATTGGGTGTTGGTCAGAAACAACTTGAAGTATATTCTGACAGTCAGAGTGCTATTCATTTAGCAAAGTGTCACACCCAACCCTATGTGACGTAACTACTTATAGTACATAAATTCAAAATTTAAAATAAATAATCCACACGTCAAGTAAATAAAACACACATATTATATAATTTCAAAAACCAACATTTATCAAGTACATATTTCAAAATATTCTAAACCGTAGTGGGACCCTCTCACTTCTCAATATACTACACATTAATCTACATGCGAAAATGATAAGGAGGAGAAGGATGCCAAAACGCATCAGCCGCCGAACCTGATTACACGTGCAGTTCCTACGACCCACGTCAACCAAAAACTTCACTGATATCTTATTCCAGAAAATTATAGTGGTTTATATGAGCCACAACTCAGTGTATATAAACCTTACCTTTAATTTACATCACAAAAGTCAAACACATTCTTTCACCCACATATATAACCATACAATAAATATCATAATTAATTTCACATCCATATGCATATGCCTCTTTGTTCTTCTTTATTATTTTGTGACAAATCAAGCCTGGTAACTGCCCGGGATTTCCATTATATACGATCTACAGGTCCCTTTTAACTATTTGACCTTTCCACGAAGGTCCCTCTTTGATTTGACCTTTCCACGAAGGCCCCTCTTCTCTTTGCATATTTTCTTTGACCCGTAGGTCCATTATCATTGTATATAACCCATAGGTCTATTTCCATTATCATTGACATCAGACCAACGACAAGACTGTTACATATCCTCTTTATTCCAATTATTCAAGATATTCTAATGCTAAAAAAATACATATCAATTGCACCACTCACATATCCATTGAACCAATCACATATCCATATCACATTCCACAAAATAATTCCAAATAACACATAACCATATTAGGTTCACATCATACAATCCAAAAATTCACTTCAATTTAACATATAGCAATTAACTACGTAAAAATAACATATGTAAAATTAAAAATATGATTTATACACATATGCTTATAATAGGCAATTTTAACGAAGTTGTGATTCTAACTCCTGATTTAAAAGCTCTGACCCTATAAATTAATGGTTGCAAAAAAAAATTTACACAAAGAACTCTTAATATATAAGAATACGAATGAATACGAATATGTGTGTGCTTGTGTGAGATTTTTCTCATTTACCTCTCTTCTAGTTTTATTTTCTTTCCTTTATTTTTCTTCCAAGTTTTTTATTTTTCCCCTGTGTTGCTATAGAGTATATATCGTAGTAGTATGAAGAAGTCTCTGTTTTGCCGACTTAATAATTTGAGAACTCAAACAAAACAAATAAATAAAAGTTAACTAATTTTACATTATCTAATTACATGACACTTGTTGTTTGATGAATTTTAAGATGACAACTACTGTAGCTACATGGGAACACGTGTTCTAGCTAATTGTGTTATCCACAATGTACAACTCTAAAATAAATATAAAAATAATAATATCAATGTGTACTAAAAGAAAACACTTTTCATAATTTTAATGAAATACAAATATACGTATTAGACGTGTACGTGTATGGAATATCAAATTCCAAAGTAATTAGTACATATGTGCATATTTAGAGCATGCATGAATCAAATTAACTATTTCATGGTGAAAACAACTTATAATTTACGTACTATTATTTATAGCTATATTAATTTTTCAGTAACAAAATAGAAAAAATGCTACCCTAGATGATGTCCATTTAATGTCTCTGTAATTTGAAGGATAATAAAATGTGCGACACATAATAAAATGTACAAATATGCAAATATGATGCATATTTTGGGTCATGGATGTCACAATCTTCCCTCCTTTAAGAATTTTGTCTGCAAAATTCATTCCTCTCTATATTAACGTACTCAAAGAAATTGCTAACCCGTAAATAGATGTGGATAGTTCTTTCTCATGTTTTCTCTGTTTCCCAAGTCGCCTCTTCGACTCCGTTATTTTGCCAAATAACTTTTACCATTGGAATATTTTTTCTTCGCAATTGTTTCATCTAGCAGTCCACAATATTGACAGGTTCATCTATATAACTCAAATTTTCAGAAATTTGTACATCAGGATCTTTCAGAACATGTGAAGGATCATATCGATAACGTCGAAGCATACTAACATGGAAAACATTATGAATCTGTTCCAACTCTGGAGGTAATGCCAATTTGTATGGCAATGGTCTAACTCTTTCTACAATATTATACGGACCAATATAACGAGGACTTAACTTACCTTTTTTCCCGAAGCGCATGACTCCTTTCCAAGGTGAAACTCGCAAAAACACTTTATCCCCCACTTCATATTCCATCTGTTTTCAATGCTTGTCATAATAACTCTTTTGTCTGTCTTGTGTTGCCTTCAACCTACTTTTAATGGCATCAATCTTGGAAATAGTTTCTTGAATGATCTTTGGCCCTTCTAGAATCTCCAAACCTTCTTTGTCCCAATACACTAGAGTTCTACATTTTCTGTCATATAATGCTTCATTTGGTGTCATTGTAATACTGCTATGAAATTGATTATTATACGCAAACTCCATCAGCGGAATGTACTTATCCCGTGAGCCCTGGAATTCAACAACACACGCACGAATCATTTCTTCCAACGTCGGTATAGCCATCTGTTTGACGCTGAAAAGCAGTACTAAAATGTAAGCGAGTTCATATAGTTGTCTAAAAACTTTCCCAAAATCGAGAAGTAAATCGTGGATCTCTATCAGACATAATAGATATTGGAATACCATGCAAACGTACTACTTCCTTCACATACATTTCTGCTAACTGATCTAACGAAAAACCCCATCGTATAGTCAAGAAGTGTGCTGATTTAACCTGTTGGTAACCCTGTAACGAAATCCATCGTAATGCGTTCCCATTTCCATACTGGAATCGTTAAAGGTTTCAACAAACCTGCTGGTGCTTGGTGTTTTGCTTTAACCTGTTGGCACGTCAAACACTTTGAAACAAACTCTGCCACCTCTTTCTTCATCCTCGGCCACCAATAATGTTGTCTCATAGTATGATACATTTTTGTCGTTCCAGGGTGCATTGCATAAGGAGCATTATGTGCCTCGTCTAGAATCTCTCTTCGAAGATTTTCAACATCTGGTACACACAATCTACTGCCAAACATCAAAATATCATCTTGTAGAGTAAATGATGTAACTTTACCTTGTCGTATCCCATCAATGATCTCTACAAATTTTTCATTCTTTGGTTGAGCATCTTGAATTCGTTGTCTCAATACTGGGAGAATTTCCAGAGTAGCTATCAAACCTTGCATCTTGAATTCGTTGTCTCAATATTGGATGAATACCCGTGTCTAGTTGTAATCTTGCATTCAAATTTCGAAGAGCAACCAACTCTGCTAATGGTGTTACCTGCATATGTGCTATCCCACTACTTGACTTTCGACTTAACGCATCCGCAACAACATTCGCCTTCCCTGGATGATATTCAATGGTCCAATCATAATCTTTAAGCAACTCCATCCACCGTCTTTGTCTCATATTCAACTCTTTCTGGCTCATCAAATATTTCAGACTCTTATGATCAGTCAAAATTCAAAACGTTTCTCCATAAAGATAATGACGCTAAATCTTCAAAGCAAAAACAACAACAACCAACTCTAGATCATGAGCAGGGTAAGAAATTTCATGCACTCGTATTGTCGCGAGGCATGAGCGATTACCTGTCTATTTTGCATTAAAACACAACCGAGTCCATGTTGAGAAGCGTCACTATAAACAACAAATCCTTCTGTACCAGTGGGAATAGTCAATATGGGTGTCATAGTCAATCTATGCTTCAACTCCTTAAAACTCTTCTGACACTCTTCACTCCATATGAATGGAGCATTCTTTCGTAACAACTTTGTCATTGGTCCTGCAATAATCAAGAATCCTTCCACAAAACGTCTGTAATACCCCGCTATGCCTGTAGTAGGCACTTTCCAGTTGATAACTGCTTCAACCTTTTGAGGATCCACTTTTATTCATCGACCTGACACCACGGGTCCCAAGAATAATACATGATCTAGCCAAAACAATAATTTACTCAACATTGCATAAAGTTGTTTATCCCCCAGAACTTGTAATACTAATTGCAAGTGATTGACATGATCTTCCTTACTTCGCAAGTAAACCAATATATCGTCGATAAAAACAATCACAAACTGATCCAGAAATGGTTGAAATATGATAAGGCTCATTTCATGCATCGGTTTAAGGGTAAAATGTACTCTACTTGATCGGTTTATCGCGCAAAGCAAGTGTTAAATGTGCAGGAATGCCGCTTCACCAAAGCAACAAGACCAAACTGATCAAGCGAGTACAATAGGCGAAAAAGGCCAGATTTCAGGAGAAGTTGATCAAGGGGAGTAATCAAGCAGTTAAGGAGGGGACCACTGGATGTCAGAAGAAGGACACGCGAGGCTATGAGCTGGATGGTGCGCAACATTCTGTTATCAAGGACAACGTTCTAGAAGGGGACACGTGCTGAAATATGAGACGCAAGGACGGAGCTGAGTCACAAATTTGTTACTGAAAAGCGTCGTCGTTCTAGAAGAAGAGCACGTAGCAATCAATGAGTCGCTCACTCTCAGCATTAGCGAATATTCCCTGCCAAGATCGTTATCCAGCTGGAGGTCGTGCCGAGCCTGTAAATAGAAAATGTGCCACCACATGGAAATGATCTGATCCTTTACTTTCCGCCTAGTTTAACTTAGCTTAGTTATCTAGCTTAGTTCAGTTCTCTAGAATAGCTTAGCTTAGCTTAGATAAAGTAATGTTTAGTTAGAAAAGGGTGACTGAAGAAGCGCTGCAGAATACTCCCTCCGTCCCTGAAAATTTGTCCCAACTTTCCTTTTTCGTCCGTCCCCCAAAATTTGTCCCATTTCACTTTTACCATTTTTGGTAGTGGACCCCACATTCCACTAACTCATTCCTACTCACATTTTATTATAAAACTAATATATAAAAGTCAAGCCCACATTCCACTAACTTTTTCAATCCACTTTCCATTACATTCCTTAAAACCCGTGCCCGGTCAAACCGGGACGAATTTTGGGGGACGGAGGTAGTACTTGTTATCTGTCTGCGAAATCTTAAGTTTCCCGCCGAGGCTCTTCTCGGTTTTATTTGCTTTCGTAATTTCCAGAGTTTTAGCTTAGTTTAAAATTCGCGCTGTACTGTTCTAGTTAAATCAAAGTTGTTTTCGTTTTCATCCCCGCATTTACTTCTTTAGTTTCAGTTTCGTTATGATGCACTTGATCCAGTAGTTAAATTTACCTTGTTCAAATTAGTCAGTTTAATTCTGTCTAGAGTAAAACTCCCAAGTTAAAGCGTGGCAGCAGCCACCCCCTGTTCACTATTCACACACTTGATACCCCAACTTCTCTGTGGGATCGACCCCGAACTTGCCGCTTTACTGTTAAAGTAGTGCAAAATTGGGAGTTATAAATTACTTTGGTGGGTAAACGAGCGAAAGCAAGATCGACTTGATCAAGTGGCAACGACATTTGCTAATTGATCCAACCGGTTCAGTTATCTTTCCATATAACTTGGTCCGAATTCGCGCTTGTTGTTCGCCTAAACTTCGCCAAAATACTTTGTTCATCAGTGCCATAAAAGTTGCAGGTGCATTTATCAGTCCGAAAGCCATCACCAAAAATTCATAATGGCCATATCGTGTCCGAAAAGCTGTCTTTGGAATATCCGCTTCGGCTATCTTCAACTGATGGTATCCTGATCGAAGATCTATCTTTGAAAACACTTGTGCACCCTGAAGTTGATCAAACAAATCTTCGATTCTTGACAATGGATATTTATTCTTCACTGTCACCTGATTCAACTTTCGATAGTGTATACAAAGTCGCAATGTGCCATCTTTCTTCTTCACAAATAATAATGGTGCTCCCCAAGGTGAAACACTAGGTCGTACAAATCCCTTATCTAACAATTCTTGTAACTGTTTCTTCAACTCTTGCAACTCCAATAGAGACATCCGATAAGGAGGAATCGAAATAGATGCAGTACCAGGTAGTAACTCAATAGTAAACTCTGTATCTCGATCAGGTGGCAACCCAGGTAAATCTTCAAGAAAAACATCAGGAAAATCTTCAACAGCATGAATTTCTTTCACATTATCACGAACTGTAGCATACTCTATAACATGAGCAAGGCATGCCTCACATCCACCTCGTATTAATCGAAAAGCCGATGTAGCTGAAATAAGACAAGTTGGAAGAATTTGTCGATTGCCGTAGAATATCACTCGATCCCGTCCCGGAGATTCTATCACTACTTCCTTAGCATATCAATCTACCTTAGCTCGATGGAGTGACAACCAATCCATACCTAGTATGATATCGAACTCATGTATGAACAAGGGAATCAAATCTGCTGGCAATTCTACAGAATTAACTCGCACCATACAATCTCGATAAACCGTGTATACTAAAACAACTTCACCCAGTGGTGTGTGTACACCTAGGCTATGTTCTAGAAGTTTGGGTTCTTTATGCAGATGTGATGCGATGACAGGTGATATAAATGAATGAGTAGATCCATGATCTATCAATGTATACATCATAGTGTCAAATAAATAAAGTTTACTGGTAATGACCTCTGGTTCTCTTGATGCCTCATCTTGGATTATAGCAAACACACGAGCATGTCCATGAAGTGTAGATCCATGTGCCTCTGATTGTCCTCGTCCTCTACCCATAGGAGCATTCATACGGTGTCCTCTACCACGACCTCGACCAAAACTAGTACTCGATGTAGCAGGTTGAACATTTTGTACTGTGGGTTGCGTCATTGCTCTACCACTGGACATCCTATCAAGTCGTGAGGGGCACTCCTTATAGTAATTTCCTTGTTTCCAGCAGTAAAAACGATTTCCTGCAATAGCTCGACACTCCCCTACATGTGGTCGTTCACAGTGCACGCACAAAGGTCGTGTATATGTTGTCATACCGAATCCCTGATTCTGTGCCCGCTCAGCATTAAAAGATGGTGCACGTCCACCTCTCTGAGTAGATGGATCTCCTCTACTAAAACTAGATGTCATAGAAAAAGAGCCTTGTCGTCTTGGATATCTGGGACTCGGCTCACTGGCATACTGTGGTTGTCCTCTCTTCTGTCTCTGAAGATAAACATGTCTTTCTTTCACCAGTCTCTCAGTTCGAATTGTCGTTGCACGCAAATCACTATAAGAATAAAGATCTGAAGGTGTGATCTTGCTCCTTATCTTGTATATCAGTCCCTCTTCAAAACGTCTGCATTTATCTTGTTTTGTAGGCAATAATGCAATTGCATATCGAGAAAGCTGAGTAAATTTCACTTCATAGTTAGCAACAGACATAGCTTCCTACTTAAGGGACAAAAACTCCTTCTTCTCATCACGATAAACTATTGGCATATATTTGTTACTGAATTTTCTAAGAAAGTCATCCCAGCATAGTACTGGAGGTTGTATCATTGCGTGTGGGACTGTCTCCCACCAATTGTAAGCATCACCTTGAAGAAGAGATACTGCATAATCGAAACGTTCCTCTAGAATACAACCCATCTGATTAAACACCTGCTCTGTCCTATTTAGCCATATCTCAGCCTCAGCTGGATCAATGGCCCCATAAAACTCAACAGCTCCCATTTTTCGGAGTCTTTAAAGTTTCTACCTCTTTGCCTCATTATTGGTTCTTGTACTTCATGTTCAACCAGTCTAGGTATCTGCTGGTCAGATGATGCAATATGAATACGAGATGCTTGTGCAGTTAATGAACGATGCAGGGTGGCTGACCCTTCTCTCCTCGGTGATACATGTTCAGAAATATCCATGTTCCTGATAACATGTATCCAATGCAACTTATAACCAATATGTATCGTATGATATGTACAAATGCTATGTCCCAGCGGGATTACATCCCCGCTCTGATACTACCTAAACTGTCACACCCAACCGTATGTGACATAACTACTTATAGTACATAAATTCAAAATTTAAAATAAATAATCCACACGTCAAGTAAATAAAACACACATATTATATAATTTCAAAAAAAACCAACATTTATCAAGTACATATTTCAAAATATTCTAAACCGTAGTGGGACCCTTTCACCACTCTATATACTACACATTAATCTACATCCAAAAATGATAAGGAGGAGAAGATTGCCAAAACGCGTCAGCCACCAAACCTGATTACATGTGCAGTTCCTACGACCCACGTCAACCAAAAACTTCACTGATATCTTATTCCTGAAAAATTATAGTGGTTTATATGAGCCACAACTCAGTGTATATAAACTTACCTTTAATTTCACATCACAAAAGTCAAACACATTCTTTCACCCACATATATAACACCCACATATATAACCATACAATAAATATCATAAATAATTTCATATCCATATGCATATGCCTCTTTGTTCTTCTTTATTATTCTGTGACAAATCAAGCCTGGTAAGTGCTCGAGATTTCCATTGTATACGACCTGTAGGTCCCTTTTAATTATTTGACCTTTCCACGAAGGTCCCTCTTTAATTTGACCTTTCCACGAAGGCCCCTCTTCTCTTTGCATATTTTCTTTGACACGTAGGTCCATTATCATTATATATAACCCATAGGTCTATTTCCATTATCATTAACATCATACCCACGATAAGACTGTTACATATCCTCTTTATTCCAATGATTCAAGATATTCTAATGCTACAAAAATACATATCCATTGAGCCAATCACATATCCATATCACATTCCACAAAATAATTCCAAATAACACATAACCATATTAGGTTCACATCATGCAATCCAAAAATTCACTTCAATTTAACATATAGCAATTAACTGGGTAAAAATAACATATGTAAAATTAAAAATATGATTTATACACATATGCTTATAATAGACAATTTTACCGAAGTCGTGATTCTTACTCCTGATTTAAAAGCTCTGACCCTATAAGTTAATGGTTGCAAAATAAAATTTACACAAAGAACTCTTAGGTGGCGTTCGGTTTCCATGACTAATATCATGAGACTATCCATCTACGATTAAGTTGTGGGATTATTTTAATTGGAGGGGGAAGGCTATGACTAATTATCATGAGACTATCCATCTAGGATCAAGTTGAAGGGTTCAATCTTATGAACCAAATATGATACATATTTAATCATGAGATTTAATCTTGCCAACCTAACACCCACTTAATATATAAGAATACGAATGAATACGAATCTGTGTGTGCTTGTGTGAGATTTTTCTCATTTACCTCGCTTCTAGTTTTATTGTCCTTCCTTTATTTTGCTTCCAAGTTTTTTATTTTTCCCCTGTATTGCTAGAGTATATATCGTAGTAGTATGAAGAAGTCTCGGTTTTTGGCGACTTAATAATTTGAGAACTCAAACAAAACAAATAAATAAAAGTTAAGGAATTTTACATTATCTAATTAGATGACACTTGTTGTTTGATGAATTTTAAGATGACAACTATTGTAGCTATAGGGGAACACGTGTGCTAGCTAATTTGTGTTATCCACAATGTACAACTCTAAAATAAATATAAAAATAATAAAATCAATGTGTACTAAAAGAAAACACTTTCCATAATTTTAATGAAATACAAATATATTTATTAGACGTGTATGTGTATGGAATATCAAATTCCAAAGTTATTAGTACATATGTGCATATTTAGAGCACACATGAATCAAATTAACTATTTCATGGTGAAAACAACTTATAATTTACGTACAATTATTTATAGCTATATTAATTTTTCAGTAACAAAATAGAAAAAAAATGCTACCCTAGATGATGTCCATTTAATTTCTCTATAATTTGAAGGATAATAAAATGTGCGAAACATAATAAAATGCACAAATATGCAAATATGATGCATGTTTTGGGTCATGGATGTCACACAAAGAATCAGGTCTTTCATGCAAGGGCGAAGCACATTGATGTTCGCTATCATTTTGTGTGGGAAATTTTTAAAGAAGAGGAAATTGTCATAAGAAAGGTTCCGACTTTGAAGAATCATGCAGATATGTTGACCAATGTGATGACGAGAGCCATGTTTGAACTTGGTTAATATTCTGCGAATTGGAACTGGCGATTGACAGCGCCAATAAGAAAGCACCACAGGTCGTTTATTTGGGTGGAGAAGAATCGTGTTCGGTAGGATTTGAAATTTTGTTAAAGTGGAGATTTGTTAAAGTTTGCCTACAAACTTTGAGAAGTTTCTATCCCACATCGGTGGGGTATTAATAGTTTGGGGGAGTGGCTGCCTATAAAAGGAGCTAACCCCCCCCCCCCTCAATCCCCTCAAATTTATATTCTCTTCTCCATTTAAATATAAGTGGACTCAGCACAGGGTGCTCGGAGATATAGGAAATTTGGCCAAATTCTCTTATTAAAGTTTCGGGGTGTGTTCTTTCTTTATTATTTATTTTGTTCCGCATTTATTTATGGGTTTTCTTTTCTGTTGTGATATTGTATTCAATATTATTTGCGGGTTTGGTAGTCGTGTTTTGTACGGTTCTTTTGGGTGTTTTATATTATGATAAATACATCGTGCTGATAAATTCTGTTAGGAATCTGGTATTTGAGAGGGACAGTGTCCCCACCAGCTTGTTCTGAGAATTTATTTGGAGTAGTAATTTTATCGAGTAGACTCCGTTGAGTTAACTCTGAAAATACTGAATCGGTTCATTTCACTATTTGAGAGAAAATTACCCGATTTTCTCAACATAAACTATATCTCACTATTAATTTGTCTAACAAACCAAAACTACTTAGAGTAATAAAATAAGCATTGACAACTTTTAGGATCCCTGTACACAACGATAAAACATTGAAGTGAAATGGAAGACTATAGTGTGTCTTCTTGTTCAATCTCTACAAATTTCATATAAGAATTGAGCTATTCAAAAATTCAATTACACAACAAAATGGAGAGAATTAAAGAAAAGCGTTATAAGAATCGGTAAATAGGGCAATGATGATAAAAATACCGGAACACACCTTGCCTTTGCTGAGTAATCTGAGGCTTCTACTATATTTTTTCCGACGGGAAGGAGTAGAGAATTGAGAGAGAGAGAGAGAGAGGGTTTAGATTAAGTGCCGACGAGAGGTGCAAAATATTGATTAAGATTTAGTGCCGACGAGAAGGTGTAAAATATTGATTCAGCGCCGCCACTATTTCTAATTCATAGTATCTATTTTAGTGGTTTCTAATTCATAGTATGTATTTTAGTGGGAAAATTCGCCATTATTTTTAATTGTTTTATGCACTTTTTAAATTTTCTATTCTTTGATTCTTTCAACAAATTAGTGCTTCAATATACTACTCGTATCATAATTGATTGCTGTTTTACAGTAGTTAAACATTTTATCAATACTTTAATTTAATACTACTATGTAACATCATATAAATTAATAATACAAATATTATTATTATTATTATTATTATTATTATTATTATTATTATTATCATCACTAATTTACAATTACAGAAGCTTCGATTCGGTTTTTTTTATTTAGTAAGTTTAAATAAATAAAACCGTCTAAACCGTGTTGTTAAAACACTTATTGGCCGGGGCCGTATTGTGTAATAACATATTGGTTTATCCAATCTCAATTTTAAAGAGCCAGAATTAAAGACATATATTTTTAATTTGAAAAGAATGACTTTATATCTTGGAAGTTTACAAAAATAGACTCAATTTGAAAATGGCCAATCATCTTATGTCAAAAGAATAGAAGCCCTACAAACGCCTTTTCATGGCAACAACGGGCGAATTCCCGACCCAAGGAAATAGCCATAACAAATTATGTTTATTTTTCACCAAAATAAAGTTTTCTTTCCATATTAAAATAATACATTTTTAATTAATTCCTTGGTATCCCATCGCTTAGTTTATCCAATACTTATAAAATTAGCCACACATAAAAAACTTATAAATAGATAAATAAAAGAGTATGAGAAAACGTACAAGATATATAAATACTGATTCTCGCAAGAATCTCACAGAAGTACAGTAGTGCAGGATTATACAAGAGAGGGAGAGGGAGAGGTAGAGAGAGAGTGTGTGATTCTCAACACATGAGATCCTGATCTCTTCCTATCAAAAGACCTTATTTATAGAAAACAAAAAGTCGGATTTCAAATCCGGATTTGAAAATTATAGGCTATCAGCTTCTATAATTATCTGCTGACGTAAGAGCTTGCCTCATCTTTTATTCTTTCATTTTTCCACTTTGTTGGCTCCCACTTGTTTTATCTGGGGATTTCTCTATCATCTTGATGAAGTTCTCGAAATTATCTTCTGTCGAGAAGCCTTCTTCCTCTTCGTATGGGTCCTGAGCATCTCTAAAATTTTTATGCCCATCCTTATTGTTTTGAGAGAGTTCTGGAGAATTAATATCTGCATCTCCTTCTTCGTTTTCATCTTCATCCATATGGTCGATGTTTTTTCCAATACTAGCCATATATTTGGCTATAAGCTCTTTCTCATCCATTTTTGAGATATTTTTCCTCAAAAATTCCTCAAAGGGAGTAATTTCTTTTTTCAGAGATTTATTAACTCTCCTTTGTTCTTTATAAAAAGTAACTCTTTCTTTTATTAGATGAAGAGTCTGAATGCCTTGGATATCTCCTGATTTGTCCTTCTCCATCATTGTAGGCCAAAACCTAGTGGAGAACTGCCTTTTTAGGCATGGAACATTGTTATGATCAAAACCAATTTCTGGTTCCCATTTCCAGATCCAAGGGATACCGAACTCTGCATAAAAATGAAGAGTCTCCATATTATGGATAAACCTATTCTGATTCTCTGCTTCTATTAATGCAGGGGAAACTTGTTTCCATATATAAAACAAGGATTTAAATTCTTCTGGAAGTATTTTCTCAGTAGTTCCAAAGGTCTGCCACCAGTCATATACCCATGCCGGTAGTCCTTGTTCATAGACTTTTGGGCAGATTTTAATCCACCACGAATGTTTATGATAAGGATTCTGATAAAAGAAGGTTTTATAATAAGCTTCTTTTATGTCCCAATAATTGAAGTTTATAACTTCTCTGGCACCATTATTATTTTTAATATGGCATTCTCTTTCTCTTAGGGTTCCAAATCCCCAATCTTCCGCAGTTATTATTTGCTTGATTATTATTCTGCTAAAATTATAAACTTTAGCTTCCTTATAAGTCTTAAAAAGCCTGATTTCACAAGCTCCCATACTTATTAAGAATTCTTCAAAAAAAACTCTCTTTTTATAAGCGGGGACAACATATGATGCTGTGTCCATATAACGTTGCATAAGCTTCCAAGGCTCTCTCTGCCATTTAAGGTCAGAATTTTCAAGAAATACTATTATTTCTTTGAAAGGAGAAGGAATGTACTTCTCTTTTTCTTCTGATGAAGTTATTACTTCAGCATAGGATGCTGCACCTTGTGCTTTATTAGCCAAAGATGACGAGGCTCCCTCATTATTCTTCTTTGAATCCAAGTATTCTTGAACTTTCTGAAAAAGTTCTGGATTATCTTCCAATTGGTCAATACCTGTGATATTTTCTTTGAAGAGTTTCTTATTACCATGCTGAATGACTGGAATTCTTCCCTTATATGAGGAAGAATATTGGCTTTTATACCCTCCTCTTCCTTGATTTCGAGGAAGCATAACTGAAAAGTTAAACATTTAAGTTAATCCAATAAGAAGAATGATATTAATTTTTTGATTACAATCAATTATAATATTTCTAAGATATAAAATTTCGTCTAAAAGAGGCCCTATAGAGGAATGCGATCTTCTTAGAAAATATCTTTCCTCATCTAGCTCTTTAATCCTATTCTTACAATTAGAAATAATATTTTGGAGATTACCAATCTTCTGTCTTAGATAATTTCTAAACGGATTAACCATTAAGAAATTCTCGGGTAAGGAAATCAGGTAAACTATTTTCTGATCCTTTCTTATAAGTAATTTCAAAGTCAAAAGGGGCAAGTTGCGCTTGCCATCTAGCAAACATATGTTTAGAAACATCATGCTTAAAATCCTTATTAAACAAGTATTTTGCTGCTTGGCAATCTGTTTTTATTAAAAAAAATTATTATATAAATCATCTTGAAATTTCAAAACACATTTAAGAATAGCTAGGATTTCTTTAACTACCGTAGCATAATTCTTTTGACTATTATTCCATTTTCCAGAATAAAATCTAACAAGATATTCTTGTTTATCTTTAGGATCAATTTGTTTAAGAATACCTCCATATCCTACTTCAGAGGCATCGGTTTCTATAATCTTTTCCCAATTAGGATTGGCAATTAAAAGACAAGGAATATTTTTAACCTTTTCTTTTATTTTTTTAATAACTTCTGTATGACTATTAGTCCAAGGCTTAGGATCTTTCTTAAGTCTTTCGTAAAGAATGGCTGTATCCTGAGCAAGATTTTTATAATAGGGAGAAATATAATTAACACTTCATAGAAATCTTTGTAATTGAGTTTTATCTTTAATTTCATCCGAAAATTTAGATGCAAACTCAATGCTTCTATTTATAGGAATTATTTTTCCTTTTTCAATATTATGGCCTAAAAATCTAACATTATCCTAAAACAATTTCATCTTAGATTTGGATATAACCAGGCCATTATTTATAACAAGATTTTTAAAAATTCTAAGATGCTCGAAATGAGCTTGGATATCTTTTGAAAAGACTAAAATGTCATCAATATAGACGATGATAAAATCACTGTAAGGATTAAAAATATTATTCATAATTTTTTGAAATTCTGAAGGTGCATTTTTTAAACCAAAAGGCATGACCTTCCACTCATATTGTCCAAAAGGAACATTAAAAGCAGTCTTATAAACATCATCTTCTTCAATCTGAATCTGCCAATATCCAGATTTTAGATCAAATTTTGAAAATATAATGGCATTTAAAAGCCTATCTAAAAGATCTTTTTTATTGTGCATAGGGTATCTAAACCATTTTAAAACTTTATTAAGAGGTTTGTAGTTAATAACTAACCTCGGTACCCCTCTTTCTTGTTCAGCTTGTTTATTCACATAAAAAGCTGTGTATGACCAAGGAGATTCAGAAGGCTGTATAAGACCTTTTTCTTCAAGACCTTTTATTTCTTTTTTACAAAGATCTAAATATTCTTTGTTCATCTGACAAGGGCGAGCCTTAGTAGGAATCCTGGATTCATCAAAATCCTCTTCATAATTAAGGCTTACCATATGTTTTTTCCTTTCCCAAAAAGCGTTAGGATGTTCATCACAAATTTGTTCCGTGAAATTATTTTCTATCAATTTAATTTTTTCTTTAAGCTTTGGATTCTCTAACTGAGTTTCAATATTAATAGAATTAATTTCTTGTTTTATAAAATTAATTTGGTTCTGTTTATTAATGATATTTTCTTTAATATTATTTAGGACTCTATTAATAGGTTCTGAAATGAAATTAAATTCAATAGGAATATTATTAAAATTTCCTATTATTCTTTTACTATCTACTTTAATAGGGAAAATCTTTTTAAGAAAAGGGGTTCCAAGAATTATTTGGTTGGAGATATTTTTAACCAAAACAAAGCTATTAGGAATACAAACTTTATTTTTACATATAAACGCTTTGGATAATTTATAACTAATTTCCATTTTTTGATTGTTGGCTGAAAACAAATTATGGGAAGTTTTCTCAAAATACCTAGTGGGTATCAAACCTTCTTGAATACAATTTAAATCTGCTCCACTATCTACAAGAGCAACAAATTCTTCCTTATAGTTGTAATCAATTAGAAGAATGATTTTTATAAACCACTTCTGGGACGTAACAAATTCAAGTTTTGAAAGAAATAATCCTTCCTCCTTATTACTTGTAGAAGGAATATCCTCTTTTCTTTTCTCAAGTTTTGAAATTCTTATATCTTGAGTCTTTATATTATTTCGAAGTTCTTTAATTTCTTTTTTAAGATTATAAATTTCTGAATTTAAGTCTTTGACAATCAGTTTATTAACATGTTTTTGATCCATTAATCTTTTAACCTCTGCCATGGTATACGGCTCAGAGTTTTTATAAGAAGCTTCACCTTTCTTATTACCCTCCATAATATCTTTAAATTGTTCAATAATTTCAAGTTTTAATTTTTCATCTTTTAGACTTGCCAAAAGATCTATATTATTATCACTAGTTAACACATTTATCTTACTACTATTACCACTACTTTCCTCATTCTCTTGAAACTGGGTTGCTATTAATTCATAAAGATTGTCACACTTGGTACAAGAATCATTATCTGAGTCAGAAGATGTATTATCTTTCTTACTGGACCTATTACTTTCAGAATCTTGATCACTTGATTATTCTTTTTGTTCTAAAATTTGTATAATAGATTCCTTGAGATCTTTGTCTATCTCCAGGTTATTGATTTTTCTTTTTATAGTCCTTTTATTTTTCGACCAGCAGTTGCTAGCATAATGACCTGGTTTTTTACAATAATCGCATATTATAGGAATATTTTTCTCCTTTCTATAATTTTTTCTTTTTTCTCTTTTTTCTCTCCTTTTATGAGTTTTCTTAGTAGGGACATTATAATCCTTCCGTCTGTTATACCTTTCAGGTTTTTCTCTTGAAGCAGAGACATTTTCTACTCCAAACTGACTACAGAAATGTCCTAAAGTTTTCTTCTCATAAAGATTATTTTTCTTAATTTGTTTATCAAGTTTTATTTTATTACAAAGAGCTAGACCTTCCTGGATACAAGATCCTATTAATTTACCATAAGTAAAACTATCATAATCAATATTAATGTTTCCTTGCCTTAAACGATCTTTCACTCTTTCAGCGAAAAGATAAGGTAAACCATCTATAAACTTAGACTTCCAATGAGCACTATTACTTTCAGGGAGTTCCATAACTCTACTTAAAAAAGTGTCTTTATACCACCTAAAGTTAGTAAGAGTTTTACATCTTAAATTTTGAAGTAATGTTCTAATAGTCTCGCTATTATCAGACCATCTTCCCGTAAAATGTTCCATAATATTAATAACAAGAGTATAAACAGCATTTTCTTCAACTCTATTATCTTCAGTTTTTACCGAATTAAGGATAACGCTTCTATTTTCAGCAGTGAGATAGTTATCCCACCAACCCTTTAATTGACCAGTAAAACCAGCTACTATCATCTTAGCAATTTGGCTATCAGTATTGCCCAAATTTTTAGCTACAGTACTATACATGAGCATTCTATGAATAATATTTTGGATATGCCTATCATTATATCCATCAATATTCCATTCATAAATATTTTTTCCATTATAAGAATTGTTTATAGTATATTCTTGTTCTTCTATAAGGACATCCTGTGGAGTAGGTCTATTATAATAATACATTCTTTGAGTCGGCTTATCCGCGAACTTAATATTTTCAATTTTATTAAGTTCTTCTCTTATTACTTCATCTTCACTATCTGTTCCCTCGATGTCTTTAATAAGAGTATTAATTTTAAACTTGCTAAATTGTTCCTCTAAAATTTCTTCAATATTATTTTTAGATTTCATTTTAAAATTTTTTATAATAGGAGGTGGTTGTATACTAGGAGTACAAACAACCTGTTTAACTTCTTTTTCTATATAAAATTGTTTCCTCAGATCTTTTATCTCTAAACTAATTTTTTCAATTTTACTTGCTAGGCAGTTAATATTTTCCCCAAGCCTTATAAGGTAAAGATTTGTAAAATTTCTTTGCTTTATCATTTCATTTATATATCCTATAGTATTAGCAAAGGATTCATTATCAATTAATTTATGGAAGGCTTTAAAATATCTAACTTCATTTTCTTCTTCGATTTGAAAAGACCTTGAAGGAGGAAAACTAGACCTAATATTTTCTCCTGTTTGAGAAAGTTTATAATCCTTTTCTATAACTGAAATATAATTTTTTATATAAGAATTTATAAACCAAGGAACAAAAGAGATTTCTATATTAATTTCTGAAAGTTCCTTATAAAATTCTTCCGCAAAACTCTTCTTTTCATCCGAAGAGAAATTTATATTTAACCAATCTCTAAAATCTTTCCAAATGGGTTTTTTATAATCCTCCTGTATTTTAAGTCTAGCAGGAGATCCTTGACTGAAATCAATTTTTTTCTTATCCATTTAATCTGAGAAATTAAATTCTGACACAGTCGCATTTGGGTCAACTGTGTAAACCCCTCTAGCAATATTATCAATAACCTCAGATCCTGGAGTATAATTATAACCATGTGTTTTAACATTTAAAGTTAAAGCATCATATATATTAATATCTGACAATGAAAGTTGTAAATTAGGATAAACATTAAAGTAAACAGGACCATGAGCTAAACTCGACTGAATAATTCCCATTAAAGAAGAATTATAATCTAAATTTCTAGCGTCTCTCAAGGCTGCTATAAAACTTTCAGGTAAACCTTCTAAAGTTAAAGGTTTAAAAGCAATTTGAACTAAACCTATATGTAAAAATCTATGAGTTTTCTTATAAATTTCAAGACTTTTACTATTCAAAAGTTTTATTTCCATATCTTCTTTATTCAAAGATATAGTCTCTTCAGTGGTTTGCACAACCTGAGTTATCTTCATATTATCAAAGAACCCGTATTTATAAACAGTTCTAGGATTAATTTTTGGAATAGTCCATTTATTTAATAATTCAATATCTTGAGGAACCTCATATTCTTCCTCAATTCTGTTTTTTACAATATTATTAGAATTAAAGGACATGAATCAAATAAGTATTGGACAATCTAATTGATAAGTTACCAAGGAATAACCTGGCTCTGATACCACTTTTAACAGGACCGTCTAAACCGTGTTGTTAAAACACTTATTGGCCGGGGCCGTATTGTGTAATAACATATTGGTTTATCCAATCTCAATTTTAAAGAGCCAGAATTAAAGACATATATTTTTAATTTGAAAAGAATGACTTTATATCTTGGAAATATATATAATACAATTAATTGTTAAAGTATTAACATCAAAATAAATTTATATTCAATAAAACAAATAATTTCTATTTAATTTATTTTTGTAATCTTATGAATAAGTGATTTTTAATTACTTTTTTCACTAATTAAACTTAATTAATATTTTGAATTTTCTTTTAGAATCATGTTTAAATGTACGCTTAAATGAGAAATCAAACTCCACGACTTTCCTTTTCCTAAAATTAAAAATCTATCATATTTAATTTAATTAATTCAATACCACTATTTAATTGCACCGTGCAGTTAGTACATTTAATAACAAATAATCATCGTAATCAATATTTAATAATTATACTCCGTACGTCCCTAATAATTTCTCACTATTTAACTCATAACGAATTTTAAGAAATTTAATAGAAAGTAGATTAAAAAGTTATTGACACGTGGATCCTACTTTTATACTCCCTCCGTCCCAGTTTAAAAGTCATGTTTTGTCATTTCCGTCCATCTCAATTTAAGAGTCTCATTTAGAATTTACCATATTTGGACATAAAATTTAACCTTATTGTTGATGAAATTTACACTCAAATGCTAATATTTTCATAAAAATAAAGAGAAATAATTTAGAGACATAATGACAATGTCATAATGGGGTTTAAATAGTAATTTTATTTTACATTTAATTTTATATTAAGTTTGGATTTAGTATATATACTTTCCTACCCCTATGTAATGTAACGGTTACTTGCATTTCAATTAAGGCTAGTTGGATTTGCTTAACATCTAACTTTATTTCATTAGTATTTTTTTTAAAATTTATTGTCAAATTCTCTCTTATTTTTAAAGCTATGTTGATATTTTATCTTTTTCTTTATAGAATATGAATATTATAGTTTTTAGCTCAATTCACAATATCATGAAAACAAATTAAAAGCGATACTACATGATACACTAATAATAATTGACAACGATTTTAATTATAAGAATTCCTTCATTTTAAAAAAGTATAATTTCTATAAATTCTTAAATATTGCAACAAATATTCTTAGCGTTTTTTTCAAGCGTAATTCTATTGTATAAAGTGGCGTAGTCTTACTAATAGTAGTTAGTTAAAATAAAAAATATTACATATAACACAAGCTAAAGAAGTAACAAAAAAAAATTAACACAAAGAAATGCTTCATCACAATGACTATATTATTTTATTATGCAATTCAAATTTCAATAGCAAAAATGTTTAATTTTTTATATTTAGATAGTATATTAATACAATAATTTTATTGTTACACCATGTAAAATGTTTTAGAAAATTTAACCAAAAAATAATCTATAAAAGAATAACAAAAAAATAAAGAAAAAACTAAATATTAAAGTGTAAAATGATTAAATAAAAATTTATTTGAAGAAACATATCATGCTATATTAAACTATCAAATTATTTTACAATTAAATATAAAAATTTGGTTACGTAGTGTATTATTAATATTATAACAATTAATTTATAATCTACATCCATGATTTATTTAAACAATAATAGCTTTATAAAAGTAATGTCAGTAACTAAAATTATGAATCCAATAACATAATAAGAATGTTTTAATTTAATTATCATAAGTCTAAGATATACTCCCTCCGTCCACGATTTAAAGAGTCATTTTGACTCGACACGAGTTTTAAGAAATTATTTGACTTCGTCAAGAAAAGTAAAAGGAGAATGTGAGTGGAATGTGTGACCCATTTAAAATATTAGTTTTATATTTGATTGTGAGTGTAAAAAGTTGGTGGAATGTAGGGTTTGCATACTAAAAGTGGAATAAAGTAAATGGTTCTATAAATCGTGGACAAACCAAAAGGACAAAAAGGCTCTTTAAATGGTGGACGGAGGGAGTATATCTTTTCAAAATAACATAAGGGTATATTAGTCTATATTTAAATTAAATTTATGGCAAAATGACATAGGGGCATTATGGCATAAAAACAACATATCTCTAAATCATTACCCAAAAAATAAAACAAAAGAAACACTTATTATATACAAAAAGTCAAAAGGGTCTCGCTTTTCACTATTTCACTTCAATTATTACACACTTCAACAACCACTACCTCACTTCAATTATTACACACTCTAACAATTTCTTAAAACTTGTGTCCTAACTAAATTGCACTCCTAAACTGGGACGGATGGAGTATTAGTTTTATAATAAATTATGGGTGAAATGAGTTACTATATAATATGAGGTCCACTACAAAAAATGGTAAAAATAAAAGTGACAAATTTTTAGAAACGGATAAAAATAAAAATAAATGATAAATTTTTAGAGACGGTAAGAGTAATAATAAGTAGTATAAATCCTATAATTGATGTAAATTAATGGCACGCGCATGATAATCTCGCACATGTCAGAATTATGGATAATACGATTTCCATACATAATTTTACATAGCTATATACTCAAATATAAGATGTATTTATCCTGATTTTATTTCCATATAAATTTTTATTATAAGTTGTATTTATCCTTATCTGATTTCTATATAATTTTTCTATCTTGTAAAAAGTGTGATAACATATTATTATTCACAATCACTACAGAATATATCAAATAAATTGAATATATTACTATGATTCATGTATGATTCGCATTAATGAAACCGTATAAAGTGTGAGCACCAGACACCAAAACAAAAATGTTATTATAATAAAAAATAATCATTATATGTGATAAATTCAACCATTATATCTTAAAATATTGAACTCAACAAGTCCTATATATTGCACTCATTAATTTTGTTTTTTATTAGTTTTAACTCGTATTATTCTTTAAATTGCAATCTATAAATAGGGCTTATACTCTATGCATAGGCATCACACAAACTAGCAATGTCGATCATTTTTTTTTATTTTAATCTTAGTACTATGTGTCAACCATACCAAATTAAAGACCTACTAAAGGAAGAGAAGCCATTAGCGCCATTAGTGGAGAAAGATATGTAATTGATATGGAATTAATGTGTAATACATTATCTTAGAATATATTGATCTATTACCTAAATTACATTGTATTCTTCCCTACATAAAGGAGAAGAACCGATGTCATTATACATATATTGAAATACAAAAAATCATCTTCTCCCAAAAGCTTTCTCACTAAGAATTGTCCTATGAATCGCCTAACTCTCGATTACCATCTCTAAGATGGTATCAGAGCGGGTTGCCGACTATGGGTCATATTTAACTGACCCAGCAGTATATCTGGGCTGAAACTGAAAAAAAATGACTGACCTAGCAGTATAGCTGGGCTGAAAATTTGGGCTAGTGGTCCAACCGATCGAATAAAAATTGGGCCGATTGTCCAATCGATCATAAAAAAGTCCAACCCCTCAAAGATTCACCTTGAAGGGTTTGAGGGAGGGTGTTGGCAATTGAAACATAAAATGAATATAAAAATATCCCACATCGGTGTACACAAAGAGCTTAATCCACTATATAAGTCTCATGTGCCTCTCCTCCTATAACCAATTGGTTTTAGGAGGGAACCCATGGATTTTTATCATCTAATGGATTTCTATCATTGTATATTCGGGCTTGAGACTCAGAAAAATATCATCACAGTCTCGAGTACCTTTCCCGACCCTATGAAACCTGCAAAAATACAACAAAAATGTCAGACTCAGAATCTGATAATCTTCCAAAAACCAATACAGTCGTAACCCTCTCAGCAGAACAATTTGTTGAGTTTATGAGACTGAGTATGTCTCAGAAAAACCAAAACCAACAGCCTTCATCCGTTGAATCACTAGGCGAGGTGCGCCTCACAGAGAAACTCAACGGGGATAACTACCCGTTATGGGCAAAACTGATGAGTCGAGGGATCCGAGGGAAGGGTCTGGCATCTCACATAAATGGAGTTACAGATCCCCCCCCTCCGACGGACCCAAACTACAATCGATGGCAGCAGCGGGACGATTGCTGCTTCAATTGGATCATAAGCAACATCGACGCCAGCCTCGTAAATGAGGTATCCCAATACGAGATGACCTATGACTTGTGGGATAGTCTAGCCATGACGTATGGAAGTGGCGCCGATCAATTCCAGATTTCAGACCTGCACAGACAGGCATACGACATCAAACAAGGAGAATCATCACTGGAGAATCTATGGCAGAAACTACAAGATCTCTGGATATCAATTGATACCAGAGATCCAAACCCAATGGACACTCCGTCAATCATTGAAAACTACAACCAGAACACACAAAGGCACTGATTGTACCAGTTCGTGTGGGCACTAGATGACCACAGGTACAGCAAGATCAAAAGAGAAATCCTCAATATGGATCCAATACCAATAGCAAGAAAAGCATACGGATTAGTCAGAAGGGAGTCGGTCAACGAGAAGTTACTTAACTCAGAAACTAAGGAATCTGGAATTGGAGCAGGGCTCACGGTACACGATCGAAATCGAGCACCCGCACCACAACATCACCATCACCCATCGAGGATCCCTAACTACCAGAAGGAAGAGGACAAAAGCAAGATAGTATGCAGCCATTGTGGACAAAAGAAACACACCAGAGAGACGTGTTTCCACATCCATGGGTTCCCAGAGTGGTGGGAAGAGATGAAGAAGGCGAGGCAGGCCCAGAATGCAGGCCGAACCGGCGGAGGTAGGGGAGGCGGGAGAGCTTCAGCAGCCATCGCTCACGACCACGCCGAAAATCCGACGGGTGGCAGCGGCGGCAATGGAGAAATTAGAACCGAGGAAAAGCCCCCAATCGCATCCTTCTCCATAGCAAGGACATGGTCAAAAGGTAATCCGTCACCGATTGGAGTCCTCACCGGCGACCTCGCCGGCGGTATCGGTGAAAAAAGGGAACGCGGCGCGGCTAGGGTTCCCACAGGCAAAGGGGAAAGACGGCTAGGGTTCCACAAAAAACCCTTATATACGCCCTAATCTCCAAAATCCCAAATCCCCCCCCTCCCCCCCACAAAACCAAAAACCCAAATCCAACCCCCGACCAAAAAGAACCCTTCAGATTCACCCCCAAACTTGTCAACTACTGCGATTCTACCCCCACTAAAAAGGAAATTCCAGAAACTCACCCCAGACTTCCAAACGTTTTCAAAATGACCCCCCAGTCGCAAAAACTTTGCAAATTGCACCCATCCGTCTGAAATCATCGAATATCAGCCAACCTTACCCTGACAAAATTCCTTCAAAGCCTTAGCCTGTTCCTCTACATCCATTTCTGGCCCTAAAGACACTCACTGGAGTTTTTACTGTGGGGCAACCGATACTATTTCGTTTGAAGCCTCAGACTATATCTATTGCCACTTCAAAAAAATCCTATGTCCAAACCGCCAGTGGGGACCTAGCACAAGTTATGGGGGCAGGCACAATAAATATTTCGCCAACTCTACACCTCTCAAATTGTCTATTAGTCATGTGACTAGAGAACTGAACTGCAAATTACTAATGCAGCCTCGATTTTGCATGTTACAGGATATCAAGACGGGGACGATAGTTGGGCATGACACTGAGTGAAGCAGACTGTACTATGTGGACGAGATAGCCCAAAAGAGTGCTGCAATGATACTAACTCCCCGACTGACAGACAGACAAGCTTGGCTTTGGCATCGTCGGTTAGGGCACCCATCTTTGGGATATTTTCGTCTTTTGTTTCCTAAATTATCTAGATCATTGAACTCTTTTCATTGTGATACTTGTGTGTTGGCCAAAAACCATAGACATTCTTTCAAGTTAAACAATACGAGAGTAAAATCCCCTTTTGCTTTAGTGCACTCTGATGTTTAGGGTCCCGCTCCTATCACTGGGGGCCAAGGTTTTCGATATTTTATACTTTTTATTGATGACTATTCCCGCATGACCTGGATCTATTTTTTAAAAAATAAAAATGAAGTGTTTGATAAGTTTGTAGATTTCTATAACCTTATTCAAACCCAGTATAAACACACCATCCAGACCCTTAGATCGGACAATGGCAGGGGGGAATTTGTCAACAATAAAATGCAAGAGTTTTTTAGGATAAAAGGGCTAGTCCACCAAACGTCGTATGCTTACAATCCGGAACAAAATGGGGTAGCCTAAAGGAAAAACCGTTACATCCTCGAAATCACACGGGCTCTCTTAATTGAATCGAAAGTACCAAAATCTTTTTGGCTAGAAGCTATAGCTACTGCCGTCTACCTCATAAATCGACTACCCACCGGTATACTTAGGTTCGAGACTCCCTTAGATACTTTTTTTCCCAGCACTTCGACATCCCATCCTCCCTATCCCTTGAACCCAAAGTTTTCGGATGCTCGATCTTTGTCCACATTCCTAAACACGAACGTTCCAAATTTGATCCCTGCGCCCTCAAATGTGTCTTCCTTGGCTATGAAAAAATCAAAAAGGATACTGATGCTATGACCCAAACACCCGTAAGATACACACAACCATGAATTGTGACTTTGTGGAAGGGGAATACTTTTACGCCCAATCTAGTGGTCAGGGGGAGACACAACCTTCAGACAATAGTCCAAACAATGACCTCCTAGATTGGCTACCGGATATTCAAAACCACCACTTAGGGGAGAGTCAGCAGGGGAACCACAGACAGGGGGAGAGTCACAGCCAAGTCCTGTCACAGATGCTGGTCCACCTGAGAAAGTTAGCAACACCGCCGGGCCGTCAAATCCGATAATACAGAACGACAAGCAAGGTGACACTAACCAACCGTCAACCCCGCCTTCGATTCCTGAGGTAACCAGTTCAGATTTTGATAATATACCGTTGGACGGCAAAAGCCTTGATAGGGGAAATGATGAGGAATGTGGAACTAGTGGAAGAAGTGAAAGAGACCCATACGAGTTGCCTCCGAGGAGAACAAGAGGAGTGCCTCCTCGATGGTACTCACCAGACTGGAAAGGGAAGAAGCAAAATACGCAGTATCAAATATTGCGCAAAGTCACCTATCAGAAATGGCCCAAGCCTTCGAAACTGTTTTATATGAAGAAGAAGACATCCCACAATCATTTGAGGAGGCAAGCAAACATAAGCACTGGAGAGAAGCCATGAAAAAGGAGATAGATGCCTTAATAAAGAATGACACATGGGAGAAATGTACGTTGCCAAAAGGAAAGAAGCCAGTAGGATGTCAGTGGATATTCACCATAAAAAGAATAGCAGATGATTCAATCGAGAGATACAAGGCGAGACTTGTGGCAAAAGGATACACCCAAGTATATGGAGTGGATTATGAAGAGACATTCTCTCTAGTGGCTAAGATGGAGACTGTGCGAGCACTACTATCTGTAGCGACGTGCAAAGATTGGAATCTACACCAGTTTTGTGACGCCCCGATTTTTCCTATTTCTTTTAAGTTAGTTTTGGGATGACCGTCAAACTTTTAGTCGGATATCATTTCGTTTTATTTTGAGAGCCTATGGAATTTTTTTAAGAAGCCCAAAAATCAATTATTTATTTCAATTTTACAGTCAACTACTTGGTCAAATATATTTCTCCAAACCCCATCACCAAATGATTTCCCCATATCTCTACTCCCTAAAATCTCTCCAACAAACAAAATCTCCATAGAATTATTATATATTTCAACTACTCCATATCAGTTTCAAATCTACAATTTATATGGGAATATATATATACCCAAACCATTCCACATATTTTTACCTTTCTTCCAAATTTTGAGATAGCAAAAGGAGTAGGGCAGCCGTGAGTTCCAGATTTTTGGCTCCACAAATTTATTCCTTCGAACTAGAGGTATACTCTTTTCCCACGTTTCTTTTTCTCCATGAAATTTTTGTTCATAATCATATAGTTCAGTCATGGATTTCGTAGAACATGACTGAGATTTTTTTTAGTAACACATCAATAGTCAAAGCTTCAATCTTCATTCTGAAAAAATATGTTCGAAACCAAATTAACACCAAATTCTTTAAAATCACACTCGAAACTGAATGAATTTTAAAAGGGGAGGGGGAAACTTCGGCAGCGCCTGGGGCTTCCACGACGACAGCAGGTTGAGGAGGCTGGAGCTCGGCGACGGCAGATCTGGAAAGAGAGGAGGGCCACGACGGTGAACCGCCGCGAGCACATCAGAGGCGGCGGCGGCGGTGGTGTGAGCATGGCCAAGAGAGGAGAGGAAGTGGGGGAAGAAAGAGAGAAGAGAGGGAGAAACGGAAGGGGAAGAGAGAGGCACCGCCGGAGGCAGAGGCGGACGGCGGCGACGGCAGCAGCTGGAAATGAGAAGGAGGAGATTCTCTCACATCAATTTGGGGTTAGAATTACTGTGAGGAAGATGATGACTTAGTTAGTATATATGTGGGTTTTATTTATTTCTTTTGGGCTAGCATTTTAAGTGATGATTGGGCTGCATGTTAGTTACTTGGGCTAAGAGGATGAGAGAATTAAAATCCGAGCCCAACTCCTTTTAATAAGTTGGGCTGCAGTAAATTTAAAAAGGTGGCCAAGAATTAGTTGGGAGAAATTTAGATATTTATTTTTTTGCCCAAGTTTAAGTTAAGGTTCAATTAATATTTTTATATGATTTCTTCTAATGGTATAACAAGATAAAATAATTGACGTTTTGATCTATTTTAGAGTTTTGCTTAAGAGTAATTTCTTTAAAGAAAAAGACACATAGATCCAATTTAGTCGAAGCCCGAGAATAGTGGAAGAAGAAGCATCAAATAATATGAGTTTTAGAAATTCTTTAAAGATAAGTGAAATAAGAAAAAGGAGAACAATTATGAGGCATGCATTCTAATTTAAGTAGATTTGTCCTTAGTCTAATTAGTGTATTATTATATTGTGATGTTTTCAAAAAGGTTATTTCCGCAAGTTAAGGTCGGAGTGAAATTTCAAGTCGAGGAAATTAAAAGAACGAGGTGGGCTTTCTTTTTAAATAAGGGTTATGCCCTAAGTATATTTTTATGTGAAAATGATATGAATATTTGTCATGGGGTGTTTTATTTTATCTATGGAAACTATCTGATGTGGCTTTTGCCATCTATAGATAATGGAATTCGGGTCTGACTAGGGAGTGAGTCCCTACTCAGGCTAGTGTACACCAATGGGGATCGTGAGCCGTCTTTTGGGCGGCCGGTCTAGTGACTTGGAATGTGGCCACATTCCTTGTCATCAATGGATCAGATATAGTAGACATCTATGGAAAATGACTGATCAGTCGAATTTTGCAATGGAAATTATTTTAGTGTCTTGGGCGATTTCTAAAGTTAAAACCCCAAGGTCACTCAATGGTGGCATGATAAATACTTTATAAAATGTTTTCGGCATGAGTCCACTGAGTGCATCAAGTACTCAGCCCTGCATTTCTTTTTAAAAATGTGCAGGTTGAGCGTGACGGGTGCGGCGGGTATTGAGCAAGACCGTTGAAAAAATTCAAGTGTCTAGAATGTGTCATGTCTTCACACGTGGCATATTCCTTCTCTCAAATGCTTCCGCTAAGTAGTTGTCCTTCTTTTGAGTTCTTGTATCGCTGAGATAATATTCATTTTTTAGTTGTTGACGGTTGAGACACTCTGATTTTATTCGAGCTATTCCCATTTGTTTCGAGCTATGGTCGAGGTGCGTTGTTTTCCCCTTTCTTCTCCGCTTCTTTAACCCTCCCCTAGTCGCGATCAACCGTGTTTTCTATCCTTAGAAAATGTGGGCGTGACAAGTTTGATGTGACTAACGCCTTCCTACATAGAGAGCTAGAACAGAACAAGGAAGTATACATGGAGGTCCTACCAGGTTTCTCCGGAGAATTTGGAGAAGGATAAGTTTGTCAGTTACGGAAAACCTTGTACGGATTGAAGCAGTCTCCACGGGTCTGGTTCGATAGGTTCTCCCAAACTATGTTCAAGCACGGGTTCCAACAAAGCCATTCCGATCACACACTCTTCACAAAAAGGAGACACGGCAAGGTAACATGTCTGATTATCTACGTTGATGACATGATTATCACTAGAGATGATGTAGAGGAGATCCAGAGGTTGAAGGAAAATCTTTTCAAAGAATTTGAGATGAACTGAAATACTTCTTGGGGATAGAAGTGTTAAGATCCAAACACGGAATATTCCTAAGGCAGAAGCGGGATGTTGAGCCTTCCAAATTTAACCTTATTTTAGTCTAGCGAATCGAATCTAGACTAAGACTGAAAAAGACTCTCGGGTCCAGAGCGGAAAGAAAAATTGCTCTGATACCATTCTGTCACGCCCGCCCACCCCAGGGGTGTTACAAACGAGGCGATCGTGACCAAGGGACAAACATTTAAGAATAGCATTTAAGGATAACAGTTCATAAGAAAGACTCAATTAGCTTAAAAGAATAATATATATCAGAGTGTATGATACACAGAGTGCAAACTCGACTTTAGCTCCAAACAAATGGGAAAAGCTCGAATAAAATCAGAGTGTCTTTTCAACAATCAGCAACTCGAGATAAAATTATCTCAACAATACTTGGCGGAAGCATTCGAGAGTAGAATACTATTATGTATGAAGACATAATATATTCAGAAAGTTTTATTTACAATCTTCTTCACTTTCATGCTCAACACCCACCGCGCTCGTCACCGCTCAACCTGCACATAGAGAAAACATGCAGGGCTGAGTACTTGGTGTACTCAGTGGACACGTGCCAAAATATATTTTATAAAAATAGATTTTGTCAAGCCACTCTTTGAGTGAACTCGGGATTTTAGGAAAAGTCCGAGAACACTAAACATTTTTCTTTTCCTTTTTCAAAAGCGATCTTTCGATCTATTTTCCTGGAACATATGCCGTATCTGACAAACCCGATTTCACTATCTCTTGTTCATTCATCAGTCCATTCATCATTCATCTTTCCTTTCATCATTCATCATATCTTAACATTCAAGTGCCTGGGAAGTGGTTACCTCCCACGGTCACCCATCAATCCATTCCATTCAAGTGCCGGGGAAGTGGTTACCTCCCACGGTCACCCATCAATCCATTCCATTCATCATTCATCGTTCCTTTCATCATTCATCATATCTTAACATTCAAGTGCCTGGGAAGTGGTTACCTCCCACGGTCACCCATCAATCCATTTCATTCATCGTTGCAGTCAGATAGGCATAGTTTCAAAACAAAATATGGCTTGACATAACCTTTTCAACTTTATTTTTCTGTAAGACCGTTTTTTTTTTACATAACTCATCTTTCTTTCATCAAAAGAAGCACATATAACCTTCAAAACTTCAAAACTTCATCTCTTTTTTTTTCGTCGTAAACGTATTTGGATCAAAACTCATTTCTATCGGTCAAAGCCGAACTCAAGAATCAACGCAGGCTACACTTCATAAGCAATCGTAAAGCAACACATAACATCATATAATAACACCAAGCAAATAGCACTTTTCATAATACTTCACGTTAATTAGCAAGCTCGCACTTAACATCATATAATAAATAGAAAGCACATAAAACAATTCTCATAACCACTTTATAGTAAACTAAAAACCTTCATAAAAACATTTTAGTTCGAAAGCTCACATAAATATACTTTTCGTAAAAAAAACTGTAACTTTAACAGAAAGCCCACCTCGTTTGCTTAAACCATTCAATATCCATTTAAGGCAACCCTCGTTCCTTGTGCTCACGTACACACAATAATCCTTGCCAACATCACAACATAAGTCAGCCTTCCATAAACTCATTTTTTTCTATGCATGTCCTATCGTTCCTCTCTCATCGTTTTTCTCAATTTACCCAACCCAATATTCAACACAAGAGGGAAAAACACACCATAACATATTTCAAAGTGCAACACCTAACCACACCAATAAACACACTCCTTAGATATACATGCATCATATAACACCATATATCTTGAAAATAAGCACTATTTTATTAAGGCATAAAACTGGCAGAACTGCGCGACCGTTTTGTAAAAATCACTAAAAATCCATCCGACCTCATATGAAGCTCAAATTTGGTCACAACACAGTAGACACATTCAAGTTTACCCAGTTAAAATTTCACACCGAAATCGTGTCATTTGGTCAGTCAAAACATTTATGCAACTCTCTGATCGGAACATAAAATTCTAGCAGCACTGCGTAGTTCATTTGAAAAATTTACCGTAAATTCATACGATGTCCAATAAGGCTGAAATTTTCACAAGACTCAGAAGACACTCCAAATTTTCATCTAGTTCAAGAATCAAATCGATCGGAGGTCATTTGGTCGGTCAAACAGATTTCGAAACATTCTGGCCGAGAACACATGTTACTGGCAGAATTGCGCAGTCGACTTCAAACATTTTTCAAAAATACATTTTTCGACAAAAAGGGCTGAAATTTATACGAGACACAGAAATCACCTTGAAATTTACTCAGTAAAATTTTCGTATCAAAATTCGACCGTTTGGTCAGTAAAATACACGTCGGAATCCACTGTCCGAACACCACAAATTTCATACTCAAAATTTCGAAATTTGAGTTTCTTCCACAATCATCCAAACAAAATTTTCTCATGCTTATAACACACAATCATGCTTGATAAGACTCTCTTAACATGTTGGCACATAAACTTAGATCATTTACCAAGGATTCAAATTAAACTTCACACAACTTAATCAACAATAGCATAACTATCAAAGTTCTCAAGCAAACTCACTTTCCCACCGATTAACTTTGCGATCTATGATTCCTACACCCTCTATATGCATGTAGGATTCAAGAATAAAGTTTCAATGAAGGAGATGAGAAGGAAATCTTAGTTATACCTTCTTGAATCAAGAAAACGAACGGTAGAAACAAACGTTGACACGATTCGTCCCTCTCCCTTCACTGCTGCCGCCGCTGCCACGAATCCGCCGTCGCGGATCCGCCGCCATCGGCTTCTCCTCTCTCTTCTCTCTCTCGGATTCTCGATTGCGAAAGAAAAGAAATGAAATGAAATGAAAGGAGGTTGTATTTATAGAAAATATTTTCATAAAAGACAAAAATTCACGTCTTTTCGTTTCGATGTGACGCGTAATTAATGCGGCATTGAAAAACGTGCCTGATGTGACGTGGTTCTTATCCACTTGGAAAACGTGCCTGATGTGACGCGGTTCTTATCCAACTTTTCGTCTCGATTTGTTGTCGAAAGTGTATTTGATACGTGGTCTATTCTTTCGTGTAGGTATCATTTTGGGCTCGTAACAATTGGGTTTCAAATTGGGCTAGGAAGAATAATTGTTTGGCCTCAAAAGTGAAATACTTCTCTCGACAAAAGAAACAAGGTTGAAAAAAATTTTCAAGTGCACAAACGACAGTCCTTTCAAGAACTCAATAAAAAGGTAGAAAAAGTCGGGGTGTTACAATCTACCCATCTTAACAAAAATTTCGTCCCGAAATTTGCTTACGTCATTCGAAAAGCTCAACCTCACCCTTTCCTCCAAGCCTAGTATCAAGAACTCGAAAATTGATCAAGCAGTCTTACTTGGATATGAACTGATTTCAAAATCGTAGCAACACTGTTGAAAGTGTCTTAATCAGAACGGCTGCAGAATTAATCAAGAAAACAAGAACAACATTTCTAGCTCGACTCTTTTAGATCGCATCATCAACTTGCAAAAATTGGTTTGAAGAAAAATAAAAATAAAGCAAGGTCTAAGTTCCATTGAACTTATCATGTTCATTCTGGGAATTAAGGTTTCAGATGAACTCATAAAGCTTGAAACTTTACTTCTGATGAGAGCTCGAAGGAATATGAGGTAGATCTTGAAAACAGGATGAAACTGAATTAAGTCTCAAATTCCATAGTAGACTGCAAAATAAGATATTTCAATTGTCAAATCAAATTTGTAAAATTTCGGCATCAATGAATGATGGTTCAAACATGTCATGACACGAGATGGTCAATCGTGGGAGGATTTAGAAGCATAGATAAATGTCATGAGGTAGCACTGATCATGGTTCGATGACATCATGTTATTGAATAATGATGTCACATCAATGGATTCATAGGATTGCAACCAACGTGAAGTGAACTTTTTAGGAAGATCGGCTAGATCAACCACGTTAAGGAAAAAGAGACACAATAACCTTAACTTGGTATTGCAGAAAGAAAATCATTGAGCATGAAACAATATGTAGTGAAACTGAGCCAAAAAGAATTTCACTTCTGCAAGGAAGAACTTGCCGCATGCATAGTTACGAAATAAAAGGTGTACAAAAGTTCCAAAAAGAATATTCCATCCTTTGAAGAAACATGTATGGGAGATGTGATCATACTAAAGGTCATAACTGCAAACAGCTTTAGGAACGAAGTTCAATGACAGAAGCTCATAAGGTCAAAATATTTTCCTTACGAAAGATGAATCAAAGAGGACTACTAATCAAGATGTCCAAAGTTACAAAGACAAGCACAAATTTTCAAGAACTGAAAAATGAGTCATGACTTGACATAGGAAAAAGAAATAATGAGCATTACTTGCAAGGTTTGAGTCAAACAGGGTCTTAAATTGACAAGGCTCCCTGTTAATCGAAAGAATGTAGAAAGAATTTCTTAGGATCCAAGTAAGTACTGCTGATTAAAATTTTCATTCTAGTTACGAGGGTCACACTCCCTCGCTCGTCTTTCTGAGGCCAAAATGGTAACATCGTTTTAAGAAACATTTTAATCATAAGTCGTATCTTCATAATATTCTTTGCACGTGATAACCGTCATTCTTTTAAAACGTTGTAGTTATTCTCGCGCTCTCAACATGCTATAACGGTCGTTTTTGTTGCATCGCCACCTTTGGCCGAAGATCGGATTTATCTTATTAGATCGCAGGTATGATCTCTACCTCCATTGTAGGATTACATCATTTCGCATCTCTTCTTGCCTCGAACGTTTTCTCGTTTGGAACATCTCTTCAATTTGCACTTCTTCTTTTCTTAAACTCTTTATCATATGCTATGTCTTTTCTCATTCTCCTTGTTCTTGTCATTCGGGGAAAAACAATACTGAATTTGTAATCATTCGATAAAGTTTGAGTTCACACCACATATTTCCATTTGTCCTATCACTCGGAAAAGTGATATTGCAGTTGTCAACAACTAAATTCGATATCATTCAATCTAACATATTTCTTAGGCACTCTAGGTTCACAACACATTTTAACATCTCATATCTCAACAACTTAGTATAACACACACAACACTTTCACATCCCAAAGCAAAACACTTTCACACTTCACATTTACATTCAAAACTTTAGAAACAAAAATTTTCCTTTACACTTTCACACTTTCCTTAAAAAATTTACAATCTTAATTTCAATTTTAAAGTAAAAGTTTTGACTTAAAACTCAAAACATACTTGAACATCAACTTTCATCTTTCATGTAAAAACAAACAATCAATCGTTCCTCTTCACAACTCGCTTTTTTTTTTTTTAAACATCAGCAATTACTCTTCTCAACTTGAAATCGATCCCTCATGGAAAGAATCTACTTCCTCGTTCTTATAAAATTTTCTCCTCTTTCCTTCTCAAAAATTTTCTCGTCGTCCTTTCTCCGAAACTTTCTCATAAAAATTTTCAAATAATAAAAAAAATATTACCTCTTTCTTGGTTGAGCGTGGCGAAGCGGGATGTTGAGCCTTCCAAATTTAACCTTATTTTAGTCTAGCGAATCGAATCTAGACTAAGACTGAAAAAGACTCTCGGGTCCAGAGCGGAAAGAAAAATTGCTCTGATACCATTCTGTCACGCCCGCCCACCCCAGGGGTGTTACAAACGAGGCGATCGTGACCAAGGGACAAACATTTAAGAATAGCATTTAAGGATAACAGTTCATAAGAAAGACTCAATTAGCTTAAAAGAATAATATATATCAGAGTGTATGATACACAGAGTGCAAACTCGACTTTAGCTCCAAACAAATGGGAAAAGCTCGAATAAAATCAGAGTGTCTTTTCAACAATCAGCAACTCGAGATAAAATTATCTCAACAATACTTGGCGGAAGCATTCGAGAGTAGAATACTATTATGTATGAAGACATAATATATTCAGAAAGTTTTATTTACAATCTTCTTCACTTTCATGCTCAACACCCACCGCGCTCGTCACCGCTCAACCTGCACATAGAGAAAACATGCAGGGCTGAGTACTTGGTGTACTCAGTGGACACGTGCCAAAATATATTTTATAAAAATAGATTTTGTCAAGCCACTCTTTGAGTGAACTCGGGATTTTAGGAAAAGTCCGAGAACACTAAACATTTTTCTTTTCCTTTTTCAAAAGCGATCTTTCGATCTATTTTCCTGGAACATATGCCGTATCTGACAAACCCGATTTCACTATCTCTTGTTCATTCATCAGTCCATTCATCATTCATCTTTCCTTTCATCATTCATCATATCTTAACATTCAAGTGCCTGGGAAGTGGTTACCTCCCACGGTCACCCATCAATCCATTCCATTCAAGTGCCGGGGAAGTGGTTACCTCCCACGGTCACCCATCAATCCATTCCATTCATCATTCATCGTTCCTTTCATCATTCATCATATCTTAACATTCAAGTGCCTGGGAAGTGGTTACCTCCCACGGTCACCCATCAATCCATTTCATTCATCGTTGCAGTCAGATAGGCATAGTTTCAAAACAAAATATGGCTTGACATAACCTTTTCAACTTTATTTTTCTGTAAGACCGTTTTTTTTTTTTTACATAACTCATCTTTCTTTCATCAACAGAAGCACATATAACCTTCAAAACTTCAAAACTTCATCTCTTTTTTTTTCGTCGTAAACGTATTTGGATCAAAACTCATTTCTATCGGTCAAAGCCGAACTCAAGAATCAACGCAGGCTACACTTCATAAGCAATCGTAAAGCAACACATAACATCATATAATAACACCAAGCAAATAGCACTTTTCATAATACTTCACGTTAATTAGCAAGCTCGCACTTAACATCATATAATAAATAGAAAGCACATAAAACAATTCTCATAACCACTTTATAGTAAACTAAAAACCTTCATAAAAACATTTTAGTTCGAAAGCTCACATAAATATACTTTTCGTAAAAAAAACTGTAACTTTAACAGAAAGCCCACCTCGTTTGCTTAAACCATTCAATATCCATTTAAGGCAACCCTCGTTCCTTGTGCTCACGTACACACAATAATCCTTGCCAACATCACAACATAAGTCAGCCTTCCATAAACTCATTTTTTTCTATGCATGTCCTATCGTTCCTCTCTCATCGTTTTTCTCAATTTACCCAACCCAATGTTCAACACAAGAGGGAAAAACACACCATAACATATTTCAAAGTGCAACACCTAACCACACCAATAAACACACTCCTTAGATATACATGCATCATATAACACCATATATCTTGAAAATAAGCACTATTTTATTAAGGCATAAAACTGGCAGAACTGCGCGACCGTTTTGTAAAAATCACTAAAAATCCATCCGACCTCATATGAAGCTCAAATTTGGTCACAACACAGTAGACACATTCAAGTTCACCCAGTTAAAATTTCACACCGAAATCGTGTCATTTGGTCAGTCAAAATATTTATGCAACTCTCTGATCGGAACATAAAATTCTAGCAGCACTGCGTAGTTCATTTGAAAAATTTACCGTAAATTCATACGATGTCCAATAAGGCTGAAATTTTCACAAGACTCAGAAGACACTCCAAATTTTCATCTAGTTCAAGAATCAAATCGATCGGAGGTCATTTGGTCGGTCAAACAGATTTCGAAACATTCTGGCCGAGAACACATGTTACTGGCAGAATTGCGCAGTCGACTTCAAACATTTTTCAAAAATACATTTTTCGACAAAAAGGGCTGAAATTTATACGAGACACAGAAATCACCTTGAAATTTACTCAGTAAAATTTTCGTATCAAAATTCGACCGTTTGGTCAGTAAAATACACGTCGGAATCCACTGTCCGAACACCACAAATTTCATACTCAAAATTTCGAAATTTGAGTTTCTTCCACAATCATCCAAACAAAATTTTCTCATGCTTATAACACACAATCATGCTTGATAAGACTCTCTTAACATGTTTGCACATAAACTTAGATCATTTACCAAGGATTCAAATCAAACTTCACACAACTTAATCAACAATAGCATAACTATCAAAGTTCTCAAGCAAACTCACTTTCCCACCGATTAACTTTGCGATCTATGATTCCTACACCCTCTATATGCATGTAGGATTCAAGAATAAAGTTTCAATGAAGGAGATGAGAAGGAAATCTTAGTTATACCTTCTTGAATCAAGAAAACGAACGGTAGAAACAAACGTTGACACGATTCGTCCCTCTCCCTTCACTGCTGCCGCCGCTGCCACGAATCCGCCGTCGCGGATCCGCCGCCATCGGCTTCTCCTCTCTCTTCTCTCTCTCGGATTCTCGATTGCGAAAGAAAAGAAATGAAATGAAATGAAAGGAGGTTGTATTTATAGAAAATATTTTCATAAAAGACAAAAATTCACGTCTTTTCGTTTCGATGTGACGCGTAATTAATGCGGCATTGAAAAACGTGCCTGATGTGACGTGGTTCTTATCCACTTGGAAAACGTGCCTGATGTGACGCGGTTCTTATCCAACTTTTCGTCTCGATTTGTTGTCGAAAGTGTATTTGATACGTGGTCTATTCTTTCGTGTAGGTATCATTTTGGGCTCGTAACAATTGGGTTTCAAATTGGGCTAGGAAGAATAATTGTTTGGCCTCAAAAGTGAAATACTTCTCTCGACAAAAGAAACAAGGTTGAAAAAAATTTTCAAGTGCACAAACGACAGTCCTTTCAAGAACTCAATAAAAAGGTAGAAAAAGTCGGGGTGTTACATGTCGTTGCCACTTGATCAAGTTGCTCTCGCTCTCGCGCACCACCAATGTAATTTATAAACTCCCAATTTTGCACTACTTTAACAGTAAAGCGGCAAGTTCAGGGTTGATCCCACAGAGAAGCTAGTGTATCGAGTGTGTGCGTAGTGAATAGGGGTTTGGCTGCTGCCACACTTTAACTTTGGGAGTTTTTAACTACTGATTTAACTTTAGACAGAAAAGTAACTAACTACTTGCTCAAGAAAATTTTAACTACTGGGTCAAGTGAATTTCAGAACATTAACTACTTAGAACAGTAAACATGATGACGAAAACAGAACAACTTCGATTTTATACTCAAAATCCAAACAAGTACATCGATCATGCGGAATGTAAACAGCTCGAAACTTTAACTACAAAGCAACTTGAAATTTAACTAAGCTAACACTTCAGAAAATACGAAAGCAAGTAAAAACCGAGAAGATCCTTGGTGGGAAACTTGAGATAACGCCTACAGATATAGAGTATTCTGTAGCGCTCACTTCGGTCGCCCTTTAACTAAACGTTTCTCTATCTAAGCTATCAAGAGAGCTGAGCTAAACTAAACTAAAAACTAAAGACAGAAAGGTAAAAGCTCCTTATTCAATGTGGTGGCACATCCTCTATTTATAGGCTCGGCATGACTCTAGCTGGATAACGATCTTGGCAGGGAATATTCACTCATGCTGAGAGTGAGCGACTCATTGATTGCTACGTGCTTTCCTTCCAGAATGACGACGCTTTTCAGTAACAGATTCATGACTCAGCTCCGTCCTTGCGTCTCATATATCAGCACGTGTCCCCTTCCAGAACGTTGTCCTTGATAATAGAATGATGCGCACCATCCAACTCATTGCCTCACATGTCCTTCTTCTGGAAGCCAATGGTCCCCTCCTTGGCTGCTTGATTACCCCCTTGATCAACTTCCCCGATTCTTGGCCTTTTTTGCCTATTGTACTTGCTTGATCAGTTTGGCCTTGTTGTCTTGCTCAAGCGGCATTCCTGCACATTTAACACTTGCTTTGCGCGATAAAACCGATCAAGTAGCATACATTTTACCCCTAAACCGATGTATGAAATGGGCCTTTTCAAACTGCTCACACTTAAAACATACTTGTCTCCAAGTATAAAGAAAAAGAAAGAAAAAGATAAGGCAAATTTCATGCATGGTTTACTCATTTCAAGAAAGTAAAAGAAGATGAAAAAGAAAACAAGACTCGAAATAAAAACACATATTCACATAGATGCATTAGATAGAATAAATTTCCAACAATCATACCCGAGGTCGAGGTCAATCCATTTGCCAGCAGCTTTTGTTTCTTCCTTTTCGCTTTTACTTGATCAAGGTGTCAGTTCGTCAAGATTGCTCAATTTTAAAATCACTGTTGGATTCACTCAGTCACTCATTTCTCACCAGAGATGTTAGGACTGTTCACTCGGTATTGCCATAAATTTAATACCTCGAATCGGATTGCATAAGATTGTTTCGGGTGTAATGGGGCTTAAGGGTAGTGGTGTATCAGGGTATGGTCCTAGGGGTCCTAAGTTTAAAAATATAAACTGTAAAAAGAAAAACACATGAGTCAAGCGACCAAAGATTTGAACTTTTTATTTTGCCACTGGATATCTTACTTGGTCAGTGGAGACTTCTAGCCTTTAATTTTTGGCTTTATTCTCTAACTTTCGACTACTAGGTCAGACTACAATTTTCTTTTCCCTGCCATCTTTTTCTCTAACTTTTCTCGATTCTTTTTCCCGACATTTTTTTTTCGACTTGATCAACCTGATTGACCAACTTGCTCAACCGGCTACCCTTTTATTTTGACTTTCTATCGGTATCCCCTTTCCTTTTGTAATTAAATCATCTCTTTGACCTCTTTTTCTTACGTGTTTATATATAAAAAAGTATATGGAAGTTGGATTGGGTTTCAAAAGAACGGGTAAAAGTGTATTTGCCTTAATGTGGTTAACTAAGGGGTGCCTTGCTTGACGAGGCGGGTTCGTGGAGCGAAAGAAGAAAAGGCTCAATTGGTTAAGTCCTAATGCCTTTAGTCCTCACTACTTGTGCAATTTTCATCTAATTATTAAAAATCAGCCTCTCGTAAAATATTTTTCGTTGTAAAAATAGTAGAAAGTGTTCTACTTTGGCTTATAACTCACATATAGAGAGGCTTCACAGTAAGTTTAAAAATTGAGCATTTTCATCATACTTGCGTCGTTCAAACTGATCAAGTTTTTGCAATCAAGTTTCTACATGTAAACATACTAAGTCATTTTTCTAACTCTTCCCAAAGTAATCAAGTCTTCCACTTATCCAATTTCATGCATACTGCCCTAATTACTAACTGATAATTTGTATTTTCAAAATTTTGACATGAACAATTTTTTATTTATTTCCTGGAACTAACCCTCCCCCCCTCCACTGCATATGAACTCGTCCTCGAGGGACTGGATGCAGTGGAAAAAGGGTTAGGAACAGGCAACGGCTCAACAAAAACAAGGAAAACTTCTCACACTTAGACCAGACACTGGGCTAAGTGTGAAATAGTGCCAATAGTCAATCATGTCAATAAACATAGAAAAAAAAACAAAAAACAAAACACATAGGCAAAAAAATGGACAACAACCTCCACAAACTTCTCACACTTAGTCCATGCACAGGACTAAGTGTGAGAACAGAATAGAAAACAACAATTTACACAAATAAACTGAGTTAAGGGTGATACTACTGCCTTTGAGATGGTTGAACAGGGGATGTTGCAGGCCTTCCTTATTGCCTCCATTTTGCAGGCCTTCCTTATTGCCTGCAGGACGTTCGCGTTCATCGGAGCTCCTACTTCTTGGTATCTTTTCCCTCATCTCCTTCGCATGGAGGGGCATGCTAGGCAGCGTTAGTAAACCCAATACCTTTACTGGTATGGTGGCTCCTCTTTGGAGGAGGGAGGACACTCTCTTCCCCTTGCTTTCTTCCTCTGCTCTCACCCGGCTGTCCTTCACAGCCTTGCTTGCATCTACGGCTGCACCGGCCCCTTGGGTCGCTTGTCTCTTTTCATCCACCTGTCGCCTCAAAATCGCAGCGTCCTCCAGCAGTTGCTCTATCGTCCGGCGGCCCGTCCTTCCTGGGACAGAGTCATCCTCCACAGTCGAAAAGAGGTTCCATTCTACATCCCTTCGTCGTAGTAGGAGATCACTGGGGAGAGGCAGAGACTTATCCCTCTCATCATCATCATCAATATTTACAACCTCAACCGGTTGCGGCAGCCCCTTGGGAAGGTATGCAAGGTTCCCGCCACTAAGTGGTGACGAGGTGTTCTGAGTGGGCGTGCCCTCTGCTGGTGGTGGCAAAACGGGGTCCTTAGACCAATAAATTCCAAGGTGAGCTTTAAAGGAGGTGTAAACCTCCGCGGGGTCAGTGCCGATGGGAAAACTTCGGAGTATGGAGTCTAGACGCTTCATGTAAGCCGGGTCCACATATTTGAGTGGACCGATGAATCTGGGAGGCGATAATGGGATTCTGGTGGTCGGTGGGGAATGGTTAGGGTTTTCTGGTTTGGCTGGTGATAAGGATCTCCGGTTACCACTGCTAATACCGGCTCCTGAAGTAGAAGAAGAAGTATTGAGTTGAGTGCTCTGCATTTTTTTCTGGTGACGATTATGAGTGATTCTTTGAAGGGGATTTGAACTTAGAGAGAATTAGACGAGGGTAACTCGAATGTTATGAAGGCAGTTGATGAAAAGTGGGATCAGAGAGACCTCTTTTATACGGAAATCCCGACTGTTGAGATCTTTGCGACTCTTCGCGTACAGGTGCGCCTTTTCATAGTGCCAGCTGGCTTATCTTCTCCGATACGCCTCCTCTCTCTCTCTTTAGGACGTCCTTTCACTGTGACAGTTGGCGTCGTCTGACACCTCTTCAATGGTTGCACACGTCCTATCATCACCTTCCCTGATCAACGAAAGTACTGTACCACCAATTATATTAGAATTGCACTGATCAAGTGGACAATTAATTCTAGATGAAACTCAAATAGTTCCACTTGATCAGCTTCCGTCCTTACTTCTGACTTTTAATTTTCTAAGAATTAAAAACTAACACATGAAAAACTATTTACACTAACTACAAAGGACTTGACCGAGTTCCCCTAGGATGTCACTTTATCAGTTTAATAGATTAAGAATTTGTTGCTTGATCAAGCAGACTACCCATGAGTACCCGATCACTCCTTTTACCTGCTCACTGGATAAATTAGGCAGGATCAGTGGAATTTCTTCCACTATGCCCGCTCCAGTTCTGTATCTGTAGGGCTCAACCCGATGACTATTTACCACGAAGGAGAACGAATTGGGGGGGGGGTCTTCTTGGAGTATGTTTGCCTCCTGTGTGTGTATTACCATGATGGTACGAGGGTCCGCCCATTTTGAATTCCGCCTCCTGTGTATCAGTTTGAGTTGACATTAGAAGAGTAGCTCTTTCTGCCCCACTATGAGCTCTTCCTTTCTCAAAGCGGGGTCGAGTCTGCGTTGTTGATCAAGGTGCGGTGTCACTCCTTCTTCTAACATGGCGGGATGCAGGCACAGATCTGGGTTAATCTCTATCAAGTCGGTTGTTTTCCACTTGACCACCTCTTGACCCAGCCTCCGTTCTTCCATCAATTGTCCTCCCTATCCTTGCAGATTTGGTTTGACTGGTTTTTGATACGTCTGGTAGGACAGGATCTTGAGGGTAACTGGCGACGCAGGTAAAGACAATAGTTGCCTTGTAGGCGGGGGACTTTCCTTCAACATTCTTCTCAATGGGCGGCTTGGTCAGGTGGTTTTTCGACCCTTGCCGGTTGAGTGATCTCTTTTGACTCAGCTGGTGGTGGCGGCTTACAGAAATACATAATTGCCCTCAATGGCTTGATCATCCATTTCCACAGTCATCGTTGCATCGAACCATTCAGCTGCTTCCTTCTTAAGTTGTTCATCTTCAATGGAATCAGTGGACAGTCTTTTGAAGAGTTCCTTTTCTAGATACCTTTGCTCCTAAGGTCTGATAGTATCTACCGATTGTATGCTCTCACTGTCCTGTGGCTTCCTCACAGCTTCATCAATGTCTAATGTAAGATGTACTCCATTAAAGTCCAGATTCATCGTTCCATGGTGGACGTCAATGACTATGTTGGTTGTAGATAGGAATGGCCTTCCCAAAATGACTCCAATAGACTCTTCCGCTCCTGGCTCTGTCATCTTTATCACGAAGAAGTCGGCGGGGTACATGAATTTGTTTAGCTTGACGATTTCATCTTCCAGAATTCCCTCTGGGTGAACGTAAGACCCGTCTGCTAGCCGTATCACCATACCGGTTTTGACAAGCTTAGCTTTTCCCAACTTTTCGTATACAGAATACGGCATAACATTTATGGAAGCCTCTAGGTCGCACAAAATTGGGAATGTGAACACCCCTGGGTCAATCTTCTTAGGTAGAAGATCACTTGGTTGGATCACCACGGTTACATTTTCTGCTTCGACCATCCTCCCCTTCTCAGTTACCTGTTCAAGGTGCTGGGGTTTGGAGACCCTTCCACAGCGGAAGTTATGCATTCACAAATAAATCATAATTACAGATCTATTTGACCGATTATGGGATCAATTAACTATATGTTAAACACAGAATTACATCCAAGAACGCACATAATTCATGTAAAAGGAATTAAAACCTAAAACATGAATTCCTACGGTTTAGAATTACCGATCTGATTCTCCAAAGAATCATCGATTGCTTGCACCTTCTCCACATGATGTTCTTCGCACTCAACCACGAACCTTCTAATCTGTATCCCGAACTCAGAATCTGACCTTTGGGTGGGCAAAGCTTGTCAGAATAAAAAAGGGCTTGATTAGAAAGGAGACAGAACTCTAGTTCTGTGAAGAACCGATTTTTTTCGTCCACTCCAGAGGGGAGCACGAAATTATGAGTGTTAATCTCACTTAATCTTCTTTCTAATCTCCTTTTATATAGAGTTTTTATGGGCCAGATTAGGGATCCATGGAGGTTGGACTTGGGCCAAACCCGTTGGACTTTTACTAATTAAATTGAGCCCCAATTTTATACAAGTCCAACAGAATATTATTATCAGCCACTATAGTAAAATAATATTGACTGTCCGTCCAATCCCAAATTACGAGTAATCCGGACTTTACCTCTTTAATTTATTATTTTCCGTGTTTAAGATATAAATATCCATTAATTAATTTAAGCCTGCTATTTGACTTTAATTAATTAATATCTTTTTCCAAGAGTTGTCTAGTTCAAAATCTTTAGTTATTATTCTGGACTAAATTCTAACCGGCCGGGTTTCTGAATAATAAAACCTTTTTCGAACACCTCTTGAGGATATTATCAAACTGGACTCACCCAGCACACGATTCATTGCAATAACAATACTAGCACCTCTAGACATTAATCACCACTACCCAAGATATCAGGATTCTTGGATTGCGAAAAATCCACACCATTTGATAAATCAAAGTAGTGCATAATCAATATCGTATGCTCAATGTTATATCAACAATGATTAAGAAATAACAATCACCGAGACCTCGTCTTTCAGTAAATAGCAAGAAAGACTTATCTCAACTGTTAGATCCTTCAGTGCTATACTACACCAGTGTCATTTATTTCCTAAGGTAAGGAAACATGAGGACTGACACTGCAACCTTTCACGATAGGTAGCCAAAGCCTATCTACGTTGTGAAATTCTATTTCTCTTCTACAAAGGATCGACTGCATCACCTTCTGTGAACGTCGTTCACGACCAGTCTACTATGCAGAAGAATTAGACTTTTTTGCTTCTTATACATTTAAATGTTTGAGAAACATCTTATAAATGCATAAGCAAACACCAATGCGATAAAATTAATTCTTCTCGCCTTAGGTAAAAAGTGGATTGTAGAGTTTATTGTATACAAGCAATTCTATCCGTGCAACATGCTCGAAATATGCTTTTCAGTATACCAATCCTAACAATCTCCCACTTATACTCAAAATCATACTTTCGAGTATACCCTCTGCCAAAACTCTCCCACGTATACTCTAAGCAGGTCTCGAACCATGATACATCGAACTACCATATTTTTCACCTCATGTGTAAATCATGTTACCATATAGGCACTTTGTAAAAAAAATTCAGCCTGGTTGTTCTCTGATGATATCTTGGTACCCATAATGTCTCGCTGCACACTTTTCCTTAATTAATTTCATACTTCCGCTATATGTGATTGTTTAGCTTCATCAACTCGTGTTTCCCTTGAGTTAGATATATGACTAGAGTAATTATAACAAAATATAATACTCATACACATACTCGGAATCACGGTCAAAGCTATTAGGAAGTTACTGAGATTAACAACTACCTTGGTAGTTTCTCATGAAACCACACCTGTAATTTTCATGATAGAGTCTGTGATGTAATCACACTCCTTCATGACTCAGTTTTCAACTCCTAACGTTAACACATAGTCAGAGGATAACTCGATCATCAATCAATTATAAAATCGAGTCGATGTAACCTAAAGGACATAACATGGATGTCTGGTAAACTAAAGCATACCGTTTAGTCTTCTTCAAGTACTATAGTATATTCTTTACTCAATCCAATGTCCTTGGCCTTGGTTAAAATGATATCATGCTTTTATGCCAACGCCAAAGCTAATATCTAACTTAATACACATCATAGCATATATGAGACTTCCAATTATGGAACTTGTCTCATTCTTCTTGATCTCATTCAATGTCGAAAAACACTTGACTAGAGACAAAATAATTTTGTCTAGAAAAAGAAAAACCTTTTCTTGGAATTTTCAATGCTAAAGTGTCTAAGTATTGTGTAGATGTAGGATTCTTTAAGAAAACATAAATTTTTTTTCTAGCAATCTAATGACACAAATGCTTAGAATGTAACTAGATTATCTTAAATCCACCATCCTTAAACTGGGTAGACGACCAGTTTCCTACTCTAGATAACCCTCTTAGTTGTTTATCAACTTTTATAGATGTCATCATCGTAGAGTATCAAGAATACCAAATATAGTGCACTTTCAACTTTCTTGCCCTGTATTACATAACCATTAAGATGTACAATGCAGATGATCTCCTCAAGACTTCTACTTAAAGAAAACTGTCTTGACAATCATAGTACATACATCCTAATTTATGTAGGCTACAATAGACAATATACAGATCGACTTAGGTAAAAATGGCAGGTGAGAATATAATTCTCTCTGGGTATAACCATTTGCTATTATTCTAGCCTTTTGAGATCCATGCTTACACTTGCTGGTCCACTAGCTTCCACTGACTGAAATAGTCTATGGGTAGTATCGCAAGTCTTGCAAACATTCTTGTCTATTTAAGATTGTTATTCAGAATCTATCATTTTATCAAGAATGATTATCTGAATAAGTCATTGCGTCCTTATAGTTATAGGGATTATGTTCAAGTTGATCTAAGACTGAGTCTCAAGACTCTTTCAGACCCATGAACTTATTATGTTCACAAAGAACGCTCCCACTACGACACGACTCTTACAATCTTAGGTACAAACGTTGATTTTCTTAGTGCATAAGTTTCTAATGGTATGACTTCTTGATTAAGATGGAAAATAGATATTCTCATTATCTTGAGAATTATCATGTTTGTTAGGCTTGTAGTTCTGCTCATAATCTTCATCAAAGAATATAGTATTCGTGTAAACAAACACATATCTTGCCGTGAAGATTATAGAACATGTACCTTTTCTATCATTTGAGACAACCTTAAAACATACCTCAATACACAACTCCAATTACTTTGATACCTTTTCCAAAACATGTGTTGGAATAACTCCACACCTTGAGATGTGCTGGACTAAACTTGCCTCTAGTCCACAACTCGTGTGTTGTAAAAGGTACTGATGTTATGATAGTTTCTTTAAGGTATAACTCATTGTTTCCAACGTATATCCCATCAATGATAAGGTGTTATTGAGTAAAACTGTTCACTTATCGAACTTGTCTTCGAGAGACTTCGATATCTACTTATATGACTATCCCATTTTTTTAGAAGAATGCTTGAAGTAGTCAACTAGGATTTAAATCCCACTACTGATCTTAACTCATTTGCTCGTCTCCTATGGTGTAAACCATTGATACTTACTAGTCTTTCTATGTTGCATCTCTATAAGTATTCTGAATTCCTTGAACCACCAAAGGATTCTAACTTATAGTGCATCAACCAGACTTACTTGACCTTTAAGCTATTTAACAAACAAGTTGTTAAAATCTTGATAGTCACTTGAGTTAGACAAAATTAGTTTGAACAATTACTAAGTATTTTCTTGGCCTTATGTTTAAGTACCATAAATACTTTATCGTTCATTGTTTAAGAAGTTGAACTGTCGTGTTAAACTCAATCTTTTTGCAATTATATTGTTTAGATACTATGATGTATAATTTGTTTTTCTATGGTACTATGATAGATATTCGATACACATTTCTCAATAATGCAAGCATTATAAAATGAAATTGAACATCGTAGAATCATAAATGAGTTTAGAAACTGAATATAAATTCATTCTAAACAAGACAGTACCAATAAAACAAAATCTCTAACATCAAAACAAAACAATAAAGTGGGCATAAATAAATAGCTCCCAGTGCAACAACTGCCTAACTGGATGTAGATCTCTCCTTTAGAAGTTGCATTGTTATCTAAGCCATTGTCCTTCTATATAAGTGGTCAATCTGACTTACAATGCATCTTCTCTTTGCCTTTTCACCAAATTTTTCTTGCCTTTCTTGCTTTCAGCAGTCATTGACGGCAATTCAGCTCTTCCCTCTTTCCATTGCTAGTCTTCTGTTCGATTGAACTAAGACATAGGAAAGATACAATCTTAATGAATTCGTCAAGTATCATGTTATCTTCCTCCAATAGTAATAAAGTGAATATAATGCCAAAGGTTTCCAACTTTTCAGTAACAACCTTCATATAATCACTTCCTATTACATTTGGCGATGAACTGAGTGTAGAAACTATTTGAGTAACTGAATCAGAAGATTCATCAAAACTTTCTATCTCTTTTGGATGTTCCAATAGAATCTTGACAACGTCCTCATTGGATATTCCTTTATCATCGGTATAAACCAAGACTTGTCTCACTACTTAAATGAAAGTAGTTTGACCTTCTTCCTCAAAGAACTTATCGAGTACATGCATAAAATGCATGGGTTGATCTAGCTCTTCTGGTGGTTGGCTTTGGTCTTTTTTTCGTTTTCCCATTCAGTGTATTTAGTCATCTTTTTTCCACTTGATAAAATGGAGGATCCCAGCTTGTGGGACCTCTACTCTACTTCTTCATGTTCTTGTTTAGATCTTAGTCACTTTTGGGCTAAGATCATGTTTTTGGAACATTATATTTTGATTTTATTTATGGGTTGGGGGTCTGCCTAAACCCCCCGCCCACAAAGGGCGTTTTTGATTAAAAAAAAAGAATAATAATACTTTCTTTATAGAATTTTGTCGAGGAAATGGAGGACATGAATTAGTGAGTACAAACTTTAAGTTTTCAGCAATGAGAATCTTATCCATTTAATATTTCCAGTCTACATAATTTTGGCATTCGAGTTTGATTTCTTTAAGGTTCGCAGACATTATTAAGAATTTGGCTCAGAAGAAATAAAACTATTTATCACATACTATGCTTAATACATAATCGCAAACAACCACAAAACAATTTATGTATCTCGCAACCGTGAAAACCAAAATAAGTACGCCTCTAGGGAGGTCATACAAATTCGGATTCCAACAGTTTCCTGGTCACAATACCGACGGATAGTCCATAGACCACTAAGGTGGCATGGCCGCCAAATATTGCCTAAGCATTTACCATAAATATTTGCATCTATGAATTTCATTTCTGTTTTGATACTTCTTCTAGGGAAGGTCGTACGCCACTAACAAAATTCCATAGCTATCTTATAAATATGCTTAAACATACGAACTTCCAATTTCGTAGGATTATGGCTCCCACTAGGGTGGGTCGCGATAATATTAGAAACATGCTTCCAATTTAAACAATTTACCATTAAGAAGTCTAATCTTATGAACTTGCTATTTCGTAGGATTATTGCTCCCACTAAGGTGGGTCGCGATAATATTAGAAACTGCTTCATATATAGACCAATTTATGGAGACCATATACAACGCACTGTTGTAATTATCACTTAGTCATTTTAAACATGGTTTTTGCATAATTATCACATAAGTAGATGTGGCAGACAATCCACTTAAAACAGATAATCACCAAATAAATAGATAAGTCAATTTACTTCATGGTAATTAATCACACTAGATAATTATTGAAATTATTTAATAAATCTAGGGAGATTTAATTAAATAATTAATTCTTATCTTATCCAAAATAGGAATATCGAATTTGATAAGATTTTTCTTGGATAATGATTATCCAAATTAATTTAGGATTTATCTAGATAGAGTTGAATCTATCTAAATCCATTTAAGATTATTCTAGATTTTATAAGAATAAAACCAAATCCAAAATTCAAGATAAAACTGACCTTGGATTATCCTTATCTAAATAATGCTAGGATATTTCAGGATAGAAACAAATCTATCCAAATCCATAAGATAAAATCCAATCACTCTAAGATTTAAGAAAATCTTAAATTATTTAGAATAAGAAACTAGAATATATCATATCTATTAGGATTTATTCTAGATAAAATTAACTTTATCAAAATCCAATTAGATTAGGATTATCTTGTATTATCTTTATTCAAATTTATCTAGGATATTTTCTAAATAGAAATAAATCTATTTATATCCATAAAATTAGGATAAAGTAGAATTATTATTAATTAATTCAACTAGGATTTAACTAGATAGAACTAAATCTATCTTAAATCCAAAAGATAATTACAATACTAGATTAACAATTATCTAAATCTTCTAAGATATATTCTAGATAGATATAAATCTATCAATATCTATAAGATAGAGATGCATTTAATTATCTAAATCTACTAGGATATTTTCTAAATAGAATTAATTCTATAAATATCCACAAGATAGAGATAAACATGGATTTTAATTATCCAAATCTAATAAGATATATTCTAGATAGATATAGATCTATCAATATCTACAAGATATGGATAAACTTAATTAATATTTATCTTAGTCAATCAAGGATTCAACAAGATAGAATAAAATCTATCTAAATCCATATGACAGAAATAAATTTAATTATTCATCCAAATTTATCTAGGATTTCTCTAGATATAATTAAATATATCTAAATCCATAAAATAAGGATAAAATCCAAATTTAATTAATTATTTATCTGGATATCTATCCAAATCCATAAAATAAGGATAAATTTCAACTAATCCATAATTTAATTAAAAAATTAAATTTTAGACCATTCCATTAAATTGATATATTCAAAACTTATTCTAAATTATATCTTAAAATGAACTCTAAAAATTAGTTCCAAGGGTTAGGAAACCCTAACTAATTTCAAAATTTTCTCCAAATTAGTTCTTAAGTTTTTAGGAAACCCTAACTAAATTAGGAAATCTGCGCCGCCACACGAGCCCGGAAATCGCCACTAACGGGCTCCCACACAGTTCGCCACCTGGGCTGCTTGGCAAACTGCCCAGCCCGATGTTGCTGTTGTGTCATCCTGTTCAGCTCCCCATCTGTTCAGCAATCAAAACCGTCTCCGCGAACATCGCGGTGCAATTATCCACTTCGCGAATTATTCCATATTCACGCAAAATAATTGCAAACAACAAACAAAATTTCGCGGTGGATTCATGCGGTGAAACATAACTGAATTCATCAATTAATATGTATGGATCTAATCATTACGTCTATGTAATGATCCCAATACATGATTGAAAACCCAACAAATAAGTTATAAGGGCGATCTCATTATTACGCACCGCTGTATGGAAATAAAGCTCTTAAATAGTAGGAGTCTAGAAATTTATAAGAAAACTCATAAATTTTTGCATATAGGATTAGTTCAAATCGCTTTCAAACCTCTAACTTTAGAAGGTTTACCTGAAAGTTTTATAGCAGCCTTAAGAGATGCTAGAAATCTTGATTATCAGTCTTCATTAATGGGAATTATACAATCAAGTTTAGCCCACGGCCCAGTTTATTTTAATGTTTATCCTAATCTACAACTGTCGTTGTCTGATGTAAATATATATGATGCTTTAACTCTAAACGTTAAAACACATGGTTATAATTATGCTCCAGGATCAGAAGTTATATGTGTGTGTAGTAGGATTTATTATAAGCCTCTACATACCTTAAACCCCAGATGTAGAATTAAAGATAAATCTATAAATGAAACTGTTTTAATAGAAACTAATTTTAAAAAATCTGAGATAACTACTAGAAGGTCTATTAAATGGGAAGAAATTGAATTTCCTAATAATTGGATTGTTGATAAAGCTGTTCCTCGAATTCCACAAACTCAAACCAAACCCTTAAGTATTACTCAAACCCCTGATGGGCAAGTTCAAATTGAATTTGAAAGTCATAGAAGATCTAGTGACAGTATATGCTCTAGATCTGATAAAGAAAATTATTTTTATATAGCCCCAAATTATAAAGTGGAGTATCCTGAATCTTCTAGGGCTTCCACCTCTATAATAAAAGAAACAGAAATAAATGAAGATAAAGTTGAAGGAATTAAAATAAAAAAAAGATAATATTTCTAGAGGAGTTTATACAGTTGGTCCTGACGCAACTATATCAGAATTCAATTTCTCTGATTAAATGGATAAAAGAAAAATTGATTTCAGTCAAGGATCCCCTGCCAGACTAAAAATTCAGGAGGATTATAAAAAACCCATTTGGAAAGATTTTAGAGAATGGTTTAATACAAATTTCTCTTCAGAGGAAAAGAAAAATTTTGCCGAAGAATTTTATAAAGAACTCTCTGAAATAAATATAGAAATTTCATTTGTTCCTTGGTTCATGAATACTTATATAAAAAATTACATTACTTGTATAGAAAAAGATTATAAACTTTCCCAAACAGGAGAAAACATTAGGTCTAGTTTTCCTTCTCCAAGTTCTTTTCAAATTGAAGAAGAAAACGAAATTAGATATTTTAAAGCGTTTCACAAATTAATTGATAACGAATCTTTTATTAATACAATGGGATATATAAATGAAATGATAAAGCAAAGAAATTTTACAAATCTCTATCTTATAAGGCTAGGAGAGAATATTAGTTGTATTATAAACAAGATCGAAAAAATTAATTCTGAGATAAAGAATCTTAAAGAACAATTTTATATAGAAAAGGAAGTTAAACAGGTTGTTAGTACTCCTAGTATTCAACCACCTCCTATTATAAAAGACTTTAAAATGAAGGCTAAAATAATATTGAAGAATTAATAACAGAGCAACTTAGTAAGTTTAGAATTAATACTCTTGATCAAGGCAATGAGGAAACTGATAGTGATAATCAAACGATAAAGGAAGAGATCAATAGAATTGAAAAGTTTAAATTTGCGGATAAACCAACCCAGAGAATGTATTATTATAATAGACCAACCCCCCAAGATGTTCTTATAGAAGAACAAGAATATACAATAAATAATTCTTATAATGGGAAAAACATTTACGAATGGAATATTGATGGTTATAATGACAGGCATATCCAAAATATTATTCATAGAATGCTTATGTATAGCACTGTGGCGAAAAATCTTGGTAATACTGATAACCAAATTGCAAAAATGATAACAGCAGGTTTTACGGGACAGTTAAAAGGTTGGTGGGATAATTATCTCACTACGGAGAATAGAAATGTTATTCTTACTTCAGTAAAAACTGAAGATAATAGAATTGAAGAGAATGCGGTTTATACTCTTGTTATTAACATTATGGAACACTTTACAAGAAGATAGTCTGATAATAGTGAGACTATTAGAACTTTGCTTCAAAATCTTAGATGCAAAACCCTTACAAATTTTAGATGGTATAAGGATACTTTCTTAAGTAGAGTTATGGAGCTCCCTGAAAGTAATAGTACACATTGGAAGTCTAAATTTATAGATGGCTTACCTTACCTGTTTGCTGAAAGGGTTAGGACCCAACTAAGACAAGGAAATATTAATATTAATTATGATAATTTTACTTATGGAAAATTAATAGGATCTTGCATCCAGGAAGGATTATCCCTTTGTAATGAAATAAAACTGGATAGACAAATTAAGAAAAATAATCTTAATGAGAAAAAACAATTAGGGCAATTTTGTAACCAGTTTGGAGTTGAAAACACCACTGTTACAAAAGAAAGAACTAAAAAATATGACAAAAGAAAAGATTATAATGTTCCTACTAGAAAAACCCAGAAAAGAAGAGAAAAAAGAGAGAAAAGAAAAAATTATAGAAAGGAAAAGAATATCCCTATAATTTGTTATTATTGTAAAAAACCAGGCCACTATGCTAGCAATTGCTGGTCAAAAAATAAGAGGAATATAAAAAGAAAAATTAATAATCTTGAGATGGACAAAGATCTCAAAGATTCTATTATAGAAATCTTAGAACATAAAGAAGAACCAATTGATCAAAATACTGAAAGATATATGTCGAGTGAAGATACTACATCTTCCGATTCTGAATCTTGTGATTGTGATAATCTTTATGAAATGATAGCCCAATTTCAGGATGAGTCGGGAAGCAGTAGTAATATAAATGTTTTAACTAGTGATAATATAACAGAACTTTTAAAGATTATAAAAGATGAGCAATTAAGATTAAAAATTATTGAGCAATTTAAAGATATTATAAAAAATAATAAGAGCAATGAAAGCTCCTATAATAATTCTGAACCTTATACGATGGCTGAAGTTAAAAGATTAATGGATCAGAAACACCTTAATAAACCAATTATCAAAGACCTTAATGCAGAAATTAATAAACTTAAGGAAGAAATTAAAGAGCTCCGGATTAATATGGAAATTCAAGATATAAGAATCTCAAATATTGAGAAAGGGAAAGAAAAGATTCCTTTTTCTAATGAAAATGAGGAAGGACTGTTCTTATCAAAACTTGAATTTGTTACTTCCCAGAAATGGTTTATAAAAATCATCTTGCTTATAGATAATAATTATAAAAAAGAGTTCGTTGCTCTGGTTGATAGTGGAGCTGACCTAAATTGTATTCAAGAAGGTTTAATACCTACTAGGTACTTTGAGAAAACCTCGCATAATCTTTTTTCAGCCAATAATCAAAAAATGGAAATTAGTTATAAACTTCCTAAAGCTTTCATATGCAAAAATAAAGTCTGCATTCCTAATAGCTTTCTTTTAGTTAAAAATATCTCTAATCAAATCATACTTGGAACTCCTTTTCTTAAAAAATTCTTCCTATTACAGTTAATAACAAAGGAATAATAGGAAGTTTTAACGGAATATCTTTAGAATTTCCTTTCATTACAGAACCCATGAATAGAGTTCTGAATAATATTAAAGAAAGCATTATTAATAAACAAAATCAAATTAATTTTATAAAACAAGAAATTAATTCTATTAATATTGAGATTCAACTTGAAAATCCAAAACTTAAAGAAAAAATTAAGTTTATAGAGAATAGTTTCATAGAGCACATATGTGATGAACATCCCAATGCTTTTTGGGATAGAAAAAAACATATTGTCAGCCTTAATTATGAAGAGGATTTTGATGAGTCCAGAATTCCTACTAAGGCTAGACCATGTCAAATGAATAAAGAATACCTTGATCTCTGTAAAAAAGAAATTAAAAGTCTTGAAGAGAAAGGTCTTATACAGCCTTCTAAATCCCCTTGGTCTTGCACGGCTTTCTATGTTAATAAACAAGTTGAACAAGAAAGAAGAGTTCCGAGGTTAAACATAAATTATAAGCCTCTCAATAAAGTTTTAAAATGGTTTAGATACCCAGTACCAAATAAAAAAGATTTATTAGATAGGCTTTTAAACGCAATCATATTTTCAAAATTTGATCTAAAATCTGGATATTGGCAGATTCAGATTAAGGAAATTGATGTTTATAAAACTGCTTTTAATGTTCCTTTTGGACAATTTGAATGGAAGGTGATGCCTTTTGGATTAAAAAACGCACCTTCAGAATTCCAAAAAATCATGAATGATATATTTAATCCTTACAGTGATTTTATCATTGTTTATATTGATGATATTCTAGTCTTTTCAAAAGATATACAAATGCATTTTAAGCATTTGGAAGTTTTTAAAAAGATTGTTATAAGTCATGGATTGGTTATATCAAAATCAAAAATGAAATTGTTCCAAGTTAATGTTAGATTTTTAGGACATAATATTGAAAAAGGAAAAATAATTCCTATTAATAGGAGTATTGAGTTTGCGTCTAAATTTCCGGATGAAATCAGAGACAAAACTCAGTTACAAAGATTTTTAGGAAGCATTAATTATATTGCTCCATATTATAAAAATCTAGCTCAGGATACAGCTATTCTTTATGAAAGATTAAAGAAAAATCCTAAGCCATGGACTAATAGTCATACTGAAGCTATTAAAAGAATAAAAGAAAGAGTTAAGAATATCCCTTGCCTTTTAATTGCTAACCCTGATTGGGAAAAAATTATAGAAACAGATGCCTCAGAGTTAGGTTATGGAGGTATTCTTAAACAAGTCAACCCTAAGAATAAACAAGAATACCTTGTTAGATTTTATTCTGGAAAATGGAATAATAGCCAAAAGAATTATGCTACGGTTGTCAAAGAAATTTTAGCTATCTTAAAATGTGTTCTGAAATTCCAGGATGATTTATATAATAAAAGCTTTTTAATAAAGAATGATTGTCAAGAAGCAAAATATTTGTTTAAAAAGGACTTTAAACATGATGTTTCTAAACATATGTTTGCAAGATGGCAAGCTCAACTTGCTCCTTTTGATTTCGAAATCATCTACATAAAAGGATCGGATAATAATTTACCAGATTTCCTTACCAGAGAATTTATTAATGGTTAACCCTTATAGAGTTTATTTGAAACGCGAGTTACGTGATCTTAAAAATTTTATCTCAAATTGTAAGAATTAGATGAAGAAAGGTATCATTTGAGGAAATCTCATTCTCCTCTCGGGCCTCTTTTAAATGAAATGTTATACCTTCGAGATATTATAACTAATTGCAAACAAAAGATTGAAAAAATTTCTCTTATTGGTTTAACTTGAATGAATTCTGTCTCAGGTATGCTCCCTAGAAATCAGGGAAGAGGCCAGAAAAGCCAAAACTCTTCTTTTTATAGAGGAAGAGGAAGTGGAATTCCCGTTATTCAACATGGGAATAAAAAGCTAATTAGAGAAAATATTTCAGGAATAAATCAACTGGAAGATAATCCAGAATTATTTCAAAAGGTCCAGGAATATCTAAACTCAAAGAAAAATGATGAGGCAGCTTCATCATCTGCTTATAAAGCACAAGGTTCGGCATCATATGCTGAGGCCATTGCTTCACCAGAAGAAAAAGAGAAGTATATTCCTTCTCCTTTTAAGGAATTAATAGTATTCCTTGAAAACTCTGACCTTAAATGGCAGAAAGAGCCATGGAAGCTCATGCAGCGTTATATGGACACAGCATAATATGTTGTCCCTGCTTATAAAAGGAGAAGATTTTATGAAGAATTTTTAATAAGCATGGGAGCCTGCGAAATAAGGCATTTCAAGACCTATAAGGAAGCTAAAGTTTATAATTTTAGCAGAATTATAATCAAACAAATAATAACTGCTGAAGATTGGGGGTCTGGGAACCCTAAGAGAAAGGGAATGCCAATTCAAAAATGATAATGGTGGCAGAGAAATTATAAATTTTAACTATTGGGATATAAAAGAAGCCTATTATAAGACTTTCTTTTATCAAAATCCATATTATAAGCATTCATGGTGGATAAAAATTTGTCCAAAAGTTTATGAACAAGGACTGCCAACGTGGTTATATGACTGGTGGCAAATCTTTGGAACTTCTGAGAAAATATTACCAGAAGAATTTAAAACTCTGTTTTATAAATGGAGGAAAGTATCCTCTGCATTAATAGAGGCAGAAAATCAGAATAAGTTTATCCATAATGTGGAAACTCTCCATTTCTATGCAGAATTTGGTATCCCTTGGATTTGGAAATGGGAACCAGAAGTTGGATATGATCATAATAATATTCCCTGTCTTAAAAGAAATTCTTCCACCAGATTCTGGACCACAATGATGGAAAAGGATAAATCTGGAGAAATCCAAGGAATTCAGACCCTTCATATGATAAAAGAAAGGGTTGCATTTTATACGGAGCAAAAGAGGGTTAATAAGTCTTTTAAAAAAGATGTTACACCCTTCGAAGAATTTTTGAGGAAGAATATCTCAAAAATGAGTGAGAAAGATCTTATAGCCAAATACATGGCTAGCATTGGGAAAAGCATTGATCATATGGATGAAGATGAAGAAGGAGATACAGACATAAATTCTCCAGAACTTTCTCCAGATAATAAAAATGAGCATAAAAATTTCAGAGATGCTCAAGACCCATACGAAGAAGAAGAAGGATTCTCGACAGAGGATAATTTTGAAAACTTCATCAAAATGATTGAAAAGACTCCAAATGAGCCAAGCCACCCAAGTGGGAGCCACCAAAGTGGAAAAATAAAGGAATGAAGTAAGCGCATACGTCAGCACTGTTTATATGCTGTTTTTATCCAGGATTTGAAATCCGACTCTTGTATCTATAAATAAAGCCTCTTAATAGATGAAAAGGCAGAATCTCATGTGTTGAGATAGAAACCTTCACCCTCTCTCTCTCTTGTAAATTTCTTCAGCTCTTCTACTACTGCTCTTCTACTACTGTAAGAAATCCTTCGGGAATTATATTATCACTTATATTTTGTAAGTTTTCTCTATACCTTTTATTATAAGTTTTTATTTATGATTGGCTAAATTTATAAGTATTGGATAAACTATGCGATAAGATACTAAAGAATTCATTATGGAAATATGATTTTAATCTGGAGAGGAAAATATGTCCAGGTTTGATAATTATTGAGTTATAATGGCTATTTCCTTGGGTCTGGATTCGCCCGTTTTTGCCAAAGATTTGGCGTTGTTTGGGCTTTCCTCCATTGACATAGGATGACTGGCCATCTATAAGTCGATAAATTATCAGTAAAATTCCTATTGGTATATTTCTCCTCCCCAAATTAGGATGATAATTCTTATAATCTGGCATCCTGATAAACGATCCTTCAAAGATGCGGATAATTCTTATAATCTGGCATCCTGATAATCGATCCTTCAAAGAAATTATACAAACCAATTCACGAGATTGAATTGGTCAAGCGTCGTCGTCGCTAAAACGTGAATATCGTGATCTTAAAGTTCAAACTTTGTTTACACGTTAAAAAACACATAAACAACGAACATGCGAGAGTAATATGCGATCAAGCAATTCACATAACATGAAATTAATCCACATAATCAGAGTAAAAAATTGGCTCTAATACCAATTGCTGGGGTTTGGAGCCCCTTGCACAGCGGACGTTATGCATTTACAAATAAATCATAATTACAGATCTATTTGACCGATTATGAGATCAATTAACTACATGTTAAACACAGAATTGCATCCAAGAATGCACATAATTCATGTAAAAGGAATTAAAACCTAAAACATGAATTCTTACGGTTTAGAATTACCGATCTGATTCTCCAAAGAATCGTCGATTGTTTGCGCCTTCTCCACGTGATGTTCTTCGCACTCAACCACGAACCTTCTAATCTATATCCCGAACTCAGAATCCGACCTTTGGGTGGGAAAAGCTTGTCAGAATCGAAAAGGGCTTGATTAGAAAGGAGACAGAACTCTAGTTCTGTGAAGAACCGATTTTTTTCGTCCACTCTCAGAGGGGAGCACGAAATTATGAGTGCTAATCTCACTTAATCTTTTTTCTAATCTCCTTTTATATAGAGTTATTATGGGTCAGATTAGGGATCCATGGAGGATGGACTTGGGCCAAACCTGCTGGACTTTTACTAATTAAATTTAGCCCCAATTTAATACAAGTCCAACAGAATATTATTATCAGCCACTATAGTAAAATAATATTGATTGCCCGTCCAATCCCAAATTACGAGTAATCCGGACTTTACATCTTTAATTTATTATTTCCCGTGTTTAAGATATAAATATCCATTAATTAATTTAAGCCTGCTATTTGACTTTAATTAATTAATATCTTTTTCCAAGAGTTGTCTAGTTCAAAATCTTTATTTATTATTCTGGAATAAATTCCAACCGGCCGGGTTTCTGAATAATAAAACCTTTTTCGAACACCTCTTGAGGATATTATCAAACTGGACTCACCCAGCACACGATTCATTGCAATAACAGTACTAGCACCTCTAGACATTAATCACCACTACCCAAGATATCAGGATTCTTGGATTGCGAAAAATCTGCACCATTTGATAAATCAAAGTAGTGCATAATCAATATCGTATGCTCAATGTTATATCAACAATGATTAAGAAATAACAATCACCGAGACCTCGTCTTTCAGTAAATAGCAAGAAAGACTTATCTCAACTGTTAAATCCTTCAGTACTATAGCACACCAGTGTCGTTTATTTCCTAAGGTAAGGAAACATGCGGACTGACACTGCAACCTTTCACGATAGGTAGCCAAAGCCTATCTAGGTTGTGAAATTCTATTTCTCTTCTACAAAGGACCGACTGCGTCACCTTCTGTGAACGTCGTTCACGACCAATCTACTATGCAGAAGAATTAGACTTATTTGCTTCTTATACATTTAAATGTTTGAGAAACATCTTATAAATGCATAAGCAAACACCAATGCGATAAAATTAATTCTTCTCGCCTTGGGTTAAAAGTGGATTGTAGAGTTTATTGTATATAAGCAATTCTATCCGTGCAACATGCTCGAAATATGCTTTTCAGTATACCGATCCTAACACAAGGGTACTAGACTCTCCTTCTTTTGTGACTTGATCAAGGGCGCTGGACTCAGAGCCTTCTTCATGATTGGGTCCATCTGCGGGTGTTGGAGAACTCGCAGATGGGCTTTGATAAACTCTTCCTGATTTTAGAGATACTGCATTGACATTCTCTCGCCTAGTAGGTTGTTGTACTGTAGCTGGAATCTTTCCTTCATTTCCTCTCAGCTCGCCCAGCGACATCGCAACTTGAGATAACTGCTTTGTCAGCATCTCCAACGCCGCCCGCTGCTCTTTCTAAGCCTCCTGGATTTCCCGCATCGCATCATTAGGATGGTGCGGTACTATAATATCTCCTTGGCCATCGTTGGGGTATCGGTTGTATCTTTGATTCGATGGTCCCCCACCGTGGTTGAGGTGCGGGTAGTCAGATTGCCCATAATACTCTTGCTGGTATTGTGGCTGGGTATGCTGTTGGTTGCTTCTCTGGTGTGGCGGGACATAACTCACCATTTGGTTGTTCGGTTGCCTTCCCTAGTTGCTTGACTGGGGGCCTTGTTGTCTGTACCCCCAATTTCCTTCATTCTGCCTGCTTGACCAGTTGGGCTGTCCTCTACTGGACCAGTTTCCTTGAAGTCCACTTGACCAACCTGCTTGGCCTCCCTGCATTCTGATCCCTCCGTTATTTGTCCTTTCCTGGTTTCGTGCTGGCCAGTTGGGCTGCCCCTCAGAGGGTTGCATCTGTTGTGTCGAGGGTTGAGGTGGTTGGCTCTGACTCTGATCAGTCCACCTAAAGTTAGGGTGGTCTCTCTATGGAGCGTCTCTCTGTTTTCCTTGGATCCAATTGCCATTTGCATTCCAGTGGCCTACAGCATTCACTTGGGGTTGCGGCTCCACCTCAGGGGGAAACTCGTAATAGTAATAGTGATGCTCTTCTGGCGGTGGCAGCGGCGGCACATACTGCTGCTCCTTCGGCGCAGGCGGTGGAGGTGCTCTGGATTTCTCTACTGCCTCTAACAGCTTCTTCTCCATCTGTTCAAATCGAGCCTCCAGTTTCTCATCGCTGCGCGCCTCTGCTGCGTGCACCGCACCTCTTCGGTACTGGAAACGGGACTTCTCGTACGAGCGCTTGGCCTCAATGAGCCTCTCCAGGATGTTTTTGGCTTGGCTGAATGTAGACATGCCCACCGGTTCCGGTTCCGGCGGTTAACCGCCGAACCGGAACCGGCGGTTCCGGAACCGGAACCGGAACCGGCGCAATATTCCCGAACCGGAACCGGCGCAATTCGGTTCGCGGTCCGGTTCAGGTTCAAGATATTTCGAACCGGAACCGTCACCGAACCGGCGGTTCGGGACGGTTCGGAACCGGCGGTTAACCGTGGAACCGCCGGTTCCGGCGCTTAAATCGAGGCAGGGGGATGGGGCCGGTGGTGATCTTCAAAAACGGTCGAAACCGCCGGTTTTTCGGCGGTTAACCGGCGGTTAACCGGAAAAACCGGCGGTTAACCGCCGGTTTAGTGGCTTTCGAGGCGGCGCGGAGCACGAGGCGACAATGGAGCAGCTTTTGCAGACGGTTCGTTGACCGAACCGGCGGTTTTATTTCGGAAACCGGCGGTTTTGGCCCGGAAACCGGCGGTTCCGCCGGTTCCGGCGGTTTTCCGCCAAAACCGCCGGTTTTGTGAAAATTCAAATTTTTTTTTTTTTTTTTAATTTCAAATTCGAATTCTTCCATTTTCCCCCTCATTTTTTTCTATAAATACCCCCCTCTATCCTCATTTACATTCACCCCACTCTTGTGTTAATAAGAGTTTCTCTCTTCAATCTCTCAATTCTCTCTCTTTGTCTCCAATTTCTCATTTGTGCTATTGTGCTTCCATTTAATTACGCAATTGCTACTCTTATTACGCATTGTTATACACTTATACAGTTATACTTGTTCCCGTAGTTCTATAAGTTGTCTTTCTTTCTCAATTACTAAAACAAAAAAAAATATATTATTCCATATTTCTACATTTCTACATACCATTCCAATATGTCTTCATCCCGAGAAGGTCGTGTTGATAAGGGAAAGGGAAAGGCCAAGAGGCCATCTCGGAGATCCGTTATTGATGAAATTTCTCAAATGAACATGGATGAGTGGCAGGTTAATATTTATTATCTACTAATTTCATTAATTTTGAATTACATTTCATTATTGTTCATAATTTTATTTTGTATTTACAATACAAATATTATTTTGTAGGCTCGAGAAGAGCAAGATGTGGCACATGCTATTGCTCTCTCTCGCTCTCAATACCAAGGCGATGCTTATGTTGGTACCGGTAGTGGTGCTCCCGGTCGCGGTGCCTATTCCCAACAAAGTCCAACCCCCGTGAATGTTGATGAAGACGATGATGATGATGATGATGACGACGAGGAGGAGGGGGAGGAGGTAGAAGAGGTTCAAGAAATGCCACCCCCACCACCACCAAGGAGTCGGCGTGGTCGTGGTCGTGGACGTGGACAACCTCCTCAACCTCCTAGACCAGCTGAAAGGTCTTTAACCTCAAACATCTTCGTGAAACATTTCAAGAGGGTACAAGATAGTAACGATCCAAACACTTATAATGTGTATTGCAACTATTGCGAAAACGTATACACATTCCGAAAGGGTGGAGGGTACGGTACATTTACCCGTCACCTGGAGAAAGCGCATCCGGTCGAGTTTGGTATCGCTCCAACCCAAACTCAACTCAACTTTCAACATGGAGTCGGAAGTGGGACGACGGGTTCATCCCAAACATCAGGTATGTGTAGCAATACTCTTTTGAAATATGATCACAAAAATGCTCTTAATGTGATGTCTAGATTTGCCGTTATGAAACATTTTCCATTCAATGCTTTTGATAACGATGCTTTTGAGTCGAGTATGCGGCAAGTATATAATGCCGCTGCAAGAAAATTGAGTCGAACTTCAATGACGCGAGCCGTTGTTCGACAATGGATGGAAAAGAAGGCGCAATTAGGTACGTTTATTATTAACTTAGGGCATAAAGTTTCTATTTGTTCTGATGTGTGGACTGATTGTTTTTGTAAAAATTCGTATATGGGCATCACGGTGCATTTCGTTGATCACAGTTGGACTTTAAACAAACGTTTGATTGCATTTCGGGAATTTCCCGCACCACACACTGCACAAGCAATTGCTCAATTGATCATTCAAGTTTTGAATGAATTTCAATTGATCAATAAAATTTTTTCTATTGGTTTTGACAATGCTAGCGCTAACACTGCTAGCATAGATGATTTAATCAGTGCATGTTCTCCTGTTATTGATGGTAAATATTTCCATGTGCGATGTATTGCCCATATTTTGAATTTGTGTGTTCAAGATGCCATCGATTTGTGGCAAAAGTATGTTGATCCTATTAGAACTGCTGTGAAGTTGATTCATAACAAAGCTCCTATTGGTAGAGCTTGGAAGAGATATTGTCATGGTAAGCAATGCAGGTACACCAACTTTCGTTTGGATGTTTCAACTCGGTGGAACTCGACATATGATATGTTGGAGTCGACTTTGAACCACATTGAGTATTTATGTGATTTTTTTAGAAGTTGTCCTCATGTTCCTTCTGATTTGATTTTGATACCCGCTTGTTGGGACCACAGCATGGATTTATTTCGATTATTCCGCGCTTTCAAAAATGCCACTGTTGAGTTATCCGGTGTTTATTATCCTACTTCTGTGCGCGTTTTGGAGCATTGCATGTATGTGGCAATTGGTTTTAAAACTTGTGTGAAAAATACTCAATTCGTTGAGTTGAAGGCTATTTTGTTTTACATGGTTGAAAAATGGTTAAAATATTTTTCACGTATTCCAAATGTGTTTTTGATTGCAAAATGCTTGGATCCAAAGTGGAAGTTGCATGGTGTTTATAAAATTTTAGACATGTACTATGGTTGTTTGCACGCTTTGGATTTTTCTCAACTCCGCGAAATGGGCTTGACAAGAGGAGAATGCTTCGAACTAAGTATTCCGGATGTTGATGAAATCAAACATAGGTTAGATAGTGCACTTCGTTCTCTCTACGCGGAATATGAAATGCGGTATAACACCGCTCACCAGGTACGTGCTCCTCCTAGTCCTTCTACATTTGATTTTGGTGGAGGGGATTTTTCCAATGTCATGATCGATCCCGACGTAGTATCACAATTGCAAGATCTATACGGTACTACAACCAATAGGACTAGAGCGACTAGTGAATTAGATATATATTTGGAATCGCGCTCTATTTTTCAAGATGCAGGTCCTCCTACTCAACAAATTGACGTCCTTAATTGGTGGGGAACACATGACAAAGAGTTTCCGATACTCTCCATCATGGCTAAGGAGATATTCGCCGTTCCCCGCTTCCACCGTCGCCGTTGAACAAGCTTTTAGTGTCGGCGGTTGTGTCCTAGACGACAAAAGGAGCAATCTCTCCGCCAAGAACATGGAAGCCACTATGTTACTTGACGATTGGGCAAAGGCGGACATGAGAGCACAAGAGCCGGATTTCGACTTCCGTGTAGAGAGTGATGGTGAAGAATTTTCTTCCGATGGCGATGACGAGGTCAGAAGCGATAGCACTCAACATTAGCAATGAGTCGACGGGGGCGGTGAACGGCGAGCACTGCCGACCAAAAAGGTAAGCAAGGTAAGAGAACTACGTGGGCTTTGATTCCTCAATAAAATTGTGGATACGTAGGCACCTCAACTTAAATTTGAAAAGTTTAACTTCGAAAGTTTAAGTTGAGCTCAAGCCCTTTTCAATTTTTTTTTCCCCCCTATTTCATAGATCATTCAGGTTGCGGCTATGTTGTACTTGAAGATCATTAAAATATATTCCCCATTTGATAAATATCAAATGCGGAATATATTTTAATGATCTTCAAGTACAACTTAGCCGCATCCTGAATGATCTATGAAATCTTACCTTGGAATCAACCTTTTTTTCTTGCAAAATGTTGCCCATTTTCTAAGCAAACACATATCAGCACGCTATATACACATTGCTGCATTTCTAATAGGGGCAATTTGATCTTCCAAAGCAATCAATGCATCTCGAACACACATAGTCAGAACATTATTCAAGCATCTAGCATGGAAAAAATCAGAACAAACTATCTATTAGTACTAATTTTTTCCATGCTAGATGCTTGAATAATATTCTGACTATGTGTGTTCGAGATGCATTGATTGCTTTGGAAGATCAAATTGCCCCTATTAGAAATGCAGCAATGTGTATATAGCGTGTTGATATGTGTTTGCTTAGAAAATGGGCAACATTTTGCAAGAAAAAAGGGTTGATCCCAAGGTAAGAGAACTACGTGGGCTTTGATTCCTCAATAAAATTGTGGATACGTAGGCAACTCAACTTAAATTTGAAAAGTTTAACTTTGAAAGTTTAAGTTGATCTCAAGCCCTTTTCAATTTTTCCTTTTTCCCCCCCATTTCATTTTTTTTTAAATTTACCTTCCGAGTCCGACGAGGCGACGAGCCGACGCCCGACGACACTTGTAAATTATATTACATTGTTGTATGTTGTTGTATTGTATACTTATGTATTGTAAATTGTAATGTATCGTTGTCCGTTACAACTCAAAATCAATAAAATTTATTTCATTTTCTCCTTATTCGTCTTATTTGTGCTTGAATTATGCATTGTCTTGTTCCGATTTGTTGTATAAAGCCAAATTTCAAATTTAAAAAAAATAAAAATAAAAATAATTGAACCGGCGAAACCGCCGGTTCAAAAACCGGAACCGCCAAAACCGCCGGAAAACCGGCGGTTCCGAACCGGAACCGGAACCGCCCGGTTTTCGAACCGGAACCGGAACCGTGAAATAGCCTCACGGTCCGGTTCCGGTTCCGCTTCCGCCAAAACCGGAACCGGCGGTTCCGAACCGGAACCGCCGGTTTTCGAACCGTGGGCATCTCTAGCTGAATGGGGTCTTTGAGAAATCCCCCTGAGCTGCTAGGTTGAGATCATTCTTGCTATCGACTGTCAGTCCACCGTAGAAGATCGAGTAGATCTCCCGCTCCCCCAGCTTGTGGTTGGGGCATGCTTGAAGCAGCCCTTGGGATCTATCCCAATACTGGCCGAGGGGCTCATCATACTCATGTCTGGCTTCCGTAATCTCCCGCTTGAGGGCACTCGTCTTCGATGCGGGGAAGAAACTATCTAGGAAAATCATTCAGAACTCGGCCCATGTTCTGATGGACCCTTCTGGCAGTCTCGACAGCCATACTCCAACATCACCCTTCAAGACGAAGGGGATAGCCTTCAGCCTATAGTTTTCAGATGTAGATCCAGCCAGTACAGGTTGGATGTCACAGTATCTGCAGAATTCCTCCAGGAAGGCGTAAGGACACTCCTTCGAGAGGCCATAAAAATGGGATAAAACGGCCAGTACTCCTGATTTAATTGAGATGGTCCGTATCCCAGGAGTAATGGCGATGGCATGGGTGGGCTCCTTTTCATCATGTGTGTGCAGGGAACCAATTCCTGACTCGTTGTCGACGAGGGCCATCTCTGCTTCTGTTTGTTCAAGTGGTGGTGGTCTAGGTTGTGCGTTCTGCTCTCCTTCTTCTTCGCTGGTCAATTGATCAGCGGGTGCTGCTGCGGATAGTGCGGCTCTGTAACGAGTGGTAACTACGTCGGCTTCCTGGACTCTCCAATGAGCGTTAGTGCCTCTGTATATAAGAGGGTGATTCCAGTGGCCGCCGCGGTGGTACCTTCTCATCAACAGAAGAAAAAAACATGAGAAAAGAAAGAAAAAAAATTATATACACCTATGCGCTACACACAAACATAAAATAACACCATGCTTCCCTGGCAACGGCCCCATTTTGGCGGGCACACGAATAGCGACTGCGGGATATGGATTTTTTATTCAAGTTATATGGAAGAGATAACTGAACCGGATGGATCAGTTAGCAAATGTCGTTGCCACTTGATCAAGTTGCTCTCGCTCTCGCGCACCACCAATGTAATTTATAAACTCCCAATTTTGCACTACTTTAACAGAAAGTGGCAAGTTCGGGGTCGATCCCACAGAGAAGCTAGTGTATCGAGTGTGTGCGTTGTGAATTTTACTACTGATTTTACTTTAGACAGAAAAGTAACTAACTACTTGCTCAAGGAAATTTTAACTACTGGGTCAAGTGAATTTCATAACATTAACTACTTAGAACAGTAAACATGATGACGAAAACATAACAACTTCGATTTTATACTCAAAATCCAAACGAGTACATCGATCATGCGGAATGTAAAAAGCTCGAAACTTTAACTACAAAGCAACTTGAAATTTAACTAAGCTAACACATCGGAAAATACGAAAGCAAGTAAAAACCGAGAAGATCCTCGGCGGGAAACATGAGATAACGCCTACAGATATAGAGTATTCTGTAGCGCTCACTTCGGTCGCCCTTTAACTAAACATTTCTCTATCTAAGCTATCTAGAGAGCTGAGCTAAACTAAACTAAAAACTAAAGATGGAAAGGTAAAAGCTCATTATTCAATGTGGTGGCACATCCTCTATTTATAGGCTCGGCACGACCTCCAGCTGGATAACGATCTTGGCAGGGAATATTCGCTCATGCTGAGAGTGAGCGACTCATTGATTGCTACGTGCTTTCCTTCTAGAATGACGACGCTTTTCAGTAACAGATTCATGACTCAGTTCCGTCCTTGCGTCTCATATATCAGCACGTGTCCCCTTCTAAAACGTTGTCCTTGAAAACAGAATGATGCGCACCATCCAGCTCATTGCTTCACATGTCCTTCTTCTGGAAGCCAGTAGTCCCCTCCTTGACTGCTTGATTACTCCCCTTGATCAACTCCCCCGATTCCTGGCCTTTTTTCGCCTATTGTACTTGCTTGATCAGTTTGGCCTTGTTGCCTTGGTCAAGCAGCATTCCTGTACATTTAACACTTGCTTTGCGCGATAAAACTGATCAAGTAGCGTACATTTTATCCCTAAACCGATGCATGAAATGGGCCTTATCAATACACTGATGCCGACTGGGCAAGCAATCCGGTGGATAGAAAATCTACGGGGGGTACTTCACTTTCATAGGGGGAAACTTGGTTACGTGGAGGAGTAAAAAATAAAAAGTTGTAGCTCTATCTAGTGCCGAGGCCGAGTTCCGAGGAATGAAAAGTGGACTCATGGAAATCCAATGGCTAAGAAGGTTACTCACAGAAATTGGCTTCCCACCTACTCGAAAGAGTCAGTTGTTCTGCGACAACAAGGCTGCGATTAGCATCTCAGAAAATCCAGTGCAACATGACAGAACAAAGCATGTGGAAGTTGATCGGCACTTCATCAAAGAAAAACTAGAAGGATGCATTATTGAATTCCCGTTTGTCCATTCTGAAGAGCAACTTGCAGACATACTAACCAAGGTTGTTCACCCAAAGGTCTTCAAAGAAGTATTGTTCAACTTGAGGGGGAGTGTCAAATATATCAAATTAAAGACCTACCAAAGGAAGAGAAGCCATTAGCGGAGAAAGATATGTAATTGATATGGAATTAATGTGTAATACATTGTCTTAGAATAGATTGATCTATTACCTAAATTACATTGTATTCTTTCCTACATAAAGGAGAAGAACCAATGTCATTATACATATATTGAAATACAAAAAATCATCTTGTCCCAAAAGCTTTCTCATTAAGAATTGTCCTATGAATTGCCTAATTCTCGATTACCATATCTGAGAGTATGTTCCTTAATCATTGTAGGTATGATGCTCTGTTGTGTGAGAAAATGTAAGAATGCAATTTCTAAACAATCATGCAGCGACGGTAGATGTTAGAGAAGTTATCATAGCTAGAATAAGTTATGATTGAAGTTTATATAATCCATTACTACTAATGGCTTTATCCCCCTTTTTTTTAGAGCGAAAAATCCAAAAATAATAAATGTGATATTTGGATGTACTATGTTTTATTATATGAGAATATGCTTGTCATTCTAAGATAAGATTATGTACTCATTTCATTTTTAATTTTTTAACTATATGCAGTGTGAAATTCTGGAATATAAGGAACCATTTTATTTTAAATAAAATTACACACATTAACCACTTGTATAAGCTTATATACGATGTGATCTCGCAAATATACGATTTGTACATAAACAAATGCAATACGAGCATGAAATCAACATAGAAAAAGCCGTAAATTCAAAAGAGATATAGGAAACACATGAAAATTAGTTTTGTCAAAATAAAATCCAACCCGTCCAATAAATTACTGTGACTTTTTTATTCAATTTTGTAATAAGTTCTTTGAGAACAACTAACCCTACTTTTAAGACTATAGTGCTTATAATCCATTTTTATTTATTAAAAACTTATAGGACTGTAAAACAGTAAAAAGTAGAATTAAAAAAATACTAGTACTAGGCATGCACACAGGTCGAAACCGCCGGTTCCGGTTTATGAACCGGCGGTTCACGGTTCATCATCCCCATGAACCGGAACCGCCGGTTTTTTTTTTGCATTTTTTTATTTGTTTATCTATGAAATGTGCGTAAATAAAATTAAAAAAACACGATAAAAGTTGCAATTTTATTGATATTACAAGTTACAACAATTACAAATCACAAAAACCTTGAGGTCTTGAAGTCTTAAACAAAAATTTAGATACAACGAGACTACTAGTCAACAACGAAGCTAATTACAAATTACAAAAAAAGACTTAGAAGTTCTGAACAATAATTTTATAAGTATATATACTCTTAGTCGGCGAAGGAGACCTTTCTATATAACTAAATTGATGACACATTTAGCAATTCAACTTTAAATGTTGAGTTTAGTCTAACAATCAACAATTATAGTAGAATTGTCAAAAGTTTCCCGGATTTAGCCTTATAGAGAAATCTATTTTATCGACTAGAGTATATTCAAATACAATTATTTAATTGTATTTGCATATTTTTAAAGTAGAAACAAATGGGAAAAAAAGAAATAAAGGAAAAAGGACTTGAGCTCAACTTAAATTTAAAATTTAAGTTGAGGTGCCTACGTATCCCCCATGCTCATTTGCATTAGGGAATCAAAGCTCATGTAGTTCTCTTACCTTACTTACCTATTTGGCTTGGCCGACGGTTGACAGTTGGCCTACGATTCATCCTCAGTGAATTCTTCTTGTGATCCCTCCTAACGATCATCCCAATCATTTTCTTGTTCTCTGACGTCTACTTTGGCCCAATCATCAAGTAAAATCACGGCTTTCATATTTTTTGTGGAGAGCTTACTTCTTGATTCATCCAACACACGCAATCCAACACTAAAAGCGGACTCGACGGCAACAGTGGAAGCCAGAACAGAAAAAATCTCCTTGGCCATTGACGCAAGTATGGGAAAATCTTTCTATGTGTTCCACACCAATCGAGGACGTTGATTTGGGCGGGAGGAGTAGGACCTTCATCACCAAAGGAAAAGAGTGAATCGAAATATAAATCTAACTCACTTACCATACCTGAGGACCTTCCGCCGGTGCTGTAGCTGTATAGGTCGGCTAATTGGGATTGCGCATCGGGGTCATCATAATCGGCTTGAAATGCGAAGCCAAAGTTATGTTGTTGAGGAGGGGGAGGTCTTCTGACTTGGTGGGTACTGTTATACTTGGATTCATATTCGGTGTAGAGAGCACGCAAGTTAAACTCAAAGGTTTGTTCGATAATTGACCGGTTTGGGAGGTTTATTTGAAATGTTTCTGAGAGGTCTACTCCGAATTCGGCACTGGTATCCGATTACAATGCCTTAAGTGGACCAAGATCAATAGAACTCAAATTGTTATAATAAAAATCTAAAATCTTGGAGGTACCGGCTAATTTCTATTTTGGATCCAAGACCTTAGCAATCAAAACCACCGTAGGAATCTCACCGAAATACTTAAGCCATTTCTCAATCATATAATATAAAACACACATCAATTCAAGTGAAGAGTAAGCATTTTTTTATTGCAGTTTTAAAACCAAGTGATATGTACATGCAACGCTCTAAAACACGAACATCAGTGCAATAATAAACACCCGATAATTCAACAGTTGCATTTTTGAAATATTTGAACAATTTAAATAAAGACACGATATGTTCCCAACAAATATGCGAAAGATATAAATCATGAACGTGATAGGTTCTAAAAAAGTCACATAAAGAATCTTTATGTGTCAAAGTAGAATTCAGGCAATCATATGTCGAATTCCATCTATGAGACACATCCATAGTAAAATTCGTATATCTTACATTCTTTTGATAGCAATATTTCTTCCAAACTTTGCCAATAGTTGGCTTTTGATAGATTAATCTAACTGTAGTTCTAATAGGACTAACATGCTTTTGTCATAATTCAAGCGCATCTTGTACACGTAAATTTAAAATATGACATATGCATCTTTGATAAAAAATACTTACCTCCAATAACCGGAGCACAAGCCGCAATCAAATCACTAATACTTGCAGTGTTAGTGATATGTCGTATTCTAGGCCTTGGTTACTGGTCAGTATAATGTGCATAATTGGAATATATCTGCAAAACAGTTGCTAAAGTGTGCAGGGAAGTGTTCTAGCCAGTATGGGAATGTTAGGAGAATTCAGGTGAAAAGGGCGTCAGGATGTTGCTATCCTGACCAGTATACATGCTAAAAAGGCTCGAGATGGAGAAGAAGGATAGCTGGGAAGATTAGCCGCAAGCAAGGGGGCAAAAGAGTCACTTCATATTTGAAGTCTAACCTAAAAATCAAGGGCAGGCCTCCCTATAAAAGGAAGCCACTTGGAGAGAGAATCATCATCAATTAGTTCATGAACTCATACGCTTAGTTAGCAATCTCTCTTCGGTAGATCAATCCTTCAGCATTATCCTTCATATTCTCGTTCCTCGCCGACAGCCATGGTCACCTGAAGCTCATCAGTTCGCCAGAGTTCCGCATTATCTCGTTCCAGCCAGCGTGTTTCGTAGAGTTAGCAGTTTCATCGCCTGGAGTGGCAAACAATCTTTAATTG